>NC_050575.1:279886051-280553551 GCF_011100635.1 Trichosurus vulpecula
TTGTCTCCTATGCCACAGCTGTCTATTATTGTTATTCTTAAAAGTCATTATTTTTATCCTTTCATTAAGATGAATAACTTTATGACTTCTTTAACTTTTTCTTTTATGAAAGGTTAGTCATTTTTGTGTTTTTTCTCTGAACCTTTCCCAGTTCTCCATGTCACAATTAAGTGGAACACCAGAATTGAACAGAAGGGGCTGAATAATAATGAAAGTAATGAATGGCTTAATTGATATATTTGACTTATTTCGTAGTATTTTATTTAAGCATCAATATAAAGAGAATACATTTCCATAGAAACTTCTAGTGCCCCTAGAAGTTTACTTATAATTTTGGGTGAGTGAATCCTAAATTAATTCTCTCATTATTAAAGTTCTACCTAGTAGAACTTTCTCTTAAAGTGTAAAATTCTGAACTGTTTCTCTTTTGGCCAGCAACTCTGAGGGTCTTCCCCTCCCAGTTTGACTTTTTTTTTTTTTATTAAAGGGGCTATCCCTTGACTCACTTTTTAAAGAGGCCTATTCACTGAATGGGCATTGCCTCACTCAAAGTGAGAACTTGAAAAGACCTTAGATTAAAAGGGCCAAGGTGTCCCACTGCATCCTGGCCTATCTCCAGTTGTCCTGATCAATATCAGGCCACTGGACCCAGATGACTCTGGAGGAGAAAGTGAGACTGGTGACTTCGCATAGCCCTTCCTCACCGAAATCAAAGTCAATTGCTAGCCATGTCATCATCTCCCTCTCTCCTCTTTGAGAGTGAAGGACAAACCACAACCACACAAAATTCTGAATACAATAGTAAGGGGAAAAAATAAAACATGAAAATAGACTAAAATTCCTATTGGTTCTGGTTATAATGTCCACAGTTTAGGAATATTCCTAATCAGTCTTGAAAGTAAATTAAAACTATTTTATGAATGGTAGTAATCAGTCACAAAGACTAGGAAACTGTTATATAAAGAATTTAAAGGAAATAGAGCTGAGGATCCAAGACAAAGCCCTAGTAGATGATGGGCACAAACGGTGGATGGGATGAAAATGAAGGGTCTGCAAAACAGGTATTAAATGAATAGCTTTGAAAGAAAAAAAACCTGGGGTTAGATTGGGTTGCAAAACTCAATACTGAAGAAAATTTCAGTGAATGTGTTGGTCCAGCCATAAGGGGAAAAAACCCAACACTTTTCCGCAGCCAAAAGAAAGAAATAGTAAATCTAAATTAAATCAGGCAATGTATCTAATGAAAATACTAAAACCCTAAAAATATTTAATAACTGTTGTGGCCCTATTTTATGTCTTTCTCATTGAACTTCTCTTTCCAATGAGACCATCATTACTGGCCAGTAAAATTAGCTTGTTTTAAAGAACATCTTAAAAAATTGTTATTGATATTTTTTGCTTTTAGTTCCTTCCATTTGCTTCTGTCTTCCTTCCTGAACCTCTCCAAGAGAGCCATCACTTAGAGAATAAAAAGAGGGAAAAAAAGTTCACCAAAACTAACACTGAAAAATCTGACATTATATGCAATATTTTCTACCCCTGAACTATTGACTTTAGTTCCTTGACTATTCTGTCTTTGCCAATTTTCTGGGCGTAAGGGGTGTAAGGTAAAATCTCTGAGATGTTTGAATTTTTTTTTTTTTTTTTACAAAGAACTTCTTAAATGCAATCTTGGGTGGGCTAGTTTGTGGTTAGTTAAGATACTTCACTCACTAATCAGACCTCTGACACCAGTCAGGCTATTCACATTTAAATTGTGTTCTGTGACTCACTTCCTTTATTTTTGCCCCCAGTTTGTATTTCACTGTTCTTGTTTGTTTATATTTGTTCTGGGAAGTAGTAAAGAACAGTGAGATAAAGGCATTATGCAAAAATAGTAGACAAATTTGACAGAGTTAAAATACTGATAGAAAAGCCAGTTTGAATTCTAGCCACTGGGGCCAAACTCATCTCAGATCTGGCGTGCCCTAAGCCCAGAATTAAGTTTTGCTTTGCACTCACGTTGTAATCCTATCCATAATGTTAAAAGGTAAGTTAGATCAGTATGTACAGAAAATGTTATCCTGGCCTTACATTTAAATATTTCTTCTTGTTTCCCTTTTGTTTTCATGAAAATCTACCTTGAAAAAGTCTTTTTCAAAGATTCCTGGGATGTACCTTTTCCTTCTGCTTTGTTTCTGTATTTGCTTTAGGAATCCTTCCTCTTTTTTCATTTTTGTCCTCTTATATATCTGACTTCCCTACTGATCTCTGAGTATTCCTGTTGCTTGGATGGAGGCAGTAAGAAGCTCTGAATTTGGAGCCAGAAGACTTTATGCCAAAATACAATTCTAAATTTTGTCTTCTGAGCTGTGCGATTCTGAGTAAATCTCTTAGCCTTTCTGAGTCTGTTTTCCCATCAACAGAACTGGAATAATAATACGGTACTTGCCTTGCAGGTTTGCTATGAGGAAAGCACATTGTAAAACTTTAAAGTACTATGTAAATGTTAGTTAATATTATTATTAAACCTGGATACTGCAAACAGTTGCAGAGGCATGTGTATAAGCCTTTTACAAATCTTGGATGTTAATTTTGTTACTAATTTACTTATGAAGCATTTTCTTTTAATACTGCAGTGAAAAGAAGAGATTAGATCTGGAAAGAAAACTTTATGAGTATTCCCAATCCGATATATGTAGGTAAGTAATGATAGTGACAATAGTTTTTAACATAATTGACACCCATTATTACATACATGTTACATAAGCTACGATGTTAAAATTTTACATAGCTTCAAATATCATTGTACAAGATGTGTTTTCATAGTATCTTTGCTATTCTCTTTTTCATGGAGTAAAGATGATGAAATGTATCATGTGTAAGTGGATTTGCTTAGAAAAATTAGAACAAAATGAAAATTACATTCTTTTCATTCTGTCTTTGCTATGTAGTTTCTACTTTTTTTCTCAAGAAAGAAGGCACTATTTACTCCTTTTGGGGCCAGAGTTTAGATGAAATAACCTGAATGGTGGTTAATGCAGAATTTTCTTAATTGATCTTCAACCAAGTTGTTGCACCAAGATCATCTGACATCTGTTTGTTCATTGATATATGAGAATAATTATTAAAAGTAATGTAATTTCATGCACAATTTTTAGTAAGGAAATTTATAGAACACATTGTTAGTATTAGAATTTATGCATTTTGAGATCTACTTTGAGAGTATATTTGGCTTTTAATTATAAAAACATTTTCTTTATGAAGTAGTATTAAAATGAAACCTCTTGTCAAAAATCATAAGTGAATAATGAGAGAATCTCATCCAGCAAAAATAAAGGCCAGTTGTACTGTTTTTATTATTTATTAAATACATCCATATCTTAATTCTCAAAATTATCCCTTGGCTTTTCAATCTAAAGGTAATTGTGCTTTAGTGAAAAAGAGTACTGGGTGTGAACTCAAAAAATCTCTTGTTCAAATCTGCTTCTGCTCTTTATTACCTTTATAACCTTGGGCAATGGTCAGTCAACAAGCATTTATTAAATACTTACTATGTGCCAACACTGTCCTAAACTCTGGGAATACAAATACAAGCAAATTGAAAGACAGTCCCTGCCCTCAAGGAGCCTATATTCTAATGAGGAAGACAACATAGAAAAGAAAGCTGAAAAGAAGGGAGGAGTAGAGAGAGAAGGTTCCAAGCTTGGGGCATGATGGAAGAGACCAGAGGAGTGCAGCCTAGTGGGAAAAGCGGAGATGAGGAACCCTCCACCCATCTCTTTGGGCATCAGTTTCCTCATCTATAAAATGAGGAGAGATTAGTTTAACTGATCACTGAGGTCCCTTCCTGCCTTAAATCTATGGCTTGTTTGGCATCCTACCAGCAATAATGGAAAAGACAAGGACAGCACATATATGGACATAGTAAAAACAGTGGAGCCTTAGATGCCTCAATCTTAGAAAGTGAACGAGTCATGAACTGGTGTGGGAATGGCTATTATTCTAGCTTCCAGTTTCAGAAGAAGATGGGACAGTGGCAAAGAGGTGCAGCATAGTAAGTATAAAGTAATTTTTCTGCTTACATCTCTATTATTCATACATTCATAGAACAGTGAATTAGAATAGTCTGAGATACACTCTTCCTGCTGAGTAGCTCCAAGTTTACTAGTGTTTGGCTGTTTGTTCCCCTAAGCCTTATTTTTATTATTATATGTTATGATTATATGTTATGTTATATTATAGATCACTGGCCTTATTAAAATAGGAAGAGACTTAATAAAATAGAGCTTAGTGGATTCTTAATAATTTGACTGATTTACATACTTGACTTGGGGATTGATGTTATTGAAAAAATCCTTAGAACTTGGATGGAGATTTATTTTCTGTGGGTGGATACTTGTAGAGGAGTATGGAAAAATAAAATGAATAAATATTTACTGAGTGTTGGCTATATGCATGGCTCTATGCCAGGCTGTCCACTACTGCTAGCATTATCCCCACTTCAGTTGTTGGTTCCCACCCAACCCAATTGTATTAGCAAGGCAATAATAACAATATAGACAATAATTGTCAAAATGCCTATGTGGTTTTGTATCGCAAAATATAAGAGACTCTCCATACAGAACGTAGAAGAAATAAACCATTTATTCAGAGACCAGAGAACCAGATCCCAAAACCAATAAGCACAATCCATCACAGCAGCAAAGAATTCAATACACAATATCATAGCAGAGAACCACTCCATCTCAAAGCCATCCACCCCACTGCTGGGGCCTTGCCACCAACAGTCACTCACAGCATAGCACACGTCTGCTCTTTCCCTCAGCTCTAACTGCACTCTCCCTCTGAGCATTTCCTATGACACACTTTCCTCTTCCTTTCAGCAAGCTCATCCAAACACATGTGACATAGGCTTCCTGTGACATAAGCAGGTCACCTGGCCTGTTAATGGGTGGGAAAGATCTTCATATCCAAATTGTCATTACATCAATCTGGAGAGGAAATAGCAGGGGGGTTATCTTGAGCTGTGGTTGGGGTGGAAGAGATGGGAAGTCACGAAGCATCCAATCAGGAGGGGAAATTGAAGAATGATAGCTTACATGAAAGCATACATTTGTTAGCATGCTAGCATAAATACAAAGAATTTATTGAAAATCACTGATCTATAGTGAGATATTTGGGGTCTTAATTTGAGTCATTTTAGATGTCTCTACATTTCTTGTTTTGAAGGTGTTTTTCCCCCGTATCTTTTCCCTATATATTCCCTATGTTTCCCATCTCCTCTTTTGCCCAGGTTGCTTTCTGTGCCAGGAATGTACACCTTCCTTACTTCTATCTCTTAGAATCCCTAGTTTATTTCCAAGCTCAACTCCTCTTCTACTTGACTCCTTCCTTGATGTCATCCCTCTCTCCAATTGCTATTAATTGGCAAAAAGCACAAAAGTCCCAGCACTCAAAGAGCTTACATTAAAAAAAAAATCAATGTTTATGTCTTGAGACAGTGTGTTACAGTGGTAAGAATGCTAGACTTTGTACATGGTAACAGCAAGATGATCAACTGTGAATGACTTAGCTCTTCTGAGTAATACAGTCATCCAAGACAACTCTGAAGAACCTATGATGAAAAATGCTATCCATCCCCACAGAAAGAAAGGATGAAGTCTGAATACAGATCGAAGCATACTTTTTTTTACTTTATTTCTCTTGGGGTTTTATTTTGATCTGTTTTCTTTTACAGCATGACTAACAGGAAATATGTTTTGCATGACTGCACATGTATAACCTATATAAAATTGCTTGCCTCCTCAATGAGGGGGTAGGGCAGGAAGGAGAGAATTTGGAATTCAGTTTTAAAAACAATTGTTAAAAATTGTTTTTATATGTAATTGCAGAAAAATAAAATATCAAAGTTTTTAAAAAGTAAGAATGCTGACTTTGCTTTTGGAGAGGCTGAAGTGGGAGTGAAGTGAGGACAAAAATACAAGGAGATTTGAGGGAGGAAGGAAGGGAGGGAAGTGGAGAGAGAGAGAGAGAGAGAATGAATGTAGAATACTTTGCATATTACCTTAAAGCCATTAATAAATGTCAGCTATCATCATTATCGCAATTCTGTGATACCAAATATTAGAAGACAGTTTCATGAAAATTAGCTTATAATTTATGGCAAGCATTTATTTATGTTTTTTAAATTCAAACTTTTCTGAAATATTTAAAAATTAGACATTTTTAATGCTTTCTGAATTGTGGTTTGCTATTTGGTCCTATTTCCAATTGAGCTGGTAATTTTAAAACAGCCTGCCATGTGATAAAACTGCTAATATGTTATTTTACATGTTTATGTTGATAGTACTTAAAAATCACATTTGATTGTATGAAGTAAGTCTAACTAGGTCTTTATGCCATGAATAATGTAATGTAGTTTTGTATAGGTTTCTCAAGAGAGCTATGGTCATATCTAGCCAGTGTAATACTTCAGGAATGCTGCTTTAATTGTCTTCCTATAGAGATATAACTTTCAGCTTTTCAAATTTCCATATTAAGGGCAGAGTAATCCAGGTAACATGCTTTTTAAACATTATATTAAAGTAATTTTATGCATATATGAAAATATTTTCTCAATTTAACTTTATTTTTAAAATCTGAATTTTTTTTCTAGAACTAAACTGAAGTATATAAAACTGAAGAAATACCTGAAAGAAATATGTGAGTCAGAAAAAAAGGCTCATGTTCGAAACCAAGAATATTTAAAACAATGTCATCAGATTCAAGCCCATATTGGAAGCTTCAGTAGAAATACAGACAGACTTCAGAAAATGAAGGTAAAATGTTATAATAGCCTTTACTTATCTACTTTCAAAAATAGGAATTCATAGGAAATGATTCTGAATCAGTCAGTCATTGATCATTTATTAAGGGCCCACTGTGTGATATAGTAGCTAGAGAGCTGGACTTGAAATCAGGAAGGAAGACCTAGGTTCAAATTTTACTCTTGACCCATCATTATGTCTGTGTGACTCTGGACAAGTCATTTGTTCTCTAAATAATCCTTTAAGACTACTAAATTGTAGAGAAATTGGCAACCTGTGTCCTTAGAGAATTTCATTATCATTTCATACTAATGAAACAACAGGTTCAGTCCCTGCCCCACTTTGACATACTAGTTTTTGGGAATACTGAGACAAAAGTCAAATGATCTTGCTTTCAAGGAGCTGACCTATCAGAGAAAATAGGCTGTAAGCACTAAAAAAATGGTACTTAGTCTCAAATAAATATCTCTCAGTAAGGTGCAGTGATTCATGCAACTCATATTTCATTGACTAACGACTTAGAAAATTGCAATATGCTTTACTAGAATTTATTTAAGAAGACTACTTTTGTTAATGTTATAATGTTAATGTTAATAATGGAATATGTTTAGTAATGCTATATAAAAATTTAAGTTAATTAAATTAAGTTAATTAAATTAATTAAATTAAATTAATTAAATTAAGTTAATTAAAAAGTTATTTATTAGTTGTTAAATCTTTTCTCAGTCCTCATCTTCTCTGCTGCTTTTGGTTTTGTTAATCACCACTTCCTCATGAATACTCTCTAAATTCAGTTTTTGAAATAACTTGTCTCTTGTTTCTCTTGCCACCCAACTGACTGTTCTTTCTAAATTTTCTTTACTAGATCATCATACATTTCTTGTCCCTTAAGCTTGGATATGCCCCAAAGCTCTGTGATCTTAGATTGAATTGTTACCTCTGTCTCTCATCTCATCTACATCCTATCTCTTTATCTCCTGACTCCAGTTCCACATCATCAACTTCTCACATTACCTTTTGTATCCAGGTTTGCAACCTTGGCATCATTAATAGGTTGCCAAATCTTGTCAGTTTTATTCCCATAACACATGTCATACCTATTCCTTTCTTTCCACTTCCATACTAGATCAGACTTTCTTCACTTCTCACCTATTTGGACTCCTCTTGTCCATGCTCTCCTCTCTGCATTCTATCTTCCACATAGCTACCAAATTGATATTCTTTTTTCTTTTAAATAGTATTTTATTTTTTCCAATTACATGTAAAGATAATTTTTAACATTCATTCTTTTATAAAATTTTGAATTCCAATTTTTTTTCTTCTTTCTTCCCTTTCCTCCTCCCTAAGATGGTAAGCAATTTGATATAGGTTATATATATTTAATCATGTAAAACATATTTCCATATTAATCATGTTACATTAGCCGTGAAGTGGAACAAAAGGAAAAAAAAAACTATTGAAACAGCAAAGAAAGTGAAAATAGTATGCTTTGATCTGCATTCAGACTCCATCAGTTCTTTTTCTCGATGTGGATAGCATTTTCCATCTTGAGTCTTTTGGAATTATCTTGGCTCATTGTATTGCTCAGAAGATCTAAGTCATTTATAGTTGATCATTCTTACAATGCTGCTGTTACTATGTACAATGTTCTTCTGGTTCTGCTCTCTTCATTTTACATCAGTTCATTTAAGTCTTTCCAGATTTTTCTGAAATTTGCCTACTCATCATTTCTTATAGCACAATAGTATTCCATTACATCCATATACCACAACTTGTTCAACCATTCCCCAATTGATGGGCAACCCTTCAGTATTTTTGTGCATGTCTTTTTTTCATGATGTCTCTGGGATACAAAAGTAGTGGTATTGCTGGATCAAATTGATTGCCCTTTGGGCATAGTTCCAAATTGCTCTCCAGAATGGTTGGATCAGTTTACAACTCTACCAACAATGTATCAGTATCCCAATTTTCCATATCTTCTCCAACATTTATCATTTTCCTTTTTTGTCATATTAGACAATCTCATAGGTGTGAAGTGGCACCTCAGAGTTGTTTTAATTTGCATTTTTCTAATCAATAGTGATTTAAAGCATATTTTCATATGACTATAGATAGCTTTGGTTTCTTCATCTGAAAACTGCACATTCTTATCGTTTGACCATTTATCATTTAGTGGATGACTTGTATTCTTATAAATTTGACTCAATTCTCTGTGTCAAATTGACATTTTTGATGTTCAGATGTGACCACATCACTTCTCTGCTCATGAAGCTTCAGTGGTGTCTGCTTGCTTTAGGATAAAGTACACACTCCTTTGGCATTGGCTGAGAACAAACCCAAAGCTTGAAAAATTTTTATAAAGAATTTTATTAGGTCACTTAGCAGAGGAGAGAGCCAGAAAAAGTATGGCTGCCACTGCCAGTCTCTGTGAGTCATATATAGTTTACACAAGGGTATAAGCACACGGCCTGCATGTAGGCAGCTTCTAGAAAAGAACAATTCCCATATAAGGTTGTGTGAGATATATAAATAGCAAGTAAGTATAAACATTTAATGTAATTTGGGGAACCCAAAACACAAACTTTGGGTGGACTCAAAACAAGACCTGGGTGGGATTTAAGCATTATTTGCAGCCATCTGGCTTCCCTGGAGTGTCTCTAAGGTCACCCTGTCCTCTGTTGTAAGCTTAGGTTAGACAATTTTCTATCCATATAAAACTAGGTTTGAACAATATTGATAAATAATATATAATGAAGTATTTTACCTATAATTCCTCTATTTTTGCACTTTTAAAAGACTATCCTCATAAACAGAGAGTTGGGTTAAGGTCTCAAAGGAAGTTCATTAAAATAACCCAAGTTAATGCTGTCCTCCTCACTACTTATTTTGTTTAAAGCTTAGTAGAATTCCTTTAAGGAAGGCTAGGAAACAGATTGGTGACAAACTTTTCCCAATGTCTCTTGGTCAGAGATCAAAATTTGAGGAATTGCCTCAGGGCCTGTGAGTCAGGGGGCTTAGACTTGCACTGGGAAAATACATATGGCCACAGATATCACAAAAAACGCTATTGGGAATCTAGTTGGTACAGTGAATAGGGTGCCAGGCCTGAACTCTTCCTGAGTTCAAATCTGGCCTCAGACACTTACAAGCTACATGATCCCTGTCAAATCACTTAACCCTTTTTGCCTCAGTTTCTTCATCTGTAAAATGAACTAGAGAAGGAAATGGCAAACCATTCCAGTATCTTTGCCAAGAAAACCCCAAATGGGATCAAGGAGAGTCAGACATAACTGAAATGGCTGAACAACAATAATCACAAAAAATCATAATGCCCTTCAATGTCATAAAAGTTAAACAAATTTAGTTGAGTCATAATTTCATATATTCCCTAAGAAGACAAGCCTAGTTAAATAGATTTTCTAGGTAGACTAGGTTAGGTTACAGATTAAATTACATTTAAAAGGTTACATTGGACTAATTGAGAGGGGAGATTTACATATCACCAAGGTAACCAAGAAAACTAGACATCAGATAAATTCTCCTTTACACGGTTAGCTAGGGGAGTTAACAAATGACTACATTACTTTGGGAACCTCAAACTCACCCTTTGGTTTCGACCTGAGGAATATCAAACAGATAACACTCTTACTCCGTAAGTCAGGTTTTGGTCAGATGAGGTAAAAGACAGACTTTTAATTAACTAAAAGTTACAGGAAGAATGACTGATTTCCAAACAATAAGTAAAAGCAATTTGGACATACCACTCTTACAGGCAGCAAGAAACATCAGAGCCAAAGAAATACAGTGATGATCATCAATATTAAATAATATCAAATTTCCTCCTTCTTGGTAACCAACTTCCAAAATCCATTTAATCCGCATATTTCATCTTGAGCCCCAGCTGTCTGGAAACATCTTCCCTTGGAAATTCTGCAAATAAGCCTCATTCTCAAGGTAGCTCTGGGGGGAGTTCTTCCTAGTATATCTGCTTCTCTTGTTCCAAGTCACCTGCAAAGGTTCCCTAATCAATATTGCTAAAACGTACCAGTCACGAGACTCAATGCAATTTAGTACAACTTCCTAAATTTAGTTTTCCAGTAAGTAGTTTATATGGTGCAAACCAACCCAAACCTTATGAAATTAACCCTATTAACAACAGAGCTATAAGAAGAACATCAAATTAGGAACCCATGAACATAATTATAAACACATTTTATACAAATAAAGTCAGAGTTAAATTATTGGAGTAATATTAATTGTTCATGGGTGGGCAGAGCCAATATAATAAAAATGACAATTCTACCTAATCTACTTATTCAATGCCATCCCAATTAAATTACCAAAAACTTATTTTATTGTGCTAGAAAAAATGATAACAGAATTCATTTAGAAGAACAAAAAGTCAAGCATATCAAAGGAATAATGGGGGGAGGGAGTGTAAAGGAAGGAGATTTAACAGTACCAGGTCTTAAACTGCATTATAAGGAAGTAAGTATCAATACTCTCTGATCCTGGCTAAGAAATAGAATAATTCATCATTGGAACACAGTAGACATACAATCCATAGTAGTAAATGATTATAGTAACCTTGTTTTTAACAAATGTAAAGGTTTAAACTTTTGGGATAAGAATTCACTATTTGGTAAAAATTGTTGGGAAAACTGGAAAGCAGTCTGGCAGAAATTAGGTATAGACCAATGTCTTACATTATTTACCAAGATAAGGTCACAATGGGTACATGATGTAGATATAAAAGGAGATATCACATAAATTAGAAGAACATGGAACATATTAACTATCAGACTTATGGATAGAAGAAGGATTTATGAATAAAAATTGTGCGATGTTAAATGGATAATTTTGATTATATTTAATTAAAATGGTTTTGTACAAATAAAATCCAATGTAGATGAGAAAGAAAGCAGAAAATTGGCAAAAAAAAATTACAGACAGTTTCTAGAATAAAGGTCTCAAACTCAAATATATAGAGAACTTTGTCAAATTTATAAGAATACAGGTCATTCTCATATATATATATGTATATATATACACACACATATAGAGAGATTATATAGATAGAGAGATATATATGTATATAGGTAGATATATATATGCATATATATATGTATGTATGTATGTATATATATATATATATATATATATAGTCTTACAAAAAAACGCTCCAAATCATTATTGATTAGAAAAATACAAATTAAAACAACTCTGAAATACCATCTCAGACCTATCAAATTGACTAAAATGATAGGGGGGGAAAATGACATGTTGGAAAGGATGTGAAAAAATTGAGACACTAATACACTGTTGGTGGCACTGTGAACTGATCCAACCATTTTGGAGAGCGGTCTGGAATTATTCCCAATGAATCATAAAACTGTAAACCCTTTGATGCAGCCGTATCACTATGACGTCTGTTTTCCAAGGTGATCAGAGAAAAAGGAAGAGAACCTATATGTTCTAAAATATTTATAGTAGCACTCTGGGTTGGAAAAGAATTGGAAATTGAGAGAATGTCCATCAATTGGGGAATGGCTAAACAAGTTGTGGTATGTAATTGTGATGGAATATTGCTGTGCTATAGGAAATGATGAGAAGGTTGACTTTAGAAAAACATGGAAAGACTTGCATGAAATAATGGAGAGTGAAACAAGAGAACCAAGAGAACATAATATACAATTTGAAGAATAACTGTGAATGACTAAGCTATTCTGAGTATTATAAATATTCAAATCAACTGCAAAGGACCTATCAAAGAGAATGCTATCTGTCTCCAGAGAAAGAACTAATAAATAGTAGAAGTATGCATAGTATGGTTTTACATCTACGTATATATGTATGTATGTATCTATCTATCTTTTTATCATCTATCTGTGTCAAATGGTGGCCTTCTCTAGTGTGGGGTGGGAAGGGAGGAAGGGAGAAACTGAAAATGTAACAAAAATTAAATTATAGAAAATTTAGGAATTCATAATTCATCTGAAAGTTCAGAGAACTTCAGTTTTTACATACCACTTGCTCTTTCTTTATTGGAACTCTGTACCTGATATGGATAATGCCATCTACAGGCTGAAGAAGGAATCTTAAAAAGCATTCATGAAGGTCTAACTTATAAAAGGAACCCTTTTGTCTCTAAATATTATCAGACAGACTTCAAAACAGGGAAAAAAATTATTTAAATATTTTTTACAATTATTAAGTTGATTTTATATGTAAAATCCTTAATCTAATTTTGAGAATTTATTACTAAAACATACTTAAAGCTTGTATATCCCATTAAAAACATTTTGAAGCCAATACACACACATCTATACATATATACATATAGATATGTGCACACACATATGTATATATCATAGTTCTTAGAGACAACGATCTAATCTTGTTGCTTTCTCAAAGTGAAGTTTACTACTCCATTAAAATTAAAAACTTAAATCTTTACCCTATCATCCTACCCCCCCATTGATAATATGTATGTGTAGATACATATACAAATACACACACACACATGTATATGTATATACACATACACACACATACTCAGAGCAATATTAAATTATAGTCCCAGGAGATTTCACCTCAAATAGCAAGTTCCAGTAGTCACAACCTATTTTTTTTCTCACGTTGTTGCAATAACAATTAATAAACACATATAAGGCCTTATTCATCCTTTTAAATTTAAATCCATCCTGGAGCAGAAATCAATCAGTAAAAATTAAGACTAATCACATTCTGGAGTTTCACAATACGATGAATATATCAGATAGTTCACAGACTCTGGCCACTTGCTGCAAGTCTTCAGACTAGTAAATATCCATATTGCCTATTAACTTCTAAGGCAAAAAAAAAAAAATGCTTAAGTCTAAGGTCTGTAGATACTAGATTGATTCAAAGACATAACTTCAGTATGTACTCTTCTAAGTACAATTTTGTAATTTTCATAAGTTACGGCCAATTTGTCAGATAAGAATCACTCCTTTTTACAGAAACTTATAAGCCCTTTTACCTAAGCTGTGAGAGGTCATAGTTTCTCATCAAACCACTTCATTACTCTGGAATATCACAACATGCTGTCAGCAAGGCTGATAAGAGCTTATGATCCTGTCCAAATAGAAAGTGCTCCCAAACTTTAACCATTTTAAAGCAAAATCTACCCTATTAAATACTTAACAATTTTCAAATATTATGACCACATTCTTGAACAGCTCAATTCATAATTAATAGCATCCAGATTAAAAGAGAAAGTTAGTTTTCTAATTATACAGTTATATCACCCTCTGGGCATAATTTTTCAGATGAACATAATTCCTTGGACAATCATTTTCTAAAAATAATAATTAAAAATATTAGAAGGCTAATAATAGCATAAACACTATTATTATGGATTTTGAAACATAACACAAAACTTTTTCCTAGACAAAAACATCAATTAAGTTTAATGTATTTCTGAATCCTCTTATAGAATTAGATCATCCATTCTGTACTAATTTTATACTAATTGCACTCAAAAACCAAAATTATTGAATCATTGAAATAACTATACTTAGTAAAAGTATAATAATAGCTAACATTTATATAGTACTTATCATGTGCCAGGCACTATGCTAAGTACTTTACAATTATTGTGTCATTTAGACTTCACAACAACTCTGGGAGATAGGTGCCATTATTAGCCCTATTTTACAGATGAAGAAATTAAAGCAAATAGAGGTGAAATGACTTGTTTAGAATCAAGCAACCAGTAAGCATCTGAGACCAGATTTGCACTCACCTTTTCCTGATCCATGTAGTTTCCAATCATATCACCTTAATGCCAAGTATCAAGCAGATTTGGCATTAAGTTCTGATTTCCCACAATTATCCTAATAGAACACACCCAGCTTTAAAAGAGACCATTTAATTTCAGGACAAACAGCCAAATCAAACATGGATTTACAGTCACAATGGTAATATTCAAAATTTCAATTTTCCTAAGGACCATTAGTTCCCAATGCCTCAAATTACAGAGCCCACTGCTTTGAGTTAGCTAACATTCAGAGATTTATGGTGGCAGTCTGACATCCCCATCTCCCTCTTTTGGAGCTGTTGAGGCTCTACGGATGGGAACTCACCCTTCTAATGGTCCTTCAAGGACAGAATTTTAGTATGCTTTACTCAGTTCCTTTGCCAAGAAAACCCCAAATAGGGTCACAAAGAGTCTTTCTTTTTCTCATCTTCCAGTGGACTTTTATTAAAGTCCTACAAACTTCAAAACTGTGTTGTTATACTCTGATTCATCATTTCACTTTATCTTTGCTACTTTTTATGTTTCCCCCTGTATTCTAGTCTAACACTCCACTGAATCTTTCCTGTACAAATTTCTTTATGCAATACCAATTAATTGCTAAAGTTTTACTTTTTGAGTTGTATAGCTAATTTATGTAAACAATTAAATTCTGTTTAATCAAACCCTCTTGTTCTGTTCATTCTCCAGTTGGCGAAATCACTTGCTACTAAAACAATGCATCTATCACTCAGTCTCAGAGCTATTAGGTGGTGCAGTGGATGGAGCAACAGGCCTAGAGTCGGGAAGACTCCTCTTCCAGTGTTCGTATCCAGCCTTAGACACCAGCTGGGTAAACCTGTAAAAGTCATTTTACCCTGTTTGCCTCAGTTTTGCCTCTGCAAAATGAGCTGGAGAAGGAAATGGCAAACCATTCTCGTATCTTTGCCAAAAAAAACAAAAAAAAAACAACCAAATGGGGTCATGAAGAGTTGGACGTGCCGAAAAATGACTAAACATGACTCTCCAGGGAGTGAAGAAAGTAATAGAGGCATGTGCCCTTTTCCCATAATCTTAATCCAAGCTGCAAATCCCCCCAAAATCCACTAAGATATTTCAGCAGTTTAAAAAAAACCATTAAGCTACAGTTTGAAAATTTATAGTAAGAATGTTGCATTTCAGTTACAGATTTGGTCTCTAATTAGTTTATAATGCCATAAATTTTGACAAACCAGGAAAAAGATTTCCTTTCTTTTTTTATCTGTCTTTTATCTCTTCAGTTGTTTCCTGGCCAGGGCTTTAAAGGCAGAGAGAGAATGTATCTTCCGGTTTTTTTTTTGTTTTTTGCTTTTTTATTTCACGGTGAAAGTCTAATGAAAAGTGAGAATAAGTCCCTGCTTATTCTCTTAGAAATTGCTGGGAGAGCTTTTTTAGGTATGAGACTTCATTAATCTTCTTCACCCTTGTAAGCTCACTTTCTGCTGTTATTTGCAATAGTCTTGGTACTGACTGGGTGTTCCCCTTCAAAAATCTCCAAGGCAAATATGACCTTGTGTATATACCAGAGAACTTTGGAAATGGAAGTCCCAGTCAAAGCCCACCTCACTGTTTACTCTCATTAATTTGGGGTTGTCCTAAGTGAATGAGTATAGAACTAATTTTGGGTAAATGGTTCATCACAGTTGCTCAGTCAACAGTACAAACATCTGAAAGTGGTCCTCAGTCTCTCTGTCAGGTCATGAGGTTTAAGTGGTGGCTCTTGCATTCGAGTCCTGCATAATAATGCCATATTCACCAGGATCTCTGGGTAGCTGCCAGCTAGTCTCAGATCAGGCATCATAGGAAAATTGAGGAGAAATACAGGAAAAGAAAGAAAATGAGAGAAAGATAAAGAAAGCCCTATGAAAGGACCAGCCACATTTTAACCAGATTTTAGCAGCACTGCCTCAAAGTCCTCATGTGATTAAGCCAAGGGGATTCCTAGTTTGTGGATCAGGGCAGCTGGGTTGATTCTAACTTCACCTGAGTCTTTCCCTGGACTAAGGCCAAACACAGCCCCTCAACTTTCTGGACACTCAGAGTCCTCAGTCCTAATTCTGGTTCTTAACGGTGTTTGACTTGAACCCCAGGACACTCACCAGGCCCTCACCATGTCTGATTTGATCTTGTGTTGGTCAGTCCTAACCACCTAAGCCCAATCATGAGATCATAGAGACTTCCTCAGCTTCTGTGTTCTTGGAAAACCTTCAGATTGACTTGGGCCAACCATCAGGGATCCCACTTCTGATACCATAACTGTAGGTCAAGAACAAACTCCAACTCTGAAAAAATTTTTATAAAGAATTGTATTAGGTCACCTGGCAGAGGAGAGAGCCAGAAAAAGTATGACTCTTGCATCTTGTCTCTGTGTTATATTATATAGATTTCAAGCAAGGGTACCAGTATGCAAACTTCATGTAGGCAGTTTCCAGCAAAGAGCTATACCCAGGTAAGGTTGCTTAAGATATATATCTTAGCAGGTAAATATAAACATTCAATACAGTTTGGGGAACCCAAAAGATATGTTTTGGGTAGACCCAAAACAAGATCTGGGTGGGATCTAAGCATTCTCTGAAGACATCTGGCTTCCCTTTAGCATCTGACATCTGTTGTAAGCTGTAAATTAGACCATTTTCTATCTACATAAAACTAGGTTCAAACAATATTAATAAATTTCCCCACAGAATTTGAGGACCTTCATAGTCTTACTAAGTTATCTTCTTAGGTTGAATATGTACTATTTCTTACTTCAAGCTCTAGCCAAATTCTCCTATTTGCTATTACTTATGCACCACATCCTATTTCCTACTTTTTTCATAGGCCTTCAGTGTCATCCCTCCTCACCTCAGCTCAACTTAACCAACTCTTTGTAAACAAGCCTTTTCCTGATCTGGCCTTGTCTAGTTACTTTTTATTTATTTTGTGTCTAATTTGCTTATCCGTGAACATGTCTTTTTCTCCTTTAGGGCAGGGACTGTTTGCATTTTTTGTCTTTCTCTTCCTAGCACTAAGTACAGTGCCTGTGACATAGTAGATGTTTAATTAACGCTGTGATAGGACTAATATTTTCCAGTGTTTCTTTGTCCCCATCCACAAAATGGGGTAGGCCTAGATCCCTCCTTTTTTCCTTCCTTGACAGACATTAGATTTTCCTGATAGGAGCTGAAGCTCTTCCTGTGAACCAGCTTCTCTGATGCAGCTTCCTGATCATATACAGGTATAAAACTTCCAAACTTTGTGGAGTCTGGGCCCCTCTAATTTAAAGGATTTCTGAAGACTTCTTGAGTCACTGTATCCATCACCAGGATACTGTTCTGATGGCCACATGTGTTACCATATACAAGGGAGAGGGGTTGGGTCCAGAGAAGCCAAATACCACTATATGCGTGTTCCATATTCTTTTTTTTTGTAATTTTTTTAGGAAATTTAATTCAGGTCAGGTTTCATAAACTTTTGAGAGCACAGGATCATACACCTAGGGCAGGAAGGGAACTGAGAAGTGATATAGTCAAACCCCTTAATTTTACAGATGATGCTTAACCAGAAGCCCAGGGAGATTAGGTGAGTTTCCAGGGGTCACCAAGTAGTATGCTTTAGAGGCAGGATCTGAACCCAGGTCTTCTGGCTCCAGACACAGTACTCTTTCCATTCTACCAATATGTCTGTGAACTTCAGCAAACTAGTCAATGTTATCATGGATACCTTTATTCTCCTGTTGTCACCAACATCTTTGATTCGGCCTAACCAAGAGTCATTAAACCAAGCAACATCTATCTGACGAAGAACTTGTGCCATGGCAACCCCATTCGTTAATTGGTGGACATTCTTCCAAGGGGCAGCAGTATTGAATGTCTGCAACCAGATCATGAGGCTGTCGCAGAACTGGAGCTGGGGCTGTGGGGGCAGCTGCCACCCCTCCATGGCCGTGGCCTCCACCACCGGGGCTGCCAGTACCGCCGCCACCTTCCTACGCTGCTGGGGCCACGATGGCTGGCGCTGGCGCTCGGGAACCTGTTCCATGTTCTTGATATGTTAGGATAAAGAAACCTCCTTTTATTAACTATTCAGTGACTTTTAAACCTCTTTGCATCCCAGCATCAAACACAGGGTTAACATTAGAGCCACTCATACCAAACCCTTAATAAATTGAATTGAACATAGACTTAACTAATTTTAATTCTAATATGTATGGTAAGTAGAATTTTCTTGTTGACAGTCTTCCATGAATATTCTTACCACTAAGTTTAGATTTCTTTGTTCCAGTAGGATGAATTGATTTTGATGGCAAAGGGTAGAAAAGGAGAACAACTGACTAACAAATTTGCCCCTATTTTCCTTAACTTTGTGGCTCAGGATTCCTTTTAATGTGAAATAATTGATTTGGGCATTGCAAGCCTGTGATTATTCTTAGGCTCTTCTTCCGTACTTACAAGTCTTGCATGCTTCTGAATAATAGCAAAATATACAGGAACTATAAGAGAGTCCTCCTTGATGTAGTTTTTATTGGTTAGCTCTTTTTTTAAAAAGTGTGTATGGTATTAGGAAATTAGATTTATGTAAGGAAAATATGTTATAATGGAGATAGTACAGAACTGAGTTTTGAAATGCCGGTTGCAGTCCTAGTTCTAGCCATATCATTTTGCAGAAGTCATGTTATCTTTAGTGTTATTATTTTTATGAGTTATTCTAAAATGAAGAGTTAAAAGGGAAATAGTATCTCTATATAGCTTCAGCCTCACTTTGTTGTAAATGTTGAAAATTCCAGCTAAAAGCCATGTGTTCTCTATAAGTAGACCGAATATTTAGGAACGTTCAGAGATTTGATTTTTAAAAGTTTTTCCCTTGTGTGATGTCACATAGTCATAGCTTTAGATTTGGGGTAATAATAATGATTTACAACATACATACATACATATAGCGTATGCGTGTACATGTATATATATACATATATACGCACGTGATACATATAATATATGTATATAGTTCTGCAGAGGCCTTTACATATTTTATATTATTTGATATTCACAACAACCTTGTGAAGTTAAATACATTATTATCCCCATTTTTCAGATGAGGAAGTGGAGATTGAGGGTAGTTAAGTGACTGCTCAGGATCATCATATAAGTAGTATCAGAGACCAGATTAAAATTCAGACTTTCTTGATTCCAAGTTCAGTGCCTAATCTGCTATGCCACTCTGTCTTCAAGTATGTGAAAGGTTATTTTGTCATGTGGATAAATGAGAACCCATTTGAGTTCCACCAAAAATGTCAGTGAAAAAAGTTTAGACTAGATTTGTTGTTCATTTGTTTCAGTTGGGTCCAACCCTTTGTGACCCTATTTGGGGTTTTCTTGGCAAAGATACTGGTTCAGCATTCCTTCTCCAGCTCATTTTACAGGTGAAGAAACTGAGGCAAACAGGGTGAAGTGACTTGCCCAGGGTTACACAGCTAGTAAGTATCTGAGGCCTGATTTGAACTCAGGTCTTTCTGACTCCAGGCCTGGCACTCTACCTAGCATCAAAAAGAACATACCAGCTATTAGTGTTGTGAAATGCTCAAGTAGGCAAAATTCCACATGGAAAGTTGCTGGAATTCTCAGAGTTCTTCTAGTCAGATGATGAATTAGAAGACTGTCCAAGAGCCGTTAAAATGATGTAATAAAACAAAAAACAAAACAAAACCTTACAGAACTTCTGTGTACCTTTTCAAGTTTGTTAGAAGAGACATTTTTCAGAAGTGGTTGTATTCCTTTTCAAGAACATAAATAATGTGAAATAAGTGAATATCCAGAAGATATTGGTCTTGACATTTTTAATCTTGACTTCAATGACTCTAACTTTGCCCCATTATGAGTACTGGTTATTTATGCAAACTAGTGAGCAAAATCATATGCTTTAGATATTATTTCTTAAGTAATAGCTGACATTCAGCCTCCTTAATCTGAATGCTTCAGATAGAAATAAATTAGACTTATGTTTTTTGAGAGTGGCTTTTAAAAAAAATGCCTAATTTCTTAGTCATAGCTACATAGCTTTTCATTGATGACTTTCGAAGACAACATTTTCTTTGTGCCTCTGTTAAACATTTAAACAATCCTTCCCATATTTGCTTAAAGGGGTGATGATTAAGGGGAAAAATTCAGAGGAGAAAGAGAGTAAGGGAGTATTAAAGATGTGGAAACAAAAATTTGAATAAAAGAAGAGGGGGGAAATTGTAAGAAATGGGAAGAGGAGTTTTGTTTCCACAGAACTGAAGGTGTACTTCCCCCCTCCTCCACCCGAGCTTTAGCAGAAACCAGGCCTCAGGTTAGTCAGGTGAAAGGTCAGAGGCTTGTACACATGCTTAAACGAGCCATTTGAGGAGGGCATGACGTACACAGTCAGGGGGTTGTATCTGGCCAATGAAGAGCCTGGCGGGAGATTCAAGGTGAGGGTCTGTTAAAGGACTGGCATCCATTTGAGTCCTTTGTACTTTCCCCTGTGCTCTTTTCAGGGGACGTACCCATTTATTCAGGGGAAATAAATGTAAATTATAATTAAAACGTTCCTGACTTCCCCCTCAAAAATTTAAACATACTTTATATTATATTTACTTGTGAACTTTTTTTCTCCCTTCTAGGCTAAGTTCTTAAGAGTTGGGTCTCTGTCTTATTCACCCCTTAACATAATTCCTTGCACATAATAGGTACTCAACAAATGTTTGTTGAATTAAATTTAATTGAAAAATTGGCCTATCTGATTTTTAAAGTGTCATTTTTTTCTAGTTAAATAAATTATGCAGTTGTCCACTTAATCAGTTGGTAGTTATCTGATAGAAAAACAGACCTAATAGAAATAATAAAAGTTGAAATTGAGTATTTAGGAAGTATTATGTTTTTTCTTCTTTGCTCCCCCAATTTTGTAACTAATTTTGGCATTATTTAAATTTATTTAAAAATTATACTCATTTTACTTTAATATTCATTTACAGGTAAAAGAAAATAAAAACAGAACAAAAACATGAATGTATTTTTTGTTTACAAATTGTTTTAAAATGTGTATTTAACTTTAACAAGGTTGTAACAGAATTGTCCCATTTGTTTTAATGATTTTTCCTGAACTTATTTTCTGTATGTTTATTGGGGTTTTTATTGCTATTATTCTTGCTATAGTTTGCATTCCCAGTCCAAATTCAACAAATGTTTGAGCCTTTAGTATATGCAAGGTACTATGCCAGCTATACTGTAAGATACAAAAATGTCTCTGACCCCTGCCCTCAGAGGAATTTATACTCTACCTCACAGGAACTTTAATCTTTAGTAGCAAAATTCCTGTGGGGCATGTACGTTGTCAGTAACAATAAATTGTCCATAAATGCAACTGCAGCATTAAGAAAATGAAATGAATATGATTCTTCTCCATGTAATTATAAAATTGTATATATTTTAATAGTACTTTTGAACTTCTTAATGATATGTTCAGTTAATTTGGAAAGTATGATCAAAATAACATGACTTGTTAGCTGAAGAGACATATTCAGTGGTTACCAAAATGTATAAATGTTGAAACATACAAATATCACAAGAAACAGTGAACAATGTGATTATTGAGAGTTGATTATGAAGTATGAAGCTGAGGAAGCAAAAATAGAACGAACCCTGTGATCATTGGGATCATATAGAGTTGCAGGTTGAGTTTGGAAGCCCTGTCATCCAGTTTGCTCACTCGACAAAGGAGGAAGCCGAGAACTGAAGTGACTTGCCTAGGATCAGACCTCTAGTTAGTGACTGAAGCAGGATTTGAATTCAGGTCTTCCTGACCCTTAAGTCACTACACGATAATGGTAGACATACTTACAGAAAAGAGGCAATTAAGATGAAGGAAAAGAAGAAAAGTAATTAGTACAGAGTAAATAAATAATAAGGAAAGATTTACTAGTTAAGCATTCATTAAGCACTAACACTTGTGTGCCAGGCAGTGTGCTAGATGCTGGGGATGCAATGAATACAATGATCAATACTGGTGTGTAACACTAGTGAGAAGCAGATTCTCTTGTCAGCCTTTAGGAAAGCATCACCACAGGGAAAGCTGTTTTAGACGCACTAGTCTAAGGAACAAAAGAATGGCTGGACGTTTAGATTTATGTATCTGTCCTTTAGGTTGTGCTGTATCAATCTATTTTTCAGTAGTAAGCCATGAATACAATATAAAAGACCTTATATGTTCAGACTTAGTGTATATCAAATATAATACCCAGTGCAGTGTGTAAGATAAAAAGTTAACATAAAGATCAGTTTTAATGTTACTTTTTAGGTCAGTTTAATAACCTCAATTTTACTAAAGCTGTATTTTGCAAAGTGAGATCTGAGAAATTACTTATGGAGGTACCTAGAATCAGAAGATACTATATAGACTAGAAGTAATTTGGGAGCCAAAGTAGGGAGAGTTAATAGTAAGGAGTATGGCCTGAAGGAGATATTTTGGAAGGAAAGGAAGTGGAATAGGCCACTTTTGTCAGGTGAGAGTAGAACAGGTTGTTAAAACACTATGAGAATAAAATTAATAAAAGCTGTGATACCTGAATGGAGAAGAAATTAAGAAAACTTGAGATGGTCTTTGAAATTTAGGCAGGTAAGAATGTGGTCCTTGAAATTTCATTCAGTGCTAAAAACATGAATAGAAAAGGTTTTGGAAGGATTGTTGTCAAGTATTTAGATTATATTCTATGTAATATAGGAACATATGTTCATTACTTAATTTGTAAAATTAATTAGGAAAATAACCTAATTAGATGAAAGGGTGACATATATTGGGTGGTTATCTAAATTTATAAATGTAGGAATATATATCTGAATATTATACAATGCAGCAAATAATGATATAGTGATTATTCTATGTTGCTGAGAATTGGTTTTGAAATATAAATTTTAAGAGCTTAAAACTTGGAATAATCTCTGTCTCTGTCTCTCTCTCTGTCTCTCTCTCTCTCATTTGTCTTTGTCTGAGCCTGTAATATCACTGGTGTGAGAAACTCAGTGATAAAACCTCTTCTAACAATACAGATCTGCAACTGCTCTGCAATTTAACAGTTGTACAGCTGCCCAGGGCCCTGAGAGGTTAAGCTACTTGCCTAAGTTCACACAGCCAATATGTGTCAGAAAGGGCTTTTTATCCTTTATACTCTATTACCTCTATTGTGTGTGCAAGTTGCAAGGCTAGGAAAGAGTAAAGAATTTTTAGAGGAGCTCTATTCCCCAGTGTGAAAAATCATATTTGATATCAATTATCAGTTCTAATTTCAATATCTATGTACAGTGTTAATTTAGAAGAAAGTGCTCACCCTTCAGTAAATCTTTCAAATGCATTGATATCAATCCTGACTGGACTCCTACATGTGTTTTTCTACCCTTATTTCAAGTCCTTATGTTGCTATCAATTCACATTTAGTAGGGTAGAATGAGTTGAATAAAGCACTTGTGTCTATTGAGAACAGGCACTGTCTTTGGCAATTACTACTCAGAAATGGATGAACAGAGAATGGTAAAACCCTGGCACAATTCCAGTGTGCATGTAAGGTTTGTGAAAATTGATTATAATTAAGTTTACAGGTCATAGGCTAGGTAAAATTTTTCTGTATGGAAATAAAAAAAGAATTTCTGTTTTGACCAACTGAAGTTGTATATTTGTTGTTAGTATTTTTCTTTTAAAAGTACATATCCTTTAAGTCTATACAGAATGCCCATTTTTAGGTTTAAGGGCTAAGAAAATTAAGTAATACGTTTGAAGGAATAGTTTCTGTATTTAAAGAGGTAGAGTCTTTCCTTGGTTGCCTTTTTCTTTATCTTCTTCCTCTTGGCTTATTTTTTTTCAGTCATTTGTAATTGTTTTAAAACAGTAAAAATGGTATCCGTTTTAGACTGTTAAACTGTTTTATATTCATAGCATTCTGCAAATTTTTAAAAAGTGTCAGCAAAATGGGGCAGTAGATGAAATTTAGTTTTAAAATATTTTAAGAAACAAATCCATTTCAGACATTATTGCCTATTTCCTTTTTTTTATTTTAAAGTAAGGTGAAGATTTTGTCTTTTATTAGATTAAGATCTAAGGTATAAACTTTGTTATTTATCAGTCAGATATATTTTGAATTGTAATATAGAAGGCTAATTTTTTAATCTTCTGGTATATATATGCATATATGTATAACATATGTATATGTTGGGCCATAGTCTTGAAGCATATTAATGACATACTGAAACAGTACTTTTTTGCCCTGCTTTTAAGCAAAAGTCTGATTATTTCACTTCAAATAGAAATGTAGTGTTGATGAAGATATCTTTCTGTAGTTATTTGTGATATTAGCAAATTTATATTCCATGCTTCTGGTTCATTGTAAAATAATGTAATAAATTGTAAGCTTATGGTTAAATTAATTACTCTATAGCTTTGTATATATCGTATCAAACATTTGATATGGCATCATAGAATATGGACAGGACTGAATTTTTTTGTTTTACACAAAGCCAAACTTAATGAAAAGACAGCCATAAGTTTTTTTTTTTTTGACATCATCTCCCAACAAGTTTATCAACTAGCTACTTCTCACATCAGGACTTTACTTACTTTAATAAGTGATGACAGAAAATTCAGTAAACTGTTTTTTGGGAGGGGGCTGTGGAAATACATGCAAAATTTTATAAAATGGTTCCTTCATCTGTAAAATGAGAAGATTGTAATAGATAACTTCTGTAGATTCTGTGATCCCATGGATTCTTGGACATCTTCCATATTGTTTGATGTCATTAATTTTCTGAGATAAGAATTTCTGTGTGACAAGAATCAGTTATTATTTTCTACTTAATTACTTATTATACACTATAACTCATTGGTGAAATAGGTATTTATTGGTCATAACGTGATTTTTAGTATTGGTTTTATTTGTATTTAGATGGAACATGAAGCTCAAATAAAGAAGATACACCTATCAACAAAAAATAGCCTGGGATCGAAAGGTATACTCCAAAACAATGATGAAAAGGTACTTAAAAAGTTAAAATAAATTTTATCTTAAGGATTTCTAAAGTGCTAATAATTTAAAATGAAAATTTTATTGAAAATAATTTTGTCACAAAATATATTTTGATTAAATCTGAAATAATTTTAATGACTGAGTTAATTGCTTTCAATTCTTATTAGATTTACTAAAAGACACAATTCTGTTATTATAAAGAACAAAAATCAAAGAAAGGAAAGCTGAGTGTCTTTTGGTCTTCTTTTTGATTTTCCTAGGAAACAGTGATTTTATAAACTCTGAAATGTGTCCTAAATGAAAAATAAACAAAATGTGCTATTTTGATTCTTGCTTTTGTATTTATAATTTTGTACATTTTGACCTTTTTCACAGAAGTGAAAAAATGATTGCATATCTAAGCAACAGACAAAAAGATTGACAAGGAATACTTAAATATATTCTGCTATATATCTGCTGTAATGCAGGCTTCTAATCCTTCTTCCTATCTCCATATAAATGATACAGTTCAAGACCATAGATGTTTTCTTCACTAAAAGCAGTAAAGCTCTTTTAGATGAAATGTCTAAAAACATCTTGTAATAACTTAGAGCATGCTGGCAAGAGTAGTCACTTGTGACTATGTGTGAAACCCCCTCAGCTAGTCGATATTGTAATAAGCAAAAATGGTAGCATCACTCCATTATTCAGAAAAGCCAACAGCATGCTTGTCCCTTAGGCTACAGCATTCATTAAGAAAAGCTTACTGGGCTGAAAGCTGGAAACAGATGATAACGGGATATGATTTTCATATTTAATGCATTCCTTGGAAGAGTATGTGTGCTGCAGATTGATAGAAGAATCAACTGCTACTTTACTAAAAGACTTTCTAGTTTGCCCTATAGCTACCGATGGAATCATTCAGCCAAGAAATTAACTTTTTCTCCTTTTACCTGCTTTATATATCTGCTAAGCAGGCTGCCTGGCTGCCAGTAAATGTTATTATGCAGTTAACTGTTTGGTATTTAAGACTCTTATCAGAAAAGAAACAGAGGCCACACTATTTTGTTTTTATAGTAGAGAGAAGGTTTCAGTTTTTCTTTCTTCAGTGCATTAGCAGGCATTAATCTCAGTTTATAGGAAGTTTTTTTTTCTTCCCCCATAGATTAAAAAGTTAAAAACATTGAATTTAGAGCATTCTTTAAACTATAAGATACAAAGCAATGAACTCTGACAACCTTGACCTATCTAAGAAGGCCTTTAATGACAAATAATTCATATTCTGTTAGATGTACACAAAATAGGATATGTAGTGTTGGACTCCTGAAGCATTGAGCAGGTTTTCCCTGTTTGGCATTTGACCATGAAATAATTGACATGTTTTAAATCTAAATCATTTTATTCCTTCTCAACCATTGCCGATACATGCATTCTTAGTATTGCAGTGTCGATGACACTTAAAATATGGGGTGGTTTTCATATTTGCAATCTTGAATTTTTATCCTACACAGAATATTTTTTGTGTTTTTCATCTTTCTGTATATATCCAATACTTAGTACCTGGCATAGAGTAATTGCTTAATAAATGCTTATCGATTGATTAATTTTTTTACATATATTACTATTAACTTTTTTCAAAAACTAGAAGCAAGTTATTGTAGGTTTACTTGTTTTGGAGCAAAACATTGGTAGTCCTTTAAAATGTTGTTACAGTTAGAATAGAGTGGTTTTTATTTATATTTAAGAGTGTCTTCTCTAAAATTTTCTGAGTAGTTTTTTAATCCTAGAATTCTGAGCCAAAATAAAAATTGAGCCACATTAACACTTTAAGAAACTCATATTTCAGCTTTTCAACTTGGGCATATACTCAGTTTTTAAATTTAATATACTTAATTGAACTAACATATATCATCTTTAGGGATAGAGACTAGATCTTTAATTTCATTGGTATAGAAAATGCCTAGTGAGAAAACTCCCTTGACCAATGCAAATGTGTAGTTTCTCTGCAACTTAAAGTCTTAAAGAATTGCCTGAGAGGTCATGTGACTTACCTGAAGCTCATAGAACCAATATATATTAGAGGGAGGACTTGAACCCAGGTCTTGATTTTTAAAGCTGGCTCTCTATACACTAAATGCCATACAGCATCTACATATCATTTATTAATTTCTGAACAAGTTCTTATAGTACAAATTGTAATGTATTATTTAGGTATTGGACTCAGTTGGGCAGTCATATTAATTATTAGCTCATGTCTGAGTCTATAAATGATTATCTTTAAGGCACAGTATAAAACCTCACTAGTTCAACTAAATTCTAACAGAAAAAGAATACATAAGGTTCTATAGTAAATGCATATGGTTCTATAATTCTGTGGGTAATGTGACAGTAAATATCATATAACCCTTCTCCTCAGGTTTATATTCAAGTAGATGAGATTAGACATAAATACAAATAGCTGCCCTCTAAAGCAGTGTGTAAGTAATGCTGTGAGTCATATAAAGAGCTTTGAAAGTTCCAAGGAATAAAAGTTTACTTCTGGTAGAGGTTAATAGGAAGGCTTTAAAGAAGATTGTATTCGAGCTAAACACTGAAGGTTGAAGGACGAGGATGTTCTTTGTTGGGGGGCAAAGGTTCAGAGGCAAGAAAGTGCAAATCATCCATGGAGATGAATAGTTCAGTTAGGCTGGTGTAGGAAATTGGAAGTAATCTCTCCTTTTTCTAAACTCTCTTATTAGTTTATATCTCTCATATGGTATTTCTTACACTCTGCCTTGTGAATATGTTATAGATGTTAGATTAGATTATAATCTTGAGTGCAGGGATTTAATCTTATTTATCTTTAGAGGGGAAACTAGGAGAGCTTGGCCATTAGGGTTAAAGGATGAAACTATTGTTCAGAACTTTGATTACTGAATTAGGATTTGGGGAGGCTTATTGCCACTTGGCAACAAATGCTTCCTGAATTGCCTTTTTTGGTAACTTCACGGCCATACAACCCAGGCACAAAGCTTAATGTATCTGAAAGCAGATTTGTTAGATGGAATTTTGCTGTAGTCAAGTGGTTCTTGGCATCACCTGGTCAGGAACACAGTTGCTGAAGAGCCACAGAGTAGTCTCAATTTGAGGTGTTTCTCTAGGCCTATGAGGAGTCTGTGGCTTTGGACCCACAGTGTAAGTACTAACAGCTAGGACTCAGATTCTCAAATTTCATAGTTTCAAAAAGTTGGAATCTTGATCTTTCCTTATTTATAGAAAGGAATCTTGCTTCCTTGAGCTATGAGATTTTTGTTAGATTTTTGTGTCTTCTGAGAGCTATATCATGTGGGTCTTATGGAGTCACAGGCCAAATGTAGCAATTTTGGGAACCAGGGTCTGTAAATAGACATTACTATATACCCAGTTCCACTATGGAAGGAGGGAATCTTTTAGATGGGCACTTTAACTATGACCTCATAGCTTTTTGTCAAACAGTAGGGATGTGGAGAAACTGTATCGGTCTTAGGAATTCACATTTAGTGATGAATAAGGAGCCACTTGGGCATTTTTTAAACAAAAAAAAATAGTGTAAAGAAATAGTTTTATATAGGTTACGGGAGGAAAATATATATGTGTGTATTATATATGTGTGTATATATACACATATATGTATAACACATTTACATATATGTGTAATATATATGTACACACATATACATATACACACAGATTCCTGATCATGTCATCTGCAAAGAGTGATAGTTTTGTTTACTCATTGCCTATTTTTATTCCTTCAGTTTTTTTTTCTTGTATACTATAGGCAGCATTTCTGGCACAATACTGAATAATAGTAATGATAATGACATCCTTTTTTACCCCTGATGTTATTGGGAAAGCTTCAGTTTTAACCCCATTATAGATACTGCTTGCTCTTGGTTTTAGATAGATAATACTTAACGTTTTAAGAAAGGCTCCATTGATTGCTATGCTTTCTAATGTTTTTAATGGGAATGGGTGTTGTATTTTGTCAAAGGCTTTTTTCTGCATCTGTTGATAAAATCATATGAACTTGCGCCTCACAAAGCTAAAAAAGTCAGTCAGTCAACAGCATTCATTAAGTGCCTTCTATGTGCCAGGCACTGTACTAAGCAGCTAGGGACACGCAAAAAAAGCATTATACAAGTACTATTTCTCCAGGAGCTCACAGTCTGTTAAGGGAGACAACTTGCAAAACAACTATGTAGATACAAGATATAGATAGGAATTAATTGGAGATAATCAAAAGACAGAAGGCATCTTGAATTAACAGGGATTTGGAAAGACTTCCAGCAGAAGGTAGGATTTTAGATAGGACTTGAAGGAAGCCAGGGAAACAAGGAGAGGAAGTTAAGAAGAGAGAGAATTCTAGGCACGGTGGAAAGCCAGTGTAACTGCATAGGGTTGGGAGATGGATTGTGTGAGTCAGTCCATAAACATTTATTAAACACCCAATAGGTACCGGCCACTGTGCTGCATTCTGGGAATAATCAAAAAGGAAAAAAGACAGTCCTTGATCTCAAGGTACTCACAGTCTAATAGGAGAGAAAACTGGCAGACAACTATATATGGGAGGTGAAGATGAGGAGGGAGAATATTCCAGACATAGGAGACAGCTAGTGAAAAAGTGCCTGATGTTAGGAGATGGAGTGTCTTGTCTGCAATAATCCAGGCATGAGATGATGAGAGTCTGCACCAAATTGTTGGTAGTATCAGAGGAAGGAAGGGGACATATATGAAAGATGTTTTGAAGGTAAAATCTGCAGGACTTAAACAGTGAATAGATAATAGAGTGTGAGAAAGAGTGAGGAATTGATGATGACACTTAGGTTGTCAGCCTGGTTGACTGGAAGGATAATGGTGTTTTCAACAGTAATAGGGAAGAAGAAAGAAGGGAGGCTTTGGGGGAGGTAGAGAAGAGAATGTTTAGTTTTAGACATGTTGTGTTTAATATATGTATGAAATATCCAGTTTGAGATATCTGATAGACAGCTAGAGATGTGAGTCTGGAGGTTAGGAGGGAAGTTAGGTCTAGATAAGTAGACTTGAGATCATCAGCATAGAGATGATAATTGAATCCATGGAAGGGTAATGTTAGAGAGAGAAGGCACTGAGGGGAAGGGAAGGTGGAACCTGGAAAGGCCTTCTGCAGAAGGCAGGCATTTGAACTGACTCCTAAAGAAAGTTGGGGAAGCTAAGAGGTGATGAGGAGGAGGAAGAATATTCATGACATGAGGGACAGCCAGTACAAAGGCACAGAGTTGGGAAGTTGAATGTTGTGTGTAAGAGACAGCAAGGAGATCAGTGTACCTGGATCACAGTTATTTAGAGGGAAGTAAAATATAAGGGAAAATATAAGAAAGAGGTGAGGTTATGAAGGATCCTGGAAGAAATGAGGAACTGGAGTTTATTGAGTAGGAATTGTATGTAACATGACATGGACAGATGTAAACATTAGGAAAATCGTTTTGGCAGCCAAGTTTGGCAGGTGGATTAGAATGGTGGAGAATCTTGAGGCAGAGAGACCAAATAGAAGGCTGTTTCAATAGCCTTCAATCCAGGTAGATATGATATCCTGTACAAGAGTGATAGATGGATGAGGATATGAGAAAAGTTGTGAAAATAGAAACTGCAAATGAGATTTGGCAGCAAATTGTATATGTAGGGTAAATGAGAGTAAGAAGTCCAGGGTGACACTGAGGTTGTAGGTCTGGGTAGCCAGGGGATCAGTGTCCTCAACACTAATAGGAAAGTTTGGGAGAGGGGAGGATTTTGGGGGAAAGATTATGAATCGTTTGGGTGTGTTGAGTTTGAGATGCTTGTGGGTCATCTTCTTCAAGGCTATAATTTAAAAAGGAGAGTTGCTAATATGGAATTGGAGCTCAAGATAGAGAGTAAGTCTGGTTATATAGATCTGGGAATCATTTCCATAGATATTATAAATGAATTCATAGGAGCTGATGCAATCACAAAATGAGATAGTGTAGAATGAGAAAAAAAGAGGGCGAAGGATAGAGCCTTGGAATGGATATGACCTGGTTGAAAATGTAGCAAGGAGACTGAGGAAGGGTAGTAAGAGAGGGAGTGGAGCCAAGATGGTGGTGTGAAAACAGGGACTTGCTTGAGCTGTCCCACAGATCCCTCCAGACACTTGTAAAAAATAACTCTAAACAAATTTTAGAGCTATAGAACCCATCAAATGACAGAGTGAAACGAGTCTCCAGCCCAAGACAGCCTGGATGGTCTCTGGGAAGGATCTATTGCACTGTGCTGGGAGCAGAGTGCAGCCCAGTATGGGCAGCGCCAGGACAGAGCAGGTAGGAACAGACCTGGCTGAGCAGGCCTCAGGGCCCTGAATCACTGAGCTGTGGTGGTTTCCATACTTCTCAACCCACAGACGGCAAAAACAACTTAGCAGGTCAGTGGGAAAACTCTGTTGGACCTGGGTGAGAAAAGGGCACAGTCCAGCCCCAGGGCAGCAGCAGTGGCTGCTTCCAGAGCTCCAGGCCCACAGACAGTGGGGGGGGGGAGGGGAATGAAGTGGCTGATCAGAACAGGAGTGCAGGGATCTCTTTGCTGGCACTGAGGCAGGATTCTCTTGCTTTGCCCTGCTTGGATCTGGGTCATAGTCCTGCTTGGTGGATCTGGGAGGAAGAGGGGTGCTGGTGTGAGTGCAAAACCCCTGACGCTTGGGACAGAACACTCTCCACTCTGGAAGTAGAGTTCTACCTTGGCAAAGAGCTAAAAAGTTAAGTAATTGGCTGGAAAAAAATGAGCAAAACAGTGTAAAAAAAACCACAGACTATAGAATCTTACTTTGGTGAAAAGAAGATCAAAACATAAAGCCAGAAGAAGACAACAAAGTCAAAGATCCTATATCAAAAGCCTCCAAGAAAAATATGAATTGGTCTTAGGCCATGGAAGAGCTCAAAAAGGATTTGGAAAAGCAAGTAAGAGAGGTAGAGGAAAAATTGGGAAGAATAATGAGAGTGATGCAAGGAAATCATGAAAAATGAGTCAACAGCTTGCTAAAGGAGACCCAAAAAATACTGAAGAAAATAACACCTTAAAAAATAGACTAACCCAAATGGCAGAAGAGCTCTAAAAAGCCAATGAGGAGAAGAATGCCTTGAAAGGCAGAATTAGCCAAATGGAAAAGGAGATCCAAAAGACCACTGAAGAAAATATCACCTTAAAAATTAGATTGGAGCAAGTTGAAGCTAGTGACTTGATGAGAAATCAAGATATTATAAAACAGAACCAAAGGAATGAAAAAATGGAAGACAATGTGAAATATCTCATTGGGAAAACCACTGACCTGGAAAATAGATCCAGGAGAGATAATTTAAAAATTATTGGACTACCTAAAAGCCATAATCAAAAAAAAGAGCCTAGACAACATCTTTCAAGAAATTATCAAGGAGAACTGCCTTGATATTCTGGAACCAGAGGGCAAAATAGAAATTGAAAGAATCCACCGACCGCCTCCTGAAAAAGATCCCAAAAGGAAAACTCCTAGGAATATTGTAGTCAAATTTCAGAGTTCCCAGGTCAAGGAGAAAATATTGCAAGCAGCCAGAAAGAAACAATTTGAGTATTGTGGAAATACAATCAGGATAACACAAGATCTAGCAACTTCTACATTAAGGGATTGAATGGCTTGGAATATGATATTCTGGATGTCAAAACCAAGAATCATCTACCCAGCAAAACTGAGTATAATTCTTCAGGGCAAAATATAGATTTTCAATGAAATAGAGGACTTTCAAGCATTCTTTTTTTTGTAATTTATTTATTTAACATATTTAGTTTTCAGCATTGATTTTCACAAGAGTTTGAATTACAAATTTTCTCCCCATTTCTACCCTCCCCCCCCCGCACTCCAAGATGACGTATATTCTGGTTGCCCTGTTCCCCATTCAGCCCCTCCTTCTGTAACCCCACTCTCATCCCATCCCCTTTTCCCTTCCTTTCTTGTAGGGCAAGATAAATTTCTATGCCCCATTGCCTGTGTATCTTATTTTTCTAGTTGCATGCAAAAACTTTTTTTTTTGTTTTTGAACATCTGTTTTTAAAACTTTGAGTTCCATATTCTCTCCCCTCTTCCCTTCCCATTCACCCTCCCTATGAAGTCAAGCAATTCAACATAGGCCACATGTGTATCATTATGTATAACCCTTCCACAATACTCATGTTGTGAAATACTAACTATATTTTGCTCCTTCCCAACCCATCCCACTTTATTGAATTTTCTCCCTTGACCCTGTCCCCTTTCCAAAGTGTTTGTTTTTGATTACCTCCACCCCCATCTGCCCTCCCCTTCATCATCCCCCCCCTTTTTTAATCTTCTTCCCTCTTCTTTCCTGTGGGGTAAGATACCCAAATGAGTATGTATGGTATTCCCTTCTCAGGCCAAATTTGATGAGAGCAAGATTCACTCATTCCCCCCTCACCTGCCCTCTCCCCTCCTCCCACAGAACTGCTTCCTCTTGCCACCTTTATGCGAGATAATCCACCCCATTCTATCTCTCCTTGTCTCCCTCTCTCAATATATTCCTCTCTCATCCCTTAATTTGATTTTATTTCTTTTAGATATCTTCCCTTCATCTTCAACTCACCCTGTGTCCGCTCTCTCTCTCTTTATATATATATATACACATACATATATACATACATGCACATTCACTTATATATATATACATACATAAACATATATATATATATGCATATTCCTTTCAGCTACTATGATATTGAGGTCTCATGAATCATACACATCATCTTTCTATGTAGGCATGTAAACAAAACAGTTCTTAGTAAGTCCCTTATGATTTCTCTTTCCTGTTTACCTTTTCATGCTTCTCTTGATTCTTGTGTTTGAAAGTCAAATTTTCTATTCAGCTCTGGTCTTTTCACTGAGAAAGCTTGAAAGTCCTCTATTTTATTGAAAGTCCATATTTTGCCTTGGAGCATGATACTCAGTTTTGCTGGGTAGGTGATTCTAGGTTTTAATCCTAGCTCCATTGACCTCCGGAATATCGCATTCCAAGCCCTTCGATCTCTTAATGTAGAAGCTGCTATATCTTGGGTTATTCTGATTGTGTTTCCACAATACTCAAATTGTTTCTTTCTGGCAGCTTGCAGTATTTTCTCCTTGATCTGGGAGCTCTGGAATTTGGCGACAATATTCCTAGGAGATTTCTTTTTGGGATCTATTTGAGGAGGCCATCTGTGGATTCTTTCAATTTCTATTTTGCCCTGTGGCTCTAGAATATCAGGGCAGTTCTCCTTGATAATTTCTTGCAAGATGATATCTAGGGTCTTTTTTTGATCATGGGTTTCAGGTAGTCCAATAATTTTTAAATTATTTCTCCTGGATCTATTTTCCAGGTCAGTGGTTTTTCCAATGAGATATTTCACATTGTCTTCCATTTTTTCATTCCTTTGGTTCTGTTTTATAATATCTTGATTTCTCATAAGGTCACTAGCTTCCACTTGCTCCAATCTAATTTTTAAGGTAGCATTTTCTTCAGTGGTCTTTTGGACCTCCTTTTCCATTTGGCTAATTCTGCCTTTCAAGGCATTCTTCTCCTCCTTGGCTTTTTGGAGCTCTTTTGCCATTTGAGTTAGTCTATTTTTGAAGGTGTTGTTTTCTTTAGTGTATTTTTCAGTACTTTTTTGTGTCTCCTTTAGCAAGTCATTGACTTGTTTTTCATGTTTTTCTCGCATCCTTCTCATTTCTCTTCCCAATTTTTCCTCTACTTCTCTAACTTGCTTTTCCAAATCCTTTTTGAGCTCTTCCATGGCCTGGGACCAGTTCATGTTTTTCTTGGAGGCTTTTGTTGTAGGCTCTTTGACTTTGTTGACTTCTTCTGACTGTATGTTTTGGTCTTCTTTGTCACCAAAGAAAGAATCCAAAGTCTGAGACTGAATCTGGGTGTGTTTTCGCTGCCTGGCCATATTCCCAACCAGATAACTTGACCCTTGAGTTTTTCAGCGGGGTATGACTGCTTGTAGACTAAAGAGTTCTATGTTCCACATTTGGGGGGGATGCGCCAGCTCTGCCACACCAGCACTCCTCCTTCCCCAAGAACCCCCAACCTGGACTGGGCTTAGATCTTCAGCAGGCTCTGCACTCCTGCTCTGATCTGCCACTTAATTCTTCCCACCAGGTGGGCCTGGGGCCAGAAGCAACAGCATCTGTAGTTGCCCCACCTCCGCTGCCCTGGGGGTGGTGGCCGAACTGTGAACTCCTTCCACTCCCGCAGCTTTTCCCACTAATCTTCTCTGCTGTCTTTGGTGTTTGTCGGTTGAGAAGTCTGGTAACTGCTGCAGCTCACTGATTCAGGGCGCTAGTGCCCGCTCCCCCCAGCTCCTGGTCTGGTTGGTCCGAGCAGCTCACGCTGGGCTCTCTTCTACTCCCAGCTCCCAGCTCCGTGTGGGATAGACCTCACCCAGAGACCATCCAGGCTGTCCTGGGCTGGAGCCCTGCTTCCCTCTGCTGTTTTGTGGGTTCTGCAGTTCTAGAATTGGTTCAGAGCCATTTTTTATAGGTTTTTGGAGGGACTCAGCGGGGAGCTCACTGCTTTCCAGTCACCATCTTGGCTTTACCCCTGGAACCCTTTCAAGCATTCTTGATGAAAAGACCAGAGCTGAATAGAAAATTTGACTTTTAAATACAAGAATCAAGAGAAGCATGAAAAGGTAAACAGGAAAGAGAAATCATAAGGCCTTACTAAAGTTGAACTGTTTAGATTCCTACATGGAAAGATGATATTTGTGACTCATGAGACCTTTCTCAATTTTACCGTAGTTGAAGGGAATATACATGTACATATACATTATATATAATATATATGTATATATATATATGTATATACATATATACACACAGAGGGCACAGGGTGAGTTGAATATGAAGGGATGATATCTAAAGAAATAAAATTAAAGGGTGAGAGAGGAGTATATTGGGAGAAGGAGAAAGGGAGAGATAGAATGGGGTAAATTATCTCACATAAAAGAGGCAAGAAAAAGCTGTTATAATGGAAGGGAAGGGGGGTAGGTGAAAGGGAATGAGTGAACCTTACTCTAATTGGATTTGGCTTCAGGAGGAAATAACATACACACTCAATTGGGTATCTTGCCCTATAGAAAAGTAGGGGGGAAGGGGATAAGGTGGAGGGGTGATAGAAGGGAGGACAGAGGGTAGTCAAAACAAACACTTTTGAAAAGGGACAGGGTCAAAGGAGAAAATTGAATAAATGGGAGATGGGATAGGATTCAGGGAAATATAGTTAGTCTTTCACAACATGACTCTTATGGAAATGTTCTGTGTAATGATACATGTACAACCTACATTGAATTGCTTGCCTTCTCAAGGAGGGTGGATGGGGAGGGAAGAAGGGAGAGAATTTGGAACTCAAAGTTCTAAAAACAAGTTGTTTTTATATGCAACTGGGAAATAAGAAATACAGATAATGGGGTATAGAAATCTGTCTGGCCCTACAATAAAGTAAGGTGGAAGGGGATGGGTGGGAGTGGGGGTTATAGAAAGGAGGGCAGACTGGGGAAAGGGGCAATCAGAATACATGCCATCTTGGGGGGGGAGGGTAGAGATGGGGAGAAAATTTGTAACTCAATATCTTGCGGAAATGAATATTGAAAACTAAAAATAAATATATTAATCTTAAAAAATAATTTAAAAAAGGATATCAGGAGGTGATGGGTCCCACCTATCCTTCCCCCAACTCTGCAAAAAAAAAAAAAACCAAAAGAGTAGTATGAGAGGAGAAACAGAAGAGAGCAGGGTTTAAACACACACACACACACACACACACACACACACACACACACACAGACACAGATACACACACACAGACACACATACACACACATTCAGACATACACACACACACAGACACACACACAGACACAGATAGACACACAGACACACACACACATTCAGACATACACACACACACAGACACAGATACACACACACATACACACACACAGACACACACACAGACACAGATACACACACAGACACACACACACATTCAGACATACACACACACACAGACACACACACATTCAGACATACACACACACACACAGACACACACACATTCAGACATACACACACACAGACACACACACATTCAGACATACACACACACACAGACACACACACAGATACACACACACACAGACACACACCCAGATACACACACACACACATACACACACACACACACACACACACACACACACACACACACCAGAGAAGAGAGAGAATCCTGGAGGAAAAGTGAGCAATAGTGTCAAATAATGCAGAGAGGTCAGTAAGGATTTGAATTGTCATTAGATTTGACGATGAAGAGTTTGGTAACTTTGGAGAGAACAGTTTCAGTTGGGTGATGAGGTGAGATGCCAGTTTGCAGAGGGTTTAAAAGAGAATGAGGGGAATTGAAATGGATACATCTTGTGTAAGCAGCCTTCTCAAAGAGTTTGGCTGAGAAGGGGAGAAAGATTGGAGCAATGGTTGGATCAAATAAGGATTTTTTAAGAATGTGAGAGATTTGGTGTGTTTCTAAGGCATCGGGACTGGAGCCAGTAGATAGGAAGAAATTAAAGATTTAAGAAAGAGTAGAGACGTAGAGTAGAGCAAACATGTTAGAGAAGACAATGATCTCTTTTGAGATCTTTTGTGCAGTTAACTCCTAAATCAGTATGTCTAGCTGTGACTTCTTTGCAAAGGCCTAGTCATATATTTGTAACTATTTACTGAATATTTGGATGTCTTGCAGAGCACTTCAACTCATCATATCTAAAACTGCACATCATTTTTTATCCAAAGTTTTCCCCTTTTCCAAACTCTTTGGTTTCTTTTGATGGTATCATCATTGCCCCAGACACTTAACCTTGAACTCTCAGTGTTACTAAATTCAATTCAGCACACATTTATTGATAATTTTCTATAATCAAGGCATTGTGGTAAGTGCTGGGGATACAACTGCAAAAATGAAACCATTGTTATTCTTAAAGGGTAGTTGTGAAATGTCCATAAATACACATAATTCAGAATAGTGATGGGAGATGATGAATTGAAACATTCAGTGTGCTCTGTGAGTAATTGAGTGGGGGAAATATTTTGCTCTGGGCAAATCAGAGAAAAGTACTTAGCTAAAGTGACTGAGCTGACTTGAAGGGACAGAGGAATTCTAAAGGCAGTGATAAAGAGGTATGGTATGCAAATGAATGCAGCTGAAAGATGGCATCTTGGATTTGGGGAGCAGGTAGAAGTTCAGTTTGTCCAGAATGTAAAGTGTTCAATAGGAAATAATATGAAATAAACTTTGAAAGGCAGATTAGAGCAAAGTCATAGAGGACATTAAATTCCAGACTAAGTTGTGTATATTTCATCCTGTAGGCAGCAGAGAACCATTGAAATTTTTGAGCAAGGGGACAATATAGAAAGAAGGGAGATTATTTTGGCAGCTTTAAAAATTATTTTTTGAATTTTCCTTCTTCTTAACTCTCACATATAATCAGTTACTAAATCCTGTTGACTTTGCCTCCTTGAGATTTTTTTCTCCTCTCTACTCCCACTGAAGGCATCCTAGTTCAGACCCTTAATAACTCTTGCCTAGAAAATTGTAATAGTCTCTCCTAAGCCATCTTCCTGTGTTAAGTATCTCACAATTTCAGTTTGCCCTTCATGCTACTACCCAGAGCTGTAACTAAGACAAGGAGATTGAGAAAGTTCTAAGCTATCCCCAGGGCCAGAGTGCCAACAGATATGAGTCCATGCTGGGGAAAGATTGTGGCAGGAAGAATAGGATAGCCAACCCTTCCAGCTTCTCAAATGATGCTTATATGCCACTGGCTAGACTATCAAGATATGGGAGATTGGAGCCAGGCATTTTCTTTCTCCGTAGGGCAAGGCTCCAACTCTGTAGGTCCCTTCCATAAAAGCCGAAACTGGAAGATGAGGAAAGGGCAACCTGGGGCGACCTCAAATCTATAAACCTCTTTTAAGGGGATGAACACAGACACAGGACAGAGGTGATGATGGAAACATGAGATTCCCTGGATCATGCTGTCTACTAGCTATTTGTGTCCAGGCTGGCCTTTGCTTGCCTAGAATATCCCCAAGGAAGGTTAGTTGGAGGCCAGCCAGCACTAGGAGACCTTTGTTGCAGAGGTAGGCATTTGTGCTGAGTATACCACTGACACAGGGTGGTGGCCAAAAAGTCCCTGGTACTTTCTCTCAAGAAAGGAAGAAAAAAATGGGGCTGGGTCCACAGACAGTATATATCTAGCCATAGTGCATTCCCTTAAGTCAAACAGTTATTACATTCCTGCTGTGTGGCAGGCTGTGCTCAGTGCTGGGAATACAGAGACAAAAACAAACCAGTTGTTTTCCTCAAGGGACTTACATTTTGTCAGGGGAAACAAAAGGAACACATATAAATCTATACAAAATCTGTACAAACCACATACACAGTAATTTTGGGAAGGAGACCCTACAGTTAGAGGAAACAGGAAGGGTATTGTGTAGAAGGTGGCACTTGAGCTCAGCTTGAATTAAACTAGAGATTCTAAGAGGTGAGAATGAGGAGAGAATATACTTACCAGGCATGAGAGACAGCTTCTATAAAGGTATGGAGTTGGGAGATAAAATGTCTTGTGTTAGGTGGTCAGTATGGCTAGGTCATAGAATGTGTAAAGGGGAGTAATATGTAATAAATCTGAAAAAGTAGGGACTAGCTAGCTTGTGGAAGGCTTTAAATGCCAAACAGAGGAATTTATTTTTGATCCCAGAGTCGATAGAGAGCCATTTGAACTTACAGAACAAGCCGGTTACATGTGTTTAGGAATATCAGTTTGGCAGCTATGGTGGGGTTGGGTCAGAGAGGGTACAGATTTGAGGCAGGGAGATCAATTAGGAGGCCATTGTAATAGTCCATCTAGGTAGGAAGCAATGAGGGCCTGAACTAAGGGGAAGTGAAGAAAAATATGAGATGTCATTGAGTTAATATTAGCAAGTTTTAGCAACTTGGATGTAGGTAGTGAGGGGAAAATGAGGATTTGTGGATGACTCTTTAGCTTGTAAACTTGGGTAACTGGGAGGATAGTAGTGACCTTGACAGAAATAGGGAAGGTGGAATGTGGTTTCTTTGTCTGAGTGGAGGAACAGAAAGGGATGAAGATAGTGAGTTCCATTTTGGACATATTGAGTTTAAGATGCCTACAGGACTTTCAGTTTGAGTTGTCTGTTAGGTGATGAACTTAGGAGAGAGAAAAAGGCTGGATGTGTAAGTCTGAGAGTCATCAGCATGGATGAAAAGACTTTAAACCAATGGGATCTATTAAGATCACTAAGATAGAGTGTAAATTGGGAAGAAGTTATAAGACAGAATCTTGGGGTACAGCCATGTTTAGAAGTCTAGCAAAGCAGGTTGAAAGGTAGTCAGAAAGGTTGGGGAAGATCCAGAAACTCCAGAGAAGAAGGAGTATCCAGGGGGAAAGAGTAATAATAGCATAAAATGTTGCAGAGGTCTGTAAAGAGTAGGATTGATAAAAGGCTGTTGGATTTGTTAATGAGATCATTAATAATTTCGAAGAGAGCAATTTCATCTTCACTGAGAGCTGTCCCATGATAGACTGAAGAGATATCAACGAAAGGCTGTGTTGTGTTTCTTGATGACAATTAATTGCCATTTAATTTAATTAAGCATTTAATAGGTGCCTGCCTGCTTTTTGCCAAGCACCGTGCTAGGTGTTGGGAATACCAAGAGGAATGTCCTCTTGGACATATCCTCAAGGAGCTTACGTCAGATTGACAAATGTTGTGTACAGATGTCTCTGTGAAGCTCCTGGAATTTCCCTTGGAGTTGTCAGGCAGCAAATACCTTGGCCCTTTCTGAAGCCACAGTGGCTCTCAGGTAGATGACCATCTTCCAGGTGAAGGATCAGCCTATTAAGGAAGACTCTGGCAAAAATCTTACTATAAGTTACTAAGAGAGAAGCCTCCCTGTAATTGTCACAGGACAGCCTGTTTTCTTTTCCTTGATAGGGATGGACAGTGGAGGCATCCTTGAACTCCTGAGGGATAACCTCCTCTTGCCATAAATTTCCTCTTGCCAGAAAATTTCAGTCAACTTTTGTATGAACAGTGGACCCCCTGCCTTGTAAATCTCAGCTGGACAAGAATCAATACTAGGAGCTTTGCCACATGAGAAGAGCCTTAAAGACATTCAAAACCTCTTCTTTTAGCTGAGTTACCCTATAATTACACTGTAATTCCATCAAGCTGATTCAGGAATTTCTTTACATCTTTTAAAGGAATGACCACATGCTTCCTTTACTCTGGCCAAAGTATAAAAGGGGTGTACCTTTTACAAGGTGAAAATGGGACTTTTCAACTCAATGGTGTGATCCATTATATTTTATATATGTATCATCTGCCCCTTATAACCTGAATTTAATAAATGGGTTGGTGAGAGGAAGAACTGAATAAGGGTCTGTGATCAGCCTCCTCTTGTATTCTATCCTGCACCACCCCCAGGCTAAATATATAAATACATATTACTGTTTACACCCCCCAGCAAATCAGCTAGAATGCTTTTGGTTCATTTGTCCATATTCCCAAATTTGGACAACTCTCTGATAATTTGGTGGAGGAGGGGTTTAGAGGAATAAATTTTGTTATTGTCTCATTTTAACTTTCATTGTCTTGGATTTTCTTTATGAATTGTTCTTTGAAACATGATTTATGAGTCACATATTCAATTATGATTTAAGTACAAATCCTATGTTTATATTTCCTTTATTGATTAAAATTGTCATCTATAAAGAATGTGCTTGATATTTTTATCCTAGGCCTTTTGAATTTGTTGATAAGTTCTAGTATGTGGTCATTTTCTGTAAAAGTGCTATGTGCAATACTGGAAAATAGGTATATTTTGTAAGATTCCTATTCTGTAATCACCAGAGCTTTATCATATCAATTTTTTTCTAACCTATTGAGATCCTTAACTTTTTTATCATTCATTTTTTTGCTATATTTGCCTGTAAGAGTTATCTTGCAGTTCCTAGCAATTGTTGACTTCTGGAATATAATGTCAGATTTTAAAAAATATATTGATTAGTTTTGATGAATTTTTTTCTCTTTTAAAAAAATTCTGTTTTAAGAGATGGTTCTTTGAGAGGGTGCAGGATTGGGATACAGGAGTAAATGTCAGAAATGTAAAAAAAAAAAACAACCATCAGTAAAAATCTATTTATGGACATTTCCATGAGAAACTTGTCATTATTAAAGGAGCTTTGGAATTTCCAAAAGGGAAAGAATGGGTTATATTGCCTTTTTCTCATCTCACTATCTACCTGTATATGCATACTGATGGACAAACTCTATAGGTTGGTATAATGTAGTCATTCAGCCAGTTGGCATTTCCTGTTTGGATGGTCAAGCCAAACGTTTTTTAGATGGTAACAGATAGCTTCCAGGAGGCTCTGCAGTATTTCAGAGCTTGTTGGAACCAGGATAACATCAACCAGACAGGAATTTCTAGAGAACCTCATTATCTACAAGAAATTGACTTGGCTTCTGTAATGGAACTATTCTATTACAGAGGCAAAGCACTGACCAGCATACATCCCCCTGGTTTTGCCCCATCTGATATTTATGATCAGAGAATCATTGAACAAGGTTATTTCATTTTAATTTTTTGTGTGTTTTTTATTGATCGCTGCTGTTTCTTACATCATCATAGTTCTCCTGAATACGTTTCCCCTAAGTCTTCCCAGAGAGCCTTTCCATATAAGAAATGGTTTTTTAGAGAGGATAAACAAAATCGGTATAACTGATCATTATTTGAAAAAGTATGCAAACCTGTGTGATGTGTAATATCTATGGACCTCCCCCCTCCACGAACTGATAGGTTCGGGGTGTTGTTTCATATCTCTCCACTTCAGGCTTACTTGATCTCTATAGTTTCGTTATATTTAGTTTTTCGATTTTTTGGTTTGTGGTTCTTTCCATTTATATTGTAGTTAGTGTGTATATACATGTACACATATATATGTATGTGTATATGTATATATGTTTCTGTGTATATCTGCTTTCTTCATTTTGCATCAGTTCATATGGATCTTTTCATGCCAGTCTGTATTCATTACACCCATCTCGTTTGTCATTTCTTATAGCAAAATTGTATTCCATCACAATCATATACCACAACTTTGTTTAGTTATTCAATTTCTTAGAGTGCAATAATATTCCATTAAATTCATATACCTCAATTTGTTAGTTATTCCTCAATTGATAACATTTGATTGATTTCCTGTTCTTTGTTATTACGAAAAAAGTATTGTTATAAATATTTTGGTGTTATGTGGGGCTTTTCTTCTTCTTTATGGCTTCCTTGGGGTATAAACCTAGTAGTGGAGTCTCTAGTTCAAAGGGTATGAACATTTTAGTCATTTTATTTGCATAATTCCAAATTACTTTATAAAATGTGTACCATTTCACAGTTCCACCAACAGTATATTGATGTGTCATTCTACAACTCCAATATTGAGTATTACCCTTTTTTGTCATCTTTGCCAATTTGCAGCATGTAAGATGAAACCTCAAGGTTGATTTAATTTGTATTTCTTGCTAGTAATTTGGAGCATTCTTTCATGTGATTGTGAACACTTTGCAAATCTTTTTAAATAATATTTTATTTTTTCCCTGTTACATGTCAAGAAAACTTTTAGCATTAATTTTCACAAGATTTTGAGTTCCAGATTTTTCTCTCTCTTTCCCTCCCCTCCCTTTCCCTCTTCTGAAAATGGTAGGCAGTTTGATATAGTTTATACATGTGCTATTATGTAAAAATCTTTCCATATTAGTCACAGTTGTAAAAGAAGAAAAAGATCAAAAGAAAAAAAATCCCTGAGAAAGAATAAAATAAGAGGTCTGGCTGCTGGAGGATGCCTGTTTGCCTGGGGCTACACTGGAGCTTGTGGTGATTCTTGGATCTGTAGTCTGCCAGTTCCCCTGGCTATGCTGAGACATGGGGGAGGTCCTAGTGTTGGTATTTGCCTGCCCCACCACACCGGGGCCCAGGCTGTCCCCCTGGTTTGCTGAGGTGGGGCTGTTTGACACTTCCTATCCTGGACTGTGCTCTCCTTTTACCCGAGTTAAATAGACCTTTCTGGCTGACCTTCTGTTTCTTAGACCAAAAGATAATTTCACCCCATCTTTTTGCTGGTTCTCTTGTCCCAGGATTTGTTTTGGGGTGCTATTTTATGGTTGTTTGGAGGTATACATGGGAGAGTTACAGCTATTTACTGCTTACTCTGCCATCTTGGCTCCTGGAAGTCGCTAAACTTAAGGAAACTTGCAGTTCTTCTTTTGAGAACCGTTTGTTTATATCTTTTGACCACTTCTCTTTTGAGGAATGGTTGTTAGTTATAGATGTATGTACATGCATACATATTTGTAGTTTATATCTAGATTACCAAATTCTTAGTAGAGAAATTTGATACAAAGATTTTTTTTCATTCAACTACTTCTCTTCTTATCCTAGGTGCGTTATTTTTTCCTGTGCAAAAGTTTTTCAATTTCATATAATGAAAGTTATCTAGTTTATCTTTTGTAATTGCCCAGGAATATATCTTGTCCAAGAGATAGAGAACATTATGAAATACAAAATGGGTAATTTTGATTACATTAAATTGAAAAGTTTTTGCACAAACAGAGCCAATGCAACCAAGATTAGAAAGGAAAGCAGAAAATTGGGAAAGAATGTTTACAACCAGTATCTTTGATAAAGGCCTCACTTCTAAAATATATAGAGAACTGAGTCCAATTTATAATAATGCAAGTCATTCCCCAATTGATAAATGGTCAAAGGATATGAACAGGAGGTTTTCAGATGAAGAAATTAAAGCTATCTATGGTCATATGAAAAAATGCTCTAAAGTACAATTGATTAGAGAAACGCAAAACAAAACAACTCTTAGGTACCCTATCACACCTATCAGATTGGCTAACATGACAAAAGAGCAAAATTATAAATGCTGGAGAAGATGTGGGAAAATTGGAACACTATACATTGTTGATGGAGTTGTGAATTGATCCAGCCATCTTGGAGAGCAATTTGGAACTATCCTCAAAGTGCTATAAAATTGTACATACCCTTTGATCCACCAATACCACTTCTAGGTCTGTATCCCAAAGAGATCATAAAAATGGGAAAAGGACCCACATGTACAAAAATATTTATAGCAGCTCTTTTTGTGGTGGCAAAGAATTGGAAATTGAGGGGATACCCATCAATTGGGGAATGGCTGAACAAGTTGTGGTATATGAATGTAATGGAATACTGTTGTGCTATAAGAAATGATGAGCAGGCAGACTTCAGGAAAAACCTGGAAAGACTTATATGAACTGATGCTGAGTGAACTGAGCAGAACTAGGAGAACATTATGCACGGTAACGGCCACATTGTACAATGACTAACTTTGATAGACTTAGCTCTTCTCAGCAATGCAAGGTTCTAAGACAACTCTAAAAGGCTCATGATGGGAAATCCTATCCACATCCAGAGAAAGAACTATGGAGTCTGAATGGAGATCGAAGCATATTATTTGCTCTCTCTCTTTGTTTTGTTTTGCTTTGTTTCTTCTTTCTTGTGGTTCATCCCATTGGTTCTAATTCATCTTTATAACATGACTAATGTGAAAATATGTGTAATATGAATGTATATGTAGAGCCTGTATCAGATTGCATGCTGTCTTGGGGAGGGGCTAGGGGAGGAAGGCAGAGAAAATTTAAAACTCAAAAGCTTGTGGAACTGAATGTTGAAAATTAAAAATTAATTAATTAATTTTAAAAATAGAAGAGGTCTTGTGCTGAAGGGAAATTGTTAGTATGATTACTTTGATTTATTTTTAATTTGATGATAGGATTAAATTCCTTTCTTTAGGAAAAGCTAGCCCTAACAGCTCAGCCTGACTAACATAGTCTCTTAAGTCTAGGTTACCTATAGATTTAGGGAATAGATAGATTGATAAGCCTTTATCATTTCATAGCAGAAAGTTAGAGTAAGACATATCTTTGTAGGAGTAAAATAATAATAGGTTTATAAGGCTGTTTTTAAAAGCTAAGTTCCCCCTTCTGGCAGTTGGCAAAAGGGGGATTAACCAAAAGTTAAGTTCCTTTTTCCAGTCTTAGTGGATAAGCTTCCTTTTTTCTTCAGCTCAAGGTTAAGTTGAGTAATGGAATCTTCTAGGATTAGCATCTGGAAGATGGGAGGCTGCTGCTGAGTCCAAACCACAAGTTCTTCTTTCCCAGTGAGCTTTCTAATCAGAATGTCCTTTTGCAAGGACTTCTGGGATAATCTTACTTTGACAGCTAGATGTTACCATTGGGTTAAGAATGTCAAGGAGAAGCACACTAGTCAGATGACTTGTCTTGTCCAATTGAATTATATTCCAAACAAATTTCTGTAATTTTTTTTATTATTCTCTTCTCTTACAAAAATCAGCTTTCTGAGTCACTCCTTGTCTCTGACATCTGAGGAGTCAGATGACCTGGTTGGATATGCAAGTACTAGCTTTCCAAATTAAATCATAAATGCTCAGCCCTCAGTTTCTTTTTATTTCAGATAATTAGTTTTAACAATGCCCATACCTGAGGTATGGTGAGGTATGATGAGGGGTTTATGATCTGCTTCTCTTCTAATTTTTTTTTAGTATAATAGTTAAGATTAAGGTCATGTATTCATTTAAAATGTATTGTGGAATATGGTAGAAGGTGTTAATCTAAATCTAATTTCTGCCAGACTACTTTCCTGCTTTCCCAGCAGTTTTTTTTTGATCAAACAAGGCATTTTCCCCCCCTAGGTAATTGATGTTTTCCCCTTTCACAAATACTGTGTTATTGAATTCTATTGTTTCTTATTCTCTCTTCTCCAGTCTGACTCATTGAGCTATCAGTTTTTTAAACATTGCTAGATGGTTTTGATAGCAATATAGTTTGAAATCTAGAAATGGTATTCTCCCTTTGTACATATTTTCATCAATTCCATTAGTGTTTGAGATCTTTTGTTTCTCCAAATGAATTTTATTCTTATTTTATCAAGTTCTATAAAGTATCCCCTTGGTAATTTGATTGGTATCACATTAAAAGTGCAAACTAATTTTGATAGTATTTTGTGGTATATTTATTATATTGTCCTGACCTTTCCAGCAAGGCTGACTATTCCTCTAGCTTTTGCTTTTTTTTCCTCCCTCTATCAAGCATTCATTCATTCATTCATTCATCCATTTATTATTTATTTAATGAGCAGTTTTGACATCTTGAGTTCCAAATTCTCTCCCTCTCTCCAGCCCCTACCCCACCCATTGAAAAGACAAGCAATATGATACACATTATACATGTGAAGCTGTACAGAATATTTCCATATTAGCTATGATGCAAAAAAAAAACCCAAACCAAAGAAAGTGAAAAAAAATGCTTCAGTCTTTGTGCAGAGTTCATCAGTTCTCTCTATGGAGGTAGATAGCAGTTTTCACCATGAGTCTTTTGGAATTGTTGTAGATCATTGTATTGACCAGAGTAGCTAAGTCCTTCACAGTTATCAGCCTTACAGTATTGCTTTTACTTTGTATAATGTTCTCTTGGTTCCACTCACTTCACTTTGCATCAATTCATATAAATCTTCCAAGCTTTTTCAGAAACCTTAACCTTTACCATTTCTTATGGTACAGTAGTATTCCATCATAATTATATACCACAACTTGTTCAGCCATTCTGCAGTTGATGGGTATCCTCTCATTTTTCAATTCTTTGCCACCACAAAAAGAGCTGCTATTAATAGTTTTGTACAAATAGGTCTCTGCTTTTTTCTTTTATTCTCTTTGGGATATAGTCTTAACAGTGGAATTGTGAAATCAAAGGGTATGCAGTGTTTTAACTCTTTGGGCATGATTCCCAATTGTTTTCCAGAATGGTCGAACCAGTTCACAACTCTACCACCAGTGCATTAGTATCCTTATTTTTCCACATTTTCTCCCCTCCAGCATTTGTCATTTTCCTTTTCTGTCATGTAAGTCAATCAGATAGATGTGAGATGCAACCTCAGATTTGTTTTAATTTGCATATCTCTAATCAGTAGTGATTTAGAGCATTTTTTTCTGAAACAGCCTGTTCATAGTTTTGATCATTTATCAATTGGAGAATGACTTTTATTTTTATAAATTTGGCTCAGTTCCCTATATATTTGAGAAATGATGCCCTTTTCAGAGAAATTTGCTGTAAATTCTTTTCCTCAATTTCCTGCTTTCTAATTTTAGCTGCATTGGTTTTGTTTGTGCAAAAACATTTTAATTTTATGTAATCAAAATTATCCCTCTCTATCTCTGGTTATAAAACTCTTCCCTTACCCATGATCTCACAGGCAAATTTTTCCATGTGTCCCTCATTTGCTTATGACATCACCTTTTATTACCTATCAGATTGGCTAAGGGGATGTGGAAAAATTGGGACACTAATGCACTGTTGGTAGAGTTGTGAACTGGTTCAACTGTTCTGGAGAAAAATTTGGAACTATGCCCAAAGGGCTATAAAACTGTGCATACTCTTTGATTCAGTAATACCACTACATAAATTAAGTCCCCATTTTGACTTTATCTTGGTATACAGTGCCTAGTTTCTACCACACTGCTTTCCCATTTTTCGCAGTAGCTTTTGTCAAATTATGAGTTTTTGCCCCCAAAGCTTAGATCTTTGGGTTTATCAAGCACTAGATTACTAGAATTATTTACTGCTGTATGTTGTGTATCTAATATGTTTCACTTATCAACTACTCTATTTCTTAGCCAATAACAGATTGTTTTGATGATTACTGCCTTGTAATATAGCTTGAAACCTTGTACTGCTAGGTTACTTTCCTTCACTTCTTTTCATTGATTCTCTTGATATTCTTTACCTTTTATTCTTCCAGATAAATTTCATTATTTTTTTAACTCTATAAAATAGTTTTTGGTAGTTTAATTGGTATGGCACTGAATAAGTAAACTAATTGAGGTAGAATTATAATTTTTATTATGTTGGGTTGGCTTAACCATGAGTAATTAGCATTTCTCCAGTTATTTAGATCTGTCTCTATTTGTGTGAAGAGTGTTTTATTATTGTGTTTATAGAGTTCTTATGTGTGTCTTGACAGGTAGACTCCCAAGTATTTTATACCATCTGCAGTTATTTTAAATGAAATTTTTCTTTCTATTTCTTCTTGCCAAGTTTTGTTGTTAATATATAGAAATAGCTATTGACAAAATACAATACCTATTCCTAGTAAAAACACTAGAGAGCATAGTAATAAATTGAGTTTTACTTAAAATGACAAGTACCAGCTATCTAAAACTATCAGCAAGCATTATATGTAATAGAGATGAACTAGAAATATTCTCAGTAAGATCAGGGGTGAAACAAGGATGTCCATTATCACCAATATTGTACTAGAAATTACTCAATATTGTATTAGAAATGTTTGCTTTAGCAATAAGAGAAGAAAAAGAAATTGAAGGAATTACAATAGGCAATGAGGAAACAAAGCTATCACTCTTGGCAAATGATATGATGGTATACTTAGAGAATCAACTAAAAAACTACTTGAAATAATTAAAAAATTTACATATATATTACATATATATATGTTATATGATATATCATATATGTTATGTATATATATATATTACTATATTACTAACAAAACCCAGCAGAAAGAGAAATTCCATTTAAAATAACTGTAGACATTATAAAATATTTGGGAGTCTACCTCCCAAGACAAACTCAGGAACTATATGAAAACAGTTACAAAACACTTTTTACACAAATAAAGTCAGATCTAAATAATTGGAAAAATATCAGTTTTTCATGGGTAGGTTGAGCTAATAAAATAAAAATGATAATTCTACCTACATTAATTTACTTATTCAGTGCCATACCGAGCAAACTACCAAAAAATTGTTTTATAGAGCTAGAAAAAAATAATAAAATCTATCTAGAAGAACAAAAGGTCCAGAATATCAAGGGAATTAATGAAAAGAAGTGCAAGGGAAGGTGGCCTAGCTGTACCAGCTGTATTATAAAGTAGCAGTCATCAAAACTATTTGGTACTAGCTAAGAAATAGAGTGGTGAATCAGTAGAATAAGTCTGGTACACAAGACACAGTAGTCAGTAGTAATCTATTGTTCGGTAAACCCAAAGACTCCAGCTTCTGGGATAAGAACTTACTATTTGACCAAAAACTGCTGGGAAAACTGGAAAATAGCATGGCAGAAACTAGGCGTAGACCAACAGCTTACACCATATACGAAGATAAGGTCTAAATGGGTGCATGATTTAGACATAAAGTGTGGTACCATAAGCAAATTAGGAGAGCTGGGAGTAGTTTACCTGTCATATCTATGGAGAATGGAAGAATTTATGACCAAATAAGAGATAGAGAACATTATAAAATGCAAAAGGGATAATTTGGTTTACATCAAATTAAAAAAGTTTTTTTGTTTTCACAAACAAAGCCAATGCAACCAAGATTGGGAGGGAAACAGAAAGCTGAAAAACAATTTATACTCTTGGTGTCTCTGATAAAGGCTTAATTTCTAAAATATATAGAGAACTGAGTCAAATTTTTAAGAATATAAGTCACTCCCCAGTTGATTAATGGTCAAAGGATATGAACAGGCAGTTTTCAGATGGAGAAATTAAAGCTCTCTATAGTCATAAGAAAAAGTCTCTGAATCACTATGGATTAAAGAAAAGCAAATTAAAACCACTCTGAGGTACCACCTCATGCCTATCAGAGTGGGTAACATGACAGAAAAGGAAAATGATAAATGTTGGAGAAAATTGAAAGACTAATGCATTGTTGGTGGAGTTGTGAATTGATCCAACCACTCTGGAAAGCAATTCAGAACTATACCCAAAGGGCTATAAAGCTTCTAGGTCTGTATCTCAAAGAGATCATAAAAAATGAAAAGGATCCACATGTACAAAAATATTTATAGCAGCTCTTTTTTTGTGGTGGAAAAGAATTGGAAATTGAGGGGATGCCCATCTGTTGGGGAATGGCTGAACAAGTTGTGGTATATGAATATAATAAAATACTATTGTGCTATGAGAAATGATGAGCGGGGACTGATCCAGCCACTCTGGAAAGCAATTCAGAACTATGCCCAAAGTGCTATAAAAATGTGCATACCTTTTGACCCAGTAATACCACTTCTAGGTCTGTATCCCAAAGAAATCATACAAATGGGAAAAGGATACACATGTACAAAAATATTTATAGCAGCAATTTTTGTTGTGGCAAAGAATTGGAAATTGAGGGGATGCCCATCTGTTGGGGAATGGCTGAACAAGTTGTGGTATATGAATGTAATGGAATACTGTTGTGCTATAAAAAATGATGAGCAGACAGACTTCAGGAAAAACCTGGAGAGACTTATATGAACTGATGCTGAGTGAAGTGAGCCAAACTAGGAGAATATTGTACACAGTAATAGCCACATTGTGCCATGACTAACTTAGATAGACTTATCTCTTCTTAGCAATGCAAGGATCTAAAACAACTCCAAAAGACTCATAATGGAAAATGCTGTCCACATCCAGAAAAGGAACTATGGAGTCCGGATGCATATCAAAGCATATTATTTGATCTCTCTCTTTTGTTTTGTTTCTTCTTTCTCATGGTTTTTCCCATTGGTTCTAATTCATCTTTACAACAAAACTAATGTGAAAGTAGGTTTAATATAAATGTATATGTATAGCCTATATCAAATTACATGCCATCTTGGGGTTGAGGGAGGGGAGAGATGGGGAGAAAATTTGGAACTCAAAATCTTACGGAACTGAATGTTGAAAACTACAAATAAATTAATTTAATAATTTTTAAAAAAAGAAATGATAAGCAGGCAAATTTCAGAAAAACCTGTAAAGACTTGCTTGAATTGATGCTGAGTGAAATGAGCAGAACCAGCAGAACATTGTATATGTAACAGCAACATTGTGCAATGACCAACTTTGATTGACTTAGCTCTTCTCAGCAATGCAATCATCTAAGATAATTCCAAAAGACTCATGATGGAAAATGCTATCTACCTCCAGAGTGGAGTCTAAATGGAGTCTAAATGCAAATCAAAGCATACTATTTTCTCTCTCTCTGTTTTTTTTTTCTTGTGGTTCCCTTTTCTTCTGATTCTTCTTTTACAACATGACTAATGTGGAAATATGCTTAATATGATTGCACATATATAGCCTATATCAGATTGCTTGCTGTCTTGGGGATGCGGGAGAGGACGGAAGAAAGGAGAAAAAAATTTGAAACTCAAAATCTTATAAAAGTGGTTGTTGAAAACTATCTTTATATGGAATTGGAAAAAATAAAATACTATTAAGTGGGGAAAATATATGTATAGAAATACCTATTATTTATGTGGGTTTATTTTATATCCTGCAACTTTGCTAAAGTTTTTAACCATTTTAACTAGTTTTTAGTTGATTTTCTAAGACTCTCTAAGTATAACACAGTATCATCCACAAAGAATGATAGTTTTGTTTCCTCATTGCCTATTCTTATTTCTTCATTTTCTTTTTCTTGTCTTGTTGCTATAGTCAGCATCTCTGGTATGATATTGGAAAATAATGGTGATGATGGACATCTTTGCTTCACTCCTGATCTCATTGGGAAGGCTTTTAGTTTATCCCCATCATCGATAATGCTTGCTCTTCATTATAGATAAATATTTTAAGAAAAGCTCCATTTGTTTCAATATTCATTAAGGAAGTTGGTCTAAACTTTTTTTCTCTTGTTTTTGCTCTTCTTGTTTTAGGCATTAAAACCATATTTGTGTCATAGAATACATTTGGTAGGATTTTTTACGTATTTTTTCAAATAGTTCATGTAGTATTGGAATTAATTGTTCTTTAAATCTTTGATAGATTTCTCTTTTACATCCATGTGGTCCAGGGGATTTTTTTTCAGGAGCTCATTTATGGCTTTTCAATTTCTTTTTTAAAGATAGTTATTTAAGTATTCTATTTCCTCTTATATTAATCTGTGCAATTTGTATTTTTGTAAGTGTTCATCCATTTCACTTAGATTGTCCCTTTTACTAGCAAATAATTGAGCAAAATAACTTTTAATTTCTTTTGCAATGGTAGTACATACACCATTTTCATTTTGGATGCTGGTAATTTGGTTTTCTTTTTGTTAATCAAATTAACTATTGCCTTATATTTTTAATGTTTTTATTTATTTCGTAAAACTAGCTCAGAATGTTATTTATTAGTTCATTTTTTTAACGTTCAGTTTTATTATTCTCTCCTTTGATTTTCAGGATTTACATTTTGGTGCTTAGTTGGGGGCTTCTAATTTGATCTTTCTTAAGTTCATTTTTTCTTAGTTTCATGCCCAGTTCGTTGATTTGCTCTTTCTTGTATTGATGTAAGCATTTTTGAGGTATAAAATTTTCCCTAAGTAATGCTTTGATTGCCTCTTACAAATTTTGGTATGTTGTCTCATTACTATCATCTTTATTGAAATTGATTATTTCTATGGTTTTTTTTTCTTTGACTCACTTGTTCTTTAGGATTAGATTATTTAGTTTCCAAATAATTTTTAGTCTCTGCTTCCAAGGCCTTTTATTGAATATGACTTTTATTGTATTGTGCTCTGAAAAGGATGCATTTAATATTTCTTCATTTCTTCATTTGTTTGTGAGTGTTTTATGCGCTACTATATGGTCAGTTTTTGTGAAGGTGCCATATACTTCAAGAAAAAAAGTGTTCTCCATTCTATTTCCATTGAATTTTCTCCAGAAGTCTATCAAACCTAACTTTTCTAAAATTCTGTTCATCTCCTTAAATTCTTTTTTGTTTTGTGGTTTGATTTTTCTAGTTCTGGTGTGTGTGTGTGTGAGGAAACAGGTAAATGGAGGTTCCCAAATAGTATAATTTTATTGTCTATGCCCTGTAACTCATTTTTTTTTGGGAGAATTTCGATGCTCTGCCATTTGGTGCATAGATTTTTAATGCTGATATTACATCATTGCGTATGGTACCTTTCAGTAAAATATAATTTTGCCAATTATGTCTTTTAATTAGCTCTGTTTTTGCTTTTGCTTAAGATCACGATTGCTACCCCTGCCATTTTTAAATTAAGCTGAAGCACAATAGATTTTGCCTTCATTGTTCAGTCATTTTAGTCATATCAGACTATTTGTGATACCATTTTGGGTTTTCTTGGTTTGCCATTTCCTTCTCCAACTCATTTGGAATGGTTTGCTGTTTCCTCTCCTACTCATTTTATAGATGAAGAAACTGAGGCAAAAAGGATTCTTCCTTATTCCAGGTTTGCCACTATCCACTGTGCCACCTAGCTGCCCGATAGATTCTTCTCCAGCCCCTTATTTTAACTCTGTCTTTCTGTTTCAAGTCTGTTTCTTGTAAACAACACCTTATTGGATTCTGGTTTCTAATCCATTTTGCTGTCATCTACCATTTTATGGGTAAGTTCATTTCATTCACATTCATATTTATGATATTTTTGTATTTTCCTCCTTCCTGTTTTCCTCTTTTTATCCTTCACTCCCTCTCTTTTTTAATCCGTCTCATCTCAAAAGTCTGTTTTGGTTCTGTAAACTGCTTACCTTAATCTGTTCTCTCTCTTATCACAGCCCTCCCCCTTCTCTTAGCCCCTCCTCCTCTCACTTCCTTGTTGGGTAAGATAGATTTCTATACCCAACTGAATAGGTATCTATATGTATATGTATGTGTGTGTGTGTATGTGTATGTATGTGTGTATGTAAATATATATTTTCCTTTTCAACCAGTTTAGATGAGAGTGAAGTTCAAGTTTTGCCCCCTGCCCTGCACCCATTTTCTCCTCCACTATAAAAAAGTCTTCCTTGTGCACCTTTTTTATGTGAATTTCTTAGTGACTTATCCTTCATGTTTACCTTTTCATGTTTCTCTTGAGTCTTGTGTTTGAAAGTTAGATTTTCTATTCATTTCTAATCTTTTCATTAGGAATGCCTGAAAGTCCTCTATTTCATTAAATGTCTGTTTTTTCCCTGATAGATTTATAGTAAAGATATATAGGTTATTCTTGGTTGTAATTCTTGTTCCTTTGCCTTCCAGAATATCATATTCCAAACCCTCCACTTCTTTATTGTAGCTGTTGCTAAATCTTGTGTGAGCTTGACCACTTTAGCTGTCTGGATTTGAATAATTTCTTTCTGGGTGCTTTCAGTATTTTGTCTTTGACTTGGGAGCTCTGGAATTTAGCTGCAGTATTCTTAAGAGTTTTCATTTTGAGATCTCTTTCAGGAAGGAATTGGTTGATTCTCTCAATTTCTATTTTGCTTTCAAATTTTAAGATAGGGCAGTTTTCCTTTATAATTTCTTGAAATAAAATGTCTAGGCTCTTTTTTTTATTCATGGATTTCACTTGGTCCAATAATTCTTAAATTGTCTCTCCTCATTCTCATGTCCTGTTAGTTGTTTTTCTGATCAGATAGTCACATTTTCTTCTATTCTTTCATTCTTTTGTCTTTGATTTATTGTTTCTTGGTGTCTCATGAAGTCATTAGTTTCCATATGTCCAAGTCTAATTTTTAAGGAATTATTGTCTTTAGTGATGTTTTATACCTTTTTTCTATCTTGCCAATGGTGTGCTTTTTTATGAGGTTTTTTCTTCAATGACATTTGTACCTTTTTTAATCATTTGGCTTGTTTTTAAGGTGTTGTTTTCTTAAGTATACTTTTAATGCCTTTTACCAAGCTATTAATTTTCTTCATGATTTTCTTACATTGCTCTCATTTCTTTTTCCAGTTCTTCCTCTAATGCTATTTGTTTTTTAAAATATTTTTTTTTGCTCCTTTATTTTTTTAAAGCTCTTCTAGGAATTTTTTTTGGGCTTGTGTTAAGCTGCATTTTTCTTTTACATCATTGTCTTCTGAGTGTGTGTCTTGAGCTTTCCTTTCACCATAGGAGTCTTTTTATGGCCAGATTTTTGTTGTTGTTGTTGTTTGCTCATTTTTCCAGCCTATTTATTGACTTTGGACTTTATGTTAGATTGGGACTCTGCTCACCTTTGGGGAGAGGGGAGCAGTGGGCACTGTCCCAAGTTTTAGGCTTTTTCATACTGCTGTTTTCACAGCTAGTTCTAGGGATCTGTAAGTTTTTAGTGATTCTAAGGTGTTGTGATATGAGAATTTGGTCATTGGTCTCCTGATCTGCATTCTGGCCTTTACCCAGGAAGGGCCCCTGCTCCCTTGTGTTGACAAGCACTAGTGCTCCTCTTTACCCTGGAACTGTGACCATAACTGCCCCTTCTTTCTTGCTGTCTTTTTACTTTTGTTTGTAATATCTCTGTGCCTTAGTACATAGTCAATTTTTGTAAAAGTTCTATGTGTGAGAAATATGTATATTCTTTTGCAGTCCCATTTCTAAGATCACCATATCTTTTATCTCTAGTTTCTTCTGAAATTTGTTGTTACTTTTTTTTTGTTTATCTTTCTTTTAGACTCACTCAAACAGAGAGGGATAATGAAGTCTTCTGTCACTGTTGTGTTTCTGTCTGTCTTCTTTAGCTCAGACAATGTTTGATTGATGAATTTGGATGCTGTGGCATCTGATGTATATAAAATTATTACTCATATTGATTTGTTGTCTCTGGTTGCTTTTAGCATAATGTAGTTTCCTTGTTTAACCCCTTTTGTTTTTTGAATGTTTGTTTTTGCTTTGTCATGTACCACAACTGTAGTTCTTGATTTCTTGGAGTTATTTAATGCATAGTAAAGTTTTTTTCCATCCCCCATTTTTTTTATTTAATGCATAGTAAAGTTTTTCCATCCGCCATGTTTTTTGTTTTTTTAACATTGATTTTTTTTTAAATTTTGAGTTGTAATTTCTCTCCCTCCCTCCAGCCCTTTCACTGCCCATTCAGAAGGCAATATTACATCCATCATATATGTATAGTCAGCAAAACATATTTCCATACTAGCTATGCTGCAAAAAAGAAAACAAAAAGCACAGGGGTTCCCTCTAATCTCTTTCTGACCAGATGTCCAACCCCCTTATAATCTCTGTGTAGTGAGAGGTCCTGAAACTACTAATTTTGCTCTTGCTGTCATCACTATCTTCACTGCCCACAGACGTGGTTGTCATCATGTGTGTTCCTGGGCAGCCCCCACCCCAGTGTCACAGATCTCTTCTTTCAATCCTCTAAGTTGTCGTGGACTATAAAAATGTCTCATCCCTACATTTTGTTAACTATACTGCGTCAGAATTTGATTTGATGGTTTATTTTAAAATATTTTAGAGAGGAATGTTGGGAGAATTCAGCTTGAGTGTTCCCTCTACTGTGCCATCTTGGTTCTTCTCTTCGTTTTTTATATGTGTTTCTTTTAAGTGACAGATTGTAGGGGTCCGTTATCTTATCCAGTCTGTCACTTTTTTCATTTTATTGTTTGCTTTAGTTCATTCACATTAATGTTATGAGAGTTAGGTTTATGCTTTCCTCCATCTGTCTCCAATACTGATTTCTTTTCAAATTATGATTTTTTCCCTCTTCTGCTGTAAACAAAGTATAATGTTTCTTCAGTTACTTTATCATAATCTTTTTAAAGTTGACCCTGTTCTTACTAGCTCTCTTCCCTTCACCCAAGATGCCCTACTCTCATCTTTGCCTTTGGAGTTTTACTTATTAGTTCCATTTTCTCTCTTGATTTTATCTGGTTACATAATTCTCACCCCTTCCCTTTATCCTCTTTATTAGTCAAATAGACACCCCCTTCTTCTACTCTTCAACTAGTCTTATTCATTAGTTTTTAAAAGTTCATTCTCTCCAGAAAGGATTCCTCTCACTCTCTTCATTATCTATCTTCTCTTTCTCTCTACTTTATTCTTCCATTTTCTGGTTCATGACCCCTAAAATTATCTAAACAATCCCAGTTTAGTATAGAGTGATTCATACCTGTAGGCTGACCATTGGGTGTTGGATTATTTTGACCATGGTAGCATATTCAGCAAAGAAAAATACAAAGTGGCCCTCAGTCTTGTGATACACTTTTCTGCTTCTGCAGTGAATGTGGCAGAAAGGGAGCAGAAGTTTCTAAGCATTACACAGTTTTTAGACCATCTGTAAACTTTAATTTTGCTGCTGGCATTCTGAATATAAGGTCTAGTGAACAATGAGTGGACTTAATGTTGGAGGAGCTGAATTACATCAGTCTTGACGTTCTCATTATAAATTGTTAGAAGAAAGAATGAAGTTGCAATTTAATGGATGGATGGGCCACAGGTACTCCCTTGGAGAAAGGCAAGAAGGAATTCAATGGAGTTGGTTTTAATGTATGCCCAGAGGCAAAAAGAAGCCAGATTTCATGGGATATTTGCTCATCTCATATTGCAGTACTAATAATAAATATTTCCAAAAAAACTCATAAAAATAAATGCTTATGTACCAGTATCAGTTGTTGAGGATCAAGAAGTAGAGAACTTCTATATAAAGAACCCTATATTTCCAGTTAGATCGATATATACTCTGATACTCACTGACTTCAGTGAAAAGTAGGGGGGAAAATGAGCGTATTAAGAAACATAGGAGAGTGGCCATAGACTTGTAAACTGCAAGGCATCATGTATCATGAGCACTTTCTTTCAGAAAAATATCTGTAAGCATTAGACAGTAATGGCCACTAGGAAAAAACTTACTATTGATTTGGGAGATATTCATCAATTAGCTGTCTGTACATAGTGAAACCACCAACTTGTTAGATAAAAGATCTGATTAAATAATTAATTAACAAGGAAAATGGGGAATGAGCATCAGATATGGTGATACCTAGTATGCAAAGTTTCTGTAAAGTTCAACCACCATCAATCTATTTCCGCAGCAAGAAGACATAAAGAACTCAAAAAGTGAATTACTCTGCAACCATTTGATTTACTTGTCAAACAGAGAGATGGTGGCTGCCAAAGGCAGCATTGATTTAGAATTTTGAATTTGCATCATCATCTTATGAAGGGTTGTAGAAGATTCTGAGCAATATCATCCCATAAAAGCTGAGAGAAACAGTCTAGGGTAAAAGCAGTTTAATAAACCTTGGCAAGAGATTCAACTCAGCTTAGTCAAACCCAAAGGCACTAAAGGATGAAAACAGAACAATGAATAGAAAAAATGGAAAATATCTGTGATTATAATGATAAAATATTGTTATAAAAATAAATATAATATAATATATAAATATAAAAAGAAAAATATTTTCACTGTCAAGGACAATAGAATTTCATTACTTGGATTCTGGGACTACAGTCCCAGATATACCTATAGGGAAAATAAAAATGATACTAAAGAGAACAAAAATAGGAAAAGCAGCCAGATCAGACCAAGTACATATAGAAGAGATCCATGATGGAAGAGACTTAAGTTTTAGAATGCTGAGAGGTCAATATGTGAGATATCTAAGACGGGACAATGCCAAAGATGTGGGGAAAAAAAATCTCAGACTTCAGTGACCAGTGAAATATCAATAACTGTCTCTCACCTAACCATAAATCTTTACATGAGTCATCTATGTGTACAAATCAAGGGTACCCTCATATAATTAAAGGACAAGCATGCTTTTTACAAGTGACATTCAAATGATTGTCCATATCTTTACTATTTCAAAGTTGAGATAAATAAAATTTAATTGTGGCTTGCCCATCTGGTACTAGAAGTAATAACAATCATAGGCTTGAGTGTGGGTGATTAGAGAGGCTTCCTAGATATCAAAGAGGGTTGGTTATGGGTAATATTATTACATAACAAGTACTAATATAGTGAGATTATCTTACAGTGCATATACTATAGGGTGGTTTACAAAAGACAGTGTTAAACCCTGATTTACTTTAAATAATATTAATTTGTATATATGTTCTTCAGTTAATTTAAGGGTGATGTTTAGTTCAGTCATGTCCAATTCTCTGTCATGTGTGGACCATAGCAGCTAATACTGTCAATGGAGTTTTCTTGGCAAAGATATTGGACTGGTTTGCCATTTTCTTCTCCAGTCCATTTTTACAGATAAAGAAATTGGGGCATACAAGGTTAAGTGACTTGCCCAGGGTCACAGCTAGTAAGTATCTGAGGCCAGATTTGGACTGATCTAGATGAGTCTTCCTGACTCCAGGCCTTGTGTTCTATCCACTGCACCACCTAGCTGCCATACATTAAACTGGAAGAAGTAGCAAATAAAAGAGTTGGCAGAGTTGATTTTACTCTCTATTCAAAGGCAGCTAGAAACATCTCATAACATAATATAGTCATCTCATATTGCAATGCTTATGAAAATAATCATAACTTATGTACCAACATGTATTATAAAGGGTGAAAAGAAAAATTCTGTGAAGAACCAGTATAAATCCAGTATCTGGATGTAAATCCCTGTAAATCTTGTAAATCCCATCAAGACCAGATTTGTTTGGTATTGTTTTCCTCTTTAGTTTCTTTATACCTGGTTCAGCTTATTATTCTGAAATTAGACCAAGATTTTTATTTCATCTTCTATTGATTTGAGTATTTTACATTTTGTAGTGATTCTTTTTATTTATTTATTTTAATCATGTAGTTTTTATTTGATATTTTTAGTTTTGATCATCGATTTTTTCCACAAGATTTTGAGTTACAAATTTTCTCCCCATTTCTACCCTCCCCCCCACTCCAAGACAGCATATATTCTGATTGCCCCATTCCCCAGTCAGCCCTCCCTTCTATCACCCCCTTCCCCTCTCCCCCATCCCTTTTCCCCTTACTTTCTTGTAGGGCAAGATAGATTTCTATGCCCTATTGCCTGTATATCTCATTTCCCTGTTGCATGCAAAAACAACCTTTTTTGGGGCATCTGCTTTTAAAACTTTGAGTTCCAAATTCTCTCCCCTTTTCCCTCCCTACCTACTCTCCCTAAGAAGGCAAGCAATTCAACAAAGGCCACGCATATATCATTGTGCAAAACACTCCCATAAATAGTCATGTTGTGAAAGACTAACTATATTTCCCTCCCTCTTATCCTGTCCTGCTTTATTCAATTTTCTTCCTTGACCCTGTCCCTTTTCAGAAGTGTTTGCTTTCGGCTACTTCTTCCTCCTATCTGGCCTCCCTTCTATTGTGCCCCTTTTTATCCCCTTGCCCTTACTTTCATGTGGGGTAAGATTCCCAATTGAGTGTGTATGTTATTCCCTCCTCAGGTCAAATCCAATGAGAGCAAGATTCACTCATTACCCCTCACCTGCCCCCTCTTCCTTTCCAATGAACTGCTTGAAATTTCTTGCCACTTTTATGCGAGATAGTTTACCCCATTCTATCTCTCCCTTTCTCCCTCTATCAATATATTCCTCTCTCATCCCTTAATTTTATTTTATTTTTTTTAGATATCATCCCTTCATATTCAACTCATCCTGTGCCCTCTGTCTATGTATATGTATATTTCCTTCAGCTACCCTAATACTGAGAAAGGTCTCATGAATTCCACACATCATCTTTCCATGTAGGAATGTAAGCAAAACAGTTCAACTTTAGTAAGTCCCTTATGATTTCTCTTTCTTGTTTACCTTTTCATACTTCTCTTGATTCTTGTGTTTGAAAGTCAAATTTTCTATTCAGCTCTGGTCTTTTCATTGAGAAAGTTTGAAAGTCTTCTATTTTATTGAGCGGCCATATTTTGCCTTGGAGCATTATACTCACTTTTGCTGGGTAGGTGATTCTTGGTTTCAATCCCAACTCCTTTGACCTCCAGAATATCATATCCCAAACCCTTCGATCCCTTAATGTGGAAGCTGCTAGATCTTTGGTTATTCTGATTGTGTTTCCACAATACTCAAATTGTTTCTTTCTGGCTGCTTGCAGTATTTTCTCCTTGATCTGGGAGCTCTGGAATTTGGTGACAATATTCCTAGGAGTTTTCTTTTTGGGATCCTTTCCAAGAAGCGATCAGTTAATTTTTTCAATTTCTATTTTACCCTCTGGTTCTAGAATATCACGGCAGTTTTCCTTGATAAGTCCTTGAAAGATGATGTGTAGGCTCCTTTTTTGATCATGGCTTTCAGGTAGTCCAATAATTTTTAAATTATCTCTCCTGGATCTATTTTCCAGGTCAGTGGTTTTCCCAATGAGATATTTCACATTATTTTCCATTTTTCATTCCTTTGGTTCTGTTTTATAATATCTTGGTTTCTCATAAAGTCACTAGCTTCCACTTGCTCCAATCTAATTTTAAGGTGGTATTTTCTTCGGTGGTCTTTTGTACCTCCTTTTCCATTTGGCTAATTCTGCCTTTCAAGCCATTCTTCTCCTCATTGGCTTTTTGGAGCTCTTTTGCCATTTGGATTAGTCTATTCTTTAAGGTGTTATTTTCTTCAGTATTTTTTGTGTCTCCTTTAGCAAGTCATTGATTTGTTTTTCATGGTTTTCTCTCATCACTCTCATTTCTCTTCCCAATTTTTCCTCTACTTCTCTTACTTGCTTTTCCAAATCCTTTTTGAGCTCTTCCATGGCCTGAGCCCAATTTATATTTTTCTTGGAGGCTTTTGATGTAGGCTCTTTAACTTTGTTGACTTCTTCTGGCTGTATGTTTTGCTCTTCTTTGTCACCAACAAAGGAATCTAGAGTTTGAGTCTGAGTTTGTTTTCACTGCCTGTTCATGTTCCCAGCCAACTACTTGACCCTTGACCTTTTTGGAAAGGTATGACTGGTTGTAGAGTAGAGAGTAATTTGTCCCAAGCTTTAGGGGCCTTGTGCTGCTGTTTTCAGAGCTACGTCTACACAGCTAGTTCTTCCACAGCAGCACTCCTCCTTCCCCAAGAGCTGCCAACCCAGACCACAACTCAGATCCAAGCAGATTCTGCACGCTCTCTCTGATCCACAGCTTAATTCCTCCCACAGGGTGGGCCTAGGGCCAGAAGCAACTGCAACTGGAAGCAGCCCCAGAGTTGCACCAGCTCCACCACCCCCAGGGCGGTGGCCTATGGCAAACTCCTTTCTCTGCATTATAGCAGTTCTACCCACTAACATTCTCTGTTGTCTTTGGTGTTTGTGGGTTGAGAAGTCTGGTAACTGCCACAGCTCACTGATTCAGGTTGCTATGCCTGTTCCACCCAGCTCCTGGTCTGGTTGGTCCTGGCACAGCCACGCTGGGCTCTGCTCCGCTCTGCTTCCAGCTCCGTGGGATAGACCCTTCCCCATGACCATCCAGGCTGTCCTGGGCTGGAGCCCTGCTTCCCTTTGCTATTTTTTGGGTGCTGCAGCTCTAGAATTTGTTCAGAGCCATTTTTTATAGGTGTGTGGAGGGACCTGGGGGGGGAGCTTATGCAAGTCCCTGCTTTCCAGCCACCATCTTGGCTCCACCCCAGTGATTCCTTTTAAATGATCAGCTTTGTTGCTGAAATAATTGTGAATTTTGATAATTCTCTTTTCTTAGTTAACTTTTTCATTTTTTATTTTAATGATTTGATTTTTTCCCTCTTTTTTTAATTAGGTTAGCTGAGAATTTCTTTGATTTGTCTTTTCTGTAATCCAGTTTTTTGCTTGTTTAATAATTCTGTGATCATTTTTGTTTCCAATTGTAATAGTAATTTAGGTAGGACTTTTTGCTCTTTTTCAGTGCTTTTAATGATTCTGGCCTGTGTTTAAATGGGGCAGATAAAGTGGGATCTTGTCTTGGAAGGTTTCTCAGCACTAAGACAATCAGGAGTCATTGACTTGTATGTGATGTGGTACTGGGGATGGGGAACCTTCACACACGCAGCCTGGTTGAGGTCAGAGCCCTCAGGGCTCTGAATGGGATATAATTGAGGGGAGCTTGGTGTTTGACTTTTGGGGCACACTTATGGAAGGAGTGTTGAGACTCCTGGCAAGCTGTAACTGCCCCCTTCTTTGTAACCCAGACCCATTGGTTCTTCTCTGGTAACTATGTTTTGTGATTTGATCAGACAGAGGTCTGTCTCTTGAAGTTTGTAATTTGTTTGTATTTGCCTCGAAGTTCAGAGGGCTGATCTTTAACCCCTTAACTAAGTGATTGATATATGTATGTTTAATAAACTGAGATTGTTAACCCCTTAAAGTTACTTTCCATAGTAAAGCAGATCAAAGAACTTGTGTTAGCAGCCTTCTGTGTGCTAGGGTTATTGGTCTCACACTCCTACAGCAGCTGCTAGCAGATTGTTGCTACATCAATTTATCTAATTCTTTTTAAATTTACAAAATTTCCTGTTTTATAATTATTTTGCATTTGTTTGTTTTTTGTTTTTTAATTTTTAGTATTTCATATTAAGTTCATTAATCCTCCCTTTTCCCATTTTGTTCATGTATATTTTCAGAGTTATAATTTTTCTTCTGAGAACTGCAAAATTGGGCACACTCACTACAGCTGAATGAGGTCTCCCTGAGAGACCTCCCTGAAAGAATTTCAAAATGAGACTTTTTCCTGCCCACTTCATTTCTTTTGTTTTGTGGTACATATCTCTCCAAGTGAGTGATTTAGTGATAATTCACATGTACTCACTAGAGAGAGGAAAAGGAAACCAATGCAGAAAACTTTCATGTCCCAAAGAGATTTGTTAAAAGATATTCTTTACAGCTGGCTGGAGTGGGATACTGCTGGCCTTCAAATCTGTATCTATTGAGGCAATGCAATGGTAAGGCTGTTCCTCAGATTGTGGTGATGGGGCAGCTCTAAAGATAACTTCCCACTTTGTTTTCTTTGTATAGGAAAAGTACTACCTGGACATGTGCAGTATATGCTTCCTACTCCTTTGTTGTTGTTGTTACCATTTGAGAGCAGGGAATTTCAAGTTGGTGATTGATTGGGAAACAAAGTTTTATCTGCTACTTTTGCTGATCCAATCACTTAACCTCTGTTTGCTTAGGAGGTAGCTAAGGGGCTCAGTAGATAGAGCAGTGCCCCTGGAGTCAGGAAGACCTGAATTCAAATGTGGCCTCAGATGTTTACTTGCTATGTGACTCTGGGCAAGTCACTTAACCTTGTTTGTCTTAGTTCCTCACCTATCAAATGAGCTGAAGAATGAAATGGCAAACCACTCCCAATTATCTTTGCCAAGAAGACCACAAATGGGTTGACCAAGGGTCAGATGTGACTGAAACAATTCAACTACAGGTGCTATGAGGCTTACTGGATGCAGATGGATACTTTACTTTGGGCTTATTATTGAAAAGAGGGGAAGCCTTCTTGACTGGCTGTAGGGATGAAAGCAAAAAGTAAGAGTCAATTAATACTTACAGAATACATGACAATTTTCTGGCAAGTGCTCAGAGAATGACCTTGAATTATTCTCTGAAGTCCATCTGGGATGCTACATATGAAATGCTTTCATAGATTTCAAAGAGGAATAAACTTCTCATACACAAGCTCCTAAGAAAGGGATAAAGGCTTTATTTATTAATTTAGCCATTTATTTGTGTTGGCTGGTTGGTTGTTGTCCTTTGCTCTTGAAGAGGACCAAAATGACATCACTATGCTAGAGTCAAGTTTCACTGTGTCTGACTGTGGCTGATCAGACCAATACAAGCTTGGAATGCTCTACCACAGGTTGGGCACAAATAGTCTGTGTGAAGATTTGGGGTGAATACTCTAAATTTGCACATCCTGCATTTCCTTTGAGATGTTTCAATTATGCTTTGCTCATAGAGCACAGCACTTGCTCTGTGTCAGTTCTCCATAAAATAGTCTTTTCGGCCAGCATATGTTTTGCATTCAATCAGTATGGCCAGCCCATCAGAGTTGCACTCTCTGAAGCAGAGTTTGAATGCTTGACAGTTTAGTTTGAATAAGGACCTCAGTGTGTGGTATCTTATCCTGCCAGGTGATCTTCAGAATCTTCCTAAGACAATTCAAATGGAAGCGATCCAGTTTCCTGAAATGGCACTGGTACACTGCCCAGGTTTCACAGGCATACACCATTGAGGTCAGCACAATGGCTCTGTAGACCTTCAGTTTGGTAGTCAGTCTAATACCTCTTCTCTCCCATACTTTCCTTTGGAGCCTTCCAAACACTGAGCTAACTCTGGCAATGCATGTGTCAACCTCATTATCAATGTGTACATCTCTGGAAAGTACACTACCAAGGTAAATAAAGTTATCCACAGCATTCAGAACTTATCCATTTGCTGTAACTGATGGTTGGACGTATGCATGGTGTGGTGGTGCCTGATGGAGCACCTGTGTTTTCTTACTTTTAATTGTTAGGCCAAAATTAGCCCAAGCAGCAGAGAATCGATCCATACTTTGGTTCATCTCAGCTTCAGAGGCTGCATTGAGTGCACAATCATCTGCAAACAGAAAATCATGCACCTACACTTCTTCCACTTTGGTTTTGGCTTGTAGCCTTTTCAAGTTGAAGAATTTACCATCAGGGTGGTAGCTGACCTTGATGCCATGTTCATCCTCATTGAAAGCATTTGACAACATGGCTGAAAACATTATGCTAAAAAGAATGGGACGAAGCACACAACCTTGTTTCACTCCATTCATGACTGGAAAAGCATGAGAGCATTGTCTATTATCTAGAATCTAGGTAAGAATGCCATCATGAAATCTACATACAATGCTGATGTACTTCTCTGGGAAACCAAGTTTTGACATAATTTCCTGTAAGTCTTCATGACTGACAGTATCAAAGGCTTGGTGAGGTCCACAGACATTGTATACAGACCTCTGTTCTGCTGCTGGCATTTCTCCTGGAGCTGTTGGGCAGCAAACAGCATATTGACTGTTCTTTTGTCCTTTCTGAAGCCACACTGGCTCTCAGGTAGATGACCAACTTCCAGGATCAGCCTACTGAGGAGGACTCTGGCAAGAATCTTGCCAGCAATGACTAAGAGAGAGATACCTCTATGACTGTCACAGGACAATCTATTTCTTTTACCTTTATAGAGATGGACAATGGACTCTTGGGGGATAACCTCCTCTTGCCTAACCTCTTTATTCATATACATATATTTTCAATAGCAAGCAATATTAATTCATTTTCATTTCTCAAAGTGATAAATGATATCACTTGCAGTTACAAGAATCTAAGAAGCAAAACCATATCCTTATACACATAATTAGAAGGGGCAGAGAACCAGAGAAAAGACATTAGGATAAGCATTGCACAAGTTAAAGTTTTGTGGGAATTCCTCAAATGCTTTAGCTACATCTCAAAGTTATGGCATATGGTCTCATCGTTATCATTTTCTTTCACATAGTTTGTACAGTTCCTTTAATTATGATGATACAATAAACATTTATTAAGCAGTTACTATATGCTAAACATTATGTTAAACACTGGGGATACAAATAAGAAAAACAAAGTATTTGCTCTCAAGGAATTTACAGTTTAAAGTGATGGGGGGGGAGAATATACAAAAGAAACTGAAAAGGGGAGGAGGAGTACCAGAGGGTACCTGGTGAGGGGGCATGATGAAGAGATGGTGGAGTTGAAACCAAGCAGAGTATCAGGTGACAAATGAGATGTCTGGGATTTTGAACCTTCTATAAAGGGAGGCTATGGGAGGAGGTGTTTTTTTTGCTCTACCCTCTAGCCCTCCAATCATAGAGGCAAAAACCACCAAAGATACTGATGAGGTAGTGAAACTGGAGCAATCTGCATTATGATAAATTTCCTGGTGATAAATTTATCCTTAGTGGGGCATGATGAAGATAATGATAGAGTTGAAACCAAGTTGAGAAGCTGGTGGCAAATTACCCCGTTTCTCTTGAAAGTAGGACTTGTCTAACTGATTATGAATTATAAGAATATTTTGGTTTCCAAAGATTGAAAGTTGAGCACTACTTAGTGGAAAATGGAGTGGGCTAAAGAGGGCATGAGCAGGCTATAACATTTTGCAAACAACAACTTACACAGAAGTAGCATATTTCCTTCAAAGAAATGTGTATTTGAAAGAAGACAATGAGGTGGTACTGTGGTAAGAATGAGAAATAAGTGACAGACCTACAGCATGCTTCATTGTTATTTATACTTTTGATATTTAGAGTGGATGAGCAAAGCCCTTAAGTAGGTTGGGTGGACTTCCAGTGGGGAAATTATGGACACAAGACTCACAGAGTGGTCAGATATGAATGGATTGTAATCTGCCTTGTTGGAGGGAATACTTACATCAGTGCTGTTTTAGAACCATTTGGATGTTAGAGAGTTACTGCCTCTCAAGGTTTTTGTGAAGATTAAAAGTAATGTATATAAAGCTCTGTGTAAGCCTTAAAAGGCTTTATAAATGTCACTCATGTTATGTTTTTTTCAGGTTGAATGTAAGATTAAAGATTATTTTAGAACAGAGGTTCTTAATCTGGGGGTTGTGAACTTATATTTTTAAAATATTTTGATAACCATATTTCTATATAATTGGTTTCCTTTGTAATCCTATGTATTTTGTGTCTTTAAAAAATGATTCTGAAATGTAGGCTTCACTAGACTGCCAAAGGGATCCATGACATAAAAGTTAAAAACTGCTATGTAGTCACCTTATTTTTAAACATATATTTAAAAATATTAAAACCGTTTTGAAAGGAAGATTTAAAAAGTAGTATCAGAACTTTTCACGTAGAATATTTATTTGTAGTTTGTAGCTTTTGAAAGTGAAGTTGAACAAAAGAAATTTAGCTACCTAGGGAAACCAAAAATTTGATTTTCCCTCTAGTCAGGAGTATGAATCCAAAGTCTTTATGACAGGTTATGACTGAGGATGATTATCTTAAGCAGTGTCATAGTAAGTGGGATATGCCTGCTACTTTTCGGTGGTCTTCTTTGGAAAGGGCTAGGGAGAACCAAACCATGTGGGAGCTTAGGAGGTATTTCCTACCATATCTCTCTCTAATCTCTGATGTGATCAGCATTACACCAAAATCTTCATTTTCATTCATAGCCTCATGCTGAGCAAACAAAGTTGTGTAAATCCTGCTGCATCACCAGTAAATGCAAATAGCTGCTAAAATACTGCTACAAGAAACCAGTAACTTACATAAAAAGAGTTAGTTTGATTCTTATTGCAAGTGGGAAAAGTGTATGTATCCCTTAATCAATAGATATAATGAAAGTAAAATAGGATTTGGAGCCAGAAGATCTGGTACCAAGTCTCCTTTTTAGTACAACTTTTACCTTGTGCAAATTGCTTGATCTCTCTTGGCCTCATCTTCCTTATCTATAAAGTGTACAGGGATTGGGGTGGGAGGAGGAGAGAGGTTGGTTTAGTAGATCACTATATCCTCTTCCAGCTCCAAATCTTATAGTTCCATAAAAAGTTTGAGAATTAATTTCTACCTTGGTCTGCTTAATATTGAATGAACCACTAAGACTTTTGTCCCTCTTCTCCTAGTTCTCCTCAGTACTGTGCCCTTTGGAACCATTTTGTATGAAAAGTTTGTATTTAACAAGTTGACCAACCTGTTATGACCAACTTCATAATTTGAAGCAGTGTACTCATGTTAAGATCCCTCAATAATGACTGGATAAGGTCTTAAGTTTCTCTATCTATAAAATAAAGATAACTGTATCGTTCCCTTCTAAATTCATTGTACTATTAAATAAATAAGATATGTGTGAAAGTTCTTTAATATTTTGAAATAAAGGTTCCTCAAAAAACCCTAGGCGTTGTTGCCATTTACATGTCTATCTCTGACTTACTATACGACCCTGGTCAAGTAATTTAATTTTTTTTTAATAGGGAAAAAATATTTCATTGGAATTATTTGTGAATTAGTTGGTTTGTAAATTAAAGTGCTCAGGCAAAAGGTATAAGTATTTGTAATTTAAATAGGAGTCATGATTGTTACAAACTATAGATCCATAGTTTTAAACAAGTTCTCCAAAAATGCTTATTAGATTTTATAATACAAGGCGTTCTGAAGGTCTTAGTGCATTTTTAAGCTTTACTCATAATTATTATTGTTAGTGTTATCATATAATTGATAATAATAGCTATTATTTACGATATTAAAGCTTAAAACTGAATTAAGACTTTGCAGACACCCTATATTACATACATGTACTTTAAAACACCGTTTTGGGTCACTATTCTAATCTGCTTTTGAAAATGTAGATTTCATGGTTTTTAACCAATACTTTTATTTTCTGCAACTGATTTCCTTAAAGTTGAATTTTATAGACTTTTCCTTTTTCTGTATGGGTTTTTTTTTTGGGGGGGGAAAGCAACATGTTTTTTAAATGTGACATGTACTAATTTAAATATTCTTATAGTATAACTGGATGTTGCTTTCTGAAAACAACACAATGATTTTATACAAGATGTGTTTAAACTTCCTTTTAGGTTCTGCAAGTTGTGAAGCCATCAGGAATTAACACAGGGACAGCCATGTCAAGAGGATTGTATCATCCAGCAACAATCTTTATGGGCCGCCAAATGTCAGCCATCTCAAGCATTGGAGATTTCAGTCCACAGTGGAAATCTTCCCAGCCCACAAAGAGCTTTTCAATTTCTGACCCACATTCATGCCAACAGACAGCAGAGAGAAGTAATGTGACAGACAGCTGTGGAGTACAAATGAATAGTGATACACAGTGCTTAAATAAGTCTGACAAAATAGACGGAAAGACATCTCTCCAGATTGGTGAGAAAATGCCAGTCACATCCACAGCATTGTCTGAAGTTGAACAAACTCACTGCTTAGAGATAGTAAGCAACACAACTAATGGCAAGAGTCATCTACCCGAAAGCAAAAAGCCTGCAAAACTCACTTCTCTGTCACAGGAAAGATTAAGTCCAGAGAACAGAGCCACTGATTTAAAGGGTGACAGTTCTTACAGATCCGAGGGATCAGAAGCAATAGTGACACAAGAGCATACTGAAAGAAAGAAAGAAAGAACTAAACAGCCAGTTCCATTAGTACCTGTCCCAGAATATTGTGCCTGTGAAAATGCACCTTCAGAAGAAAATCATTGTGCTTGGGAAACTCTCTCAGGTTAGAATTTTGTGCACATGCATGTGTGTGTGTGCGCGTGTGCTTGTGTGCACGCATGTGTGTGTCTTTTTTGCACTGGGTTGGGTACAGTGAGGAGCAGAATAAGCTTTATAATTGTCTTTCTGTCATCAAAGAAAGAGGCAAGAAGCAGACAATTTGATGTAGTTGATATAGTGCTGGTCTTGGACTCAGATCTGGGTTTAGATCTACCTCCAGCAGTTAGCTGTGTGACCTTGGGAAAGTCACTTCACTTCCTCTAACTTCAGTTTCCTTGTCTTCAAAGTTGCCCACAGGATTTGAGAGGAGTTGTTGTGAGGATCAAAGATCATGTTTGTAGAGCACTTTGCAGGCCTGTATATATTTCTCTGTTGTTATTGTACCACTTCAGCTCTATTGATTTTTAATGTGTGTATTTAAGTGAAAATGTTCATTGTCCCATTTTAAAGTTGCCCCATTTTGCCTATGAGGTTCTAAAATACATGTAAAAACTTATATGTACTGTATGCAAGAAATGAAGTTTAAAATGCTGGGATAAATTTTTTTTTATTACTTATAATTAGCTGTCCACTGTATGAGGTAGAAAATCTTAACTCCCTTGAAATTGTTGAAAAATAGCCTCATTCGTTGTTTTTTACAGGTCATCATCAAGACCTGAAAAATCAGAGGCCCACCAAACACATGCAGGAGCATGAAGAGGAAAGTTTAAGCAGTAACAGTGACCTTACTGTTTCTGTGAGTGAAGATGATCCAATTATCAATACTACACAACTACACCCAAATCTGGGTGACAGGGTTGATGAAGTAGATGGAATAGAGGCCTTAAAACTAATCTATGCTGAGCAAGAGAGAGATGCCCTATCTGCTGAAAAAAATAATTGTATTTTGCAAACTATAAGCTGTCATGCCTCGGTAAAGGAATCCTCAGCTAATTCACCAACAAGAGAGTAAGCCATTCAATTTTTCCTATTCTGTTTTTAATTGTAGACATTTTTTGGAGACCATCCCACTGGGAATGTATTATTGAGCACACAGCCATGAATATGTAAGTTCCTTGGTCCTCATAAGTAGTCTTTTTCTCTAAAGACTTAATTTCTTTTTTTATGAAATAGCTTTAAGAAATATGAATATTGTGGAATCATAGTGGTTGACAGTTGATAGCATTTATGTCTAAATATACCTAGTTAATTCACAAGTCTTTCTTTTTCCCCTTATTTTAGAAGATAAGAATCTATTTTGCAATTATGATGAAGTAGACCAGGTTTTTCAGATAGCTAACTTTTCTGGGAACCTAACTGAATAACTAAAAACCTTGTACACAACAAAGTTGCATAATGGTTTATTCTCTTGTTAGTGCTCTTTCTATAGCTGTCACATCAGTATATTTGTTTGTAGACCTACCACATGTCTGTGTTTATCCATGCAAGTTGTCCATTTTAGAGTGTGAATTCCAAAGGATAGATAAATAGTTCATGTTATATATAGTAACTAGTATGTACCCTTGTGCATTTAAGTTCAAATGATGAGATCAGACCTGAAATATTTTTTGATGATTTATTTTGGGTATTAAATTAAGATAATAGGAAGAGTCAGTATTATTTTAAGTTGAATAGAATGTTTACTCAGAAAACTGAATAAATTCCAAAGTATAATCATAGAACTTTTAGAGCTGAAAGGAAGAATAGCTTAGAAATAATCTAGTTCCATCTTCATACATTACTGATAAGGAAACAAAGCCACAGAAAGATGAAGTGGGCAGTATAGCTAATTAATGACAGAGTTCAGATTAGAAACTAGGCTTCCAGATTCATAATGAAGTCCTTTTATACTTTATCATTTTGTCTTTCCCCAAGAACTAGTATTAGTAATAAATTCACTTAATGTTTTTGATTGGCTTATACCTTAGTATATTTACCATCATTGTTGGTTTAGATCTAGAGGAAGAAGTGGGTAGAGACTCTTTACCATACAGCTTCTTATATAAAAGAGAAACTAGCCAGAGTGTAGCAGAAGCTTAATAACTGCCCGTGGCTTCCAAAACAGATGAAGGTGTTTTGGAACAACATGCTAGTGTTATGCAAAACTGTGAGTTTACTAACTGGAGAGATAGTAAACGCCCCATCATTGGAGATCTTCGATCAGTCTGTTTTTCCACAAGTATATTTTAGGGGGAATTCCTGTTAAGATACAGGTTGAATAAGACATATCTGAGTTTCCATCCAACATTAAGATTCTATGATGTTATTATTGCCCCTTCCAGTATATTAATTGCCCATAGGGGCAAAAGTTTAATCTTGGAGTACAAGATACCTTTAGGCAAGTAATCAAAAAAAATACTGAGTGCATCAAAAGCAGGGGATATTTGAAGTACATATGATTGCTTTATATGTCTTTTCTCTTTCTTCTTTGATTTCGTTCAGTACTACAAGTTCTACTTTCTCTTTGGTAAAGATGGCTCTCAAATCTATTTTTCTAATCATAACCTTTCATTTGAGTTCTAGTCTCATATTTTCAGCTTCAGAATTAGTCATCTAGGGATGTACTTTTGGCACCTCAAACTCAGTGTGTTCAAAATTGAACTTATCATTACACTCCTGACACTCCTTCAAAAAAAATCCACTATTCCTTCTGATTGGTCACCTCTGCTTCAGTCTTTTTTACTTCTGCCCTTAGCCAACTCTCCACATCCATTTAGTTGCCAAGTCCTATCTCAACTTCCTTGATATATCTTAAACTCACCTCTTTTATATCATCAATGACACCATTGTACTTCAGGCCCTCATTGTATCTTACCAAGACCATTGAAATAACCATCAGTTTACCCTGTCTACAAGCTCCTCCCTTACAACTATCGTAATATATTGCTACAAAATTAATTTTTATAATGCACAGTTCTGAGCACATCACTCCTCTTCTAAGAAAGCTTCATTGGCTCCCCACTTTTTATAGAATAAGGTCCAAAACTCCTTAGGTTGCCATTGAAGACCTTTAATAGTTTGAATACCAGTCTACATTTCCTATCAGATATCCTATAGTACAACTAAACCAGATTACTCATTGTTCTCTAACTATAACTAGCACTTTCTGACATCATTGTCTCTACTTCTGTCATGCCTGAAATTTCCTACCCTCCACATATCTGCTGGATTTCAACCATTTATGCTTGTTGAAATCCTGTTTTTCCTTAAGGTATATTTGCATCCTCTTGACATTTTCTTTCCTGAGCCTCCTAGCCAGAAGCTACAAAACTCATAGCACTTTATGCCTCTTCTCTTGATTTTTACACTCTATTTTGTCTTATATTTAGTTACAAACTTTTAACTTTTTATTGTGTCCCTATGCACAATAGGAAAAGAACCCTTAACTTTACAAAGCTCTCTAATAGGTGAGATGAGTTAAATTATATAATCAACATAAATATATGTATCATAATATTTCCATTAATAAGTAGTATTCCATTGACACACTTATTATTAGAAATTTAATTGTCAGAGGTATAATAAGGTGAGGATCATAGGTATAAGTTGTAGTATGGAAGACAAAAATTATAATGTGAAAATAAATTTAAATAGTAGTGAATATAATTACAACTATGCAAATAAGCCCTATAAAAGAAGAATCCTAAGAATTGTAGAAGAAAAGGGGGAGGAGTGGCAAGGGATGAACACTGGAGAGAAAAATAAAGCAAAGAACATTGGGCAAGTTAGAGGGAAGGGAGTCTTGAGGAAGAAAGCCAATGTAGATGTCAAATATATTTTCCTGACCCTGGATGCTTAAAGTCCCTCTCCCTTGTGCTTTCTGGACAGGAGAGAGAGTAAACAGACCCTTCTTCACTTTCCCATCTACCTTCACCCTTCCCTCAAAAACCCACTTATATCATGTTTATTTACAGTTGTTCAGTCATTCAGTCCTGTCCAACTCTTTGTGACCTCATGGACCATAGCACACCAGGTCCTTCTATCCTCCACTATCTCTTGAAATCGGTACAAGTTCATGTTTGTTGTTTCTATGATATTATCTATCCATCTTATCTTCATCCCCTTTTCCTTTTGCCTTCAATCTTTTCCAACATCAGGGTCTTTTCCAGTGAATCCTGTCTTCTCATTATGTGACCAAAGTATTTAAGCTTCAATTTCAGTATTTGACTTTCCAGTGAATAGCCTGAATTAATTTCTTTAAGTATTGACCTATTTTATCTCCTAGGTGTCCAAGGGACTCTCAAAAGTCTTCTCTAGCACCAGGTTTGAAAGCATCATTTCTGTGGCACTAAGCTTTCCTTATAGTCCAACTCTCACAGCCCTATGTTGCTACTGAAAAAAACATTGCTTTGACTATACAGATCTTTGTTGGCAAGGCGATGTCTCTGCTTTTTAGTATGCTGTTCAGATTTGCTATGCTTTCCTTTAAAGGAGCAAGCATCTTTTAATTTTATGGCTGCAGTTGCCTTCTATAGTGATCTTTGAGCCCAAGAATATAAAATCTGATACTGTTTCCATTTCTTCTCTCTGTTCACCAGGAAGTAATGAGACCAGTTGCCAAAGTCTTATGTTTTTTTTTTTATGTTAAACTTCCAGACAGTTTTTACACTCTCCTCTTTCACCCTTATCGAGAAGCTTCTTAATTCTTTCTTCTTCACTTTCTGCTATCAGAGTGGTATTGTCTGCATATCTGAGATTATTGATATTTCTCCCAGGAAACTTACTTCCAGCTTTTGATTTGTCCAGCCTGACATTTTGCATGATGTACTCTGCACATAAGTTGAATAAATAAGGTGACAATATACAACCTTGTCATACTCCTTTTCCAGTCTTAAACCATTCAGTTGTTCCATGTTTGGTTCTGACTGTTGCTTCTTGGCCTACAGGCTCCCCATGAGACAAGTAAGATGATGTGATACTCCCATCTCTTTGAGGACTTGCCATATTTTGTTGTGATCCACATAGTCAAAGGCTTTAGTGCGCTGTAGTCAATGAAGCAGAAGTAGGTTTTTTTTGGGGGTGGCGAGGAATATCCTTGGTTTTTTTCATAATCTAGCAAATGTGGACAATTTGGTCTGTAGTTCTTCTGCCTCTTCAAAAACCAGCCTGCTCTTTTAGAGGTGGCTTCACATAGATATATTATTCCCACAGTTCTTAACACCACCCAACCATTTCCTAGCTTGATTGCTCATGTCTGAAATTCCTTAAATAGAGTCATGTTAAGTCAACAGGCATTTATTAAATAATGAATATATACCAGGCACTGTACAAAGCATTAGAGATACAAAGAAATTGGCATGTTCCCTTCCCTCAAGGAACTTTCTGATGGAGAAAAAGCTTTAAAAAAGACCCAAAGTGTTCATTCCTGATTTCCCTAATACAACTGAAATTCATTTACTAGTTTTAGTCACTCAGTTAACCATGTGTAAATTATTATTAATATTGATTTTTTTCTTGTCTTGAGAAGGAAGAGAGGGATTAGAGAACTAGAGAAATCCTAAGACTAAAAGGGGAAGAGAAGGAGATTGATGTTTAAGGCCATAGAAAAAGGAGACAAAGAAAAACAAAGGAAAACCTAATTAAACTCAAAAGTTTTTCTAAGCTTAGATGCACGTGCAAACTGTTCTCACTTTACATAGTCTCATTATGCAAATTTGATTTTTTATAAAGACTTCTGAAAGAAATCCACATTTCAAAAAAACTCACCTATGTTAACTTTACTGTACAGTACTCTTACCCCTGGGCTAGGCACTCTGTGCTTCCCCCCACCAGAAAAAAAAAAAAAAAACTACCCTCCAAGTGAAAGCAGAAAATTGGAAAGGCAGAGAGACTGCCACCTCCTCAGGATTGGGACTTGACCTGAGACCTCCACTGAGAGAGACCTTTGTGATGATTTGCCCATACACCTGCTGTGGTCTGTGCTGGGTTATGCTGTCTCCCCTCACAAATACCCCCACACCTCCATGCTACGTTTTCTTCCTCTCTATTGGGGCCAGGCCCCTACATGGATGGCCCTGGCTTCCTTGTATTTCTCTTTCTGCTCTCACTTCCCTGTGCCCAGCTGCTACATGTTCTTGAACCGTGTACCAGCCCCTTGCCTCCATGGATGTGTGGCTCCCTTCCTCCCTCCCAGGTTTTTGCAAATTTACATTTTGTAAAAAATTGCTTTACACAGAAGTCTGCTGAACTTATGTGGGGCAATATCTGTCTGTACCTTCTTTTTGGATTTGGTAGCTACAGACACAGGCAGTTATTAAGCTTGTGCCATGTTCTAGGAACTGTGGCTGGCCCTTTGGGGATACAAAGAAAAAAAAATGACAGTTCTCTGCCCTTTAAGGAATTTATATTTTATCATGGGAAATGTACATAATATAAATCAAGTCAACAAGCATTTATTAAGTGCCTACTATGTGCCAAGCACTGTGCTAGGCTAGAGCTTAGGATAAAAAAAAAAGTCCCTGCTCTCAATGAGCTCAGAATAATGAAAGAAACAACCTTTAAACAGCTATATAAGGGGAAGGGAAGGAGAATAAGCATTTATAGGGTACCTATTATGTGCCAGCATTGTGTAAAATGGTTTTTATAAATGTTATTTGATCCTCACAATACCCCTGGGAGGTAGGTATCATTATTATCCTCATTTTGAGGAAACTGAGGCAAACAGGTTAAGTGACTTGCCCAAGGTCAAACAGCTAGTAAGTGTCTGAGGCTAGATATGAATTCAGGTCTTTCTGACTCTAGGTGCTATGTCAATATACAAACAAGACAAAGACAAGATAAATTGGTGATAATTTTAGAGGGAAGACTCTAGCTCTGGGAAAGGCTTCTTGCTGAAAGTGCGATTTTAGCTGAAATCTGAAGGAAGTTAGAGAAGCCAGGAGATGGAAATGAAGAGCAGGAAAATTCTAGGCATGAGTGACAGTCAGTGAAAATGCTCAGATTTAGGAGGAGGAGTGTCATATGTGCATAGATCCAAGAAGGCCAGTGGTATGAAAAGAGGAGTAAAGGTGTAAGAATACTGGAAAGGTAGGAAGGGGCTGGGTTATGAAGGGCTTTGAATACCAAACAGAGGACTTTAAATTTGATCTTGGAGGTGATAGAGAGTCACAGAAGTTTATTGAGTAGAGTGGTGACTGGGTCAGACTTATACTTTAGGAAGATCAAGTTGGCCACTGAGTGGGGGATAGACTGGAGTGGGCATAAACTTTAGGTACAGAAACCAAATAGCAGGCTATTGCCATCGTCTAGGCCTGAGGTGATGAGGGCCTGCATTGGAGTGGTGGCAGTGTCAGAAGAGAGATGGGATGTGTAATGGAGATGTTTCAAAAGTAAAACTGGCAGGACCTAGCAACTTGGGTATGCTTTGTTATAGTGTGGACTGAGTTACAGCAGTGGAGAGGGAATTGAGTTGGATGTTGAGCTTTGAGGATCCAGGTAAGCCACTGAACCAGCTGGCTACACTGCTGACTCATCCTCATAGGACTTTGTCTACCATGCCATAGAAACCTTTAGATCCCTGTATGGGTAATTAGGGTGGGACTTTTTTTACTGTTTACTCTTTTAGAATGCTAAAGTAATCAAATGCCTTTGATTAAGTCTTGCTAGGTGCTAAGCCCCATGCCCGCACCCACACCCTTTTGCTGATTAGGTCTGAAGTCTTCAGGCCCTAAGAAGGGTATATAAACTCAGAGGTTAGTGTTTTGTTTGGGGCTCTCACTCATTGGAAGAGTGTTGATGTGGAGACTCTGGGTAGCCACTGGAGCCTCCCCCTCTTCCCCCCCGCCCCCCCCCCGGCCTTGGAAAACCCAGATGTTGATGCTTCTCTGGTAACTATGTATATTAGGATTTGGTTAGACAGAAATGTTGATCTGTTTATATTGTCTCTGTTTGTAATTTCTTTTTGAATTTGCTCTGAAGTTCAGGGTACTGCCTTTTCCCCCTGAACTAAGTGAATGCTATATGTGTGTTTGATTAAAGTGAGATTGTTAACTCCTTAAAGTTGCTTTCCTTAGAAAAGCAGATCAAAGAACCTGTGCTAGAAGCCCTTGTTGCTTTGTTGCTGGTGTTGTTGGGTCTTACACCTCAGCAGCTACAAGCCACATTGTTGTTACAACCCTGGAAGCTCACTCCATCAGGGACTTTGCCTCACATTAGAAGTACCCAGAGCCCCTGTGCCTTTCCCTCGAATTGACTGATTCTTGCCAGAACCTCCATTTTGAGGTGGGGAGGGCCAGGCCAACTATGTCTTCATTCCTGTCCCGTCTGTATTGCTAAGTTTCCCTACCATGCCCCCACACCTTTTCCTAAATGGGCCTAATCATTGTTAAACCTGAACTTCAAGTCTTTCACCACTCCAAACTATTTTATACATTACTATGAAAGTAATTTTCCTCAAGTGTGGATCTGACCATGTGACTGTGCTACTCAGCCAACTCTAGTGGTTTACTATTGCCTTTAGAAAATATAAATCACTTTGTCTGGTCTATACAGCCTGACCTCAGTCCACCTTTTTCAGGCCCATTGGACATTACTCTTCCTTTCGTACTCTATCTAGTCAAACTGACTTTCTCTAGGTTCCTCACTCAATGCATTCCATCTCCTGTCTCTGTGCCTCCTGCATGCCTATAATATACTCTCCCCTTACCTCTGCCTTATTCATCATCAGACATCATCTTTTGCCTTAAACCTTTCCTGAGTTCCCCAACTGCTAGTGCCCTTTCTCCCGTGATACCTTGTTTTTAACCACTTTGTGTGTAATTATTAACTTTATATTTATTTTTCATATGTACTTTATTCTCTCCTCTATTAGAATGTAAGCTCAGTGCAAGTAGAGGACATTTCATTTTTTGTACTTGTATCCCCAGCATATAGCACATGCATGGCATGTAGGAAGTACTTAATAAATATTTGTTGATCTTCTCTGCTACTAGTGCCTCCTTCAGAAATAATCGTGTATTTACTTTGTATATCTTTTGTATATTCTTGTATTTGTACAAGTTTTGCCTAATAAAATGTTAAGCTCCTTGTGGGTAGGGCCTGTTTGATTTTTATCTTTGTATCACCAGTTTCTAGCATAGTATCTAGCACATAGAAGATGCTTAATGATTTTTTAAAAATTTATTTTTAAATTATCAAGCATTTCTTTTTTTTCTCTCTCTCCGATCTTCTCTTGCCCCTACTGGGAAAAAAAAGAAAGAAAAACAAAACCCTTCTAACATATGTGCATAGACAAAGAAAAATTGATTCTTCTACTAGTCATTTCTAAAAATGTGTGCCCTGTTATGCATAGTTAGTCCAACACCTCTCTCTGAAGAGCATTTGGAATCATAGTTGTGTATTGTGTTAATGAGAGTTTAATTTTTTCCAAAATGATTATCTTTGATAATTTTGTTATAGGATAAATTGTTCTCCTGATTCTTCTCACTTCTCTGCATCAATGCATGCAAGTCCTTCCAAGTCTTTTTTTTTCTGAAACCGTCTCTTTCATCATTTCTTAAAGCATAGTATTATTCCATTATATTCATATACCATACTTTGTTTAGCCATTCCCAAATTAATGGGCACCCCTTTAGTTTCTAGGTTTGTTTGGTTTTTTGGCAATTTAAAAATAGCTGCTATAAATTATTTTTATGCTTCCTGTTTCTATGATTTCTTTGGGGTATAGGCTTTATGGTGGTGTCATTGGATCAAAGGGTATGTTTGGGTATACCTTTGGGCATGCATTTTTTGGACATATTTCTAAATTGCTTCCTAGAATAGCTATACTAATTCACAACTCCATCAATGTAGCTATTTTCCCAGAATTCCTTCATTATTCGTCATTCTTCTTTTTTGTAAACTTTGTCAACCTGATAGATGTGAGGTTGAATCTCAGAGTTGTTTTAATTTGCATTTCTCCATTTATTAATGATTTGGAACATTTTTTTTATATGGCTACCAGCAGCCAAGGTTTCCACCATTGAGAACTATATTCTCTGACCATATATCAATTGGAAAATGGCTCTTATTTTTATAAGTTCAAATAAGTTCCACAAGTAAAAATGGGACCTTTGTCAGAGAAATTTGTTGCAAAGATTTTTTTCCTAGCCAACTATTTTCTTTCTAATCTTAGCTACATGTGATTTATTTATGCAGAATTTTAAAATTTTATCATCTGTGATATTCTGAAGCTGGAGTGGGGGTCCTTTGGGGAAGAAAAAAGGAGGCAGCATGCACTGAGTGAGTCAAACCACTACCATCACTCCCCTCAGATCCTGATAGAAACAGCCCAAGAGCCTTATGAATATCAGTGTCCCCTAAACCACCAAATCTGCTTCCAACCCAGCGTCCACAGCCATCTTTAAGGAGAGATATTCATTGTAGAGAAAGGGCCCACCTTCTTCATCACCACCTATAAAAACTGCTGAAACAACTTATACCAAGAGGTAGATAGTTCCTGGAGCCCTGGTAGTGGCAGTGTTCTTTCAGACCACAGATCTGTTTTGAGCTCAATCCTTATGGCCATAATGAGGGGAAGCAACTCCTCTGAAGAAGACACTGGTTATTCCTACCATCTGCTAGTTGGTTGCCACTCAAAATGCAAGTCACCCTAGCTGAGGCAAAGGGGCATCATGAGGGAGAGATGAGAGACAACATTCTCTAGGCAGGGCAAACTACTGCCATTACCACAACCTTGATCACCATATTCTCTTTGATCCTTATGAAAAGAAGCCCTGGACCATGAACCCAAGAGCCTTGATTGAGAATAGCTGTGTCCCCCAACCCAACAGACATGCTTATAGTTTATCCTCCGCAGCCATTGTGGAGGGGAAGAAATCACTATGGAGAAATCACTATTATCTTCCCTATTACCACTCACAAAACTGCCAACCAACTGCTGTGAATGGGAAGATGGACAAGAGACCTAAAAGTGGCAGTAAATCCCTAGACCATCAGTTTTGTTTCTAGCCCAGTCCTCAAAACCATCATCTGAGGAGGCAACAAGAAAGGACCAGCTATCTCAATCAACTACCACTTACGAGGCAAGTGAACCAACCTAGGGGAAACATTGGGGCACACTGGGGTAGAGACAGAGGTAGCATGTGCCAGACAGTTAAACTACCACCACCACCACTACCACCACAATTTTGGCAACCTTGACTTTACCAGAGACAACAGAAGGACTTAAATATAAGAGCCTTGAAAATGGCAGTGCTTCTTGCCCAGAAAATATAGGTCCATCATATGTAGAAGGGAACTCCTATGGAAATATTTGTCATGAAAGCCCTTGACACTGTCAAATGATTCAATATCAGAAAGTGACATGATGTTATCAGGAAAATGACATTAAAGAAGAGGCATTACCATCAGCTTTGCTGCCATACCCTAAGGTCTATGAGACCTTTCCACTTGATTGGCAGATGAAACCTTCCATATGTGTTGTCTCCTTCATTACAATGTGAGTTCTTGGAGAGCAGGAACTGTTAGACTTTTCTATTTGTATCCACACAGCTTCCCTTTTCATATTGTAAGCATTTAATAAGTGCGTGTAATGGTAATTTAGATTTGAATATCTTTCCCATCCATTAATAGGCCATGTGACCTGCTTATGTCACGGGAAGCCTGAGTCACATGTGGTGGGAGGAGCTTGCTGAGAGGAAAAGGAAAATGTGCCACAGAAAATGCTCAGAGAGCAGTTAGAACTGAGGGAGAGAGCAGACACAGGCATGCTAGCTGTGCTGTGAGTGATTGTTGGTGGCAAAGCTCTAGCAGGGGGGTGGAAGGCTAATGGGATGGAGTGGTTCTCTGCTGTGATATTGTGTATGAATTCTTTGTTGCTGTGATGGATTGGGCTTATTGGTTTTGGGATCTGGTTCTCTGGTGTTTGAATAAATGGTTTACTTCTTCTACCTTCTATATGGAGAGTCCTTATATTTTTCCATACAGAACTACATAGGCATATTGACAATTACCATCTATATTATGATTATTGCCTTGGTGATACAATGCTTCATCCATTCTATCATACTTTCTCTGTCATGTTTGATCAGATGTAATCATAGATCTGAAAGGTAATTTCTTCTGCTTTCTTTATAGTATGAGCTTTTATGTCTAGGCCATGCTTCCATTTAGAGCTTATCTTGCCATTTGGTGTGAGCTTTTGGTCTCATTCTGATTTCTGCTTACCAGTTTTCTGATGAATTTTTGCAACATAGTACTAAATTGTTCTCCCAGTAAGATCTCCATTTTTAATAAATTAAATAAACAATAAAAAAAGGAAAAATAAAAGAAAAAATCTCCATTTTTAACCAGTACCAGATTGTTTTGAAAATTACTACTTTATAGGCCCAGATGAATTTTATTATTTTATTCTAGCTCTTTAAAGCAATTCTTTGATAATTTCATTGATGTCAGTCAATAATTAAATTAAGTCAAATAGTATTGTCATCTTTATTAAATTAGCTCAGCATATCCATAGGCAGTGAATATTTCTTTAGCTATTTAAGTCTGTCTTTTTTTCCCTGGTGTTTAATTGTTGTTATGCATCTAGTTCCTATGTATCTTAATAGGTTGATGCCCTCATATTTTTATATTCTTTGTTTTTTAAAAATAAAATTTCTCTTCCTATGTCTTATTCCTGGATTCTGTTGATAATCCACATAAATGTTGATGATTTATGTGGATTTATTTTTGTAAGTTTGTATTGATAAAAATATGAGGGAGTCAACTTATTAAGATACACATAGGAACTAGATGAATAACAACAATTAAACACTAGGGAAATAAAGACAGACTTAAATAGCTAAAGAAATATTAACTGATTATGGATATGCTGAGCGAATTTAATAAAGATGACAATACTATTTGACTTAATTATTTACTGACATCAGTGAAATTAGCAACATAATCTTGCAACATTCACCTTTGAATTGTGTTTTTGTGTATAGGTTGTTCTTTCTATTCACATTGTTGTGGTCACTGTGTATATTTTTTTCTTAGCTCCACTTTCTTCACTCTGCATCAGTTCAAAATAAATCTTTTCACGTTTCTCCATATTCATCACATTCATCATTTCTTCAGTAAAATCCAATTACTTTCATGTACCACAATTTGTTTAGCCATTGCCCAACTGACGAATATCTACTTTGTTTCTAGTCCTTTGCTATCACAAGAAGTGCTGCTATAAATATTTTTGTGTCTGTGGGGACTTTCTTCTTACCAAAGGCTTCCTTAAGCCCAGTATTGGAATCTGTGGGTCAAAGGGTATAGGTATTTTATTCACTTCATTCGCATTATTCCAAATTTCTTTCTAAAATGGTTTTTACCAATTCACAGCTCCACTAATAATGTTTCAGCATGCTTGTCTTCCTATAACCTCTCCAGCAATGGCTATTGCCATTTTTTTGTTATCTTAAGGTTATTTTGATTTGTATTTCTCTTATTATTAGTGGTTTGGAGCATTCTTTCCTGTGATTGTTAATTCTTTGCAATACTTCTTTTGATAACTATTTATTCCTCTCATTTGACCACTTATATCTTAGAGAATGGCTATTGGTTTTATATATCATGATACCAAACCCTATCACAGAAATTTGATATAACATTTTAAAGTCCCATTTAACTGCCTCCTTTCTTATCATAAATACATTAATTTTGCTTGTAGAAACTTTTCCATTTTATGTCATCGAAGTTACCTGTTTTCTCTTTTATAATTGCCTTTGGTCTTTGTTTGGATAAGAATACATCTCCTAACCATAGCTGTTAGAGGTACAAGATCTGTTTCTCTTCTGATTTTTTTTTACTGGTAAGATATTTAATATTAAGGTCATGTTATCCATTTAGAATGTATTGTGGAATATGGTGTAAGGTGTTTGAGCCAGCTTCTACCAGACTGCTTTCCAGTTTTCCCAGAAGTTTTCATCAGATAAGAAGTTCTTTCCCAAGTAATTTATGTTTTCTGTTTTTATCAAGTACTGGATTATTGAGTTCCATTGTTTCAGATTCTCCCTGTAGTGTGATCCATTTATCTACCTCACTGTTTTTTAACCAATACCAGATAGTTTTGATGACAGCTGCTTTATAATATAGTTTGAGTTCTAGAAATGCTATTCTCCCTTTGTCCTCTTTTCATCATTTCCTTTTATATTCTAGATCTTTTGTATCTTGAAATGAATTTTGTTGTTTTTTATCAAGTTCTATAAAAAAGCCCTTTGGTTATTTGATAATAGCATTAAAAATAGAAATTAACTTTGGTAGTATTGTCATTTTTATTAGATTGGCATGGCCCAGCCATGAGCCTTGATTGCTCCTTCAGCTGTTTAAGCTCTTTGTTTCTTTAAGGAGCACTTTGAATCTACCCAAGTGTTTTGTGTGTTTGGGTAGATCAGTCCACAGATACTTTATACATTTCGTAGTTATTTGGAATGGCCTTTACCTTACTATTATTACCATTTATATTTTGTTATTATTATATAGAAATGCAATTGATTTTTAAAGATTTATACTTTATCTAACTTGCCAAAATGATTATCAAATGATTAGCACCTTGCTGATTCCCTAGGGTTTTCCACATGTACCATTATATCAGCAAATAAGGATGGTTTTATTTCTTTTCCTTTGTTGCTGTTGTTCAGTCTTGTGTGACACTTTATGGCCTTGTGGACCATAGCATGCTAGTGGCAAATATACAGGAATAGTTTGCCATTTCCTTCTCCAGTGGATTAAGGCAAATAGAGGTTAAGTGACTAGACACAGCTAGTAAGTGTGTCTGAGGCCAGATTTGAACACAGGTCTTCCTGACTCCAAGTTCACTGAGCCACCTAGCCCTTCTCTTCTTTACCTATTTTATGTCTTTAATTTCTTTCTCTTGTCTTATTAATGTTGCTAGTAGTTTTGGAAGTATATAAAATAATAGTGGAGAGAGTAGACATCCTTGCTATACTCCCATATTCATTGGGAAAAGTTCTAGTGTATCCATATTACATATGATGTTTGCTTTTTGTCTTAGATGCTTTTTATGTTATTAAAAAAGTTGCTTTATTCCTATACTTCATAAGGTTTTTAGCATAAGAGAATGTTGTACTTTATCAAAGGCTTTTTCTGTATATAATGAAAATCGTGGTTTTGGATGTTTTGGTTTTTAAGTGAGTTAATTATGTTGGTTGTTTCCCTAATGTTAAACCATTCTTATATCCCTGGTATAAATCTAACTTGGTCATAAGGAATGATAATAGCATCAAAAATAGAAACTAAGAGATGTTGAAATCTCTTGTCACTATTGTGTTACAATTTATGTATTCTTGTAGTTCAGTTACTGTTTTCTTTGTGAATTTGGATGTTAAGGCATTTGGAACATATAAATTTGATATTGATTGATTGTTGTCTGTGGTTTCTTTTAGCATAAACAGTTTCTTTGTTTATTCTTTTTATGTTTTAAAGTTTGTTTATGTATTGTCTCATGATTGCAACTCCTAATTTTTTTTACTCATTTAATGCTTAGTACATTTTTTTCCAACCCTTGATTTTTATTCTGTGTGTGTCTTTGGCTTTTAAATGTGTTTCTTGTAAGCAGCAGATTGTAGGGCTTTATTTTCTTATCCAGTCTCTTACTCTTTTATCCTTTTATTAGATTGTTTAATCCATCCAAATTTAAAGTGTGAAGAGTTAGGTTTATATTTTCCTCAATTTGTTTCTAAAATTGTTTTTACCCACATTATTTTTTTCACTTCTACTGTAAACACAGTACTATTTCTCTTTATTTTATCTGAATCTTTTTTATAGCTGCCCTATTTCCACTGGTTTTCTTCCCCTCTCACCCTCAAGCCCTCCCCTCCCCCATGTTTTGCTTTTCCTAGCTAGTTTTTGAGTTTTGCTTATTGCTTGCTTTTTCTTTCTAGCTTTTATTGGTTATTTAGTTCTTCTCTTTTCTTCTTTGTAGTCAAATAGAATCCTTTTTCTTGTCTTCCCTTTCAATTTGTTTTTTTTATTGGTTTTTAAAATTTCATTTTTTGCACCTTTCTCTAAAAAGTATTTCTTTCTCTCACTCCCTTAATTGTTTATCTTACCTTTTTATCTATTCTAAACGTTTAGTCTTTGGTTCACGGCTCTTAGACTTATTTGATTTTTTCCTTGTTCTTTTATTCCTCATGGAATTAAAATTTTTGTAGTTCTTATTTTAGGTTCTGTCTTCTAAACAATTTCTGTTATTGTCCTATGGAGCTTGTCTCTGGCTCCCTTTTTTCTGTTGTAGCTCACCCTTAGAAAATCACCAGTTTTTACAGGCAAGAAAAGGTTAGGATTGCCCCAATGTAGAATTCTTCCTATATCTCTTATTGTGAAATTGATTTTTTACTTTTGCCCTCTCCTAGGTCATTTTTTACTCCTATTTGCCTTAAAATTCCTTTCCTGGTCCATCTTCCCTCCTTTCCTCAACCCTCTCTTCTGGGTGTTGGTTGACCTCAGGAGCTTGTATTCTCCTCGTGACACCAAATGAGTGGTTTCTCTAAGCACCAAACAAATCCTTATAGATAATACCTATTGTAAGGTTCCCATTTCCTTTTTTAGAATATCTCTTTTTACCCATAGGAGCATTAGCCAGTGGTACTCCCTCCCACCATTGAAACATGGTTTCCCCCTTCTTTCTTCTGCTTTCCAATCCCTTCCTTTGCTTCTTCACCCAATCTTCTGTAGGCTCTTTTCTTCCTGAGAAACTATAGGAGTTATTTTACCTTCATTATTAGTCTTTGACTTGATTAGGGTACATCACATTCTCCTCTATTTTTCCCCTTTCCCTTTTTACATACCCTCTCATTTTGTAATTTAATCCCACAAAAATAGACTTATCCATCTGTAGGCAAGGTATTGTGATGTTCATTCCATGGTGTATTACGTCTCTTTCTCCACCATCACTTCTACATGACTTCTGCTTTACCCTTGCCTCCTTGGGTACATTTAGAAAGAAGTCTCTTAATGGTCTCTTTTTTGTTATTTTCCTTGTTTGCTGTATTTGTTTACCATTCTTATATTTCTGTGGTGGAGGGTGTTTGAGAAGCAAATTATATCTTCAGGACTCATTTTTATTAAAAAGAATGCTTTGAGCAGCTCTTTTTATTGAAAATTCATCTTTTTTTCCATTTATGCTTAGGCTCACATTTATAAGATACAGGTCACTTTGGACTGCATCTTGAACTTCATTGCTCTTTGGAACTCATTCCATTCTCTCTTGTATTTTCTGATTGGTGCAGAGTAGTCTTGGGTTATTCAAATTTCCTTTATATTTGAATATTTCTCTGTCTGTCTGTCTGTCTTCCTCTCTCTTTTCTGTTTACCACATACAGAAGTTCTGGGCAGTTTTCTTATATTATTTCTTACATTATGATGTTCAGATTTTTTTAAATTAGTTACATTTTTCTTAGAGACTTATAATCCTTACCTTTTCTGTATGTATCCTCTGTGCAAGATCACTGTTTTGTTTGTATGAAGAGCATGCTTTTTTAATATTATTGTTTTTTGCTTCTTTTCTTTTCTTTCTTTGTCTTTCACTTATTATATATATGTGTGTATATGTATTTTTGCATTCCCATCTCTTTTGTTTTTTGGCATGTTTTGCCATCACAGATTCAAGTTTTGTTTTTGTTTTTAATCCTGCCAATTATTTCTGCTGTACAGACCATAAATTCTGCCCACAATTCTTTTTTCCCTTTTAAACCCTTCAGGAACAGCATGCTTTGGTTCCTTATATTCCTTAAAATCCACAAGTTCCTCTGCCTCATTAAGTATTGAATCGTTTTCCTTTGTTTTGCAGTATTTCTTAATACATACTTGTACCCTTTTACTATGGGGTAGCTAGGTGGTGCAGTGGATAGAATGCCAGATCAGGAATTAGGATGACTTGAGTTCAAATCTGTCTTCAGACACTTACAAGCTAGTGTGACCCTGGGCAAGTCACTTCACCTCTGTTTGCCTCAATTTCCTTTTGTATATGAAGGTCAAATGAGATAATAGTTTTAAAGCACATAGCACAGTGCCTGGCACAAGGTAAGTGCTGTATAAAAGTTATTATTATTATTACTAGATATGGAGGCCGTATTTCCTCCCTGCTGTTCATATCTTCCCTGTTTATGCTCACAGTCTTTGAGTTTTCTATTCCTTGAAATCTTTAGTAATTTTAGTCTTTTCTTTTTTCTCCTTTGTTTTCCCCTATTCCTTATTTTCTGTCTCCTTCCCTTCTGATGGCAGTTTCTCTGTGGCCTGGATAATGATAATGATGAGAAGCTCGCATTTATATAATGCTTATGATATGCCAGATGCCCTTTGCAATTATTATCTCATTTGATCCTCATAACAACTCTAGCAGGTAATTGCTGTTGTTATCCCCACTTTACACATGAGGAAACTGAAGCAAACAGAGGGTAAGTGACTTGCCCAGGCTCACATAGCTAGTAAGTGTCTGAGGCCAATTTGAACTTCAGATTAAACAGGGGGTCTTCCTCACCTCTAAGCATGCCCTCTATCCACTCTTCCACCTAGCTTTCCATCTCAAAACATCATGCCCTCCTGGACAGTTCACAGTTTAACAGTCTAGGTCTCTATCCTAGGTGAGTTCTAGAGGGACAGAACAAGCCCCAGGTGGATGCTGGGCTCTTTTTCTCAGGTTTAGTGGAGTGTCACACTACTCATCATGCATATGTCCTGCTCTGTTCCCTCTCTTCCTCAGTTCTCTGTACCAAAAGCAAACAACACTCTGCCATTGAGCAGATTTCTGCCGTTTGTGGTTTGGATCTCCACGGCACTGAGAAAGGAGTGAGAGTAAAGTTATAGAGTTGAATTCTTATTACAAGGTGAGACATACATCCTACCCTGTTGCCTCCATTCCTTTGTGCTCCTGAAAAGCTCTCTTACATAACAGAGTACTGCCAGAGGTTAATTGTGGCCTATGCAAAATTCTGATCTTTGGGTTTTTTTTCTCCTCAGCACTGGGAGAAAGAGTAGTGGTCAGTTGGAGTGCGGAGTTGAACTCTGTTACAAGCCTGTGGGTTGACTTCTGCAGCCTTGTTCCCAGCAGCATACTGGGAAATGGTTGAAGAGATTCTTAGTGAAGATTCTGTAGAGCTTAGTTCATGGAATTTTTACCTTATTCGAGTTCTTGGTGTCCTAGCCAATGGAGATAGCTAAAATGGTTTCATTTCAGGTTTTAGAGGTCATGAGGGTCAGATAAAATGTCTAGTCCCCAATTTGTGTGAATTTATTTTAGATTCACTTTACTGAACTTACTCTTTCATTTTTTAATTGTCTTTATGGAATTATCAAGTTATATATCATCATCTGCAAAAAATAATAATTTTGTTCCTTTTTTGACTACACTTACTCCATCAGTTTCTTTTTCTTGTTGTATTGCCATAGCTAGCATTTTTGTCACTAATCAAATAGTGCTAGTGACAGTGGACAGTTTGCTTTACTCCTGATTTTAATGGAAAAGCCTCTAGTTTGTCTCTGTACATAGGGTAAGCAAAACAGGTATGAACAAAATTTCTGTAAAGAACCAGATAGTAAATGTTTTAGGATTTGTGAGCCAAGAGGCAAATTTGAGAATATTATGTTATTACTTATGTAATGAGAGAAAACAAATTTCCACAAATTTTTATTGACTAAATTCAAAATATAATTATAATAACTAACTATAACAATTGGTTATACAGATCTAATGAGAGGAATGGCGTTCTTTGGGGAAGTATAACCACTTAATTAGGGTTCAAAGTTAGTATTCCCCTTCATCAATATCAGTTTCAAACATTTATCAGCTATTGCTGATCTGTAATGAAATTTTATGTATTTCATCTTTGAAAATTTTTTTAACATAGATATTGCCTAACACTAATCATTTAATTTTAATTGAATATATTCATCACTTGGAAGATAACATATAAAATGCTACTTAATTCTTTTCTTGATATTTGCTTTTTAGCATGTCATATAGCAGATTAGTCACTTCCAATTGAAGATTAGGTGTTATCTGCTCAATTGCACAGTTAAATGTATTTTGAAATATGGAAATTTCTTTAATATTTGCATTGAAGTTTGCCAAAGGCTGTTGGAACTGTAGTTTGAGCTCAGAAAACATACCTGCTGCAAATTTGTAGGACAATGGGATATTTTGCTTCTTGTTTTAACTTTTGACATGGAAAACATTTAAAGAAGTTTGACATTATTTATGATTCAAATATTAGTTTCATCAAATTGCCTTTTTGCTGCATGTTTCACCTATAAATTCTATTTTGCCTTGTAATTTCAAGTTGAATTCGTTAAAAAAAATCAAATGTGTGACAAAAAGTAATCTTGAAAGGCATTCAGTCATAATGGTTGAAGGCAATTCTTCTTGTTGAGAAAAAATTCAATTTTCAGCCTGGGCTCAAAAAATTGTTATAAAACTTTGTTTTCCTTTTCTTGTTTTGACATGAGGGAGGTGCACTGCCACTAAAAATAAAATAAAGTGTTGTGGCACAATGATACATATGTCACTTGAAATACTATTAGTTATAATTGTCATTGCAGTTCGTAGTGTGCTACACAGTGTGAAGCAGTAAGAACGATACATACTGTCTCCGTCTGAAGTACTAAACTCTGATGTTGTAGAGTGAAATAAACTCTAGACAATATGTCAACGGGTGTGATTGTATTCCAATAAAGCTTTATTCACGAACACTGAAATTTGAACTTCGTATAATTTTTACGTGTCATGAAGTATTTTTATTCTTTTGATTTTTTTTCAACTATTTAAAATTTTAAAACTATTCTTGGTTTACAAGCCATACAAAAACAAGTAGCAGGCTGAATTTATCTCATAGGCCAGAGTTTTCCAAATTACAACATATAATACTTTCTCTCAGGTTTTGCCATGACCCGTTCCTATGTTTTATAGTATTTTCAACAGAAATATGTGTTGTATCTTGTTAAAAGCTTTTTCTACACCTACTGATATAATTATATGATTTTTGTTTTATTTTTAATATGGTTGATTATGTTTATAGTTTTCTTTATATTGAATCTGCATCCTGGTGTAAATCCAATCTGGCCATAATATGTCATCTTTGTCAAATGTTGCAATAATCTCTGCTATTTTATTTTAAAATTTTGCATTGATCTACAATAGGAATATTGCTCTAGACTTTTTTCCTTCCCTAGTTTAGGTATCAGGACCCTATCCACATCATAGTAAAAATTTATTAAGATACCTTCTTTTCCTATTTTTGCAAACAATTTTTGCAGTATCAGAATTAATTGTTTTTTGAATATTTGATATTATTTATTTATAAATCTGTCTGACCCAGGAATTTTTTTTCCTTTGGGAGTTCATTTATAGGTATTTAATTTCTTTTTCTGAGATAGTAATTTAATTTCTCTATTCCTTTTTGTTGTTGTTAATTTGGCTATTTTATAATTTGTAAATATTTATTCATTTTATTTAAATTGGTTTTTATTGTTACATAGTTGGAAGCAGGTATATAGTTGGAATCAGGAAGATACAGCTTCCTGAATTCAAGTCTGGCCTCAGACACTTTGATGTGTGACCCTGGGCAAGTCACTCAACTCGCCTGCCTCAGTTTCCTCTTTTATGAAATCAGCTAGAGAAGGAAATGGCAAACCACTCTAGTATCTTTGCCAAGAAAACCCCAGGTAGGGTCACAAAGAGTTGAACATGACTGAAAAATGCCTGAATGTTGGGCAGAATAGTTTATAATAATATCCTTTATTTCTTCACTTGTGAATTTCTTTTTTGTTGTTTTTGGTACTGATAATTTATTTTTCTTCTTTAAAAAAATAAAATTAGCCAATTATTTATTTTAATAGCTTTTTAAAAAGCCCTAAATTTTATTTATTAGCTCAATGCTTTCTTTTGTTTTCAATTTTGCTAATCTTTTATTTTCTGGATTTCTATTTTAGGGTTTAATTGGGATTCTCATGGGCTTTTTTCACAGTTATTTTAGTCGCAAAACTAACTTTGTTGATCTGTTCCTTTTTTGTTTGTGAAAGTGTTTAGAGTTATAAAATTTCTGCAACTGGCTGTTTTGCCTGCATTTCACAAATTTTGATATGTTGTCTTATTGTCATTTTCTTTAATGACATTATCTGTCATTTTTATGATGTCTTTTTTGACCACCCATTCTTTAGGATTAACCTAATTTTTCATCTTTTCTTCAAATAGCCCTTTACTGAATTTAAGTTTTATTACATTGTAGTCAGTAAAGGATATGGTTTTTTTTAATTTTTTAACTTATTTTTTATTTTTAGTTTGCAACACTCAATTCCACAAGTTTTTGAGTTTCAAATTTTCTTCCCCTACTTCTCCTCTCCCCTCCCCTCCAAGACAGTGTGTAATCCAATATAGGCTCTGCATATACCTTTGCATTAAACTTATTTACACACAAGTCAAGTTGTAAAGAATTATAACCAATGGAATGAATCATGAGAAAGAAGAAACAAAACCAAAAAAGAAGGGAAAAAAAGAGAGCAAATAGTTTGCCTCAATCTGCATTCAGACCTTATAATTCTTTCTCTAGATGTGGATAGCCTTTTCCATCATGAGTCTTTTGGAGTTGTCTTTGAACTTTGTGTTGCTGAGAAGAGCCAAGTCTATCAAAGTTAGTCATCACAGATACAATGTGTCTGTAATCATGTATAAAGTTCTCCTGGTTCTGCTCCCCTCTCTCAGCATCAGATCATGTAAGTCTTTCCAGGTAGGAAGTCTGTCGGCTCCTCATTTCTTATAGCACAATAGTATTCCATTACATTCATGTACCACAATTCGTTTAGCCATTCCCCAACTGATGGGGATTTCTAATTCTTTGCCACCACAAATAGAGCTGCTATAAATATTTTTGTATATACTGGTCCATTACCCACTTGTGTGATCTCTTTGAGATACAGCCCTAGAAGTGATATTGCTGGGTCAAAGGGTATGCCCCTCTTTATAGCCCTTTGGGCATAGTTCCAAATTGCTCTCCAGAATGGCTGGATCAGTTCACAACTCCACCAACAATGTAACAGTGTTCCAATTTTCCCACATCTTCTCCAGCATTTATCATTTTCCTGTTTTGTCATGTTGGCCAATCTGACAGGAGAGATGTGGTACCTAAGAGTTGTTTGATTTACATTTCTCTAATCAATAGTGATTTAGAGCATTTTTATGTGATATAGATATCTTCAATTTCTTCCTCTGAAAATTGCCTATTCATATCCTTTGACCATTTATCAATTGGGGAATGATTTGTATTCCTATAAATTTGACTCAGTTCCTTGTATATTTTAGAGAGGAGGCCTTTATGACAGATTCTGGTTGTAAAAATTCTTTCCCAATTATCTGCTTCCCTCCTAATCTTTGTTGCATTGGCTTTGTTTGTACAAAACTTTTCAATTTAACATAATCAAAATTATCCATTTTGCATTTTGTAATGCTTTCTATTTCTTGTTTGGTCATAAAGTCTTCCCTTCTCCATAAATCTGAGAGGTAAACTTTATTCCTTGATCTGCCAAATTAATAGTATCAGCCTTTACACCTATATTGTGAACACATTTTGACTTTATTTTGGTATACGGTGTAATATATTGGTCTATGCCCAGTTTCTGCAATACTGTTTTCCAGTTTTCCCAGCAATTTTTGTGAAATAGTGAATTTTTTTTAGTTTTTTTTATTTAAATGTATTTAATATTTTAGTTTTCAACATTGATTTCCATAAGATTTTGAGTTACAAACTTTCTCCCCATTTCTTCCCTCCCCCCCATTCCAAGATGGCATATATTCTGATTGCCTCATTCCCCAGTCAGCCCTCCCCCCCACCCCACCCCCTTTCCCCTTACTTTCTTGTAGGGCAGGATAGCTTTTAAAACTTTGAGTTCCAAATTCTCTCCCCTCTTCCCTTCCCACGCACCCTCCCTAGGAAGGCAAGCAATTCAACGTAGATCACACATGTATCATTATGTAAAACACTTCCACAATGGCTCATGTTGTGAAAGGCTAACTACATTTCCTTCCATCCTTTCTTGTCCCCCTTTATTCAGTTTTCTCCCTTGACCTTGTCTCATTTCAAAGGTGTTTGCTTCTGATTATCTCATCCCCCTATCTCCTCTCCCTTCTATTGTCCCCCCTTTACATCACCTTCCCCTTACTCTCCTGTGGAGTAAGATACCCAGTTGAGTGTGTATGTTATTCCCTCCTCAAGTTGGATCTGATGAGAGTATGATTCACTCATTCCCCCTCACCTACCCCCTCTTCCCTTCTAACAGAACTTCTTTTTCTTGCTACTTTTATGTGAGATAATTTACCCCCTTCTATCTCTCCCTTTCTCCCTCTCTCAATATATTCCTCTCTTACCCCTTAAATTTATTTCATTTTTTTCAGATATCATCCCTTCATATTCAGCTCATCCTGTGCCCTCTCTGTATATTTCCTTCAACTCCCCTAATACTGAGAAAGGTCTCATGAATTGCACATATTATATTTCCATGTAGGAATGTAAACATAACAGTTCAACTTTAGTAAGTCCCTTATGAATTCTCTTTCTTGTTTACCTTTTCATGCTTCTCTTGGTTCTTGTATTTGAAAGTCAAATTTTCTATTCAGCTCTGGTCTTTTCATTGAGAAACCTTGAAAGTCCTCTATTTTATTGAAAGTCCATATTTTGCCTTAGAGCATTATACTCAATTTTGCTGGTAGGTGATTCTAGGTTTTAATCCTAGCTCCTTGGACCTCCGGAATATCATATCCCAAGCCCTTCGATCCCATAATGTAGAAGCTGCTAGATCTTATATTATCCTGATTGTGGTTCCACAATATTCAAATTGTTTCTTTCTGGCTGCTTGCAGTATTTTCTCCTTGACCTGGAAACTCTGCAATTTGGCTACGATATTCCTAGGAGTTTTCTTTTTGGGATCTTTTCCAAGAGACTATCAGTGGATTCTTTCCATTTCTATTTTACCCTCTGGTTCTAGAATATCAGGGCAATTTTCCTTGATAATTTCTTGAAAGATGATGTCTAGGCTCTTTTTTTGGTCATGGCTTTCAGGTAGTCCAATAATTTTTAAATTATCTCTCCTGGATCTATTTTCCAGGTCAGTGGTTTTTCCAATGAGATATTTCACAGTATTTTCCATTTTTCATTCCTTTGGTTCTGTTTTATAATATCTTGGTTTCTCATAAAGTCACTAGCTTCCACTTGCTCCAATCTAATTTTTAAGGTGCTATTTTCTTCAGTGGTCTTTTGGACCTCCTTTTCCATTTAGCTAATTCTGCCTTTCAAGCCATTCTTCTCCTCTTTTGCTTTTTGGAGCTCTTTTGCCATTTGGGTTATTCTATTTTTTAAGGTTTTATTTTCTTCAGTATTTTTTGGGTCTCCTTTAGCAAGTCATTGACTTGTATTTCATGGTTTTCTTGCATCACTCTCATTTCTCTTCCCAATTTTTCCTCTACTTCTCTTCCTTGCTTTTCCAAATCCTTTTTGAGCTCTTCCATGGCCTGAGACCAATTTATATTTTTCTTGGAGGCTTTTGTTGTAGGCTCTTTGACTTTGTTGACTTCTTCTGGCTGTATGTTTTGCTCTTCTTTGTCACTACAAAAGGAATCTAGAGTTTGAGTTTGAGTCTGAGTTCATTTTTGCTGCCTATTCATGTTCCCAGCCAACTACTTGCTTTTTGTCAGGATATGACTGCTTGTAGAGTAGAGTCTACTTTGTCCCAAGCTTTAGGGTCCAAGCACTGCTGTTTTCAGAGCTGCATATACTCCACCATCACCCCAGGCTTTGTCCCAGCAGTGCTCCTCCTCCCCCAAGAACCGCTAACCAGGACTTCAATACAGATCCAAGCAGGGTACAGCAAGAGAATCTGCCTTTGTGCCCACAAAGTGCTCCTTGCACTCCCAATCTGATGTGCTGCTAGATTCCTCCCACAGTGTGAGCCAGGGATTTGGGAAGCAGCTGACACTGCACCACCTCCTCCACCCCCAGAGCTCGCAGCCAAACTGCCCTGAACTCAGTCCCACAATTTCCCTCTAACCTGCTCTTTGGCATTTGTGGGTTAGAAGTCTGGTAACTGCCACATCTCACTGTTTGCTGGCCCCAAGGCCTGTTCCTGCTGGCTGATTCCAGGTCTGGTCTGTCCCAGAACAGCCTATGCTGGGCTGCCCTCCACCTTCAGCAGCATGCGATAGACCCCTTCCCAGATACCATCCAGGCTCTCCTGGGCTGGAGACCTGTTCCCCTCTCCTATTTCATGGGTTCTGCAGCTCTAGAATTTGTTCAGAGCCATTTTTACAGGTGTTTGGAGGGATTTGGGGGAGAGCTTACGCAGGTCCCTCCTTTCCAGCTGCCATCTTGGTTCCGTGCCCCACCCCCCAAAAAAAATATTGAATTCTTAAGCCAGAAGCTGGACTCTTTGTGTTTATCAAAGAGTAGATTGCTATAGTCATTTACTACTGAGTCTTGTGTACCTAACCTATTCTACATTCTTAGACAGTAACAAGTAGTTTTGATGACTGCTGCTTTATAAGGTAGTTTAATATCTGATATGGCCAGGCCACCTTCCCTAGCATTTCTTTTCATTAATTCCCTTGATGTTCTGGACCTTTTGTTCTTCTAGATGAATTTTGTTATTTTATCCAGCTCTGTAAAATAATTTTTTGGGAAGTTTGATTGGTATAGCACTGAATAAGTAAATTAATTTAGGTAAAATTGTCATTTTTATTATGTTAGTTCAGCCTAACCACGAGCAACTGGTGTTTTTCCATTTATTTAGATCTGACTTTATTTGTGTGAAAAGTGTTTTGTAATTGTGTAATTGTGTAATTCATATAGGTCCTGGGTTTGTCTTGGCAGGTAGACTCCCAAATATTTCACAGTGTGTACAGTAACTTTAAATGGAATTTCTCTTTCTGTCTCTTGCTGCTGGGCTTTGTTAGTAATATATAAGAATGCTGAGGATTTATGTGGATTTATTACATATCCAGCAACTTTGCTAAAGTTATTATTTCAAGTAGTTTTTTACTTGGCTCTCTAGGATTCTCTAAATAAATCATCATATCCTCTGCAAAGAGTGATAACATAGTTTCTTTTCTGCCTATTCTAATACCTTCAATTTCTTTTTCTTCTCTTATGGCTAAAGCTATTATTTCTAGTACCAAATTGAATAATAGGGGTGATATCCTTGTTTCACCCCTGATCTTATTAGAAATGCATCTAGCTTATCCCTATTACATATACTGTTTGGTGATGGTTTTAGGTAGATGCTACTTATGATTTTAAGGAAGACTCCATTTATTCCTATGCTTTCTAGTATTTTTAATAGGAGTGGGTGTTGTATTTTGTCAAAAGCTTTTTCTGCATCTATGGACATAATCATATGGTTTCTGCTAGTTTTGTTGTTGATATGATCAATTATGCTGATAGTTTTCCTAATATTGCACTAGCCTTGCATTCTTGGAATAAATCCTAGCTGGTCATAGTGTATTATTCTCATGATAAGTTGCTGTAGTCTTTTTGATAATATTTTATTTAAAATTTTTGCATCAATATTGATTAGGGAAATTGGTCTATAATTTTATCTGTTTTGACTCTTCCTGGCTTAGGTATTAGTACCATATTTATGTCATAAAAAGAATTTGGTAGCACTCCTTCTCCACCTATTTTCCCAAATAGTCTATAAAGTATGGGAATTAATTGTTCTTTAAATGTTTGATAGAATTCACATGTAAATCCATCTGACCCTGGAGATTTTTTTCCTAGGTAGTTCATTGATGGCTTATTCAGTTTCTTTTTCTGAGATGGCATTATGTAGGTATTTATATTTTTATAAATATTCATCTATTTCCCTAAGATTATCAAATTTATGGGCATACGATTGCGCAAAATAATTCCTAATTATTGTATTAGTTTCCTCTTCATTGGAGTACAGTTCACCCTTTTCATTTTTGATACTGCTAATTTGGTTTTCTTTTTTTTTTTTAATCAAATTGACCAAAGATTTATCGATTTTATTGGTTTTTTCATAGAACCAGATCTTAGTTTTATTTATTAGTTCAATAGTTTTCTTGATTTCAGTTTTTTTTTTAATCTCTGCTTTGGTTTTCAGTATTTCTAATTTGGTATTTAATTGAGGATGGAGGTGTTTAATATTATTGCTTTTCAACATTTGTTTGTGAGGTTTTTATTCCCTAATACATAGCCAGTGTTTGTAAAGTTGCCATGCATTGATGAGAAATATGTATACTCCTTTCTACTACCGTTCATAATCACCAGAAATTTATCATATAGAATATTCTAAAACTCCTCAGATTCTTAACTTTTTTATTTTATGGTTAGTTTTATCTCAGTTTCTGAAAGGAGGACATTGAGAGCACACCCCACTATTACATAGTTTTACTATCTATTTTTCCCTGTAACTCATTTAGCTTTTTCTTTAAGTGTTTAGATGCTGTACTATTTGGTGCATATGTGATAAGAATTGATAACGTTTCTCAAACTTTTTAGTCTTAGATCCCCTTTTGTTGTTGTTTTTCAGTCATTTTTCAGTAGTGTCTGATTCTTCATGACCCTATTTGGGGTTTTCTTGGCAAAGGTACTGGAGTGGTTTGCCATTTCCTTTTCTAGCTGATTTTACAGATGAAGAAACTGAGGTAAACAGCTTAAGTGACTTGCCTAGGGTCACATATCTAAGTGTCTGAGGCTAGACTTGAATTCAGGAAGATGTGTCCTCCTTATTCCAGGCCTGACACTCTATCCACAGTGCCATCTAGCTGCCCCTACATCTCCTTTACATTCCTAAAAATACTGAAGACTCAAGTTTTCATTTGTTTAGCTTATATTTACCAATACTAATTTAATTTAGATTTAATGTAAAAATCAATTTAGAAATGAAAATTGATTATTTAGAAATACTTATTAATTCATTTAAAAATAATAATAAATATAAATATATAATATAATATAAATCTAAATAATAATAATAAAAAACCTGTTCCGTGTTCACATAAATTACATTTTTGTTTTTAAAAAACTTTTCCAGAAAAATAACAACAAAAAACAGTGAGAATGGCATAATTTTAAATTTTTGCAATTTGCTTCAGTTTCTAGCATAATAGAAGATGTTTGGATTCTTATATCTGTTTTGGCATTCAGTCTGTTGTGATATGATATTTTGGTTGAGGAATGAAGAAAATCTGGCTTTATGAATATCTGTCTATTGATACACATAGAAAATGTTAGATAATTGGAAAATGGAGGGGTATTTTAATAGCCTTTTCACATAGTTGTATTTACTCCTTTTAGATACTACAGCCCAACTTGACAGATGGTAGTTTCTTAAAGATGAATTCCAATGTGGAGTCTTAAATCATATCAGTGAACTTTTTGTACTTTGTTAACAAAATTCACTGCCATGTTGATTCACTGAGTTATGCAGATTTTTTAAATGTTGACACATTTCTTTATACAATATCAGAAAATCTTATTCATTAATATCACCATTGATCTCATCAGAAAAGCCCTCTAAGTATTGGGAAGTTGTCAAGTTCACAGTGGCAGTTTTCCAAAATTACATTTTCTACTTGAAGCTCAAATTTTATAATTGGTAACAAATACTGTGAATTATTTTCCTTGATGTGACAAGCTCACTTTTTCATTTTTCAAAAAAAAATCCAAATATGTAAGTATGAATAACCAAAGTTTGTCAGTTGTTCTTTCAAGTAAAAATATTGTTTGTTCCATGAAAAGGCAGCTAGTTTACTTCATAACTCAAACAATTGCACAAGTGCTTAAGACTATTGTATTTCAGTATGCAACAGAAGTGCTTTATTTATATTTTATATTTCATCTCATAAAATAATAAAAATATGTTATTCAGAGGTCTAGATCAAATAAGATTACTAATTCTTATTGTATCATTAAGGACATTCTTAAGTGAAATTGGCACTTTTTTCAGTTGTGTGATGGCAAAGAATTCAAGTGCCTATTAGGACAGTTTGATGCCACTGCCTCAATTCATGTTAAGAGTGTTGGCAATACATCTGTTTGAGGATAACCTATGAGATTCAAAAAGGTATTCAGCACTTTGAATATTTTAGAACCACTCATACTTGTTTCCATATATTCACTTTACAGATTCAGTCTGTACCACCTGTGTAGATTTGTCCTTCTGTAAGGCAAAACTACAATTCTGCAGAGGAAATATTACCTCAGTCTTTATGTTTATAGCTAAATCTTTAATTCATGGATCATGAAACCTTTGAAAAATTCTATTTTACCCTTATGAGAGTGTAGTAGGAGGGCAGAGTTTATAATCTCAAAGAGGATCATAAACATGTCTGAAAGGTTCGGAACCGCCGGATATAAGAAACTCTCAAAGTAGAAGGCAGAAGAATCAAAACATATATTTAGGCTCCACAGTAACCAACCCATGAACCAGCAACCCCATTTTGATATATTGATCAAAAGCTTCCAGGCCCAATAAGTACGCCTTGAAAGAGTAACCAGGAGGCTACAGAGAAGCATGATTGCGTAAAGCAAAATCATGCTCCCCCCTCTATGGTAAAAAGATTACCCACTGGCCTGAAGTCTTTGTTCAGCTTCCTCCCGTAGGTCAGCTCTGCTACTGGCAGCTCCTGCTTCGGCTGTGGCTATAGCTATAGCAGCCTCTGGCTCCAACAGGAGCTGCTTTTAACCATCCGGCTTTTGCGGGGGTGTAAGGTACGCCGGGGAAAGCACAGGTTCTTTCAATCTGCTTAAGCAAGGTGAAGGGGTTGACCGGGAAAGCACAGGTTCTTTCCATCAGCTTAAGCAAGGGAAGCAAGGTGAAGGGGCCGACAAGCTTACTCCAGTCCAACATACAAACAGCATTCAGTTCAGGGGAAAAAGCCAAACTAGTCAAGGGCACTTGTTGACTAAGTGCTAAGGAGCCCATTTTTGGTTGCCAATACAGAGAGAATGAATAAAAAAGGCAATATTCAGTATCATTATGAAAATAGTTTTTACCTTGCAGACCCCATGAGAGGGTCTTGGAGACTTGCAGGGGTCCACGGACCACACTTTGAGAACTACTGATCTATGACAACTTTTAGCAAAAAGAAATTTCCCCATTTAACTCTTTTGATCAAGTCTGTTTTTGCCATTGGCTTGACTGAGATTATGATTGGTAACTCTTCTGAGTTCAGTTTGAGACAAAATAGATTTTGTTCTATTCCCTTATTTTAACTCTTTTAGTCTCCATGTTTCATGTTGTTTCTTATAAACAACATATTATTGGATTCTGCTTTCTAATCCATTCTGCTATCCTTTTGTACTGTTCACAGTTTTGATAGTTAATTGTGTTTTTCCTTTTATCTTATTTTCTTAGTTTTCTCTCTTTGTTTTCCTCTCTTTATTAAAATTCTCAGCCTATCTTTGCTTTTAAATCACTTCCTTCATTTCCCCCTCTAAGCTTAGGGTTTGTTTTGCTCATGACTAATCTCTCCTTGAATTTCCCTCTTCCTCTTCCTCCATTCCTCCCTCTGTTATCTCTCATATCTTTTTTCCTTGTTCATTCTTGTTTTCTTGTTAAGTTGAATGTATTTCTACATCAGACTCTGTGTATATGGTTTTTTTTATCTTCCTTTTACCAGTTCAGATGAAAGTGAGATTCCCTGCTTCCCCCACCCATTCTTCATTTCTATAGACTTCTACTTGTACACACCAATTGTATCACCCACTATCGTTTCTCCTAGATTTCCTGATCACTACTCAGTCTAGCATGCTTCTTAGATCTTTGTTGGAGTAGTTATGGAGGAGCTGGACTGTACTACTTCTTCCTACTCCATCATCTTGGCAGGTCTCCAGAAGTTTAATGATTTTTTATCACTTGATTAATTTGTTGAACTGTTGATAAGGAGTAGTACCTTCCCTAAAGTCATTTGCATTCTAGCTGAGACAGTGAAGATGAGCAAGTCAAAATAAAGGTACTAAGGCTGGAAGGCCTTTCAGAGAACAGCAAGTAGACTATTTTTGCTAGAGTACAAGGTTCATATAGGGCAATTAAGCATGGAAACGCATATTGGGGTCAGATTTTTTTTCTGGATAGTCAACAAGCATTTATTAAGCACTTACTGTTTGCCAGGCACTGTGCTAAATGCTGAGGATACAAGTGAAGATTAAAAACTCTGTCTCTGTCTTCAAGAATTCACATTCTGATTAGATGACTTCTAAATAACTAAGTACACATACAGTATATGCATTGTAAATGGAAGATAGTTTCAAAGGGAAGGCACTAGTAGTGGGAGGTGGTAGGGACAGGACTTGGAAAGGCCTCCTGAAGGATGTGGGAGTTGAACTGAATCCTGAAGTAAACCAGAAAGTAGAAGTAAATAGAAAATGAAAGGCCCAGGTTGTGAATGACTTTAAATACCAAACAGAGTATTTTGTAGAAGTAATAGGGAGCCAGTGGAGTTAATTGAATGGGCATGACAGGGTCAGACCTGCACCTTAGGAAGATCACTTTGACTGCTGAATGGAGTTGGGAGAGATAAGGCAGGGAAACCAACCAGAGAGTTATTGGAAAAATCCAGGTGTGAAATGATGATGTCCTGTGCCAGGGTGGTGGCTGTGAGAGAAGGGGACATAAATAAGAGATGTGAAAATGGAAACATCAAAACTTAGTAACAGATTGGATAGATATGTTGTTGTTATTGTTTGTCCTTTGTTTTTGACAAGGACCAGTGATATCACAGGATGATATCTTGACTCATGGTGCATGGATTGGATTTAAGTTAGGCAGAGTTGCACAAAGTTGTATCGCTGTGTAGATAGATGTGTAGGTTAAGCATGTGTGAAGAGTTGGGTTTAATACTGAGGTTGTGAGCCTAGGTGCCTGGGAAGATTGTAATACCCTCAACAGTAATAGGGAAATTGGGAAGAAGAGAAGGTTTGGGAGAAAAGGTAATGAGTTCTTTTTTTGGAGATGTTTAGTTTGAAATATCTATGAGCCATCTAATTTGAGATTTCCAGTAGGCAATATGAGACTGGAAGTCAGGAAAGAGTTTAGATCTGGATAAATAGATCTGAAAATCATCTGCATAGGGATGATAATTGAACCTAAGAGAGCTGATGAGATTGCCAAACAAAATGGTAAAGAGGGAGAAGAGAACAGGGCCAAGGAGAGACTCTTGAGGGGAATGTCCAGAGTTAATAGGCATAATGGGGGGAGCTAGGAAGCTCAGTGGAGCACTGGCCCTGCAGTCAGGAGCATCTGAGTTCAAATCCAGCCTCAGACACATGACACTTACTAGCTAGTGTGACCCCAGGCAAGTCACTTAACCCCAATTGCCTTGCCCCTCGTCCCAAAAAATAGGCATAACCGGAAGTAAGATCCAGTAAAGGAGACTGAGAAGTAGTAGTCTGGTAGATAGGAAAACCAGGAGCGTAGTGCCATGAAAATCTGAAGTCTAAAAATTATCTAAGAGGGTGATCAACAGTGTCAAAGGCTAGACAGGTCAGCAAAGATGAGGATAGAGAAAAAGACCTTAGATTTGGCTGTTATTGTGCTGCTACCTTGAAGGTCTAGTTGAGATTATGTCATTTAAATTTATACTTGTCCTCTTTTACCAAACAAGGAGTTAAAGGCAATCTTTCATGCTTTTGAGCATTCAGAATATTAATGTGATTAAAGAGGTTTTTAAAGGAAGATGTATCTGACAATGGCTAAACTTCAGCAAAACTAATTATTGCCCAGAAACAGAATGTGAAAAATTGTAGATTCAAGGTATTTTCCACGGAAGGGCTACATCTTCAAAAGCCTGTGAACTATAATGATCTAATTCATCCTAAGGCAAATTTTCCGTCTTTTTTTTTTTTTTGATGTAATTACATACACTTTTGCTATGCTTTCTGCATCCGCCCCACCTTCCCTCTACCCCCACCTCCCATGTTCCTCTCTATCTTCTTAGTTCTTTCTTATTCATACCTGGCTTCACCTCATTTAATTTTCCAAAACCTAGGAATATAGCTTAAGAAAATTTGTACACTTTCACATATTAACAAAATGCTGGATAATTCTTGATATAAAAATATCAACCTACCTTTACATATACATGCATGTATATGTAGTTGTTAATAAGCTTTGATTTACTTTTTTCAGTTTTGAAATTATTTTCAATTATAGCATTTTGAATTTTCTATGTTCCCCCAAGGCTTTTTTTTTTAGTAAAAGAAGCAATTTCATTCTAAATAAAATACCTTTATAGAAAATTCCTTTCCTTAATCCTAGTTTATCACGATATTTTAAATAATGTTGAATAAACTAGTTATCTTCACTCTTGAAGTCAAAGTTGACTCTTTAATAAAAATACTAAGCAGTAGTAATTCGACCTTTTGTTCTTCCCTTATTGATTTTAGTGCTTTCCAGCTGCTAGTAAGCTGATGAAGTGTTATGTGTTCTTCAAGCTTGAATAAATTATTTGTAAAGTTTCTTTGTTCTCAATACCCCTGGAGTTTGACTGAAAGCAGAATGTAAATGTTGTCTTTTAAACTAAGTTAAATGGAAGCCTTAGTTTGTCAAGGTCATAAAAATATAATCATTATAGATTGAATCATACAGAATTGGCAGTGATTTTTAATGTAGTCCTATTTTTAAGTTAAATGCATGAATGAAGCTCTTGCATCTCAAATTTATTGTTGAAAAGCATGTGTTCTAGTATAAAAGATTAGGAATTTGTTCTTCTGGATTTACCATTTTATGATTTAAAGTTCAAAATATGGTTTTAAAAGTTACAGATTTTTTAATACAAATTAAGTATTTGTGTCACCCTTTTGTGGTTATTCCTTCTTAAAATTTAACTAGTTAGAAACATTCCATTGTTCATTTTCTACAAAATTTTTAGTCACCAACTCTTGAATAAATGTATGAATGAAAAAGCATTTATTAAGCACTTAGTATTTGCAAAGCAGGCAGCTGGGTAGTGCTGTGAATAGAGTGCCAGGCCTGGAGTCAGGAAGACTCATCTTCCTGAGTTGAAATCTGGCTTCAGACACTTACTAGCTGTGTGATCCTGGACAAGTCACTTAACCCAGTTTGCCTCAGTGTCCTCATCTGTAAAATGAGCCAGAGAAGAAAATGGCAATTCACTCCAGTATCTTTGCCAAGAAAACCCCAAATAGGGTCATGAAGAGTAGGACACTGCTGAAAACGACAGAACTACATAATTTGCAAAGCACTGTGCTAAGTGCTGGAGTTTCACATGGAAAGGGAAGATAGTCCTTGCTCTCAAAGAACTGCAGGTTCTGATAAAGGAGAAAACAGTCAGTTGGTAGGCCTTAAGTGCCTTGTATGTACCAGGCACTGTGCTAATGCTAATCATACAAAGAAAGGCAGAAACAGTTCTTTCCCTTAAGGGGCTTATGGTCTAATGTGGGAGATAACATGTAAACAAATCTGTACAGGACAAATAGGAGATAATTAATAGAAAGTCACCAGCATTCAGGAGGCTCTGGAAAGGCTTTCTATAGAAGGTAGAATGTTAGCTGGGACTTGAAGGAAGCCAGGGAAGCCAGGAAATAGGGGTGAGGAGGGGGAACATTCCTGGTGTGGGGGATAGCCAGAGAAAATGCCATTTAGGAGATAGAGCGATTTGCTTGAACAATCGGGATGCCAGCATCACTGGATTGGAGGGTTAAAAATAAGTGTTAGAAGACAGGAAAGGACAACCCTGACATACTGCGCTTCTCTCAGCAACCTAAAGGGGCAAGGACAACTCCAGGGGACTCACGATGGAGAATGCTATCTTCATTCAGAGAAAGATCTGCGAAGTTTGAATACAGACTGAGGCACACTACTACATGCTCGCCTTTTCTGCTTCTCTTTTGTTTTTGGTTTTGGGGGTTTTTTTTGTTTTTTTTTTGGTTCTGTTTCTTCTTTCTCATGATTCATTCCATTGGTCAAAATTCTTCTCCACGACTTGACTAGAGCATAAATTAATTCAATGCGAAGTTATACATGACAGTTATATGAGACTTCATGCCGTCTTGGGGAGGGAGGGGGGAGGGAGGGGAGAAAAACTGGAACTCAAAACTATGCAGAACCATGTGTGGTAAACTAAAAATAAATAAAAAATAAATTTAAAAAAAAAAATTAAAAAAAAAAAAAAGAAGACAGGAAAGGCAAGGAACAGTGAGGTTTTTAAAAGTTTTGGACACCAAATAGAAGATTTTATGTTTGATCTTGGAGGTAATAAAGAACTATTTGAGTTTATTGAATAGGAAGGTGATATAGCAGCAGATGATGGGAATGATCTGTTCAGGTTTGGGAAGGGCATGGTCTTCTGTCAGTTAAAAGAGTAAGGAACTCAAGTAAAAAAAAAGACAGTATAGAGTTGAACTGGTTCACCAAGGGAAGGGAAAAGAGGATAGTCAGTGCAAGGGTATCACCTTGAGAAATATGAACTAAGGGTCAAGGAGTTGGAAGTCAACAGTGAGGACAAAGAACAGGGTTTGGTGTTGCCAGGCAGTCGAAGAGGTGAGATGACAACAGCGTATGATTAGATGAAGGCGTTTCAGAGTTCATGAACATGGATGTGGAACAATTATAGGTGATGTTGAAAGATCAAGGGTATGACCATCACTATGTGTAGCTGAGGTGGGGTAGAAGAGGAGGTCATGGGAAATGAGTAAGTTGAGGAATTGGGAAATTAAGGTATTTGAGGGAGTATCAATATGTATGATGAAGTTCCCTAGTTTGAAGGCAACAGTTGTTTGAAGGCAGGCATTGGGGAAGAGAAAAAGTCTGAGCCAGTCGCTGAACTCATTGAGGAAGGAAGGAGATGTCCTGGGGATCTGTAGACCCAGAATCTTGATTGAGTGGTAGATATGGATTCATTGAAGCTCAAAGGAGAAGTTACTGAGTGATAGTGGTAGAAGGAGAGCCTAAAAGTAGTAATTGAGAGCAGGGAGTAATTGGACTTCCCCACCATGACCACTGAATTTGGGTGAATATGTGACAGTGTAACCAGTCCTGGGAGAACAAGCTGGTGGCACATGGACAGGGAGCTGGGCCTGGAGTCAGAAAGACCTGAGTTCAAATCTGCTTTCAGAAACTTACTAGCTTTGTGACCCTGGGCAAGTTAATCTCTTTTTGCCTGTTTCCTAAACACCAAAATTGGGATAATAACAACATCTACTGCACAGGGTTGTGAGGAGCAAATAGGATAATATTTGCAAAGTGCTTAGCACAGTGCCTGCCATGTAGTAGGTGCTATATAAATGTTTATTTTCCTTTCTTCTTTCCTTCAGTTCCTTTCTTCCCACTCTCCCTCCCTTATTAGGAGAGAGCCAGGTCTCAGTGAATACAGCAAGAAAGGAAAAGGTTTAAGATGAAATCCAGTTTGTTACCTATGAAGTAGGTGTTCCAGAGTGGAAGAGTTATGTTGCTTTAGAGACTGTGTGTATGCGTGTGTATGGGGGGGGGAGGTAGTAATAGGGAGTGCGAATAAGAGAATGGTTAGTGGAGAATGGAGAATGAGTTTGAACAATGGCAACTGAGGGTTCAGAATCACTGGGATGGGATGGGTATGATAGGGTAGAAGTATATTAATCATTGATATCCAGTGTTTTGAGTTTGAAGGCTGCTAGGTGGCATAATATAGCTAGATTGCTGGGCCTGGAGTCAGAATGATCTGAATTCCTATTTGCCCGCAGACACTTTCTAGTTTTGACCCTGGATGAGTCATTTAGTCTCTGTCACCCTCAGTTTACTTATCAGTAAAATGAGGATAATAATAGCACCCACCTCCCACTGTTATTATTAAGATCAAATGAGATATTTGTACAGTGCTTAGCATAGTGCCTGATGCATAGTAGGTGCTTCAACACTATCCCATATGCTTTAGTTGTGGAGAAAGTACTACATCTTATGAGCCTGACCATTTGATATAAGGGTCAAGTTTGAAAATGGTCGGATTCTGGAAGGAATTTTCGTTGTACTTTGAGACAGTTCTAGTTGTTATTTTTTTCCCTATACACTAAGCCAGAATTTGTCTCCTTGAAGCTTACTTATTCTACACATTAGTGAGATCAGATAGAAAAAATAGCCTAATAACTCCTTAATACGATATGACAATCGTAATCATATTCCTTCTAAGTTTCCTCTTTTCCAGGGTAAACATTTCTAGTTCATGCAGTCAAAGCCTGGTATAGTCTGGTATGATATGATTTTGAGTCCTCTCAATATCCTGTTTGCCTTTCTCTGGATACACTTGAACTTGTTAAGTGTCCTTTCTAAATTGATATTACACTATCACTTTTATCTGCCATGTGATACTATTGACTCCTATTTTAGCCCTCAAAAACCCCTTGACTTTAATTATCTGAGTTGTGTGGCGTGTCTCCCCTAGTTTTTATACTGGTGCAACTGAATTTTTTAATTCAAGTGTAGGACTTTACCATTATTCTTGTTATACAGGGTGTCCCAAAAATCTTAGGATAGTTATAAGCTTTAATAGCATGAAATTGCACTAAGACTTTTAGGACACCTATATTTCACCTTTTTAGATTTGCCTTATTGTTTTAGATTGCCAAGATATTTTCATATCCAAATTCTAACATCCAGCAAATTAGCTATACCTCCTAGTTATTGGCTGATTTGATTCAAATCATTGATTAAAATGTTGCATAGACTAGGGCCTAGGATAGAGCCCTGTGATGTTTCAAGAGACCTTGTTCCAAAAGGATATTTCTAAATTTACCATTCTTTTGTTAGGTCATTCAGCCATTGCAAATTGGTCTATATTAATTATCCACTTACCTAAGTGGAATGTTGTAAGGATAAATGCGATGACATATGTAATGTTTGCTTTGCCAACTTGAAAATCTTATATAAATGCCAATTGTTTATTGTTGATACTAAATTATCTCATTCTCACCTTTTTTTAATGGAGACCAGATAGACGTGGTCATGAGACAAGTTACTGTCCTCTTATTCTCTTATGTTTAATGTTCTGTGGACACATATTGTGTAGGTATATAAAATGTCCTTTTTATATTTGATTAAAAATATTGAAATGTAAGCTCATCTTCTAAAAGTTCACCAAAATGATCATCACATCAATTCTGGGATTAGACAGAATTATGGGGATGCTATGCATGTCTCTTCCTATTGTCACACTGTTTTTATTTCATCAACTAAGTCTCTTCCCCACTCCAATCCATCCTCTACTCAGTTGCCTAGATGATTTTATTTACGTATTTTTTTCATGTCACTTATACACATCCCTCTGTAAACTCTAGTGACTCCTTATGACCTCCAGAATCAAATATAAAGTCCTCTGTTATAGTCAAAACCCCTCACTATTTGGTCCCTTCCTTACGTTGCAGTCTTGCACTTTATTCTGCTCTATGCACTTTCCAGTTCAGCTGCAGTGTCTTGCTTGCATTCAACTCACATTTTGTGCCTTTGCAATAATTTACTATATATTCTTGGAATACTTGGAACTCTTACCATCTCTGGCTTCCTTCAAGATTCAGTTTAAATTCCTCCCTCTGCAGGAAGCCTTTCCTCATCTCATTCTCATTCATCAACTCTCTGAGATTACTTTCCATTTTAACTCTGTATATATCTTGTATGAACCTAGTTATTTACATGTTGTATCCACCATTAGATACAGTGCCTAATTTAGAGTGGGGACAGTGTTTTTACCTTTCTTTGTATTCCCCAGTACTTAGCACAGTGCATCACATAATACATGCTTCTTGACTTCTTTACTTGACTTAATAGAACTGAGTATGGCTTCCAAGTGAGAAAGGGAATCATTCTAAAACTCTTTTCCTCTTCTCACCCATCTTCTCCTTCTCTCTCTTTGTTAGAAAAAAACTGAAGTGATTGGAGCTAGTGTTTAAACTAAACCTAGAAGTTGCTTTCTTTTCTTTATGCTATTACGTAGAACCCTTTATAATTCTGACATTGGGAGACAGGGCATAGTATCAGTCTCTCATTACATGTAGTTATGTTTCAGCAATATTATTTGACCTTCACCCATGTAATAATTACCTTATAACTAAATTTCATCGTATTTCAATATTTAACAATGCGAGCTCTTAAAAAAAAAAAACACTGAAAAGTGCAGTAAGTATGCAGCCTGGCAGTATTTAATTTTAGTTAAAGCTTCAAGTTTTTAAAAATAAAATTCTGCAGTTATCTGTTAGGGAGGGGAACAGATTATTTTTTTTTCTTTTTTTTTTTTTTTTTGGCAGGGCAATTGGGGTTAAGTGACTTGCCCAAGGTCACACAGCGAGTGTCAAGCGTCTGAGGCCAGATTTGAACTCAGGTCCTCCTGACTCCGGGGCCGGGGCTCTACTCACTGCGCCACCTAGCTGCTACTGGGGAACAGATTCTTAATTCAATAAAGGTCATACGATTATAGATTTAGATCTTGAAAGGCCACCTAGCCAAATCCTCTTACTTTACAGATGAGGAAACTGAGGCCCAATAAGGTGAAATTACTTTCCTAAGGTCACAGAAATGACTTAGTGGCAAAGCCCCTAAATCCCTCATTTTTTCCACTGTACCAAGGTGTATCATCTGGCATAGCAATGCATGTATAATTAAGTAAAACAATGATAGCACACTACATAGTGTAAAAATAGCTGTGTTTTTTCCTGTTGGGATTTGTATAAACATTTAATCCTATCCAGCTGATATTTTAACCATGAAATAACTAGTGTTATAAGTCTGCATTCAGAGTCCGCAGATGTGATAACAATCTGTATTCTCTCAGAGACTTTACCTACAAAAGTACCTCTTGGCCCACTTTTTCAGGTAGAACTTATCCATGCTTCACTTCACTGCCTGGCCTTCTTTCAGACAACCATACCATCAGGACCAGAAACCACACCCTTGAAGTTTTCAACCTGATTGCTAACTCCATACCTGGCCCACTATTTCAGGCAGACCCCAGCCATACTTTATTCATTCCCTACCCCTTGGCCCTTCTTGCTCCATCTACCACCAGCGACACTTCTCCACTCCCTCTGTATCTAAAAACCACAATCAAATCAACTATGCCCTTGTTCTTAAAAGGGCTATGTTAGTCTACTTCCCTCAGAGCCTCATTCACCAACTCCTTGTTTCCTTCTGTTAGAATGTGAGCACCTTGAGGGCAGGGTCTGATTTGCTTTTGTATTTGCCTCCTACTAAATACTTCACACAAAATAAGTAACTTTTACTTTAGGAAAATCATTTTGGCAGCTGAGTAGGTGATGGATAGGAGTAGAGAGTAGAGGAGTAGAGAGAGGTGAGTCAGGGAGACCAAGTAGAAGGCTATTACAATAATCCAGGCAAGAGATGATGGATTGTGGTTGTAGTTTTGCAAATATATGAGAGATGTGAAGATAGAAATGACAAGATATAATGACAGATTGGATATATAGTTAAGTGCCAGTGAGGAATTGACCATGACATTGCTTATGAGCCTGGGTGACTGGAACAATACTGTTGGTAAGAGGATTTTGAGGAAAAACAATGAGTTCTGTTTTGGTTATGTTGAGTTTGAGATACCTGTGAGATATCCAGTTCAAGACATCTAAAAGGCATTTGGTAAGGTAGGATTGGAGCTCAGGAGGGATAACAGGGATGGATATACAGATGTAGAAATCATCTTAATAGAGATGATAATTGAACCTATCAGAACTCCTGAGATCGAGTACGATAGTATAGGGATAGGAGACGAAAACAGGATGAAAGCTTTGTTGAACAGGGTAAGTGATGTTTACATGACCTATTTGCCCTTTTTGAAACCTTATAGGTGTTGGGGGGGGGAGGGGCATTGCATACTATCTTAGGAGAATAAGTGAACTCATAAAAACATACTAATTTTCAAATGATTTTTTAGTTATTTGACTAGTCACATGTAATAGCTCTTTGGATATAATCAAATTCCATTATTTAAATATGTATTGAAAGACTTTTTACAATGGTCATTCTTTTATCTACTGTGGTAGAAAATAATGGACATTTAATGGCTCATTTTGAGCTGTCAATTGAGCTGTCACTAATGCTATAAATCTTAGGAAATTTTTAAAAAAACCTGATTTTGATCCAATAGACCATAACATTTCTGAAGGAGCTTTCATGGACTCATTTGTCAGCAGGCACTTAGAGATTCTAAAAAGCTCAAGATCACTTGGTTGCTGTATGCATACACTTTGTTCATGTGGAAAAACCCTTATAAAATGTTTCTTGACAGAGCTCATTCATATAGTTAAATGTTAAAGTTAAAAGGTTAAAGCTCATTTCTACACTATTACATACTTGTGTTTCCCAAAGTATAACTGGGGATGAAAAAAGACTATTCTTCAAACTAGTGATAGAATTTGTGGAAGAAAATCAAACTTCAATACATTTTTTTGCCCGGTTTAAATCCTTTGTTTTTTGTGACTTGAAGATAATTTGACAATATTCTTTGTTCTTTTTGTAAAAAAATTATTTAGAATTTGGGTACCAGGTTTTGTTTTTTTCCCTTGAAGCTAATTTTTAATGGTGTGTTGTAACATATTATCTGATGCCTTTTTCTGGTAAGGATATGACCCTGTGCCATTAAAGGTTGGGCCAGTGGGACAGAAGGTCCAGCAAATCCCAACAAACTGTAAAGGTCCAGATTGCATTTGTCTACCATCAGCTAGGCAATCTAGTTAAATTTGCAGAGGTTCATCTCTAGCAGATTAGCCACTAAGTCAGTCAGTCAATAAACATTAAGTGCTTTCTGTTGTTAGTCACTGTGCTAAGTAGTGAATTTTTTTTTTTTTTAGTTACAGCAGCTCTTGAATACTAAAGTTTTAATTCTCCATTGTTGAAGTAAGCTGTAGTCAGTGAGGTATCTATTAAGTACCCACTGTCATAAGAATGTTTCCTTTCTTGTTATTAATCTTTAGTATTTGTGGTTCAGGGCCATTTCTCCTGGTTAGGTTATTCAGCTAGTTGATGTTAAAAATTGTGCCATTGGATGTTAACAATATCCCTAAGGCCTTAAACATTACTTAGATAAGAAGCCCAAAGGGAGTTAGGCTTCCCAAAGTAATTTGATTCAAAAAACTTCAACCCCATGGTTATCTTTGTGGTATGTAAATCTCTCCTTTTAGTTAGCCCATTGTGAACGCTGAAACTTAAAAACCTAATTTTAATATAGAACTAAGTTTGTTTCCTTAGAAGATGTATGAAATTATGATTCCATTTAAGTCTTTTTAATTTTTTGGCCTAACAGGATGTATTAAATTTTTTGTTGTTCACTCATTTTTTCAGTCATGTCCAACTCTGTGAGTTTTGAGGTTTTCTTTGCAAAGATACTGGAGTGGTTTGCTATTTCTTTCTCCAGCTCATTTTACAGATGAGAAAACTGAGGCAAACAGGATTAAGTGACTTTCCAAGGATTACCCAGCTAGTAAATGTTTGGGGCCAAATTTGAACTCAGTCTTTCTGATTCCAGGCCAGGCATTCTTTCCACTGTGCCACTTAGAGATTGTTGTATATCAAAAATTGTCTCTCTGGGCTGAGCTCCCGCAGCCGCCGCCGCTGTCGCTCCAGCTCCTCACAGACCGGCCTCGGCATGACCAGCTCGCCGGCCCGCCACGCCACCTACAGCCCCGCTGCCCGGGCCACGCCGGGCCCAACAAGGACTCCGAGTCCTGGCAGAAGATGCTGCGGCAGCAGAATGGCGGCGGCAGGGGCGGTGGAGACGCGCGCGGGGACAACGCCAGCGGCGGGTCGTGGATCGGCTCGGTCAGCGACGAGGGCGTGACCCTGCAGCGCTCCACCACTCTGCTTAACGGCGTGGCCATCATCCAGAGAACCATCATCGGCTCGGGCATCTTCGTGGCGCCCACCGGCGTGCGCAAGGAGGCCGCCTCGCCAGGCCTGGCGCTCGTGCTCGTCGTGTGGGCCGCCGGTGGCATCTTCTCTATCGTGGGCGCGCTCTGCTACACCGAGCTGGGCACCACCATCACCAAGTCCGGCGGCGACTACGCGTACAATACATGCTCGAGGTGTACGGGCCGCTGCCCGCCGTCCTCAAGCTCTGGGTGGAGCTGCTCATCATCCAGTCCTCATCTCAGTACATCGTAGAGCTCATCTTCGCCACCTACTTGCTCAAGCCGCTCTTTCCCAGCTGCCCTGTGGCCTGCCTGTGCATGCTGTTAACTTACAGCGGTGAATTGTTACAGTGTGAAGGCCGCCACGCGGGTCCAGGATGCGTTTGCTGCAGCAAAACTGCTGGCTTTGGCCTTCATCTTTCTCCTCGGCTTCCTTCAAATTGGAAAGGGTGAGGTCTCCAATTTGAGCCCCCAGCTACCGTTCGAAGGCACCAATTTAGATGTTGGGAACATAGTGCTGGCATTATACAGCGGCCTCTTTGCCTACAGTGGCTGGAACTACTAGAATTTTGTCACAGAGGAGATGATAAACCCTTACAGAAACTTGCCCCTGGACATCATCATTTCTCTTCTTCTGGTCACCTTAGTGTACGTCCTGACCAACCTGGCTTACTTCACCACCTTGTCCACTGAGCAGATGTTGAGTTCAGAAGCTGTGGCTGTGTTTGGAAACTATCACCTGGGCATCATGTCCTGGATCATCCCTGTCTTTGTGGGCTTGTCCTGCTTTGGATCAGTCAATGCCTTCCTTTTCACCTCCTCCAGGTTGTTTTTTGTAGGTTCCAGGGAGGGCCACCTGCCTTCTATCCTTTCCATGATCCACCCCAAGAAACTGACTCCTGTGCCATCCCTTATATTCACACGCGCCATGACCCTGCTCTATGCTTTCTCCAATGACATCTTCTCCGTCATCAACTTCTTCAGTTTCTTCAACTGGCTTTGTGTGGCCCCAGCCATCATCAGGATGATGTGGCTCCGCTTTAAGACACCAGAATTGGAGAGACCCATAAAGGTGAACCTCATCTTACCCATCTTTTTCATCCTGGCCTGCCTGTTCCTGATAGTCGTGTCTTTCTGGAAAACTGTGGAGTGTGCGATTGGCTTCATCATCATCCTCACGGGAATTCCTATTTACTTCATCGGTGTCTGGTGGCAAAACAAGCCCAAGTGGCTGCTTCAAGGCATCTACTGCACGACAGTCCTGTGCCAGGAGCTCATGGAGGTGGTTCCGTAGGAGTCCTGAGTCCAGAGACCCTTCCAGAGAGAATATACAGACGTCATTTGGAAAGAACACACTCACTCACAAGTGAGCCCAGCGAAGCCGGTTCCCTCATCCCATCCGCCCGACGGCTTGGCCAGAGCCGCCATGCCAGCCTTCTCTCTTCCTCTGCTTGAGCCTGGAAGCTGAGGGTGCTTTGAAAGACAAACCCGCGGTACAAAGGAATCTCTCCTGGATACCTCCTCAGGACCCCCAGAGGGGGCAGGGAACAAGTTGCTGAATTAGGCATTAAGACTTTGGATTTGTGACTGACAGCTAGATGTTATTTGGGGGGAATTGTTTGCTTTCCTTCATTTTATTTTATTTTTAACTTAAGGTTCAGTCTAGTAGATGCCGGCCATACGATTTCTTTTTACAAGTGAGAATATGATTTTTTTCAATGCTGCCAACTGTACCCACGTACCTCTGGATGGCACCAACATGCTGACTCCAGTTCAAGCGGCACTCCTTTGTTGACCCTTCTCCAGGGAGAAGGGGGTCTTCTGAAGACCACACACTCCAGGGCACAAGTGGACAGAACTACTGAGACTTGATACAATGTTGATTTTAAAGGGGGGCTTGCATTGATTCCCACTGAGGGTCTGCTTCTGCTCCTCATTTTGTGTTACTGCACAGTGATATTGGGTTGTTGGTTTGGTTTTTTTTAAGTTGTCATAAATGGAGCTAGTTCAAAAAAATTGTCTCTCTGACATAATTTTCAACTATAAATGCTATGTTAGAATCTTAATCATGGTTTAAAGTTATTTTTCTGAGCTCCAAACCTTTGCTTAAGTATAATAAAACTTAGCTTTTAACTTCTTGAATCTCTGGGTTGTGATCGTGTTATTTGGCAGTAGTTACCTATCATAACACCGCCATAAGACACTGTGGTGGGAAAACAAAAAAAGATGAAATAGTTCCTGCCTTTAAGGAGCTGACATTCTGTTGGGGGAGACATGTCAATATATAAGTAAATATAACATATTTACAAAGTTAATACAAGGCAAATTTGAGGAAGGGGAGGCATTAGTCTCTTCTATGTGAGAATAAATACCTCATTTAGAAAGAAAGTGACACTTCAGCCAAACTTTAAAGGAAAGGAGAAAGTCCAAGAGACAGAAATAAGGGTGAAGTTCACCTCCAGGTAGGCCTGTTTAAAAATGTGGATATGGGAAATGGAATGTGGCCTCCTTTTGAGGAAGTACCCAAGCCTTACATGTTCACTTCTGTCTTTCCTCTGCTCTTGATTCTCCATACTTTTCCACCACCACCCCAGCAGTCTTTTTTACCTTGTAGATCAAGGCTGTCCAAAGGCCGCATGTAGCCCACAGTGCGATTTTATTAAGGCCTCCTGTGGGTTTTAATTTTTATGAGCGAAAAAAATAAAATAATAATTTGCATGGAATGCATATTAGATTTTTTAATTCCATCACTAATAAATAATCTCACTGATGTTAATTTTCTTTGGTGTTTTTAAGCAGTATTATGGACAGAACATATTGCATGGAATTTTCAGTCAGTCTGTGGGATATGTTACATCTGTACGATGCAGACTAGTCAGTGTGCACCTGCCTTTATACTGTTATGTTGTTGCTTTGTTGTTTTGTGTTTATTGTCACACTTTGCGCCTTTGTCTGTCATATTGAAGACACATGTTTCCCCACTTTCTGTTAGTGTACTGTATTTTTTATTCTGGGTGCGGCCCTCGAATAATTATTTTATTTTAATGCAGCCTTATGATAACCTAAGGTTGGACAGCACTGTTGTAGATGACTCTCTAAAGCCTCTACCTCTGATTCATGAATCCCTCCCTGGGTTGTGATTTTGCATTCAAGGCAGCCTCTGAGGCTGAGATGCAACCAAGTATGGATTGATTCTCTGCTGCTTGTGCTAATTTTGGTCTAACAATTAACACCAAGAAAATAGAGGTTCTCCACCAGCCAGCATGACATCATCCGTATATGCAAATGGAGAAATTTTGAATGCTGTGGATAACCTCGACAGTATAATTTTCAGGGATATTCACATAGGTGATGAGATTGACACATGCATTGCCAGAACTAGCTCAGTGTTTGGGCGGCTCTGAAGGAAAATGTGGGAGAGAAGTGTTAGACTAACTACCAAACTGAAGGTCTACAGAGCCCTTGTGCTGACTTCATTGGTGTATGCCTGTGAAACCTAGACAGTATGCCAATACTATGCCAGGAAACTGACACACTCCCTTTTGCATTGTCTTAGCAAGATTCTAAAGATCACCTGGCAAGAAAAGGTTCCAGAGGCTGAGGTCCTTTCTGTAACTGAACTGCTAAGCATTTAAACTCTGTTGCAGAGAGCACACCTCTAATGGCCTGGCCACTGTTCAAATGCCAAAAGTACATTTACTTAAAAGATTATTTTACAGAAAACTCACAAAGTGCAAGTGCTCACGTGGAGGTCAGAGGAAACAATACAAGGATACTCTCAAGGTCTCTCTGAAGAACTTTGAAATCAATTGTGAGACATGGGAGATGCTAGCTCAGGATAGCCCAGCATGGTGTATCCTCATCAAAGGAGGTACTGTGTGCTCTGTGAGCAAAGCAGAATTGCAGTAGCTCAAAAGAAACATGAGATGTATGAATTTAGAGACACCCCCACTTCAAATGTTCATATGGACAATTCGTGGATGACTTTGAGGTCTTCAATGGCCATCCAAGCTCTAAACACTCCACAGCTCTTTCTTTAGCTGCCTTTATGGCTGTTGGCATAAAGTATTTGTATCTGCCTATTCTGGGGGGTGGGTATGGGGATGGTGGTGGGGTGGGGAGTTTTCACATGGTTGGGGCAGACATCCACCTAACTCACTAAAGGGTCTGAGGCCTTTCCATTACCCTCAACCTGGTTTAGCCGATCTGCAGGCTACTTTGTTTTACAGGTCCAGGAAATGGTTCCTGCTGAGTTGTGTAAATTAGGCAGTCTGTATTTCTGTTCTGATTCTATCTCAAAATGAGACCTCCACTATCATAGACTTCTAGTCCCACCTAGACATTCTGAGTTTAATGAGAGATTTCCTGCCCTACCAAGACAATCTGATGAGATTAACTATAGGGAAACACCCCCCACTGGAACAGACCAAAGTTACACTGCTAGGCATTTTCCCACTCACCCAAATCACCTGAAATCCTGTCTGTATAACCCAACCTTGGGAATAAGGAAAGTGTCTAAGTAGCCTCTCCTGATAGTCTCCTATTGCTGCCTACCTTAATGTATAAAACCCTATATGTGTGTGTGTGTTTGTGTGTGTTTGTGAGTGTGTGTGTGTGTGTGTGTGTGTGTGTCTCCTTTTAGGGAGTTGCTAGCCACCTAGCAACTGCCCATCCACTGATGCTAATTAAACTTTTTATCTTTTAGCCTTGCCTCTTGATTTACGGATCTCCAGTTGAATGGTCCTGGGTGAGGAATTACTGTCCTGAAGGATTCTAGAATCTCTATGTTGAAGAATTCCCCAACAGCAATAAGATGAGTTTGGCTGGATCATAGAGTGAGTGAAGGGTAGTAAAGTACAAAGCAAGGAAGGTTGGCTGGAGCCTGGTTGTGAAGGGCTTTAAATTCCAAAGGAGTATGTATTTGGTCCTACAGGTCCTACAGGGAGCTGCTGGGGTTTGAACAGGGAAGTGACATGGACATGCCTTTGATTTAGGAAAATCTCTAGCAGCTGTGTGAAGAACAGAATAGAGAGGTGAAAGAGTTAGGCTGGGAAATGAATTAGAAAGCTGTTGCAATAATCTAGATAAAAGGTGATTAGAGACTGAAATAGGTTTTTGGCTGTGTATATAGAGAGAATGGTATAAATGGAAAAGATGCTGAGGAGGTAGAAATGCCAGGGCATGGCATAATTTTGATATGTAGAGTGAGGGAGTATTAGGAGCCAACTATAATTCTGAGGTTGGCAAACAGAGGAACTAGGATAATGGTGATCCCCTTGACAGAAACAGGGAAATTTGGAAGAGGTATGGGTTTCAGATTATGTTTTGGATATGTGAAGTTTAAGATATCTAAAGGACATGTGCAATAGGAGATTGGTAATGCAGGACTAAAACTCAGAAGAGGGACAAGAGTTGAATATATAGAACTGGGAGTCATCTGCGTGGAAACAACATAGGAACAAGTTTATTCTAACATTGGTAAGCCATTAGTGACTATGACAAAGATGGTTTAATGGAATTCAGTTTAAAGACTTGTGTATTATATATCTATATCTGAGTTCATAACAAGTATTATTATTTAGAACATCTCTAAAATATTTGTCCTGAATGAAAATTTCAGAGGCATAAATAATCATAGTGAAAGACATCAGGAAACTGTGTTTGTAAAAGAAATTAGAATTGTCCTGTCCAGGCTAGTGTGATTACAACTAGGTTGAGTCAGAGGTGAACTTCACATTCATCAGACCTGTCTATCTCTTTATGTTCAGCTTGTCTTTATGTGAGCCAAACTCCAAAGTTTTCCTCACTTTGAACAACTTTGTAGCTGGTCCTGAGTTACTAGCATCTGCTATTTGGAGCTAACTTACAGGGATCCAGCAAATAATTTACTAGGATAAAGTGTACACATCTGGTAGACAACCAAGAGGAAAGGAGACAGGTATCTCTTTACAATTATATCCTTCATCCTTTGCTGTAATGAAATGTTTAAAAACATTAATTATGAAAAGCTGTGCCTGGTTCTGATCCTGAATCAGAAATTTTAGAAACTAAAAGTTTACATGCCATAGACTGGAGAATAGACTGATACCATTATTGCTTATTATTGTTGATTTAAAGAAACTATACAAGCAAAAATGTGGTTTTTTTTTTTCATCTTTCTTACTTACAGCCAGCTGGTCTGATTTATCTTCATATTAGGTACTAAATTTGTGATCTGTGTGATTTTTCCAAGAGAAAGTATACTAAGACCACCTACTCTTTGCAGTGCACTAAGGCAATTTTCAGTAATGACTTTGGGGAACTAATAACCTATGATGGATTCAGGCTGTCCCTAATTGAAAGGCTCCCTAGTCTATTAGGAATTCTCCCTTACTCATCCAATTATACTTTAACGGAGTTTGGTGTTGTGTTGTTTTGTTTTATTCTGTTTTATTTTGTATTAAAGGAGTCCTGAGAATTAAAGTGATGATGAGTCTGAGGTTTTGAAGAAGGAGAGTAGGGGAGGCAGAGGTTTTGCTTGTGCTGCTTCAGCTGCATTGAAGAGGACTTAGCACAGATGGATTGTGCACTACAAAATGTAACACATAATTCAAGCTGTCAGCTTACTCAGACTGTTTCCAGGAAGCAACCTGTGTAAAGAGAAGGAGCCGTTGTTTGCTGACCCCTGATCCATAGCCTGCTGCAGATTGTCATACATTCTGTTTTTCTTTATGTTGGTGTCCCTTCCTTCCCCTTCTTTTTAGTATTGTGTGCCCTTCAAGTGGCACCCTGGAAAGACCACCCACGGATAGTAACACAATAGAAAATGAGGTCTCCACTAAAATATAGGTTTTGTAAGACATTTCGGTAAAAAGAAAAGTACTGTTTAACTATGTGTTTGTCCTTTCTACAGTTGTTTTGTGTTACCAGCACAGTCTACAAATTTATACTTCATTGTTATCACACATGTAGCTGTTGAAGCCATCAGTTTACAATCTTTGAAATAAAACTTCAAGTATAATTTATATGTATTAATTTTTCATGTAGCTTATAAATAACTTTTTTGGATTTATGGTGGGGAAATTTGGAATCAGAGTGGGCAAGTGCACTAAACCTAAAAAAAGTCTTAATAAATTATTTGTTGTAATACCAGATTTTAGAGGTGGTAGCATGGCATTGGTCTTTAGTGAATTCTTCTATTTAACTCCTGAACAAAGCAGGCAGTCTGGAATCTAATTCTGAATAGGCATTTACACCTCTGTAAAAGGATTAGCTGAATTCAATTGTTAAACTGTTTAAATCTTAATTTGCATCATTATGGAATTGTAGCCTCCACCAAATCCCAGTTGGCTCTCCATTTCACTTGTTACCTATAGGTGGTCACTAGGGGTTTTCTCTTATTGGTGGAGATTCATGAAGGTGCCACATTGCTTAGAGTTGCCCAATCAATTAATTAGGTTGAATCAATATCTCAGAATATGATTGATAATAGTTTATGTTAGCTTTTTCATCAGATTTTGAAAGAGAAACTTTTGTGTATTTGTCTTGTCTTTTACAAATAGGAATTTGTTTTATTGCTATCATTTACACTTTAAAGAAAATTTTAGGCCCCTTTGAGGTTATTAATTTATTAATTATCCTTATAAATATTTACATGAAGATTAGATGCAGTTATAAAGCAGAATTCAATTAATATATTTATAACATAATGTGGGTTATATTGTTGTTTGAATATAAAGACTTTTTATATTTAAAAATAATCCATTGCAGATACCTATATATGAAAGAAATCTTGTTTTTAGTACTCAAAAGGTTTTTCATTTATAATGACTTTGTATAATGTATATATGACAGATATTCAAATGGAAAACTATAATTTTATCAGTTTTTTAGTTTCATTGCCTTGCCTGTTAGTTCCAGCTCCTCATCAGTGAAGTAGTAAAGCTCAGAACCTTGAGCAGAAGGCATTGGATTAGGGGTCAGAACCATGGGCTTCACTTCTCTATTCAGTCACTAAGAATTGTGTAGCCTTGGGCAAGTTACTTACTCTCTTGGACCTTCGTTTTCTCTGTGAGGAGAAGGGGTTGGATTCTATCAGGCTTATTAAACTTTTTCCATCCTTTTAAACCCCTTTTCACCCTAGAAATTTTTATGCAACCCCAGGTATATAGGTATGTAAAATAGGTATACAAATCAAGCATTTACTGATAATAAATCATAAAGAAATTAATTTTAAAACAATTCTTTGGTATACATATAATTTTACCAATTTAGAGACAAAAGCAAATTTGCATACTAATGAGATGAATGTGCTTGTTTATTTTTATGTAAAGAATTAAATCTTGGCAAAATATTTGATACTGCTGGATGTAGAGCATCTTCAATGGTTTTTTTTAGTTGATTGATATTTTGATTTTATTGTTGTCAATGTTGAGAGTGCTGCTTTGCATAAGTATGCAGTACAAAATGGCAGAAGTATGTTTAGGGCCATTTCAGAAATTGTTGGAAATTCTGCGCTAATCCCAAGCCAAAATTCATTTAATGACTTTTTAGGAAACTCAAGTTTTAAACCTGTGTCTCTCTACAGCTTGGCAAGTTCTTCTTGAGCTTTTAATGGCAGATGACTGACAATTTTTATTTCAATTGAATATGGTTTATGAACTCAATTTAGTTTTTTAGAAGCAGAATTTGAAGGTATTTCTGAAACTATCTCCAAGCACTTCAGATGATAAATTATAACTCTTACAATTAAATCTTTGGGAAGGTTATTTTCAATTATAAAATCATCTGTAGTAGTAAACATTTCTAAAGAACCATTTTTCACCATATTCTTCTATATGTTAACTTTTTTAGTAGAACTTTCAATTTTATCTTTTAACATAAATATGTTACATTTTTTTCATGAAGCACTATGTTTAAATCATTTAGTTTCTCAGAAATATCCAGCGAATAACACAGTTTTGAAAGCCATAAGTATTATGAAAAAAAATTAACAAAGTCAGATTTCTGCTCAGTCAAAAATATAACAGTTTCATCTTTCAGTTTCAGTAATCTGTTTAAACTTCACCCTCTTGAGAGCCATCTTACCTCTGCATGTAGTAATAAGCTTTTGTAATCAGAGTCCATATCTTTCCAAAGGTTTGAAAACAAATGATTGTTAAGGGCACAACTGTTAATGAAATTAATGATTTCGATAATATCATGAAGCACAACATCCAACTGGTGATAATTTTTGGCTATGAGTGCCTGCCCTTGGTCCATACAGTGAATAAAAGTGATATGCTCATTGCCACCAGCTTTAACTTTTGCTACAAATCTAAAATTCTTGCCTGTCATTGCTCCAGCACTGTCTGTATAGACTCCAATGCACTTTTTCACTGTAAACCTTCCTTTGCAAAAAATTCATCGACTTTAAGATATATATATATATTCCCCTCTTGTGTGTCCTTCTAAAGAGTCACAAAACAATAATTCCTCATGTATGCTTCCTTCATAAACATATCTCATATAAAGTAACAACTGTGCCATGTTAGAAATATCGGTTGTTTCATCTAACTGAATCGAAAACTTTGGGCTGCCCTTAAGCCTGGTAATAAGCTGCTAGAATTGGTCATTAGTAATTTCAGAAATTCTTTTGGAAACAGTATCATTCAATAAAGGAATTTTATGAATTTCATCCACATACATTTTCCCATGAACTATTTCTGACATTTTAATAGCAGCAGGTAACATGAGATCTCCTATTGCATATGGCTTTTGAGTTTTTGCAAATAAATAAAAAGTTTCTTAAGCTGTAAGTACTTTTTATGGACAGTAAGAAATTTCTCAAAACATAGTTTTTCTTTATTTGAAGATTTTAAAAGTCGCTCAAAATATTCCTTTGGTTTATTGCAGTGTGCTGCACACTTGGTATTAAGATGTTTTAGTTTGGTTGGTCTTGAAGAGGATGATGAAGTTCAGGTATTAGGTCCTCTGAAAGAAATCAAGAGGCAGATTTTCTCCTAATCTAGACGGCTTTATCGAGGCAAAAGCAATAGGCTTCCTCTGAAAGAAGGACTAGTGATTTACGGAGGGACAGGGGCTTGTTTTTAAAACACAAGTTTTGGGCACTTAGCCAAGAGTTCCTGCATGAATAGTAGGGAAAAAGGTGGCAGGAAGGGGAAGCAGGTGTGCTGAGTACAATTCAAGGATGCGATTACAAAACAAAGAATTTAGCTTTCAACATTTGGTCCAGTATAGAGAGCTAATTATGTATGCAGAATATGGGCTAAGAAGCAAAGTTTTTGTTATCTGACAGAGGTTCCTGTTACTGGACAGATTTAGACAAGGCCCTCATAGTTGCTGGTAAAAGTTAGCCTCAAAATTCCCATTGTTACTGGGCAAAAGTCAGCCTTATCAGGTTTCATTCCCTCTGCAGCCAAAATTTCGTCATACATTAAGCAAAGAAGTTTTTCCACATCATCATCGTTATTAGAAGTAAAGGCATATTGCAAAAATGGTTCAACATATTTTCTTTTTCTTGTCAATTTAGGTGTACTACAACCTGGTAGCAAAGACTCTGCTACATTGTCATCAATATTTTTACCTCTTCCACCTAAATTTAGCCACTTATCCATAACCAAAAAATATTTTTGTCCTAAAATATAAATAAATATTGCTAATAATTTCTCAAATAAATACTAGCTTTAGTTTATGAAATTGCATTTGTTTGCGCTTAATTTTAAAAATTGATGTTAACACATATATACATACAGCGGTGATGGTGGAGAAATATAAAGGGCTTTTGTCTTTACTTGCTGCAATTAAACTACTTATGTTTCTGTAAAAGAAGGAGATAACAGTTTTTAAAATCACACATTTTAACACAATACAATCCAAAGATAGACTAATTTGATACGTGCATGATGAGGAATGACTGTAGGGAAATGTTAAAAGTCTTTATTTCCCTTGAAGACTCAGTTCAAGTGCTACTTCTTACTTGAGACCTTTTCTGATCTCCTCATGTATTAGTTCTGTCCCCTGCCAAAATTGCTTTGTTTTTATTCTGTATTTTACTCCCTCTCCAATCTATCCTCCACAGAGTTGCCAAAGGGATGTTCCTAAAGTACGTGTCTAATGGTATCAGTCTTAGACTCAATATACTTCATTTGTTCTTTGTTGCCCATTAGGATAAAGTGCAGATTCTTTTGTTTGACATTTGAAGCTCTTCTTAGTCTGGTCCTATGCTGTCTTTCCAGACTGTTTTCACTCTATTCACCTTTACACGTGCTGCACTCCAGCCATGCTGCAGATCCTTGTTATTCTTTAAACATGAGATTCCATTTTCTGACTCTGGGCCTTTTCCAAGACTGTCTATCCCCTCTTCCTGGAATGTACTCTCTCCTCAGCTTTGCGTCTCTTGGAACCTCTGGCTCATTTAAAGGTCAGTTCACATTCTACCCTCTTCAGCTGATTTTCCCAGTTGTTAGTGTGACCTTACACAGTCACTGTGCATTTATTTTCTATTTCTCCTGTGTTTACTCACCTGTATCCCCCTAGTAAAACATACATATTTGTATTTGTATCTCCAGCGCCTACCAGAGTTCATACATAGTTGGCACTTAATCAATAGTTGATTGAAGTAAATATATGCATATGGGGGCTGGTAGGTGGCCCAGGGGTGAGAGCGCTAGGCCTAGAAGTTAGGACCTGAGTTCAACATATTTCCTAGAAAAAGTACTCATTTATTTTGTGTTAGTTTATTGTGTTTCAGTTCCCTCATTAACCAAAATTGCCTACAGCAAATTTGGGGATAATTTGTTATTTGTAAACCCTAGAAAACTGTGATTAAAATGTAAAAATATGTAACATTTAATATTAATAATCTTTTGAGGGTAATGTTTAATTTGGTATATACTTCTCAAAATATGACTGAGATAGATTCTTAGCTTCTTTTCTATAGAAACTGAATAACAAAGAACTAAGTTTAAAATCTTTCCATAGCATCTTTATAAACTTTAAAAAAAAATTGGCCCCAAGTTTTGAAAGCTTGCATGTGCCTATCCTAAGTTGGAAACCCAGGAGTGTGTGAGTGTGTGTGTGTGTGTGTATTTTTATTGTTGTTATTGTTCTCTTGTTTTTTAAAGCAATAAAAGACAACAATCTAGATAGATTTGCTACAAGTCTTCCCAGTAATGGGGCTTGATTAAGTAGGGGCTTCCTAAGGGCCTTCTGATTCAAAATCTATGATCCCAAGTGTGTAATATATAATAGCAAAAACTAGTTGGAAATCTAATCTTTGAAAATGGAATTTCGTTGTGTATAAAGTTTGACTAACAAATTCCTGAAAGAGCTATGAATGAAAGAGTTCAAATTACCAAACGTTTATTAAGCACCACCTTCCCCAGACCTGAGTACAACGGACTTTGATAAGTAATGTAGAAACAAAGACCAAAATCTCCCGGTTTTCCTGTATATATCTTGTTTGTACATAGTTGTTTGCATGTTATCTTCCACATGAAACTATGACTTCTTGGAGAGCAAGGAATGTCTTTTACCTTTCTTTGTAGCCCCATCACTTAGCACAGTGCCTGATATTGACTAACTGACTAAAAAAAAGTCTGTATTCTCAAGAAGTTTGCAGGCTGGGGAATCTACCACAACATGAAAATAGTCAAATACAAGGTAATTTCGGAGGAAAGAAAGCACTAAAACTGGATGGATTGGGAGAGGCTTCTGAAGAACATAAAATTGAGCTGAGACTTCCAGGAAGCTATGGATTCTAAGAGGTGAAGACAAATAAGTACTACCTCTCAAATTTAAGGGATGGATTATGGAAAGGCAGGGAGATGGGAGATATGATGCTGAGTCTGGGCAACAGCTAGTAGGCCAGTAGACAATGCAAGGAAGGGGAGTATTGTGAAATAAGTTTGGAAAAATAGGTAGGTGCCAGATGGTATATCCATAGATACCAACTTCAGTTTGTGTTTTATCTTGAGGTATTAGAGAGCTACTGAAGTTTTTTGAACAAGGGAATGACATGGTCAGACCTGTGATATAGGCATATTCATTTGACACCTGTGAAAAGGATGGATTGGAGAGGACTGGAAAGAGGCAGATCAGTTTAAGGTTTATTGCAGCAATACAGGCAAGAGATGAAGAAGACTTGAACTAGATTAGTGACGGTGGAGAGAAAGGGAAGAATGTGAGGGATATTGTCGATATAGAATAAATAAGACTTTGCAACAAATTTGATATTGTGGGAAAGGAAAGAGTTGAGGATAACTGAAGTTTAGACCCTGGATGAATGAGATAAAGGCAGTGCCCTCATTAGAAATAGGGAAATAAGAGGAAGTTGGGCTTTGGGTATATGAGGAAGATGAGATCTCTTTGGAGCATATGAAATTTGAGGTGGCTGCATTTAGGTGTGGATATCCTTCAGGTGGTTCGTAATTTGAAATTGGTGTTCTGTTGATTGAGGAGATAGATATATAATATGTATTATATTTTAGGGGAGGAGATTAATATATACTATGTATATATGTATATATATATGTATGTATGTGTATATATGTATATATATATATAGCAGTCATTCATTTAGTGATATAATCATTGATAAAAAAGAATACATGAGGAAAAGTTATAAAGTTTTGAAGAAAAGTAGTTGATTAGAAAGGGAAACTAAAAATAAAGTTTCAGGATAGATATTCTAAGAAGTGCTCTTGTCATTGGTGCCCAAGCCTTCCCCTTCCATAGGCTTTTCTCTTCTTCTAGGATCTCCCTTCTAATTCATCTTCCCTAAGGTAACCATTGCTTAGGTACCTCTAACCAGATTTTATCCCTGGAAATGATCTAATGAATATAATTCACAGCAAAATGTAAATAGGCAGCAAGATTTCATGTGTCTTCTTTTATCAGTATTGATATTTTGTTAGGCAGCAAAAGAATAAAACTCAAATTGTAGATTTTGTTTTTTCTTTTCAAAAGTAGAGAAAGAATTTGAAAGTAAGGTTAAAACATACAGGAGGATGTCCACCTCTTTGGTCCTCAGTTTCCTCGACTGTAAAAAAAGGGAATTTGAATAGAAGGCCTCTGAGTTTCCTTCCAGCTCTAGATCTCTAATAGGATGATTCTGTTCCTAACGGTACAGTCCTTTTTTGTGAGGTAGAGTTTTAAAACCTATCTTCTTGATTCGTATCTACGCAAAAATGATTGGTGACTCCAAATTATAGCACAATTGCTATTGGAGCCTTTGTTTTGATTGTACCTAGGGCTATTTCATATAGAATAGCTGCCTATATTAGTAATAATTATTCAGTGTAAAATTACTTCCATAGATATTTCAAGAATAAAAATTTTCCCCCTGAATAGTAGGGCATAGATCAAAGTTGGGCTACAAAAATTTATTATTTTAAGATGTGGGCGAGGGCAGAGATTGTATGTAAAAGATATCCATCACCAACCTTACAATCAGATTTTTGTGCATTTGCAACTCTGGCATTTCATTTATTTCATTCTTAGGGGTTTAGCATGTTGAATTAATTGGGTCAGAGAAAGACGTCTTGAAAAATTTAGTCCAAAGTAAGGGAAATATTGTAATAAGAATTGTATTGATCTAAGGCTTGGGAAATTTTATGTATTATCAAAGTACTCTGTTAAAAGTTGAACTTAAACCTAAATATAAAAATTCTTTCGCTTAACCAAAACTTTTCTGACTGCTTTTGAAAGAGTGTTTGCTAATTTTGATTTGGGTACTTATAAATGATTTTCAGTTCTAAACTGTTGAAAAGATAATTGTACCTTATGCACTCTAAATGCCCATCATCTGTCCTTTAGGTTTTCACTTCTGACTCTCCTAACAAGGATGCCACTTAAAACTTTTAAGATAGGAACATTTCCATTTTGTATACTATGCTGTAATCAGTTTCTTTTACAAAGGAATGTAATATTCTAATAAATAACTTTAATTCACTCTTCGTCTAAACCAACTGTTACAGTAGTGGCTGACAATTCTTTTATTGCCAATGCCTTCCCTCAGTCCTTCTTGACTAGGGGATTAACTTTATCCAGCCCTTCTTGATTTAAGGATTAACTTCAATATAGCCTTACATGATTTGAGTAGCTGTAGTCCATGGTACCTTGTTGATTAGATTCTTGCCTGTTATGCTCTGAGAGATGATCCTAGTCTATAAATTCTCTTCTCTCAAATCTTTCCTTAAAATGATAAGCTACCTTTCTATTATTTGTGAAATTGTCACTTTTTTGGTGCAGTTTTTAGGAAAAACAGAAAAAAAAACTGTTCTTATGAGAGTTATTTTTATCTGACATTTCTGGTCTAAATAAAAATTTAGTTTTTTTTTCTGAAGAGCAAAAGTAGATTATTATATCTGACACTATGCTCAAATATATTATTATTACCTTTAAATTTCTTACCCTGTTTTCAGACTTTGATAATAGTTATGTTGAGTAAATATTTCAGAACATCCAGAGCAGAGGTATCAAATTTTGCCTGTGTTTCTTGGGTCCCAAATATAGTATAACACACATAATGTTAATTTGTGGCGTCGGGGATCAGCTTCTGAACTCTTTTGTATAAAAATTATAAAATTTAAACACATACTAAATTAAGAAATGGGTTGTGTTCTCAAAGTTCATTTCTAAGTCATTTGGAATTCAAAACTCATTTTTACCAAGAATACAGGAATTATTGAAGGATATAAGAGTTTGTAGGTCTGGGAAACTCCCTGGCCTGGCACTTTAATTTACCAACACAGTTCTCCTAATTCCTAAATTTAGCAGATAATTCCTTGGGAGTTGCCTTAGGCACTGAGAAGATAAGTGAATTGCCCAGGATCACACAAGTTTGTATGTGTCAAGAATCAGGATTTTTTTCCACCCTAGAAATCAGCTCTGGGGACTCTCCCTATCGTCCCACTGTGGACAAACTATAGAGAAACTCAGGTTAGCCCTTTATATATATGTGAAACAAAGCGTTTTAATATATTTGTATGAAAGAAATTCTCAGTCAGGAAATCCCCAGATATTTTTAGCTGAACAACAATGGAACTTTGAGGTTGAGTTGATAGAGTATCTAGAAGACGATATTCCTATCTCTTTTCCTTTCCCTTCCATTTCCCTTTTCTTAAGCACTTATTTAAATATAACCATACTAGATTAACATATTGTGCTGTTAACCAGCTCTGCCCCTGAAAATATGCATAGCACACTTTTTAGTTTAACCTTCACTATTAACATTTTCTTAAGTCTAAATACTCAACAAAACAATAAATCAAGCCCTGGTTTGTAGCACTTGCCAATTTGCAGGATGTAAATGCTCACACAGAAAAATTAATAATTAACTTGGTCAAGTAGACTCTAACACACCCCTGCTAACATGTAAATAAGATATGATCCTGGCCCTCAAAGACCATATAGTCAAGTATAAGAGAAGATGTGTGCACATATACATATGTATACAGATATATGTATGTATAAATATACGTATACGAGTGTATACATGTGCTTGTTTGTGTATCCATCTGTCTATATCCAGAGGACTTGACTATAATAAGTACAGATAGAGTATAGTAAGATAAAGTATAGTATTTCTCTGGTGAGTGTGAAATTACTTCTGGTAGGGGACCAGGAAAGGCTTCATTGAAGAAGAGGGGAAGGTAACATTTGAATTGGATGTAAGTTAGTTGTTACTTAATTGAGGCCTGCATATATACAGGTATATGCTTCCTTTACTTTTCTTTTCTCAAGTATTTCTTCCCAAATAAGTTTTATTCTCAAATCCTGAATATAACTAACTATAGTTCTTTATCATCCTTTTTAATCTAATTAGCCAGTCAAAAGATTTTGAAGAAACAATTTTTTTCTAGTAATATAAAAAATGTATTTTAGCCTTGCACTTATTTGTGACTGTTAAATATCACTTCATTTTATTGGGCTATTCCCTAAAGAAAACAACATCTAAAACCAACATTTTTCTAATCCTTGTTGCTATTGAAACATAATTTAAATTATCCAAAATGTACAATACTTGTGGAAGTGTGAGAAGGTTGTTATATAGTTAGAATAAAAGGAAGAATTTTTTTCCCATAGAACTGATACAGTATTGTTTTTTTTACTGAGAAGTAATTCTCAGTGTTGCTAAATATAGGAACAAATATCTATATCATAATTCTTTTCCCCTTTAAAAAAAATGCCATTTGTGTAACCTCAGTCTCTTTGCACTTTATGCCCTCATAAGAATATGCTCTGTTTCAACCTAAATTGGAATTTAAACAAATGAATGTTTATGAATTTGTTTGAAATTCAAATGAATTTCGAATGAAGTGAAATTTTATTAAATGAAAATGAAAATTGAAAGATGAATCTTAAATTTTTCCCTAAAGACAGAAGTTGTTCAATAATATACTTAGCCTTGATTAGATAAAATTAAATACTGTCACTTTAAAATTTTTATTATCTTTCTGCAGGAATTATTTGACATTCAAAGGATTCTCCTATCTGTTACAATTCATAGAAAACAAGTTAGCCCAAGAAAGCCTACAGTCTGTGGAACTCTATCAAAAAGCAATCATAGATCAAGAAAGATTTAACTTGCTAATAAGGTTTGTACCATTTAATTTTTAGTAGAAATGGATAGGAATAAGGTTACTTGACCTATGATTTCATTGGTGTATAGAACTTCCAGATGAGGAAACTCTTTCAACAGGTACAGGCTTGCATCTTCTCTGCAACTTACAGTCTGAGAGAGTTGCCTAGAGAGGCACTTTGAGAGGTTAAGTGACTTAGTCAGAGTCTTGCATAGCCAATGTATATCAGAGGCAGGTCTTGAACTCAGGTCTTCCTTACTCTGAGGTAGTAGCCATATAAAGCAAAGGGGCTGGATTTGAGAGAGAACGTAGCAATAGAATCAACAGAACCTGGCAAAGCATTGTATTTAGGAGTCAAGGAAGAGAGAACAGTCAGGGGGAACTCCAAAGTTGCGAACCACCCAGGTTCACTGGAATGATAGCAGTGACCTCAGCAGAAATAGGAAAGTTTGGAGGAAAATAAAATGTGGAGAAGAAGGTAATGAGTCCCATTTTGAATATATTGAGTTTGAGAGACTGATGGGTGGGAGACTGAAGAGGAGGTAGGAGGAGGTGGGATTAAGAGCACACATAGATGAATTAAAATTGACAAGAAAGACCACTTCCTTTTTAGAGACTGGAAGAAAAGAGATGGTTGTGTATGATGTAGAATAAGAGAGAAGTGGGGAGCTTGTGATGAATAACGACTCTACTTTCAATAAAGTAGGAAACAAAATTTCTTTACTGGGGCTGCAGCAGGGTAGGAGGGGGAATTAGTATAGGGAATTTAAGGAATGACCTCTTGAGAGGCAGGGTGGTGTCATTCAGTAGCAAAAAACCTAGGTTCACATCTGAGCTCTGCCTCTTACTATTTATGACCTTGGGAAATTTACTTAAGCTCTGTAGGTCTGAGTTTTCTCACTTGTTAATGATAATATCACAAATAGATGTGTGTATGCATATGTATGTGTAAATATACATGTGTGTGTGTCTATCTGTCTATTTATCTTTCTCTCTATCTGTGTCTCCAACCCCAAATGTCCCACTTCTTTTTGAAAGATCCTTCCAGTCACCTGCACTTTAAACTTTGGAATCATCTTTGGCTCTCCCTTCTTTCTCATCCACTTCATCTAATCAATTACCAAGTCTTGTTGATTTTATTTTGGCAATATCTCTTATATATGTCCCCTTGTTTCTTGTCATATTGCCATCACCTTTGTTCAGGACCCCATTACATCTCACCTGGACCATTTTAATAATATATAATCTTTCTGCCTCTAGTTTGTCTCCTTTTCCAACTATCCTTTACAAAGCTGTCAAAATATCTTTTTATGAAATAATCTTCCTTATCACTACCCTACTCAAAAAAGTTCAGTGGTTCTCCATTTCCTATGTGAACAAATGCTATTTGTTTGACATTTATGACCTTTCACAATATCTCCAACTTTACTTTCTAGCCCTGCTTGACATTCTACCACTTTCTACATTCCATCCAACCTACACTACCAGATGTTTACCCAAACTTGTCCTGATTACTCCCACCTCCGTACATTTGTATAGTCAATCTGTAATGACTGGAGTAGATTGTCTCCTCATCTCTGCCTGTTGGAATCTTAGCTCTAGTGTCATCTCCTCCAGGAAATCTTCCCTTATTACCTCAGGTGAAAGTCATCTCTCCTATTACACTTATGTAGACCTCTCCTTTATTCCTATCAGAGTAACATGTTTAATGTATATTTTCCAGTTTGAGTTGTAGCTTTCCTCAAGGAAAAATCTCTAGATTTGGCATTCAAGACCTTAGACACCAGTTTCCTCATAGGTGAAATGTGGAAGTTGGATCTGATACTCATTGCAAAATTTTAGAGATCTATTGCAAATCCTATGATCCTAAAGAGCAAGAATTGTGTTATTTTTCATCTTCATATCCCCAGCTGCTAGTAAAATGCCTTGTACATAGTAGACACTTAGTAAATTATTAACATGATTAAATTTCATTGACATGGCTAAATAGTATTATTGTGCGAGATTGAAATCTAGCGTAATTCAAAAGAATTGTCGCAAATCCTTAGCACAAAGTTAGTCATCTTTTACACAAGAGAGATTTCCACATTATTCTCTCTGACAGTTTAGGCACAGTGTTAGCAAGAACCATTTGTGGATCATTGTGTAAATATATCTAAATATATTATTTTATAATCTAGGCCTGAATCCTGTCCAGTCATTGAATAAGTATTTATCATGTGCAGCATTATATAGTGGACAGAGAGATAGCAAACTGACCCTAGATGCCACCTCTGACATATATTGGCTGTGTTACTCTGGGCTAGTAACCTCTCGGTGCTCTAGACAACTTTCTAAGGCTACAAATTGCAGAGAAAGTGCCGACCTGCATTGGTAAAGGGAGTTTCCTTATCTGAAGTTCCATGTATGAATAAACTCACAGGCCTAATTCCTGTCCCTATCTCTATGTTCCTACTATACATTTAGCAGCGATCTTAGGTGCTGTGGGAGCACCAGTTCCTGCTTTTAAGTAGTTTATAATCTAGGTGAAGAGATGAAATATAGTATGACATAATTAGAGAAAGCTTACGAGGTAGTATGCAATTAATTACTAGATTATGTCACATAGTATATAAAAATGCTTTAGGAATTCTGAGAAATTAAAGATCATTGTGGGTTGCTATAGGCAGGAAAGTTCCCTGGGGAGTTATTACAAACATTGGAGAAATTGTATACAAATCAGAATATGAATATATATACAAAATTCCATTTTAAAGATGAAAACCAGTAAGTTGCACTTTTCATTTTCCATCCCTTCCAACTAAGCAAAGTACTATTATAATTGAATTTTAGTATATTGTAAGCTTCTCAAGGTCAGAGGTCATGTCTTATTTTCTTTGTATCCCTCATATCCTAGTATGGTGCTTTGCATAGACTAAGGAGTCATTTAAATTCATAAACCTTAATAAGCACTGACAATATACATGGTTAATATTAATAGCTTGCAATACAAAGGCAAAGGCAAAGGACTCAGCCCTTAGGGTGTTTCTAGTCTAATGGGAGGAGGGAGAGAGAAGACTTGTACACACCTATATATATGTAAAGTATGTACAAAATAAGACCAAATCATTTCAGAGAGAGATAGGATTAATAATTGGGGAGATCAGGAGAGCTTAATGTAGGAGACATGACCAATATCTTAACGAAGCTAGGGATTCCAAAAGTCACAGATGAGGAGGAAATGCAATCCAGATATGGAGCACACTTGTGCAAAGACATGGAGGCAGGAGATATATTGTGTATGGGAAACAGCTAGAGACTAATTTGGCTGAAATAAACTGTACATTAATTAATATGAAATAAAATTAGAAAGTAGGTGAGACCTAAATTAAATTAAGGAATTAAATGCCAATGTCAATAATTAGAATTGTTGAATATATGCAAGTGGTCATTTTTTTCCACTTTGAAATACATATACCTCATCTAATCATTTTTATTCCCTAAATTCATAGCAATAGCAATAACAAGTTTTAAAATTCCTTATGAGTTATAGATGTATATACCTTGATGATAAAAAAAAAATAACTCTTGCCTTTTCTTTAGTTCATAGATTTAGAGCTAGAAGAGACTTAGAGACCATGTAGTCCAGTATCCACAGAGGTTAAGTGAGCTGCCCAAGGTCACACAGGTAGTAGGCAGAATCACCAGGAGTCAAATCGTGGTCTTCTCTATATCTAATACCCTTTTGACTGTACCACAATGCTACTTTTTAAATTCAAACTTCATGTAATTCATTATCATATGTACACAGAAAGATTGCCCAGCTAAAGTATAGTTTGAGCAACAAGGAGTTAAAAGTGGGTTTGATTACCATGTTTTTTAAAGCAAGTTTTCCAACATTGCTCTGTTTTACGTCTTTGTCAAGAGACATTGTAGTTACTGCATTTTATGTCTAGATTATATTACAGATATATTTCAATAAACCATGAAGAACTACCATAGATTCTATAAGCTGTTGGTCTGTGCTTAAATAAACATTTCATGCAGCACCTGTTTTATTTTATAGCCTTTGTAATCAAACTGACATTTGAAAGAAGAGACCTTGAAGCATGTGGAGCAGTGTCCTTCACCAGCTTCAGAGATTGTTACAGCACACATCCGCTAAATGCCTCTTACCTGAGGAAGCTCTATTGACAGGTAGTAGTGTGGATGAAAAGCCAGTCAGGTATTATAGTAATGAATTAATGCTATTGTGTGGTTGCAATTCTATTCCATTTGTCAGGATGCTATACAGAGAGGTGACTCAAACTGAAAAGTATTGCATAAGATTTGTCCAATCCTAAGCAGTTGTACCATATTTTAAGTGATCTAAGCCAGCGCTTAGATTTTGTTTACCTATGTTGTATGTGTCTTTGTAATTGATTACATCTCTATTGTTTGACTTTCCATTTTCCATAGTTTTGTTGGCTTATACAGACTCAGAGTAACATGTTTAATGTATATTTTCCAGTTTGAGTTAGATTTAAATGATTTATTTCTTGAGGGATAAGTGGATATATCTGCTTTTGTTGATATATACTGCTCTATAGATGATAGCTACTATTATTATTTTAAAAATCTGAATTTATGCATGTTAGCACAGTTGTATATAAAAGTGTTTTGTTTGTTTTATTTTTCAAACATTCTGGCCACCCCTGGGCAGGGCACTTCAGATACCCTATTGTACAATCAATTGACAACCCCAGGGTTCTGGGATTATCTTAGCCTTTAACACGTCGGGCCCTAGGCTGGTTTCTAAGCATTCAGACCCATGTCATCTAAATAACTTTCTCCTGTAAAATGAGACTCTTTCTCTAGAGCCCTGAGAACATGTTTCTGGACCAGGACTGAAGCACATCTTTTAAGCATCCTAGGTTTATTCTCCCCAGAAACTTCTGTGTATTGTGGCCTATGAGTTGCCATTAGTTATTTTGTACACTGAAATAGTTATTGAAAAACAACTTTGAAAACTAAAAATTGTACTAGCTCTAATTTTGTTTAAACCTGGAATTAGGTTTTTTTAAATAAATTCTTACTTATGTCTTTTATTTTTTGCACAATTGTAGTGTCTCCCAGAATTGCCTTTCCTTCCCCTCCCAGAAAGCCATCTCATATAACAAATAACATTTTTTAAAGACAAAAAAAGTAGAGGAAAACAACGTAACTGAGCATTGAAAAAGTCTGAATATGTATGTAATGTTTAATACTTGTGAACTTCCCACCTCTGCAAAGAGATGGAATAGGAGTATTTCATATCTCTTCTTTCTAAGCTATGCCTGTTGTTTATAATTTCACAACATTAATTTTTCACTTTTGTGTGTGGTTGTTCTTTCTATTTAAGTTGTAGTCATTTCGCATATTGTTTTCTTGACTCTACTTACTTCATCCTGAATTAGTTCATGTAGATTTTTTCCATACTTTGTTTCATCACTTTCATTCATCTTTTTTACAGCACAGTGATAAGCCATTCCCCATTTGATAGGCTTCTACTTCATTTCCAATTCTTTGCTATCACAGAAAGTGTTACTATAAATATTTTGGTATGCTATATATGGGGACTTTTTTGTTCTTATCCGTATCCTCCTTGGGGCCTAAACCCAGCAATGGAATCTCTGGGTCAAAGTATATGGACCTATTAGTCACTTTACTTACATAAGCCTATAATTAATTTAATAAAATAAATAAGCGAGACATCTTAACAGAGTGAATAGAGTATTATAGACATAGTTAGAAAAACTTTCACTTAATAGTTATGTGAACTGGGCCAAATCACTTCACTCTTCTGGACCTCAGTTTTCTTAAGCAGAAGTTGGACTAGGTGGCCTCTAAGAGTTCCTCTATGATTCTAAATTCACATACCGTATTAACCCACCAAAAGTTACTCTGGATGGCTAAGTAGATGAGTGGCTATTCACAAAACTTATTTAAGTATACAAATGATAAAATGATTTATTTTAATTACACTTAACTCTCATGTAGGCTCTTTCACCTTTAGCCCTGCTTCCAGCCCATTAGCAACTGATAACACTATTTTATTTAAGTGGAATTTAGTGTAAAGTAGGTCAGTCTTGGACCTTGTTCAGGGGAATTTAGTTAAGACATTTCTAAAAGGATTTTAATTTAAGTTAGATGTTAGAATGTGACTTCCTGGAAGGGAACAGATTGGTTTTTTTTTTAATTTTCTTTGTAACTCTAGCATATAGCACAGTGCCTTGCAAAAGTGATTGTTGATCGATTGGCCCCACAGCATGAACTTAAAATTAGACAATGGCCCAAGTGTATTTTTATTGTAGGCTAAATCTAGATTAATAGTATGCAAAATGTAGGAAATGCTGGAAATATACCAAATTTCCTTCTTCATCAGGAGTAGTGGCTTCTGAACTGAAGATGTCAAAGGCAGTGAGATAAAATGGTCTTTCTTTCACTTTTTTATCAGGTAAAAAAAAATGACAATCTTAAAAGATAGCATGTTTTATAAGGGGTGGAAAGAACCTGGGGAGGGAAATCTTTCTCATCCATGTATGTGTTTTGTGAGATAATTATGTGTGTTTCAAACCTAACCAACCCACTTGCTGCTTTCTCCAAGCTGTTTTAAAATTGATATACTATTAGTCATAAACTACAGTTTTGGTATGACATAAAAAGCACATATTCATTTATAATTCTGTTTGCAAACAGATTTGTTATATAATATGATTCATTGCATTATTCTCTGCCAAATTGAGATTGTGGGTGCTAGAATATGATATATCTATGTCTAATGGACTTAAACTTGTTATAGTTTCATAACATTCATAATAGAGCATCTGACTGTTGATCTACAGTTCTGCATCCAGCTCAACCTTTCATAAGAAACGATCTTTCTTTATTACTAGCAAAGATCTGTAAATTAATATCTGTAGCCTTCAGTAGCTGTCTCTACCAAAACAGTTTTATAAAGCCAGTTAGAAATACCAAGGGTGGTTGTTAATAACAGTACTTTATTCACTTACACTTAATCACTACAGGTTAATACGTTTTGGCCACTTGTTAAATAACCACTTAGCTGTGTGTCATTTAGTATGCTCTAGTATTTAAACAATTGAACTCTAATTGGTTTTTAGTTTTTCCTCCCAAGGCAAATTTGTTAAATAGAAGTTTTCCTTCTACATCTCCTCCACAAGTTCCCAGATCTGTTCTTCTTTCCCAACAATTTCCTGTTGCCTCTGCAGTGGTATCCCTACCCTAATTCAGTTTTATCTTTTCTGTAATCTTTTTTTTTTTTTTAGTGTCACCTTCCTGGCTCAGTGTGTCAATTAACTAATCTAATAGACTCATCCTGAGACACTAATTTGGGGTAGCTAGGTGGCGCAGTGGATAGAGTGCTGTGTCTAGAGTCAGAATGAATTCAAATCTGGCCTCAGATGCTTACTAGCTATATGACCCAGGGTAAGTTACTTAACCCTGTTTGCCTCAGTTTCCTCATCTGAAAAGTGAGCTGGAGAAGGAATGGCAAACCACTCCAGTATCTTTGTCAAGAAAACTTCAAGTGGGGTCACAAAGATTCAGACACAATTAAAATGACTAAACAACAAGACATTCATTTGGAAAGAGTACCCAGCCTTTGTTGTCTAATCTATGCATGGTTCAGTGGACATTTCAAACTACATAGAAGGGCAATGCTGTGATGAGGGAGATATTTGAGACAGGTAGGCTTTTCTCTGTCCATCAAATTAAATGAAGTAGATCATTGCCTATGGCATCTTCATGTAGGACAGACACTTTTTGGCTCTATTACCAGCTCCTTATAAGTCATGTCAGTCAATCATCAAGCATTTATTAAGTGCCTTTTATAATTCAAGTGTTTCGCTAAGCACTAGAGCCACAAAGGAACAGAAAAACATGATCACTTCCCTCAAGGAGCTGACATTCTGTTGGGGAGAGAACATGCAAATACCTACATTATAAGATATATACATTCAAAATGGAATGTAATCAGTGAAGGAAAGCTCTAGGGTGGGATAGGAAAGAGACAGGGAGAGGCTTCCTGCAGAAGATGGTATTTGAGCTATATCTTGAAGGAAGCCACGAAGGCTAAAAGGTAGAGGTGAAGTGTGAGTCAGTAAATAAACATTTTTTACTTGCTTACTATGTGCCCATTTCTTTGCTTAAGATGTAGGGAGGAAAAGAAATACAAAATGCCCTCAAGTAGCTTGCTTTGTAATGGAAGAAATGCAAACAACTGTACATTCAAGATTTATGGGGCATACTGAGCATTCCAAAAAGTGGGAGATGGCCATTGCAAAGGCAGCATTAAGAAAGAGTCATATGTGAGGAACAGTAATTAGGCCAGTATAGCTGGATCATAGCATGAGTGGAGGAAAGTAATCTGTGAGAAGACTGGAAAGGAAGAAAGGAGGCAGGTTGTGAAGGACTTTCAATGTCATGAAACATCTCTATGCTTTAGTTTCCTCATCTAAAATGGGATACTTGTTTCTTTTTAAAAATTGTTATTTTAAACTTAATACACAATAGATAAAGAAACACATTGTAAACTTAAATATTGAAACAAATACAAAATAAAAAGGGGGAAAAAGCATTGCCATTTGAATAGCAGAATGTAAGAGAGGATTCAAAACTTAAAGCAATAAATTTCTGTTTCAAGAAAGCCTATATAAATACTATGCATTTTGCCCAGTTGTCCATCTTTTCTTTGCTTCCTTGTAAGTTTTCATTTATTCTATGCTATCCACCTTTTACTTTGTTCTTTCTTCCCTCTTGCTCCTCTCTTCCTTCCCCAAAGAAGGCTTGGGTGCTGCTTTATGTTAATTTCATGGCGATTTTCTGTCTGTTTGTGGAGGAAATCTGGAGAGCCTGGAATTTCTGACCTATTCCACCATCTTCCCAGAATGCCCATTGATAATGAATTATTTCTAAGTGAACTGAGATCCTTAGAAAATAAGCATTCTATGATTCTATAAAGTGAAAAGAAACTGTAATTTTAGTGTGGGGAACTCCCAGTGTGGGAACTCTTTACAGATCATTTACTTAATAATCATCGATAAGTGCAATGGAGTTACTGGCAGGACGGGGCATATAAAAGTTAAGTGACTTGCTCAGGATCACACATGGCTTATAAGTGTAAGGAGTGGGATTTGAACAAGGTCTCCCCAATTCCAGGGTCACCACTCTTATCCACTATGCCATATTGCCCTTTTAAATAAAGGGAATTATTAGTATTTTTTTACTATTATTTTTATTATGAACTGAATCACCAGCAGACACAAACATTATACCATACAAGAATAATGAAAAAGAACACTGTATATGAAAGCATGAACTTCTATAATGTAGTTTTTTTAAGGAAGCAAAAATTAAATTTAGTAAGGTAGTAAACCAAATTGTCCTGCTTATTGTGCACCCTTTTGAATTTATTTTTTCCTCTATGTACTTTTAATCTTGTATTGGGTTTTTTTTTGCATCACTTCTATTTTAACCTAATCCCTCCTAAAAGGAACCTTCCCTTTATTATTTTCTTCCAGTAAGTGTGAAGTAGTCAAAGATTTTTAGGCAAAAGCTATAATATTCGGTGATATGTATTATTACTTGAATTTTAGGTATGTATGATTCATTAAAATGCAATGGATGTTGCTTTGGGTGTTTAATGAACATTTTGTTCATTAACTTACTGTACTTAGTTTAAAATGTTATAAAGTATATGTTTTGATAAAGCCTAATAAATATAATCACAATTAGCAGTTTTCCCATAAGTAAAAAAGCTTTTTAAAAAGATTCCCTATTATTTATTTTATTTTTGCAGGTGCAACTAATTGTCCCTCTCAGTGGCTACTTTTAAGTACAATTATTCAATTTTGCTCTCAAGCCCATGTTGAAAAATTGTGGCAGCTTTCTTACTTGGTTTGTGAATATGTATACCAAGTTTTTTTTTCTATTTTCTTATAAAATTCTGAGTACTGAAAATTTAATTTTCATTTACAACTTTAGTCAGAATATCAGGCGGTTGCCAATAAATTGAAAGTAGGAAAAAATTGAAAGAAATTACATAACTATAATATTTATTTGGTAAAAACTTTATATGTAGAATTAATTATGGACCACTTCAAGCATTTTTTCCTTCTGTGATGTGACAAACCAAAGAAATATATAACTAACTTCATTGTAGCCTTTGCTTCTTTTCTGTGACATTCATTTGTTTTATATAATTTTCCAATACAAAGTAAATATTAGTGATCAATCCCCTCCAAATTCTCATTTTATTTCTGTAGAACTTTTGTTTCTTTTTATAATGCTATAGAGCACAGGTGCCAAGAGATGTACAATCAAATAAATTGATAGACAACAACAATCCCAAATCAGTACTAAATTATTACTTTAAAAATTATTTTTCTTTAATTCATGTAATTTTTGTCTAATGACCTTGGGTAAAAAAAGTTTAATTGGGTTCTCTAAGAGTTAGGACTGGCTAGCAGAAATAAAAGTCTAGTTTTGTAGTTCTGGTTATCTTTCATTTGGTGTATGACCTTGCGCAAGTAATTTAGCATCATTTTCTTAGTTCTTCATTTGTGAATGAGCAGAGCAGTCATAAGTAAAGAGATCTCCTTTAGGCCAGGCCCTATGACAATAACTGCCGTAATGCTGTCACTATCCTACAAGGTCTGATCTTCAGTTTTGTGGGTCTAGAAATTCATTTTTATCATTTCTCCAAGAGAGATGGCCATAATCAATTGCTTTACTTTAACTGAACTCACAAAAAATTGATTTAGAAATCAAAATACTCATCAATTAATTTTGGTACATTACTACAGAGTTGTACATTTTAGGTATTAATTATTGGTAATTTATAATCTGTAATATTTCACACAAATGAAATATTCAGTCAAAAAGAAAAAAATTTTGTAACATTAGAAAATAAGATGTTTTCCTAATACCTGCCCCCCATCACAAAATAAAATATGTGGAATTATAAAAAAATTTACCTATGTCCAGTTTCTGCCCTACCATTTTCCAATTTTCCCAGCAGTTTTTGTGAAATAGTAAATTCTTAGCTCAGAAGCTGTATTCTTTAGGTTTATCAAAGAGTAGATTGCTATAGTCATTGACTTCTCCATCTTGTGTACCTATCCTATTCCATTGATCCACCACTCTGTTTCTTAGCCAGTACCAGGTAGTTTTGATTACTGCTGCTTTGTAGTGCAGTTTAATATCTGGTATAGCTAGGCCACCTTCCTTAGCATTTCTTTTCATTAATTCCCTAGATATTCTAGACCTCTTGTTCTTCCAGATGAATTTTGTTATTATTTTATCCAGCTCTGTAAAATAATTTTTTGGTAGTTCGATTGGTGTGGCACTGGATAAATTAATTTAGGTAAAATTGTCATTTATATTATATTAGCTCGGCCTAACCATGAGCAACTGATATTTTTTCCATTTATTTAGATCTCACTTTATTCACATGAAAAGTGTTTCATAATTAAGTTCATATAGGCCCTGGGTTTGTCTTGGCAGATAGACTCCCAATATTTTATAGTGTCTACAGTACATTTGAATGGAATTTCTCTTTCTATCTCTTGCTGTTGGGTTTTGTTAGTAACATATAGGAATGCTGAGGATTTATGTGGGTTTATTTTATATCCTGCAACTTTGCTAAAGTTGTTTATTATTTCACATAGTTTTTTTACTTGATTCTCTAGGATTCTCTAAGTAAATCGTCATATCATCTGCAAAAAGTGATAATTTAGTTTCTTCTTTGCCTATTCTTATTCCTTCAATTTCTTTTTCTTCTTTTATTGCTACAGCTAACATTTCTAGTACCAAATTGAACAGTAGGGGTGATAACGAACATCCTTGTTTCACTCCTGATCTTATTGGGAATGCATCTAGCTTATCTCCATTACAAATAATGCTTGTTGATGGTTTAGGTAGATGCTATTTACAATTTTAAGGAAGGCTCCATTTATTCCTATGCTTTCTAGTGTTTTTTAATAGGAATGGTTGTTGTATTTTGTCAAAGGCTTTTTCTGCATCTATTGAGATGATCATATGGTTTCTGCTACTTTTGTTGTTGATATGATCAATTATGCTGATAGTTTTCCTAACATTGAACCAGCCTTGCATTCCTAGAATAAATTCTACCTGGTCATAGTGCATTATTCTCAGGATAAGTCGCGCAGTCTTTTGGCTAATATTTTATTTAAAATTTTTGCATCAGTATTCATTAAAAGTCCATATTTTGCCTTGGAGCATGATACTATCTCTTCCTTTATCCCTCTCTCAATATATTCTTCTCTTTTCCCTTAATTTGATTTTACTTTTTTAGATATCATCCCTTCATATTCACTCACCCTGTGCCTCTCTCTTTCTCTCTCTCTCCATTATATATATAATATATATATATATATATATATTATAATATATATACACACCTACATATACATACATAGACACCATGTATACAACACACACACACACACACACACACACACACACACACACATATATATATATATATATATATATATATATATATATATACACACATACATATTCCTTTCAGCTACTATGATACTGAGGTCTCATGAATCATACACACCATCTTTTCATGTAGGAATGTAAACAAAACAGTTCAACTTTAGCAAGTCCCTTACAATTTCTCTTTCCTGTTTATCGTTTCATGCTTCTCTTGATTCTTGTGTTTGAAAGTCAAATTTTCTATTCAGCTCTGGTCTTTTCACTGAGAAAGCTTGAAAGTCCTCTATTTTTGAAAATCCATATTTTGCCTTGGAGCATGATACTCAGTTTTGCTGGTTAGGTAGGTGATTCTTGGTTTTAATCCTAGCTCCATTGACCTCCAGAATATTGTATTCCAAGCCCTTCGGTCCCTTAATGTGGAAGCTGCTAGATCCTGTGTTATCCTGATTGTTTTTCCACAATACTCAAATTGTTTCTTTCTGGCTGCTTGCAGTATTTTCCTTGACCTGGGAGCTCTGAAATTTAGTGACAATATTCCTAGGAGTTTTCTTTTTGGGATCTTTTTGAGGAGGTGATCTGTGGATTCTTTCAATTCCTATTTTACCCTCTGGCTCTAGAATATCAGGGCAATTCTCCTTGATAATTTCTTGCAAGATATCTAGGCTCTTTTTTTGATCATGGCTTTCAGGTAGTCCAATAATTTTTAAATTCTCTCTCCTGGATCTATTTTCCAGGTCAGTGGTTTTTCCAGTGAGATACTTCACACTGTCTTCCACATTTTCATTCCTTTGGTTCTGTTTTATAATATCTTGATTTCTCATAAAGTCAATAGCTTCCACTTCCTCCAATCTAATTTTTAAGGTGGCATTTTCTTCAGTGGTCTTTTGGACCTCCTTTTCCACTTGGCTAATTCTGCCTTTCAAGGCATTCTTCTCCTCCTTGGCTTTTTGGAGCTCTTTTGCCATTTGAGTTAGTCTATTTTTAAGGTGTTGTTTTCTTCAGTATATTTTCAGTATTTTTTTTGGTCTCCTTTAGCAAGTCATTGACTTGTTTTTCATGGTTTTCTTGCATCCTTCTCATTTCTCTTCCCAATTTTTCTCTACTTCTCTAACTTGCTTTTCCAAATCCTTTTTGAGCCTTTCCATGGCCTGAGACCAGTTCATGTTTTTCTTGGAGGCTTTTGTTGTAGGCTCTTTGAGTTTGTTGACTTCTTCTGGCTGTATGTTTTGATGTTCTTTGTCACCAAAGAAAGATTCCAAAGTCTGAGACTGAATCTGGGTGCGTTCTCGCTGCGTGGCCATGTTCCCAGCCAAGTTACTTGACCCTTGAGTTTTTCAGCAGGGTATGACTGCTTGTAGAGTGACGAATACTATATTCCAAGCTTGAGGGGATGCGCTGTTGATTTTAGAGCTATTACAGCCAGCTCTGCCACACCAGCACTCCTCCTTCCCCAAGAACCCCCAAACCGGACTGGACTTAGATCTTCAGCAGGCTCTTCACTCCTGCTCTGATCTGTCACTTAATTCCTCCCACCAGGTGGGCCTGGGGCCAGAAGCAACTGCAGCTGTAGTTTTGTAGCTGCCCCACCTTCGCTGCCCCCAGGGCAGTGGCTGAACGCAAACTCTATCCCCCTGTCCCCAGCAGCTTTTCCCACTAACTTTCTCTGTTGTCTTTGGTGTTTGGGTTGAGAAGTCTGGTAACTGCTGCAGTTCACTGATTCAGGGCGCTAGGGCATGCTCCACCCGGCTCCTGGTTGGTCCGCGCAGCACACACTGGGCTCTGGTCCGCTCCGCTCCCAGCTCCGTGCAGGATAGACCTCACCCAGAGACCATCCAAGCTGTCCTGGGCAGGAGCCCTGTTTCCCTCCGCTATTTTCTGGGTTCTGCAGTTTTAGAATTGGTTCAGAGCCATTTTTATAGGTTTTTAGAGGGGCTTGGCGGGGAGCTCACGCTAGTCCCTGCTTTCTGGCCACCATCTTGGCTCTGCTCTTGCATCAATATTCATTAGGGAAATTGGTCTATAATTTTCTTTTTCTGTTTTGACTCTTCCTGGTTTAGATATTAGTACCATACTTGTGTCATAAAAGGAATTTGGTAGGACTCCTTCTTCACCTATTTTCCCAAATAGTCTATAAAGTATAGGAATTAATTGTTCTTTAAATGTTTGATAAAATTCACATGTAAAACCATCTGGCCCTGGAGATTTTTTCCTAGGAAGTTCATTGATGGCTTGCTCAATTTCTTTTTCTGAGATGGGGTTATTGAGGAATTTTGCTTCCTCTTCTGTTAACCTGGGCAACTTATATTTTTGTAGATATTTATCCATATCAATAAGGTTGTCAAATTTATGGGCATACAGTTGTGCAAAAATTCCTTATTATGTTTTAATTTCCTCTTCATTGGAGACAAGTTCACCCTTTTCATTTTTGATACTGGTAATTTGATTTTCTTCTTCCTTTTTTTTAATCAAATTGACCAAAGGTTTATCAGTTTTTCATAAAACCAGCTCTTTGTTTCATTTATTAATTCAGTAGTTTTCTTAATTTCAATTTTATTAATCTCTCCTTTGATTTTCAGTATCTCTAATTTGATATTTAGGTAGGGATTTTCAATTTATTCTTTTTCTAGCTTTTTCAGTTACATGCCCAATTCATTGATCTCCTTTTTCTCTATTTTATTCATGTAAGCATTTAGAAATATAAAACTTTCCTTAAGAACTGCTTTTGCTGCATCCCATAAGTTTTGGTATGTTGTCTTATTATTGTCGTTTTCTTGAATGAAGTTATTAATTGTTTCTCTGATTTGTTTCTTGGCCCACTCATTCTTTAGAATTAGATTATTTAGTTTCCAATTAATTTTTATCTTATTTTTCCATGGTTCTTTATTACAAATAATTTTTTTTGCATTGTGATCTGAAAAATATGTTTGAGTACTTCTGCCTTTGTGCACTGGATTGTGAGGTTTTTGCCCTAGTACATGGTCAGTGTTTTGAGTATGTGCCATGTACTGCTGAGAAGAAAGTATATTCCTTTTTATCCCCATTCAGTTTTCTCCAGAGGTCTATCATATCTGCCTTTTCTAAAATTCTGTTCACCTCCTTCTTTCTTATTTTTTTGAGTTAGATTTATCAAGTTCAGTGAGGAGGAGGTTGAGGTCTCCCAATATTATAGTTTTGCTGTCTCTCTCTTCCTGTAACTCCCTTAATCTCTCCTCTAAGCACTTGGTGCATATATTTTAAACAATGATATTGCTTCATTGTTTATGGTGCCTTTTAGCAGGGTGTAGTGTCCTTCCTTATCTCTTTTAATTAGATCTGTCTTTACTTTTGCTTTGCCTGAGATTAGGATTGCTACCCCTGCTTTTTTACTTTAGCTGAAGCACAATATATTTTACTCCAGCCTTTTACTGTTCCCCTTTGTGTATCCCCGTTTCAAATGTGTTTCTTGTAAACAGCATATTGTAGGATTATGTTTTTTAATCCATTCTGCTATCCACTGTGTCATCCCCATTTTATTCCATTCACATTCACAGTTATGATTACTATCTGTATCTTTTTCCCATCCTATTTCCCGCATTTATGCTTTTATTTCTCCCTTTCTCCTTCCACTCCTCAGTAAAGTTTTGTTTTTGACCACCGCCTTCCTCAGTTTATCCTCCCTCTTGATTCCCCTCCCTTATCATACATTTTCCATTTGCCACTTCTTCCCTCCCTTCTGACCACCCCCCCCCTTTTTTCCCCCTTTCCCCTCCTACTACCTGTAGGACAAGATCGACTTCTATACTTATCAGGGTATGTTATTCCCTTCTTGGACCAAATCCGATGAGAATAAAGCTCAAATACTACTCTTCTCCCTCCCTTCTTTCCCTCTACTATAATGTTTTTTGTGCCTCTTCATTTGATGTAATTTACCCTTTCCTACTACCTCCTTACCTCTTCTCCCAGAACCCTCCCTTTACATCTCTTAATTATGGTTTTTATCCTTACATCAGTTATTTTATACAGATGTCCACAGTCTATGTGTATCCCTTTCAAGATTGACGTATATATATATATATACATATATATCATACATAAGATGATATAATCCTATATAAAGATGTAAATAATTTGCCCTTATTTATTAATAAGGTTTGTGGGTGTTTTCTCCCCTGTTTACCTTTTTGTCTCTCTTGAGTTTTGTATTTGAAGATCAAATTTTCCATTGAGTTCTGCCTTTTCATCAGGAAGGTCTGGAATTCCCTTATTTCATTGAATGACCATGTCCTTGCCTGAAAAATTATGCTTAATTTTGCTGGGTATTTGATCCTTGGTTGTAGTCCCAGCTCCTTTGTCCTTCGGAATATCATATTCCAATTTCTCCTGGCCATCTTCTGGGCTAAGAATTCACTATTTCACAAAAACTGCAGGGAAAATTGGAAAATGGTAGGGCAGAAACTGGGCATAGACCGGTATCTTACACCATATACCAAAATAAAGTCAAAATGCGTTCATGATTTAGAAATAAAGGCTGATACTATAAGCGGTTTGGGAGAGCAAGGAATAGTTTACCTATCAGATATATGGAAAAGAAAAGAATTCATGATATAACAAGAGATCGCATTACAAAATGCAAAATAGATAATTTTGATTATGTTAAAATGTTTTTGTGTAAAAAAAAGCCAATGCAACAAAGATTAGGAGGGAAGCAGAAAATTGGGAGAAATCTTTACAACTAGTGTCTCTGAGAAAGGCCTCATCTCTAAAATATACAGGGAACTGAGCCAAATTTATAGGAATAGAAGTCATTCCCCAATTGAGAAATGGTCAAAGGATATGAACAGGCAGTTTTCAGAGGAAGAAATTAAAGATATCTATAGGCATATGAAAAAATGCTTGAAATCACTACTGATTAGAGAAATGCAAATCAAAACAACTCTTAGATACCACATCTCTCCTGTCAGATTGGCTAAAATGACAAAACAGGAAAATGATCAATGCTGGAGAGGATGGGGGAAAATTGGAACATTGTTACATTGCTGGTGTACATGGCTGATCCAGCCATTCTGGAGAGCAATTTGGAACTATGCCCAAAAGGCTATAAAAACGTTCATACCCTTTTGCCCCAGCAATACCACCTCTAGGGTTGTATCCCAAAGAGATCACACAAGTGGGAAAGGACCCATATGTACAAAAGTATTTATAGCGGCTCTTTTTGTAGTAGCAAAGAATTGAACATCAAGGGGATGCCCATCAATTGGGGAATGGCTGAACAAGTTGTGGTATATGAAGGTAAGGGAATACTATTGTGCATTAAGAAATGGGGATGATACCGACTTCATAGTATCCTGGAAAAACATACATGATATAATGCTGAGCGAGGGGAGCAGAACCAGGAGAACATTATACAACCACAGATATATGGATTCTGTGATGACTAACCCTGATAGACTTTGCTCTTCTCAGCAATGCAAGGTGCAAAGACGACTCATGATGGAGAGGGCTGTCTACATCCAGAGAAAGAACTATGCAGTCTGAATGCAGATTGAGGCACACTTTATGTTTGCCTTTTTTTTCTTTCCCCCTTTTTTTCCCTTTTGTTTTTGTCTTTGTTTTTTGTTTTTTTTTTAGTTTGGTTTCTTCTTTCTCTTGATTCATTCCATTGGTCATAATTCTTCTTTGCAACTTGACTATTGTGTAAATATTCAATGTGAAGTTATCTGTAGAAGATATATCAGATTCCATGCTGTCTTGGGGAGGGAGCGGGGGTAGGGGGAAAAGAAAATCTGGAACTCAAAGTTATGTGGAACTGAGTGTTGTAAACTAAAAATAAAAAATCTTAATTATAAATTTTTTTTACCATTTCTATATTTGTGGTTAAATAACTTAATATCTCTGTTCAAAAACTCCATTTAAATTATTAGCATACCCCCATCTCTTTATTCTCAACCTATCCAAATAATACCAAACTCCCAGGATTGCTTGCTCAGCAATTGACAAAACTTCCTTTCATCTTAAACCTCTTCCTTTTTCACTCCTTCCATCTTCTGTTCTTCAAAGAAAAATAACACCCCTCTTGACAACTCATTCCCCTGCCACCTTTTCCATTACTGACTGCTATTTCTCTAATACTCTCTAACTCATTGATCATGATTCAGGAGTTGGAATACTCCTTGTTTCCTAGTACCACTTTTATACCTTCTTGTAACCGCCTTAACTAACCTCTTTTGAAGTTCACACTACTCAAATTTGTCATCCTATCTAAATCTTGATAGCTATTATCTATAACCTCCCAGGACGTTTTCCTTCCTTTCTCATTGAGTTCATTGCATGACTCTCTTTCTTTCCTCCCCATCTCCTTTCTTATACTAGGATATGTTCTCTGTTCATATTGATACTCCCTCAAATATCCTAAAGGCCCTCAATCAGTTTCTCTTCCACTTGACCACACATACACAAGAGATGGGCATACCCTGATCTTGCCTTCACCCAATAGTTTTTCCAGTTCCAAGTTTATGAACTCCTAAATTCTTGATCTAATCATCTTTTATTATTCCATCTTCCCTGTGACTCACCACCCCTTATCCTTTTCTTTCATCCTAATTACCATTCCCTCCATCCTCAGTTCTTTCTAGGCCATTACCTTTGCAATGACTATACTCTCTTCCCTATCTGTCTCAGTCTTTTGGTGAATCCACCTAACTGCACACCATCCTTTATCCTCAATCCCTTTGTCCCTTTCTCCTGTTGCCTATCACATCTTGCCGAGCTCTGTCCTGGAATATTCCCACCATCCACCTGCGTTATTCTCTTCAGGGTCATTGACCAGACTAACCACAAATTTATATTATCTAATTTCAATTGTCCCCTTCCTTGAACAAGGCAAATCTTCTCTTCCTCCTGAAGTGATTTGCTATGGAGGATGGGAAAGCAGAGACCTGAGTTAGGGATTCAAATCGCCTCAAGGAAGGGAGATATTTGTAAGAAGCTATTGTGATAGTCCAATTGAGAAATGATGAGGGCCTGAACTTGGGTGGTTGCTGTGCAAATAGAGAGAAGGAAATAATAGCAAAAGCTAATACTCATAGCTAACATTTATATAGTCTTTACTGTGTGTGAAGCATCTATGCTAAGTGCTTTACAGTTATTATCTCATATGATCCTCACAACAACCCTGGGAGGTGAGTGCTATATTATCCCCCATTTTATTGATGGGGCAACTGAAACAAAACAGGTTTAAGTGACTTACCTAGGTCACACTGATAGTAAGGTCTGAGGCCAGATTGAACTCAAATTTTCTTGACTCCAGGCCCAGCACTCTGTCCATTGGGCCACCTAGCTGCCAACGTGATAGGAGGGTAGTCATGGAGATAGAATTGCCAAGACTTAGTAACTGATTTGGTATGTGGGTTGAGGGAAGTAAGGAGTCAAAAGTGATTACCAAGATAATGAGAATCTGGTAACTGCAAAGGTGGAGGGCCTTGGACATTAAGTGAAAAAATTTGGAGGAGGAGTAGTGGTTTTGGAGGAAAACTTTACTGTATTAATATCTGTGATACAGAAAATAACCGTTTATTATAGGCTTTAGTCTAGTCAGCTTCAGGCTGTTTTCTCTTTTTATAAATACAACAAGCACTTGTAAACTGTAATGTCAAATTAAAACTTTGCTATATTAAAGTTTAAACATAATGTAAGAATTAAAGAATATTATAACACCACTCTTCTTCCTAGTCACTGAGTCAAAAACTGAAGGAAGTGATATACAGGCAGTTGGATCTCAGGAAAAGATTTGACAACCCTCCCTGAGCCCAGGCTTATCTTTTTATAGTTCAAAAAACTAGGTGTATGAAGCATCAGTGGGAGCTTGTTGAGGGTGAGGGGAGTTGGGCATGAGTTGAGGGATGGAGGACAATATGTGGCCTGCAGGTACAGTAGCTCCAGGAGCCCTTCTTCCAAGGGCATCTACATAGTCCAATGTTATGGGGTAGAGGAGGAAGGGAGTTATCTTTTATCAATGCTACTTGTGCAGATAACTGCTAAGGGGCCGGGAGCCCTGAGGAACAAGCACTGTTTTAGAAGCAGAAAGGAGGTTGGGAGTTGTACAACAGAAGGAAGGAGAATATTGAGCCGTAAGGGATGGTTGTTTTTGAGACAAGCTCAGTTTTGACTGTTTAGGTAAGGATGAGATGCTACTCATTTTCCCACTCTCCAGTTGTTTGATCATATGCCCCTAGGAATTAATCCCTTGTAATGGCCAGCAAAGTGGGACTTTTTTGTTGCCTTGTGTTTTGGAGTGCTTCTCAGCACTAAGGCAATCAAGTGCCTTTGATTGAGTCTTGCCCTTTATTGGTAGGAAGGCCCACACCCTTTTGCTATTTAGGTCACAAGGATGTTGAATACCCCAGAGGTGAAGCACTTGACCCTCAAGAAGTGTGTATATATATATATATATTATATATATATATAATATATATACATATATATATATACATATACATATATATATATAGCCTTAAGGAGGGCCCCTGGCTTTGAAAAAACCTAGATGTTGGTACTTCTCTCTCTTGGTAACTATGTATGTATAGCTTTGGTCAGACAGCTAGAGCCTGTCTTGTTGATTTGTGTTATTTGCTCTGTTTTATACTTCTCTGTAATTCTGTTGTATTTGTTCTGAAAGTCAGGGTGCCAACTTTTCCCCTGACCTAAGTGAAGGATATATGTATGTTTGATTAAAGTGAGATTGTAAACCCCGTAAAGTTGCTTTCCTTAGAAAAGCAGATCAAAGAACCTGTGCTAGTAGCCCTCCTGTGTGTGGTGTTGTTGGTCTTACACTCCACATCTTCTGTTCGAAACACTGTTGGTACGTCCATGGAGGAAATGAGGAAAGCTCCAGGGGATTCTAACCTCCACTTTGGAGACCATTGTTCCAACAGGAACAGCTTACCGTTGTGAAATGCTGTATGCAAGGATTCGGCAATGGAAAACTACTGAGAAGGACCAGAGCTATGAAACACTTTCCCAGGATGGGTTTGACACTGAGTTAAGAAGTCAAAATGAATTTTAAAAAATGTCTACTTAAGCATTGTGAGAGGATACTAGAGTCAGAGTAAGTAATGACCAATATGTACAGCTAAAGATGACATTGATAAATAGGACGTTACATCATTATCCTCTGGTGTTTCTATTATTTTGATCTTGGTGTGATTTTTAGCTTTTCCAAATATAGTGCTATAATACTAGTTAATACTTTTGTGTTTACACTCTTAAAATAAATATAATATTCTTAATTAAAGAGATTTGGTAAGAAAATAAACTAATCTCTTTCAGATTATATGCTGATGGAGGATTAAGCTATAAAGACAACCTTCCAAAGACACATATTTTGATTGCAACAAAGTAATCTAGTAATGCACATGTTCCCCTTATAAACCCAAGACTTAAGGTATATTTGATTATTACTACTTTAGAAGCTTGCACTTAGTTATGGGGCCCTTTAAAAATTTCAGGTCTCATTCTGTAAGTGATCGTTAATGTGACAATTGATAATTTTTCTCTATTCTATTTTACAGCTCTGAAGAAGTATCTAACTCTGGCCCATTAAGAGAGCAGTTATCAAAGCATGTTTCTGCCTTAAAAAAACATAATATCTCTCTCAAGAAGAAGTAGCCCAAGATGTTTGAAGTCTTGATAGCAGAAAACAGTAACCAAAGTTCCATGGTTAGTAATTTTTGTAATCATCTTACACTATGCCATTATTCATTTAGGGATAATATCTAATATCCTTAAGAACTACAGTGTAAAGGAAAACAACCAGAAATCTTCAAGAAAGGTTTTCAAAGCTTTTTAGATTACAGAAGCCTTTGTATTATATTTTATACCCTAGAAGTCCCAGTTCTTGACATAGTGTCAACACAAGTCTTTGTGGTAGATCCTATAGATTGTTTGCTACAGCCACCTTTTTACAGGGAGGTGACAATAGGTATTATCCTTGTGAAACTCTTGGAATGTTATAGAATACAATTTGAAAACTGCTCTTCTCCTTTGTGCTATGTAGTGTTGGCTATTGGCTTGGAGAATACAACAGAACGCAAGATGACTACCAAAGATATTAAAGATTTATAAGACCCAAGTTTGGGATTTTTCTGTCTTTAGCATTGACCAAAAATTGGAGGCAGATAAGTAGCTCAGTGTATATAGTGGGTCTGGAGTCAGGAAAACCTGAGTTCAAATCCAGCCTCAGACACTTACTAGTTGTGTGACGCTGAGCAACTCACTTAACTTTTGTTTGCCTTAATCCCCTGGAGAAGCGGCAAACCATTCCATTCTCTTTGCCTAGAAAACCCCATGAACAGTATGGTCCACAGGTCACCAAAAGTTGGATGTGACTGAACAATAACAACAACAAAATGGAACGTCTATCCGTAGAAGTAGACCACATGTTTAGAACGTTCCTTCTATTGACAGATTTTGACTTTAGGCTTTGATTGACTTTAAAATTAATTTGTTTTGAAATTTACAAAATCATTTTCCCAGCTGATTTTTACACATGATTTTACTCATATCCAGAACTAGTTATTAATATTAACAAATAAATCAGAAATTAAACATGAAAATGAGTAATGTCTCCTTCAGTCTCATTATCTTAGGAGACTATTCACGTTTTCAATAAAATAGCCATTGGTCAGAATGTTCCTCTTTTGGAATTAGCTTTCAAATACTGTGGTCCATTTCTGACTATTCTCATTAAGGACTTTCTGTTGAGGGTAGATTTGATTGTTGAAAAAGCCAAGTGTGGTAAACAGTATTGGACAATGCCATTTGCATTGTAAATTAGTAGTACCTAAATTTTGATTACCTTACCCAGATCATAAACTGATTTTTTTGAATACAGTTCTAAGACAAGAGTTCCACAGATGTTTCGAATGATAATTGTATCATCAAAATGACAGTATAGTTTTCCAAATGACTATTGTGAAGGATAGCAACTCGATTTAACTGTAAATTCTAGTGTGTTTACTTTTAAAAATACAGTATCATTACTTTGTTCTCCACTAAAACCCTCATCATGATGTGGAGGTGACACTGTTTTCTATGAAGTATATCCTACTTGAATGGTTTAGCTTCAGGTAAGTTCTAGGGCACCCAGTGACAAACTACATTTTAGTGCGTTTGTAAAGGTTCATCACCAGAGGACTGACCACCAGATGATGAATTTTTTCTGCTTTAACAATTCATCAGACCTGCTCAGTCTTTCATAAATAGTTTAATTTGCTTTAGGAGAAGCAGTTCCCACTCAGATCATATCATGAATTCTTAAGGTATTGAAGCAAGTAGCCTTACGTTGAAGTCTTAGCACATGCAGGTACTTTGTTGTGCATCAGATTAGACTACTAAAGTCTAATAGAAATAAAAATGTATTGGAAGGAGGAAACCAGATAGAAACCCTCTCTAGCCAACTACATCTCTAAAGGGGTGCTTTGCCTGAACTTTCCTCCCTGAGGTAGCTATTCCACCATGCTCCAGGCACCTCTCTCTAGTTACCTGCAGCTCCACTAGATTTGCCTTGCCCCCACCCAAGGCTAACTCCCTTTAGACAATGATAACCTACCTCAACAATTAATATTCTTACTCCTACCCCTTCATTCTCCTCCCTATCCTGGTGATTCTGAACTCCAGTTGCCATTGTTTCAAACCTGTTTCTCCATCCCCTGTTCTACCTCTCCATTCAACTGGTAATGAGTTAACTAGAGGAATGGTCCATAAATAAAGTTCACCATAAAGAGATGCAGTAAGTAAAGCCAAACAGCCCACAAAGCTGAATCCCAGACCACATCCGTGAAATATTTTGTACTATCTAATAAGCCTACCTCTGAAATTTATTGAGGTGGCTTCCTACCTCATTACAGATCCTCAATATTATTTTATGTGATGCATTCCTATGGATACTGATAACCTACCTAAACTCATTACTCATGATTTGATATTCATATTCATGACCTTGGAAATTCCTTTATCTTTCATAATCTTTTGTCATTCCTCCTCTCCCTTTGGAGTTTGCAACTCCAACCCCTCTTTTTCATCCTTAATTGCGACTACCATATCTGAGTCCTGTCCCAGGTTATCACACCTGCACAGGCTAAATTCTCTCTCTTCCCTATCTTGACCCAATGTTAAACCAATTCAAACCACTGTCTCTTCTGTCAACTCTCTGCCCCTTTATCCTACAAAAGATCTTCTTTCTTTCAAACCTCAAACTTGGATTATTTCTGTAACATACGATCTTCACTCCTGCTAGTGTGCTGCTGAATGAAGCTGAAGAAAATCATGAAACCATGATGACTGAGTCCACTACAAGTTTATGTTACATAACCCTCACTGTGGCAAGGCAATCCTTTCATGTCTCAACTAATCCATCCACCATCCCACTCAGCACAATGACTTTTTCAAAACTTTTCATTTCCTCCTTAAACTTCCCATAACTCCCGCTCCCCTAAGCCTTTCATCTTAAATCTTGCTTTGTATTTCACTGAAAAATTGAAGCCATTCACTGAGTGCCTTCTCTTAATCCATCTACCTTGTTTTACGTCACTAAGATGCTTCCCATGACTATCATGGCCTGCATTCTTTTCTTACATGAAGAGGGTGGCCTTTTCTTTGCTGAGATGAATCTCTCTACGTGCACATGTGATCCTATTTCATACCATCTTCTCTAGCATATTGCTCCCTCCGCCATCCCTACTCCATCACTAATGTCTTCCCTGTCAATTGTCTACTTCCCTACTACTTACAAACATGCCATGTCTCCTCCATACTCAAAAAAACCTCCAGTTTTCTTACCACCTTCCCTCTCCTCCCCTCTACTTCATCCTCTATAAACCATGTGACACTGGCCCTTTTACTGTTCCTGTCACTCAATCATTGCATCTCAGACTCCATATATTTTTACCACTAGCCTCCATGGCTGGAACTCTCTTCCTCCTTATCCTCCACTGCCTGCTTTCTCTGGCTTCCTTCAGGTATCTGCTAAATCACACCTTTTTTGGCTCTGATCTAGCACAGTGAATAGAATTCTGCACCTGCGAATCAGGAAGACATGAGTTCAAATCCAGCCTAAAGTACTTACTAGCTATGTGACCCCAGACAAGTAACTAAACCTCTTTTTGCCTCCATTTTCTCTTCTGAAAATGGGAAACGTACTTTGAAGAGTTATTATGGACATCAAATGAGATATTTGCAAAGTGCTTTGCAAACCTTAAAATTCTATGTAAATGCTAGGTATTATTATTACCTTCTTCAAGAAGCCTTTTCCACATATTTTACAAAAGAAATAAAAAATCCAATCTGTTGGGAAGATTTGATAAATGTCATTTGTCTTTATCAAGATAAAAATTTAGCTACAGTTTTTTAGTATTATTGCTTAGTACCAACATATTAAACCGTATAACAGTTATAGTCCCAAAAAAAGTCTTTTCCAGTCCTTCTGAATCTTAGTCCCTTCTCTCTGAGATTATCCCCAATTTATCCTGTATGTATTTTGTTTTACCTAGTTATTTTCCTATTGTCTCCCCCATTAACATTGAGTTCCTTGAGAAGAACTATATCTTTTGCTTGAAATTCTCTTCCTCACCCCTATGTTGGAAGCCTCTAGTCCTTTTAAGGCTTAGATCAAGTGCTACTTACCAAACAAAGTCTTCTTGGTTCTCTCAGTTCTTAGTGCTCCACCTCATCTATTCCTTTTCTAGTAATTACCTTGTATTTAAAAATATATATTATATATGTAATACATATGTATATATTGTTATTTATTTATCTCTGAACATATTGTTTCCTTCTAGTATAGGGTAAGCACCTTGGTGTCAGGAACTATTCAATTTTGCCTTTGTATTCCTAGTACCTTGCATAATTCCTGGCACATGGTAGGTGCTTAATGAATGCTTATTAAATTGAAGACAGCCTGTTAGTAGATATATCAAATTTTAAGTCTGGCACATTTATGTATTATTAAATGAAATTTTGTTGGTGTATGTTTTATCTTTTATTTAAAAAGGACACTTTGGAAATACCAGGTCTCAATTTACAGACAGTTGGGGGAATGATAACTATTTGGTCCCTGAAGATATATGTTAGTTTTTTTTTTAGTATTTTCAGTCATGTTTCGCTTTTATACCCTTCTTGATACATATATCATTAATATTCAGTAGAGAAACAAGGAAAAATTAATCAGAATCTCTTTGAAGCTCAATGTAACCTCTTATTCTCTGTAGATTAATAGCTTGTCATAGTGATCATTTTATCTTTTCCCTAAAAATATTGTAATACCTGCTAAACCAAATTATGACAATTTTTAAGTTCAGTCTATGTATTTGAATTTTTGTTTATTACATATAAAGTAGCTCACTACATAAAAGGATGTCATTTCTAAATGATAGCGGATGCCTGTTTTCTTTCTTAAGCTTTTCCATTTGCTTTAAACTGTGGTAGAAAAAGAGATAATTATGTTTATCCAGGATATATTTCTTTGTTTCCTATGAATTATTGGCTTATAGCATGTCTCATGTGAATAAATATGCTACTTAATAGCATGTCATGCTATATTCTAGTATTCTTGTGTATTAGGTGAAGTTAATAATTTTTTTTAAATCTATAAACTATTAAGTAGTATGCTGTATGCTTCTATAATTTCAAAAAGTAATTTAGAACTCCTATAAATTAAAAAGTTTTTATTTAAGATGGTTGCTTTCTTTATAGTCCTTAACATACAGAGGGTAAGATAATAGTTTTATTTCCTTGTAATTATATAGGGAGTTCTTAATAACAATGTTTTTTAAAAATTATCACTAATCAGCAATCATTAAGCATTTACTAAATACCTGCTATGTTCCAGGCACTGTATGAGGCACTGGAGATAATAAGAAAGGACAAAAGATAATCCCTGTTCTCAAGGAGCTCACACTCAATGAGTATCTAAGACAATATGAAAATGTCTCTGTACAAAAAAGATATAAGATAAATTGGAGATAATCAACAGAAGGCAGTAATTTAGGTTTTTTACCCTAACAAAGAGATTAATTCAATACCTACTAACTAATACCAGTAAGTAGCTTGATTTTCAGAATTATTTGTAAGTTTCATTTGACTGGAGTAATAAATCAGAGAATTTCTCTTGCCAGCAATACAAATTCTAATTTGATTTTTTTAATCCTTTATTTGAACATTAACTTTAACCTATTTACTTAATTGTTTATTTAACTGCTATATTTCCATAATATTAGAACTCATTTGGCCATCCTGATTTGGGGATTCTAAAGGAACATTTGATTGTATTTTATGAAGTAGTAAAAACAAAGGTTCATCCAATTGCATTGGCTTTCATTTGATAGTAGTCTTTGCTATCACTGAGATTTTGTTTTAGTTTATTCCTGAAATTAAATCTCTTTGATGTGTAATGCCTTATTTTCAAGGCAGTATCAGAGGCACTGGGCTGTACTAAAAAGTCCATAAAGCAAGATAACATTCCTGCTACCCCACTACCACATATTTAAGTATTAAGGACACTAAATACATAACTGAAACTTTTTGGTTCAGTGCATTGAAAAAGTTTCCATCTGTTTTCATGTATTCCTAATACTCTTGGGGGTGTAAAAGTATTTCTCGAATTCTTTAGAATTAATATTTATTTTCCTTGATATGAAATTTCCTTAAAGCAACTCAATAATATTGTCTATAACATTATATTGGCTACATTTTCCTTCACAAAACTGCACATTTACTTTGTATATACAGTTTGTTTTTATTTACTGGAAAAATGTCCTAAGAATTAAAGCCACACTATGAAAAAAACCAGTAGGAGTAGGGGTAACTAAAATGGGGGAAAGAGGATGATTAGGGAAAGGATAAACCATTGCTTGGGATAGTTAAGATCATGTCAACAGATGCCAAGAGAAGACAAAACTCCTTAACTTTTATTTTGCTTCTCATTTTCTTGCCAAGAAGAATGATCTTTGAAGTGGAAAACATGGAATGATAATAGTTAATAGGAAGGTGATCCCCAGCTCATGAAGGGAAAATAGTAAGAGAACATTTAGCAGCCCTGATGAGTTTGAGTCACAACTTACTAGGGAACTGAAAGAATTGAGATAATGTGGTTGTTGAACCATTGTTAGTAATCTCTAAAAGACTGTGGGATACAGAAGTGATATAGGTGTGAAGAAAGGCATTTCCAGTTTTTTTTAAGAAGAGTGGAGTCCATAAACTGTAGTGACCCCAGACTTCTCCTAACAATGCTTTTGTGTAGTGGAGTCATAGAAATTACAATCCATACAGAATTAAAGATGAAATCTTTAGAGCTCATTTAGGGGCACATGGTGTAGGTGATAAACTACAATATTTAACAGAGAATTATGGCTGGGCATGATGACACATATCCATAATTCCTGATACTGGGGAGGCTGAGACTAGTGGATCACTTAGTCTAGTGGCAGGATGAAAAGTCCCTGGGAGCAAGGACCAACAGGCTGCCTAAGGAAAGGAGAACTGGCTCAGGTCAGAAATAGAGCAAGTCAAAGCTCTGTACTGATCAGTAATGAAGCAAATTGAGTGGATATTGCAGTTCCAGCCTGGGCAAGATCCTGTCTCAAAATCATCATCATCATCATCATCATCATCATCACAATCATACAACAGAAAACACCAAAAATTCAGTGCTGTGAATAAGCACTAGAGTAAGGATGTTATCAAGGAGATATATTATCAGAAGAAAGAGCATTAGCTATGAGGGAAAAGCAAGAACGAATCAGTAAATGAGCCCATAGGTTTCCACTGATACCCTCTTCCATATCAAGGAAAAATGAAAGAAGGCCTTGAACATATTATGACCTTCTTGTGGGAGGAATGGACGCATGGAATGGGAAGGAATAGATATTTTGCTGTCTGTACCACTGGAAGAAATGTCCACATCAATGAGATCATAGTTTCAGTTTTGAGCACGTGGTCTACTTGGTAGGTGATCTCTAATACAGTCCCTAAGATCTATGCTTGGTCCTTTGCTATCTAATATTTTTATTAATGATTGGAGAAAGCATAGATGGCATGCTTCCTAAGTCTGCAAATGGTATAAAGCTAGGAGAGATAGCTAACACTTTGGGTGATAGACTCAGGATCCAAAAAGGACTGAAGTGGATTGTTAAAAGAAAACATAATATCTATACAAGCAAAACATTCACCCTGAAGACAGAATGCATAGAGAATCCTTAAGGGTCATAGGTCTCCCAAAAATACACAAGTCAAAAAACCTAAATACTTTAATACAGGAAATAATTCAAGAAAATGGCCCAGAACTTCTGAATGGAGAAAGAAAACACCAGTCAAAAGAATCTACAACTCAAAAAAACCTTATGTTGCAAATTCCAAGGACACATAGTGGTTAAATTTAACTTTCCAATGACAAAGAACAAATTCTGAAAGTGAACAGGAGAAAAACTTTTCAAATATAAAGGAAATTCAAATAACATAAACTATTCTGCACCCACAGAAATCAAAGAAGGGAAATGAATTAATGTGTTCTGAAGAGCAAAGAAGTTCAAGATACAAACCAAGGTGACAAAACTGGCCAACCTGAGAATAGTCATCAGTGAACAAATATGATAAAAAGAAGTTTCAATAAAAGAAATACATTTGAAGCATTCTAATTTATAAAAATACAAACATAAAAAATAAAAATAAAAAAATACAAACATGAGCAGATTATTTGCTGTGCAGGTATCCCAGACAACCAAAACACAAGAACTAAGTAGGCTACTAAGGAAAGGATAAGGAACAAGATAAATTATACACAGAAAATGTTTTAAAAGCCTAGAAAGAGACCTATGAGGCTAAAAGAAACAACAACAAAATACAACATAGAGACCATGAAGCAATTTCTCTCTTAAAATACACAAGGAGAAAAAGGAGATAGTGGAAGTCATATACTGAAAAGGTAGTAGAACAGGACCTGAAACACCAGGAACTAAACCTCACACCGTTACCACCTACCAGTGAATCAATGGTTGGGTTTTGCTGTTGTTTGTTTTTGGTATGGAACTAAAATTGCAGGGTGAGAGGATATGTAAAAGGGGAAAGATAGGAATAATACAAGGAGAATGTATGATGTACTCAATCATGTCACTGGTAAACAATTAAGGGGGAAAGAATTCTTAGGGGAAGAAGGGGCTGTGGGAAAATGGGTGAAGGTAGCAAGGAAATAATGAAACAGGAAAGAAAAGGAGAACTCTCAATTCAAACAATAGCGGGGGGGAAGGGGGGTTCCGCTGAAGAAGACTCCCATGGAGAGAGAAAGACATTCTACAGTGACAGTGGGGGCCTAATAGCTAGCATTATTCAGAGAGACCACTACCTCTGAGAGACGTGTTGTGGCCTCCTAGATAGCATGTCACCTTCAGAAATTGGAATCAGAGTTCCTGGGAAGCAGCTAGCATCTGGAAGAGTAGGAGGGCATGGACTCAAAGAGAACATTTTCATGCAAATAGGAAAAAAAATCATGAGGTGGACAGGAATAAAATGGTGCTCATCATCAGGGATGCAAAGTCGTCAGCCTCACTCAGAGAAATGGCTATCAAACAGAAAATAGGGGACTTGAGGTGAGGGGAAGAGAACACCTGGGGAGTTTCCTTTAAAGTAGATTAAGCAAAAAGTAACTAGAGAGACAAAATATTGTTTTTAAAGAGGAACCAAAAAATCTCTAATTCAGAAAAAAATAATTAGAGTCAAATGCAGAAAATAGAACCTTAAAACTTTAAATGTAAATGGATTGAGCAATACAATCAAGGAAAAAGACTGACAGATTGGATAAGATAACAAAACTCCCACAATGTGCTGCTTATAAGAAATACATCTACAAAGTAAAACATTCACCAGATGAAAATGAGAGACTAGAAAAGATTTTCCATGTATCAGGTACACTCTTCAAAACATAGTTGCAATCATGCTCCAGCCAAAAACAAAAATTCTTAGCATAAACAAGAAAAGTCATTTATGCTGAAAGGATCTATGGACAACAAACCAATATCAGTATTAAATTTATGTGCTCCAAATGCCTTAACCGTTTACAGTCATAACCAAAAGAATTTATTGAATTATAAGAAGATATGACAGTAATAAAGTAATAACAGGAGAATTCAATATCTCGATTTTTGACAAACCTAAAAATTTATAAAGAATTCAACCAATTTCTGGGGGAAATTAGGTTTTAAAAGACTTATGGATCTTCTAAATGGGACTTCAAAAGAATATATATTCCTTAGCCCACATAGAATTTTGACAAAAATTGACCACGTGTTAGGGCATAGAGATATCTGAAATTTGAAAAAAAGTTAGAAATACTAAAGTGAAAGTCAGAAATCCTGAATACATTCTTATAGACCATAGTACAGTTAATGCAGTAGACCAGTTGAAGAAGCACAAACAAAAGACATAACCCAAATGGAGGACAATAATAAAATCCTAAATAATAAGGGGGTCAATAACAAATCATAGAAAAATGAATAATTATGTGAAAGAAAATTATAGTGATTAACACAATATACCAAAATTTCTAGGATGCAGCCAAAGCAATTGTTATGGAAAAACTGCATATCTAAACAATACATGAAGAAATAAAAAACACAAAATTAATGAATGAATAGACACCATTAAAAGGTTAGAAGGTGAAGAAAATTTACAAACCCAACATAAGCTCAAAAAAGGAGACACTAAAAATTAGTAGAGAAGTAGATAAATTGTAAACCAAACAGAATATAGCAATGATAACCAAAATTAAAACCTAATTTTTTGAAAAAAACTAGCAAAATGATAAACCTTTAGATAACCTGACTGAAAATCAAGTAAACTAGAAGAAATCACAACAAAATCAGATTTAAAAATTATCAGGAATTTCCTATGCACAATATATGCTAACAAATACAGAATACAAGAAAAATGGGGAGGAATACCTTAAAATTATGGAATATCTAACTAAGAGATGGGCCAAATGGAGAGCTTGAATAGTCTAATTTCAAAAAAGTAGATAGAAGTAGCTGTATAAGAAACTACCAAGGAAAATCTCATGTTCCTAATGAATTCATAAGAGATTTATGTGAAACTTTAAAGAATAATATAGTAACAGTACTACACAAAATATTCCCCCAAACGTTAGGAAGGACCCTATCAAACTCATTTTATGAAAACAACACAAGTCTTAAATCCTAAACTATGGAAGGATAAAGCAAAGAAGGAGAACAATGGCCCATGATGAATATAAACTCAAAATTTTAAATAAAACCTGGTCAAGCAGACTATCACCATTCTTCCGAGAAATCATCATTATGATCAAGTTAGACGTATGCCGGGGATTCAAGAATGATTCAGCATTAGAAAGCAGTAACATAATTACATTAAAAAGATCCAAAACCACATGATTATTTCAGTAAATGAAGAAAACATCTTTGACAAAATACAACTTTTCTCTATGCTACAAAAAAAACATCCAAAGTATAGATATTAAGGGATATTTTTTAAACCATTATAAAAATATAAAATTAAAATCAAGCATTTCATTCAAGGGAGATACACTAGAAGCTTTTCCCATAAATAGAGGAGTAAAGCAAGGATGCTCATTCTATCTGTTTGATGTAGTTCTAGAAATGCTAGCAATAGCAATTAAGTGAAAAAATGGGTGATGAAAAGACAGAAACTGTACCTATTGACTAATTACACGATGATTTATTTAGAAAATCATAGATATTTGCAAATTGCTATTTAAGACAGTAGCTACACACAAATTGTAGGCTACCAAGAACTACCAGCATTTCTATGTAATAATACAAAACCAGGAGGCAATGAAAAAGAAACCCCATACCAAATAACTAGAAAATTCATAAAGTTTTTTGGAGATTAGTCTAGCAAAGCATACAAAATACTCGCATTCAATTACCAACTGCTCCTGAAAAAAAAAAGATAAAGGACAGATTAAATAGTGGAGGAATATTTAGTGCTTGTGTCTGAATTCATGCCCAATATAATAAGAATGACAATACTGCAAAGTAATTTGCAGTTTTAATAATATGCTAATAGAGCTATCAAAGGGATACTTTATAGAACTCAGTAAATAATAATAAAATTCATTTGGAGAACAAAAAGAGCTTAGACTGTCAAGAAGTAATGAAAAAGGTTAGAGATAAAAGAGGCATATTGTTTACAGACTTCAGATTAAGAAGTAGAAGTCATCAAAACTGTTTTGTATTTGGTATAAAGAAGTGGAGTAGATCAAAGGAATAGACTAGACAAAGGAGAATCAAAAACAATGCAACTCAATAATCCAGTGCTCAATAAACTGGAAACCATAAACTATCGGAAAGAACTCTTCGTTTCATGAAACTGGAAAGCAATCTAGAAGAAATTAGGTTTAGACTAACATCTGAAACAACATTCTACACAATAAATTAAAAATGTACTATAAAAAGAGGAGAGAAGCAGATGAGAACGATGAGTGGTGAACATAATCTTAAACAAGGAATAGAGGCAATTATAAGGATAAAATAGATGACTGATTACATGAACTGAAAAACTTCTACATAAACAAAATTAATGTACCATAGATAAGAGAAGTGCTCAAATGAGGGGAAAAAAAAACTTTGTGTCAAATTTATATGATATGTTTATAGATAACTTCCAGATATAAGACCAAGAAGCATTTTCCTAATAGATAAATGAGCAAAGAATATGAAAAAACAAATCCCAAATGAATTGAAAGCTGTTAACAGCCATAAGAAAAATATACCAGATGACTGAAAATGAGAGAAATAAAACACAAAACAACCCTGAGATTTCATCTCACTTCATGTAGATTGGCAAAGATGGCAAAAGATAGGAATAATCATTTGGGGCGGGGGAAGTTGAAGGGAAATTGGCATACTAAAACATTGTTAGTGGATCTGTGAATCAATACTACCATTTTGGAAATCCAAGGAGTCATTGTAAGAATGACATTCCTTATATACCACAATATTTAAAGCAGCAGCATTTTATGTGGTGGTAAGAATTACGAAAAAAAACCAAACAGTTTAAACCCTGAAAACAAAGTAGATGCTCCTCTATTGGGAAGTGGCTAAATAAATTGGTGTATTGACATAATCGGCTATACTGTAAGAAATCATGAACACAGAGAAACATGGGAAGCCAGATGGACTTGTGTAAGTAAGCAGAATAAAAAAAGCAATATACACATTGACTAAAACAATATAAATGGAAAGAATAACAACATAAAAAATCAAAATTGGATGTTGGAAAATTAGGCAAAGAAAAATCATGGCTCTAATGATATGAATTGACACCTCCCCTAGCCCGTTCTTTTGCTGAGATAGGAGATCCATGGGTGTGGAACACTGCATATATTTTCAGATTTGCCTAGTATATTAATCAGTTTTGCTGATTTTTATCTTTTTCTTTAAAAAAATTACAGTGTAGTATGGCTCTTGATGAGAGAGAGAGAGAGGAGGAGGAGGAAGAGAAAAAGAGAGGGAGGAGAGAGAGAGAGAGAGAGAGAGAGAGAGGAGAGAGAGGAGAGAGAGAGAGAGAGGAATACTGAGAGAAATTCTGGTTATATAAAAATAAAAGTATCAATAAATTCACCTCAAAAATTTACAAGTAGGTAGGGGGATGATAAAAACCTATGCTTTATGTTTTGGCTTTGAAAACCTTGCAACCCAAAGAACATGGTTTTCTAATTATCTTATTTAGATGTGGGAAATACGGATTTGGATTCATGCTTTTCTTTCAGGGTACCAAATTCTAAATCCAACTGAAACAAAATCAGAATTTTATTTGGAAAAGGGGCAAAAAACCCAACAAAACAAATGTTGCCATAGTTTGAGAAACTGGGAAGTAAACAATGCAGGACTACTGGAATCCAGAAAAGTTTACCCAATCTTTAAAAAGTAATTGATTAAAATTATTATGTTGAAATTCTTTGAAACAAATCTGAGAGTTAAGTTGAAAACCAATGTCTTTTTCCCCAAAAAAGTGCAGATCTTAGTGTTATAAAATACAGAAAACTCCAGGTGTCCTTGAAATTTTAGAAGTACTCACACCTATTTTGAGAAGAAATATAAATATTAAATTTAAAATTATAATTGTAGTCAATGCTAAGAAATAACAGGCCTTGGAAATGACCTGGTATACTCCCAGATTAAGTATTATAGGTAAAATTGTACACTTAAAGTTATTTTTGGTGCTTTGGTAAAGAAGATTGTCAGGAGTTGAAATGTGAAGAAAATACAGGATTTGAAGCTGTATGACCCATGTTCAAATCCTGACTGACATTTGTTATAAGTTTTGTGAACCTTGGGTAAGTTAACTAAGCCATGCTGGACTTGTTTCCTTATCTGTAAAATAAGGGGGTTAAAAGTATTACTTCTCAGGTCCCTTCTAGCTCTGACTCTATGATCCATTGATTTTGTGAACTCTCTAGAAAGTTACAGTGTTTTAGGAAAGTCTAGGGTTTTAGGCAGTTATTTTTGTTCATATAAGAAATTACAATGTGCTACAACATATTTACCAAAATTGAACAGAGCAAAGATTTAATTATCCATTCCCCGCTAAATGAATCCTACCTCACTGAATAGTATAATGAATTTTCACAGTGAAATATAATATTGTTCCAAACCCTTTTTTGTAATTATAACTGTTTACTTAATGATTATATTGTTCATTCTATTATTGTCATTCTACTACCCCATTACAAGCCATATCTCCTCCCCTCCTTGCAATAGCATGCTGGTTCTATCTGCGTCAAGTTTTTTCCTTACTTCAGTCTAACCTCCACTCAACTGCCAAACTGATCTTCCTGAAGGACAGGTCCAGCCATGTCTCTGTCTTTCTCTCTCTCTGTCTCTTGTCTCTCTCTCTCTCTCTCTCTCTCTCTCTCTCTCTCTCTCTCTCTCTCCCTCTCTCTCTCTCTCTCTCTCTCTCCTCTCTCTCTCTCTCTCTCACACACACACACACACACACACACACACTCACACCACACTTAATAAACTACCTGTCACTGATCTTGTCCTGCCAACCCTTAATCATGGATTACTCCCACCATCCATTTGCCTTCACTACTACTCATGTGTTGCTGAATGAAGGTGAAGAAAATAGTAAAACTATGAAGACTGGATTGACTACAGATTTATGTTACATAGTCTCAAATGGGCCCTCGTTGCAGCAGGGCGACCTGTTTATACTTCCCTAAGTGACTTATTATTCCACTCAGCACAGTGGTTTTTCCAACCTTTTCATCCCTCCTCAAATCTTTTATAACTCCTTTACCACCACCACCCACTCTCTCAGCTGAGAACCTTGCCTCATATTTCAATGAAAAAAATTTGAGGGCCATTTCCTAAGAGCTCCCTCTTATCTCCTCCTCATCTCACATCTCTCAGGTATGCCACTATCTCTTTGTTCACCTTGTCTCACAGGACAAGGTGGCCCTTTTCCTTGCCAAGGCAAAACTCTCTATGTATACAAATGATCCAATCCATCCCTTCTTTTCCAGCAGATTGCCCCTCTATCATCTCTATTCTCATTATTTTTAATCTCTCTCCCCAACTATTAACTGTTTCATTTTTCCCTACAAACATTCCCATGTTTCCCCCATCCTTTAAAAATGTCCATTTGATCCATCTATGTTAGCTATTTTCCTGTATCTCTCCTTATTTTTGTAATTAAACTCCTTGAGGAAGATTGTCTAGATCAAAATAGGTGTCTCTACTTCCTTTCCTCTCACACTTCTCTTACCTCTGCAGTATGGCTTCCCACCTCATCATTCAACCAAAGCTAATCACTCCAAAGTTACCAATAATCTTTCCCCCCCACACTAATAGTATTTTATTTTTTCTGATTACATGTAAAGATAGTTTTCAACATTCAGTTTTATAAGATTTCTAATTCCAGATTTTTTTCTCCCTCCTGTCCTCCTCCCCAAGACAGCAAGCAATCTGATATAGGCTGTGCATGTACAATATTATATATTTCCATGTTAGTCATGTTGTGAAAGAAGAATCTAGTAAAAGGGGAAAACCTCAAGAAAGAAAAAAAGAGAGATAAAATACTATGCTTCGATCTTCATTCAAACTCCTGAATGCAGATAACATTTTCCATCATGAGACTTTTGGAATTGTCTTAGATCAGGAGTGGGGGACCTGCGGCTTCGAGGCCACATGGGGCTCTCAGGTCCTCAAGTGAGAAGTTAGACCATCCAGAACAAACCTTTACCTATGATTAAGATCCATAATGCAATTAAAAGTAAATACGTAAACAATAAACTACAGCAATGCCTTTGAAATACAAGTATAAAAAGATATTGGTGATATTCTTAGCTAGCCAGAACTAGTATTGCTGCCCAAGGCAGTGTCTGGATTACTTGTTCTCATTATTCTAATAAGAGCCTTAACTTAATTAAGCTTCTCTAATTAATAATGTTATTATGTTTTTATTTAATCCAGTACCTGTTTTTCAGAGTCATCAACTTTGTAAAATAGGTCAGGTTGGAGCTTTTGTAGGTGTGCTGATACTTCCCCTTTCTTCTAAGGAAACCATGCAGTACTGTAGGAAGAATTATAAATGTAGACTGAGGGAGCTACAGGTCCACATCCTACTTCTGCTGTTTAATAACAATATTAGCTAACATTTATATAGGTTTGCTAAATGCCAGGCACTGTGCTAAGCACTTTAAAATTATTATCCCTTTTGCTCTCACAACAATCCTTGGAGGTTGGTGCTATTATTATCCCCATTTTACAGGTGAGGAAACTGAGGTGAACAGAGGTTTTAAGTGGCTTGCTCAAACAGGGTCACTCAGCTAGTAAGTGTGCAAGGCCACAGTTGAGCCTAGATAGTCTTGACTCCAGGCCCAGTGTTCTATCTTGTACCACAGCTGCTATACTTACTATCTGTGTGAGTTTTGACAAGTTATTTAACCTTCTGGGACTCAGGTTGCTCTTTTCTATAATGAGAAATTAGACGAAGACTTTGTAGATACCTTCTAGCTCAGCCTTTCCACTTGGGAAATTTAATGATTCTATGAAATCTTTCCCTTCATTTAGGGCCTCACTCAGCTGCCTCTCATTGATTCCCCTGATTGCTACCTAGCAGTGGTGTGGGAATAACTTCAGGAGCTTAAAAATTGCACTGAGACTTTTGGGACACCTTATATCTACAAAATAAATACAACGTAGTTTCAAGAGGGAAGAACTAACTCAGAGGGGCTCAGGAGTGGCTTCTTTAGGAGGTTTCCCTTCTGCTAAGCTTAAAAATTAGATAACTGTTTCAAGAAGTGTAGATGAAGAGGAGAGTGATCTAGGCATAGAGGAGAACCTGTGTAAAGGTACACAGGAAGAGATGGGACTGTCAGTAGGCCAGTTTGGCTAGAACTAGAGCACTTGTACTACCTATTTCACAGGTTTGTTATATCAAATGTGAGAATATATGTGAAAAGATTTTGCAAACTGTGAAGCACCAGATAAATACCAGTCGGACTGAATGAAATTGAAGGGGAGGAACAATCACTCAGTAGTGTTATCATGTATTAAATGGTAACCTACTGACTTATGAGTAAAACGTTTATGAACTGAGTATTTTCATTTTGTTGTGAAGACTTAACCAAAGGTCTAGGGGTGCTAATCAAGCATTACCATTGACTATGTGACTTTAAAGCTGAGTTTTCCATCTATAAAATGAGTTTAACTAAACTTGTTCCCTACCACCTCACTAGAACCAGAGATTACATATACAATTACATTTAGAGCTCTTCGAAAGAAAGATAATTTATAAATGCTCTCAAATAGCTCAAGTTAGTTTAGAGGAAAGTATACAAATGTTTACACCTTATATAGAGGTCATATTAGTACTTGGTGTAAATAGTCTTTTGCTCAGTGCATCCCCTCTACAGAGAAGCCTTTCTGCAAGGCAAGAGTCACATCTATAAAGTTCAAGGGGCAGTCTTTGAAGGGTGGGGGAGGAGAATCTGATCACTTTTCTCCCAGGTGCCTTTCTCAGCCTAATCAGTGCTGACTTGAGTGCTTTTAGTTAAGAAGGTATTTTCTTTTTACCATCTTGATCCCAAGAAAGGAGAAAGTATTTAACAGAAGTCTCCTACCCAAAGTGATATGAACTAACATATTCTCTCTGTGTCTCTTTTTCTCTCTCCTCTCCCTCTCCCTTCCTCCTCCTCCTTTCCCCCTGCCCCATACATATGTACATACTTAAATATTTTTGAGTTGGTAGGGTACCATGTTCACACACAAGGGAGAATAAACCAGTCCAGATTGAGAAATAATAAATACATTGATAGTCTACTCTCTGACTTAAATGGCATAATACAATGTGTTATAGAAAATACATTCTCAAAAAGAAAAAAAAGATTTTCATTGTTAATGTATATTGTTTTCAGGATTGAAGAAAAATGTGAAATAATAGAGTTTTAACTTGATGTGAAGATAATTTTTGTTAAATGTCAAGCCCAAAATTATTTTTAACTGATATATCACAGAGACCAAGGGGAATGTGGCAGCAGTTTATTTTTATTTCTTTGTGTAAATGTGTGTGTGTGTGTTTTAATACTGTAGGCTACCGCATTATTGAAAAAAGCCCTTGCAGAAGAGTGTGAAGATAGGTCGTCTATTCACAGTAATGAATCATCTTGCAGCTTGCCATCTATTCTGAATGACAATAGTGAAATAAAGGAAGCAAAACATGCTCAATGGCTTGACAGCGTTGGTACAAGGGAACAAGGTAACTATTGTTAAAGGGTCTGTCCGTAGCAAAAATGCACTCATGTAATACCCAGTTTCTCAAAGTATACTTATAAAATAAAACATTGAAGACTATAGAGTAGTAACATTCTAATTTTATTGAATACATATTTCAGTTTTGTCGTTCCCTTATGATAAATATGTCCCTTCTCGTTCTAATAAGAAATATTAGAGCTTGGTACATGTGTAGGGAAATAGCCACCTAATTCAGTGCTATATCTTTTTCCCCTCCAAAACCTAAATATTGGATCATAGTTTTGCTAAAATTGATTTGCTGGAGGAAATAGATTTTCAGTTTATAAAATCTTAGCAAACTTATCTTTTGTGGCCAGAATTATTACACAAAAGTGGAAATAATTCCATAAAATACCATGAAGTATTTTAAGTATCAATTAATTGAACTTGCTTCTTTTTACTATGCTAAAAAATTTTTTTCAGCTCTCTATAGGCACTATGTTATTACTTCAGAACATTTCTCATCAAAGAATAATGAGTCAGATTGTTTAGGTGTGGTACATTTTACCTACGGTAAATGGTCAAATTTTACTCTTTTAATTTTTAGTACTTTTAATCTAAGCCAATCATAATATTTACAAGATATTTGGTAGATGGACACTTTTGCTGTTGAAAGAGAGATATAGGTTATTTTATGTTTTAAATTCTGTTAGAACTTAGGATATTTCCATGGAAGCTTCACAGCAGAGTAGAAATATTTGACTATAAAGTTCACAGTAGGTTTCCTGTTTAAGAACAGTAATGGATAGTTTAGATCAATAAACAAGAGGTAATGAAAGTGAGAAATTAAAGGGAATGGGTCTTAAAAGAAAACAAAACCAGTCTGATCAGTGTGACTTTGAAACATGTTGTCTGTTCCCTTTTCAGAAGTCACTAGTGCATGTGAAGATGAGAGCAAGGAAGAAAGCTTGGTAGAAAAGATTCCTATTACAGGTAAAAGTAATGGTTGCCTAATAGTCTCAAATACAGTATCTAACCTTATTATGTAATCAAAATATTCTCTTTCAGTGGCTTGTGCATCCCACTAATAGTAAATTCAGCTACTACATACTGAGCAGAGAGATTAAACATAAGATCACAAAGTAAAAGCTCATGTTAACATAAACTAAGGTTGAAAATGATAGTGTCTATTTAATTCCTTATAATCATGTTACACATTTAAACCATGTGAATATCCTTTGTCATTTAGCCTTTCGGGTCCTAGTATCTGTGTTAAAAGGTCAGTCTCCATGGGGAAGATCCAGTAATTATATGGCAAACTACAGATGTTTCTGATTTGATTCTTTTCTTTTCTGTAGTAATTGAATGTGTATCATTAGAATAAGAGTAGAAAAAAATGTGCCAGACAAGAAGCTATGCTTGTGCCTCAGTTACAAAGCCAGTTGGATAATTTAAAAATTTTAGCAATAAGGTTTCATCAAGCCTTATTAAGATCTCCCTGGAGTAGATGTATTAACCTTGTTTAGATGGAATCTGAACGATATCATTACTTTTTTGGTTTTAGGATGTCAACAGCATAAATTAGTATTCTGGACAGAGTTCTATTTGTTATACATCTAAATTTACTATTACCTTATTTTGTAAAGTGGTGCAGTAGTACTTCATTATAAATTCAAAGGTCTGACTTTAAATATTTATGCAAGCATATATACCATTGTGGATATTGAGACATGTATCTGCATCAATGGTATTTGTTTTTTTAATAAATAGAAAAAATAATAGATTTATGACAGCACAATTCGTGTATAATGATTAAGAAACGTGTTTGTGATTAACTCTGATTTTCAAAAACATAAAAGTTTTGTGTAAATTAAATTTGCTGATATTTCTTTTAGAATAACATGGTTCTTTTTCCTTTTAAGCCTTTATACTGGAATTATTTTTTTATTTCTTTTGAATCTTGATTTGTAGGAAATACTGATAGGGTAGGTTCAACTTATTCTCATTAATTGGGAGCAAAGGTACAAATAGTAAAAAATAGCAAATAATCTAAAAATCATTTGGCTTTTCAATATGTGTGGAATTTCCATCTGAATATGGGTATATGTGATGTTCTAGAAATTCACTTCAACAAAATAACAGCACTTTAGACAGAGATGGAAAACTATCTCGCTTCCCCATTTTGCTTTTCTGTTCATGTTTTTTTATAAAGTCATAGATTATTAAACCTAGACTAGACCTTAGAAATCAGTCTGCTCTTTCTTCCGAACTATTCAATGCCAAGAGTAAACCATTATTAAATCAAATCAAAGTTTACCTTCTGTCATATGTTCTCTTGAGTAGGGAAAGACAGTTAAGTGTTTAGGTTTCAAAGTAAAAAGGTCAGTCGCCCAAAGAAACAAGTAACTACTTAATAAGACTGGATTTTAGTTGTCAATAAGGTTGAAAGCAAGATGAGAATAAACCACAATTCTGTTAGCCTGTCACCAGTTAAGTAAGAATTGACAATTTTTTAAAAGTACAGTTTTGTGTGTTTATGGGTTCTATATGTATCAGAATAATTTGACTTTTAAATGACTTCCTATTGGAAAAACATATTTTGGATTTGATATCTTTTCTTTTAAATGTTTTTATTGAAATTTTTTATATCATCATGATTTTCCCAAGTATTCTTTTCTTCCCTCCCCAAGAGTCATTTCTGTGACAAATAGTGTTTTTTAGGGAAGAAAAAAAATCACAACATTGAAAAAATGTAAAAACATGTGTAGTGTGTAACACCTATGGACATCTGGCCTCCACAAAGGGGTAGGGTAGGGATATCTTGTCATATCTCTTAAGTCCTGCTTGATCTCATAATTTTTTATATTTACTGTTGATTTCTTTATGTGTAGCTCTTCTTTTCATTTACATTGTTGTTACTGTGTATATTTATAGTTTTCTTTGTTTAATTTACTTTGCCTCAGTTCACATAGATCTTTCCCTGCTTCTCTGTATTCATCACACATTTCATTTCCTACAGCAAAGTAATACTCTTTTACATCTGTGTACCACAATTTGTTAAGCCATTCGTCAGTTCGTGGACATCAACTTTGTTTCCAATTCTTTGCTAATCACAAAAAAATGTTACTATAAATATTTTGGTATATGTGGGAACTTTCTTCTTATCCGTGGCTTCCTTGGGGCATAAATCTAGTGGTGGAGTCTCTGGTTCAAAGGGTGTGCACGTTTTTGTTACTTTATTTCCATAATTCCACATTGTTTTCCAAAATGATTGTACCATTTCACAGTTCCACCAGCAATATATTGATATGCTTACCCTTCTACAACCCCTCCAACATTGAATATTACTAATTTTGTTGTTGTTATTTTGCCAATTTACAGGGTATGAGGTGAAACTTTAGGGTTGTTTTGGTTTACATTTCTCTTTTTATTGTATTTTGGAGCATTCTTTCCTGTGTTTGTTCATATCTTTTGTCCTTTTATCTATTGGGAAATGACAGCTTGATATCTTTCAAAGCTATCTTGGTTTCTTATTTGGTTTAAAATATATTTTAAAATAATTTAACTCTGAACATTTCCTTGATGGTCCAATATTTTTATAGATAATTTGATTCCTTCTTTTTTGTTTGGATGCCCAGAAATTATTACAGTTCCTGGCAAATAGTAGACACTTAATAAACATTTGTTGATTGATTGATTGGTGAATTGATCATTTTGGCCAGTATCAATTGTTTACTATTGAGAGAGGCTGACTTGCCTTATGAAATATATGTTTGGAGTCTTTCTTGACTTTTCATTTTGCTATAACTACTACACTTTAAGTTTCCAAGTTCACAACAGTTTTTCCCTTTCATTAAAGTCAGTTGTCTTTTGGCCAGAAATATTTAGAACTTTTAAGTGTGGTATAGTAAACTTAATTATTTAGTTTGAATAATATCTGAGGTTTAAATAGCACTTAAACGTTTACAACACATTATGCATATGCGTGCGCGCACGCACGCACACACACACTCATATTTGATCCTTGCAAGACACCTATGAGCTAAGTGTTACAGATATTATTATGCCTACTTAATAGATGAGGAAATTGAGGCTTGGAGAGGTTAAATGACTTACCCGGTGCTACACTGCTGATATAGTTTTATACTTTAGCCTGTTTAATCTTTTTACAATTGCTTCCATTACTATTGTTTATGTAAGTACATAGTTTGTATATATGTATATTCATTGTATTTTTGTGTAGTTGTGTCACCAAATTAGAGAATTAATCACTAGTCCCTAGTTGGGTTATCTCAAGTACATTGTCAAATCCCTAGGTAAATCACACTGTGTGAGCTCCTACATTTTATATACGTAAAATGTGGTTAAAAAAACATTATGAGTAGCCTTGAAGGGGAGGAGGTATCCCAAAAAGAGGACATGCCCGCAGAAAAATGGAGGGGAGGAGGAGAAAAAGGAGACTAGGCATCTGGCCTCAGAATTGCTGATTGCTGATATATACATGTATACCTCAGGTCTTATTTAAAATCAATTGACAGATGCTACCACCCTTATTTCCCATCCTTGGCTAATGTAGCAAAATGAAAAGCACAGAGTTTGGACAATTAACCTAAGGGTAACTTTGTCTCTCACTTTTAAGACCAGATTAGCTATAGAGGAAAAAAAAATCTCTTCTATTTGTTAGCACAGCTAATGATTTTATTTAAGGAAGGTGTTGACTTATCTATAGTACAGATGTTACCATAAGTAATCCTGAGTAGAATATCATAATACCTAGATGATCTCTACCCTGAAGTTTCCAATGAGTCCTTTAAGAAAACCTTAAAGAAATTATCACCATGCTCTAGCTCCTGAGAAACATGTTTGAAGACAGAAAGCTTTCATTTTGAAATATTCCTTCAAATATCTAAAGGCATTCTAAGGTTTCTTATCCCTAAGCAACATATTTTCTTATCCCCAAGAATAGATTCTCCGAGCTAAAAGGGACCTCAGAGGTCATCCAATCAAATCTATACCTGAATTACAATCTACAATATCCCCAGTAAGACCTCTAATAATAGGGAAATCACTACTTCCTGAGGCAGCTCATTCTACTTTTGATAACTTTAATTAGGTAGTTCTTCCTTATATTCAACTAATACCTACCTCTGAAACTTTCTCTCATTACTCCTAGTTCTGTTTTCTGAGTCAAAGCAGAGTAAGTCTAATCCTTCTTACGTATGATAGCCCTTCAGATACTTGAAGATCACTATTTTGTCTCCTGTAAGCCAACAGGAGATGGGAGGGTGTTATAAAGAATATGTAGTATTTTAGCCAAGCTTTAAAGAATATGTGGAATTTCAGCTGGCCTTCTATGTCTACCTCCCCCCAGCCCCAATTATAGAATTCCTATCCATCCTTTAAATCCCAACCCAATCCCAGAAAAGCTCCTGTAAGAGGCAGGAGGGAATGGGATCAAGAACCCAAGTGAGGGCTTTCTCTTTGCAAACAGAAAGAAGAGAAGAAATTGGTAATGATACAGAAAAGTTGTGGGGACTGGAAGAAAGGATCTGAGGGGGAGTTCACTTGGACCGTAACCTTCTAAGAGAAATGAAAGACTAAGTTATTTTTTGTGTGTTGAGGGTAGAGATGTGGTTAAAGATTTGAGAAAGAGAAAAAGTTTTGAAATCAGTATTGAGGGTGAAATACAGGGAGAAGAAAAATGAAAAAAAATACTTCGTAAAGTACAAGAGGAAAATTCCTTTTGACTGGACAGAGAGGGGAGGATGAGAGAAGACCCTCTGTAGGTGATGTGGTATTAAATTAGATTTTAAAGGGAATTGCAGGATTTTCACATAGGGAGTGGGAAGACAGATGGACCACCAATTGAAATCCTACCCTTCTCCTTCAAGGGTCAACTGAAACTGTCACCTCTTTCTTGTGACTTGTCTCTGATTTCTTATAGACAGAAGCTGTCTCTCCTGCCTGAGTTGTCATTGTAACTAAGTACCTTCCTTTTATGAGCAACTAATCCTCATCTCATTACAACATATGTATATGTGTTGTATATATGTCCGATTTCCCCTTTTCTATATTGTAAGCAACTTGAAAGCAGGTTATCATTTATCTTTGTGTCCTCCATAGCACCTTGGAAAGTAATATACACATAGTAGGTGCTCAATCAGTGTTTGTTGCAATGAATTTAATTGAGTTGAAGACAAATCTACACACACCTTAGAGAATTGATAGGAAGTCAACCAGGATGGGGAAGGGTCTAGAAACCAGTATCAGTATGAAGCAGTTAAAGGCCCTGAAATTGTTTATCTTGGAAAAAGAAAAATCTAAGTAGAATACATAATAGCTGCATCATTTACTGGAAGGGCTATCATGTAGAAGGAATAGATACAGCCTGTATTATTTCGTGGGCAAGACCTAAAACTAATTGGTAGTTTTGTAGGAAAGTGTATTTCAGTTTATTATAAGGTAAGATGTATAAATTAGAAATTACTAACATTTAGAATTGTTTTATGGTGAAAGGGGGTGCCTAATGAAGTGATGAGTTTCAGAACATCATTTGAAGTATTCACATTAAGACTGTTGACCACTTTTTAAGGATGTTAGAGAAGGAAGTTGGACTAGGTGACTTCTAGGATCTCTACTCAAATCTCTGCACCTTTGTACTGGCTGCCCCCTCCCCATGCCATGTGAGAGAGAATATGAATGTTCTCCTTCCTCATCTCTGATTGCTGGATTCCTTGTCTTCAAATCTGCAGACCCATAGTTTTCCAGAGGTTTATAATTTGGAAACACATACCTATCCGTAGTATTATTTTAAAGTGTAGAAGACTAAAATTCAGTTATTGATATTCTTGTTTGGCATGGAGCCTTTGCGGGGTCCATAAGGGGTTGGGGGGCAGGGTGAAACCTGATTGCAAGCCAAGTATTTTAAATTCTTCTTTAGGAAAAGGATTAGACTTGCTGTTCATGTACTGAAAGGGCAGAACTTGGAGCAATGGCAGAAGTTGCAAAAAAGACAAGTTTAAGGAAAAACTTCATAACAGAACAGTTCAAAAATAGAATGAACTGGCCTGTGAGGTAAAGAGTTCCCTCTCCTTAGATGTGTTGATGCAAAAAGAAATTCTTATTCAGGTGTGGGTTGTATAAGAAATGTCTCATTTAAGGCTTAGTGTATTTCATGCAGCAGATAAAACTTAAAGGAAAGAAAGTATAAGTCATTCTGCTTGGAGCCACTGCCTTTCTTCTAGGTTAGTACCTAGAGCAATAAGTGATGGGTAAAGATTTCCAAGTGAAAATTATAGAAGAGAAGTGTATTTTGTTGAATAAGTTATACTTGCAGAGGTGTTTAGCCTTTGATCTTCATGTCTTCACATCAACTCCCTTAAAATAAGGACCATCCTTTGCACATTTAATACTTTGAAACAATGTCCCAAGTAGTAGGATGATCAAGAAATATTATTTTGCTGAGACAGAGCAGAATTAATGTAATTCTTATCAAGCTGATGAAAGCCTCCTTTTGAACTATTTAATGCTCAAAAACTAAAATATCTTACATTAAAAATTTTATTTGTGGTCACACAATTTAACTTTGAGTAAGTGAACTTGAATGACTGATTCTAGCAAGTGATTCAGCCTCTACTAAGTTTTGACAAGATAAGGGAGTATTAAGGATTTCCTTATAATCTTTCTAAAGTTAAGGTCAGAGTTCTACCTAAATCACTCATTCATCCTGCCAACATTTTTCCCACTCCACGTGCCCATCCTGGCAAAGCCCTTCTCGGTAAGCTTGATGTGAAAGGGCCCTCAGCTTTTATCTTGAGAGGATTAATCCTCTGAGAATGTCCATTCAGCCTCTTTTTCTTTTGACACCGGTTCACTTGGTCAAGCTGTGTTGAAAGTGGTTCCCTGGCTATGCCATTTCTCCTTGTTATTCCTTGGCGAGTCTACATATTCAAGGTCATATTAGAGTATGTTAGTTCAGAAGCTTGTCTGTACATCAGTTCACATTTGAAGGGTGCCACTTAGAGTTTTGTGTAATGCCTTGCAAAACATTTTTGCTTACGTGTGTTATCACATATGAGAAGGACTGGGAAATTGCAGTATTGAAGTAGAACAAATCTTAGAAAAGGAAGTTTTTGCATTTTTTAGTAAATAAAAGTCTACTGTGATAACATTTGATCATCAGATTACAACATACTCTCCTTAGAGTACACCATAGCCTCCTTATTTAATTCATGCTTGCTTTCACAGGAAAAATGTGTCACTTTTTACTTTATGGTTAGCGGAGCTTCTCATTATTTCAACTGTGTTGTGCACAGGCAAAACTCATATTGGCATTACTGCAAATCTGCCTCTACCTTCCATAAGCCCTCCAGCTAGTGTGGACCAGTAAAGAAAAACATATTAATTACTAAACAAATCTCTTATTGTGCTTGATTATGTTCCCTTGTGTCAGACTTCTTCTATAGCTTAGATGCAACAGACTCTTTAGGTTTCCAGAGGCTGAGTTATCTATTTACATTCTGGCATTGTTTTAGTTATAGATCCTTATGAAATGTGTAGAGCAGTAGATGGAACACGGGATCTGGAGTCAGGAAGACTTGAATTCAAATCATCCCTCACTGTGTGACCCTGGGCAAGTCACTTAACCTCTGTTTGCCTCAGTTTCTTCATCTGTAAAATGGGGATAATAATTGGGGGTAATAATAGTACCTACCTCCCAGGGATGTTGTGAGGATCAAATGAGATAATATATGTAAAGTGCTTAGCATAATGCCTAGCTCATAGTAAGTACTATTACATATAATAGTATAATTAGCATTATAATAATTATTTTTAATGCATTTTTATGATTCTTGTCATGTTATTAAAAAGCACTTGTATATGAACCACTTTATTTTTCTTTTTTCTTTATTTGTAGGTTTAAAAGTATTTAAGCAGGTGTACATTTGCATATAAAAGAGAATAACAAATGAGAAATTGTGGCTTTTCTGGCTCTTCTTGATATCCTCTTTCTCAGCTCTCTTTATCCAACACATGTTCTGAATGTCTATCTTTACATTGACAAAAATACATCTACAAAAATATTCTCAGTGATCCTTCACAATCATGCAAAAAAAATTTAGATTAAGTAGGAGAGGCTTACTTATTAAGTAGATGTGAAAATAGTGTATTGATTTTATTATGTAAGAATAAGACTTTTCCTCATAGATTAACATGTATTGCTTTGAATTAGAACAGTTTTGCCTAATTTTCTATTGCAACATTTTCCTCTACCAAGTTTTTGGGATTTTTTTGTTTTGTTATAAGATTAAATCTTGACACAGACTTGACTGAACACAAGGTTTAAATAAAAATATGGCCTACATATTTTGGAAGTATTTTTACTTGAACTAACTATTCTACCATTCTGTAGAAATAACCATTATACCTCACTATCTTAAAGATTGATAATTTTCTAAGAATTAGAAGTGATCATAATAACTTAAAACTATTTGGGTCGAGATCATAAATACTAAAAACACAAAACAGGACAGCTGGTCGTAAGAAGTCATTTAGTTCTGTGTCCCTTAGTTTTTAAGGATATAGAGACCCATAATCCTAGAAGGGTTGTTATCTTGGCAATTTCTTTAATGTCTAGTCTTATTCTTACTTTCATTTATTATTTCCTATTGTAGGACAATGTAGATTCAAACCTTTCACTCCATCACAATCTTCACTCCCTTGACCATGTAGAGCTGAGTTGCCTTAAACTTTTCATTTGTAGCATGATCTTTCTCAAGGTTGGCATGCTAGAAAGCTTTTCTAGGTTTTTGAGAGGGAATCTTATTATGAGATAAAATAAAAGTTGAATACCATTTCTACATGAACTTAAATAATGCTTAAAGATTCAAGAAATGCTAAAGACAGAATTAGTTCACAATTTTTGCTAGCTCTAGTTCTCTTTATATATATCCCTATTCTAAAAATGTGGAATTATTTTATCTAAATTTATTTTGAAGTCGTTTATGACCTCATATTGCCATACCTAAATGAAGCCTTTTCTTTCTTTTTCTTTTTTAAACACATTTTTATTGTAACACTAATACATTTTTGGTGGAGTTGTGAACTGATCTAAATATTCTGGAAGGCACTTTGGAACTACGTCCAAAGGGCAACCAAACTGTGAATTCCCTTTGATCCAACAATAATACCACTACTAGGTCTGTATCCCAAAGAGATCATAAAAAAATGAAATGCACAAAAATATTTACAACAGCCCTTTTTGTGGTGGCAAAGAATTGGAAATTGAGATGCCCATCAATTGATGAATGGCTAAACAAGTTGTGGTATATAAATGTAATGGAATACTATAGTTCTGTAAGAAATGATGAGCAGGCAGATTTCAAAAAAACCTGGGAAGACTTACATGAACTAATGCAGAGTGAAGTGAGCAGAATCAAGAGAACATTGTACAAAGTAAAAGCAATTTTGCATGATTATCAACTATGATAGACATAAGTCTTCTCAGCAATACAGGGATCCAAGACAATTCCAAAAGATTCATGATAGAAAATACTGTCCACATCCAGAGAAAGAACTATGAGTCTGAATGCAGATCGAAGCATGTTATTTTCACTTTTTAATTTTTTCTTTCTCATGGTTTTTCCTTTTTGTTATGATTCTTCTTTCACAACATGACTAATGTGGAAGTATGTTTAATATGATTGCACATGTATAATCTTTATCAGATTGCTGTCTCAAGGAGGGAAGGGAGAAAAATTTGAAACTCAATAACTTAGAAAAATGAATGTTGAAAACTATCTTTACATGTAATTGGAAAAAAATAAAATCTATTAAGTGCAAAAAAAAACCATGTTTACTGATATTTTCTGTTTCTTCCATCACCATGTATCCTTCCCCCTCCTCCACCCTGAAAACCATCCCATATGACAAATAGCATTTCTATAGAGGGAAAAAGCCTAAGTTTTAAGTTAATTTGTGATAATAATTTATGATGTGTGGGTACTAACTGTTCTTCAAAAGTTCGGTAGAATTCTCCCCTGAACTCTTAAGGTCCAGGGTTTTGTTTTGTTTTGTTTTGTTTTTTTTCTTTGATAGCTCTTTTACAGTTAGAGCTGTTTTCTTTTCTGAGATTGGGTTAAGATTTCTATCTGGTCTTCTGATAGTTTGGGTATTTTATATTTTTTAATGTATTCCACTGTGTCTTTCATGTTCTCAGTTTTGGTAGCATATAATTATCACCATTAATTGATATGCTGAAAAAGCCCAAAGCTATATGTAATGTGTAATACCTGTGGACCTTGCACCTTGACAAAGGGGGCATTTTGGGGATGTCTTCTCATGTCTCTTCATTTGAGTCCCAATTGATGATTATAATTTTGTTACATTTACTTTTGATTTTTGAAGTCATTGTTCTTTCTATATACATTGTTGTAGTTACTGTTTATTTTTTCTTGACTGCTTCCTTTACTTTGCTTCAGTTCATTTAGATTTTTCCATGCTTCTCTGTATTCATCACACATTATAGCACAGTAATATTCTATTATAATCATGTACCACAGTTTGTTTGGATTTTCAGTTTTAATTAAAGTTAAATGCAGTTGATTTTTGAGAATTTATTTTGTAGCCTGAATTGGCTCGATTAGAACCTTTGCTAATTTCCTGGGGTTTTCCAAGTAAACCATCATGTCATCAGTAAATAGGGATAGTTTCATCTCCTCTCCGCCTATCTTTATTTCTTAATTCTTTGATCTTATTACTATGGCTAGTATTTCCAGAACCATATCAAATAGTAGTGGGGAAAGTGGGCATCTGTGTTTCTCTCCCATGTTTATTGGGAAAGGTTCCAGTATATCCTCATTCCTTATGATGCTTGCTTTTGATTTTAGATAACTGTTTTTTATGTAGTATTTTATAAAACATCCCTCTATGCCTGTGATGGGGGGCTTGGGTGCCTGTGTCTAGATCCCAGTTCCAAAATCACATCTCTCTCTAGCCTCAAAACATTGACCTTAGTAGTTTCTCTCTAGCAAGGCAGGACAGCACACCCTAGCAACACATTTATCTCTCTTCCTGATACTGCAGCCAGCTGTACCTATAGAATTTATTAGTTTGACCGGGTGTATACATGCTGAACCAACTGTGTACTGGGTCATAGAAATAGTTACTACTCACTGGCCTATTATATGCAGACTAGACCTAGACTTATGTATACTCCCTTATATTTATCTTGTCTAACAAGACAATGATGGAGGCAGCCCGGGTATTTCCCAGTCAGCCCTGACTGTTAGTTGACTTAATGACATTTCAGGCCTAAAACCACACCTCCATGTAGTCCCCCTTGGGCTATTTCCCAGTGAACTCTGGGTAAGATACCTGCGCAGTAGATACAAAAAGTGCATGTTCCTTTAAGAACTGACCACCCCTTAACCATTCCCTAATCCCACCCCAAAACACCTAATTAGAATATTTGGCACATGTTTTACCCCAAAATATCCTATATAAACTTTACCTGCACGCCTGTGAGGTTGCAGTTTCCCTAAGAACTCTTGCTCCCTGAAAAGCGTAATAAATCTTTGCCACCTTGACTTAAAGAATGCTCAAGTCCATGAATTCATTCCAGATGGCCCCAACTGTCTCCAATACTTGGCTCCTTGAAGGGTATTCCCCCTCAGCTACCCTTTCTCGGAACTCTAGTCTTGGGGTTCCTGGACCTCACCTCCCCAACCCTCAACACCTGTACTTTGTAGGGTTTTTAGCATAAAAGAGTTTTGGACTTTGTAAAGGCTTTTTCTGCATATGGTGAGATAATCATGTTGTTTTGGATGTTTTAGTTTTTAATTTGATTACTTACGTTTTTTTCCTAATGTTGAACCATCCTTACATCCCTAATATAAATCCCACTTGATCATAATGAATGGTTTCTTGGATAAACTGCTGTAACTTGTTTGATAGGATTTTGTTTAAAATTTTTGAACCATTATTTATTAATTATATTAACCTATAGTTTTCTTTTTGTGTTTTATCTTTCCTGGTTAAGGTATTAGGACTATATTTCTCTCATAGAAGTATTCTGGTAGGGTTTATTCTCAATTTCTGTAGGATAATTTGTGATGTATGGGTATACTAACTTCATCAAACATCTGATAGAATTCTTCTGTGTATCCCTCAGGTAGAGGCTTATTTTTTTTTCTTTGATAATTCCTTTACAGCTGTCATGTGCCGAGCTCTTTGCTAAGCACTTTTTACAAATATTATCTCATTTGATCCTCACTGGGCTGATAGGTAAGTGAGTTGTTATCCTCATTTTATAGTTGAGGAAACTGAGGCAAGCAGAGGTTAGATCATTTGCCCAGAGTCACACAGCTACTAAATATCTGAGGCCTTATTTGAACTCAGGTCTCCCTGACTCTAAGCCTGGTACTCTGCGCACTGTGGCGCCCCCTGGCTGCCTCTAAAAAAAGTGTAGTGTAGCAAACCAGAATGAAAACCAATCCTGTTATCTAGTTCTCCTCACTAGACACTTGGGCTTTTCACTGTCCCATAAGATGAAACAACAAAACAAAACAACTGTGCTTCAGATACTCTTGAACATCAGAACTTGCGTTCCTTTGCCTTCTGGTCCCACAGCTATCACTTAGCCTGGATAGAAGTCTCCCCTTGCTGTACTGTTCACTCTATCCATGCCATATTCTTGGTGCAGTGGAGAGAGTGCTGAGCTTGGAATCAGGAAGATGTGATTTCAAATCCCGCTTCAGACACTTAGCAGTATCTCACAGAATTATTGCAAGGATCAAATTAAACAAGGCGTTTTGCAAGTCTTAAAATGCTATTTGAGCATATATGGCTATATATTAGGGAAAGGGAAGAGAATGAACATTTATACAGCACATACCATGTGCCAAGCACTATGCTAAGTGCTTTACAAATATTATTTCATTTGATCCTCACAACAACCCTGGGAGGTAGGTGCTGTTATACCCATTTTACACCTGAAGATACCAGTACAAACAGAGATTAAGTCATTTGGCCAGGGTTACACAGCTAGTAAGTGTCTGAGACCTAATTTGAACTCAGGTCTTCCTGACTCCAGGCCTGGGACTATCCACTTCACCATCTAGTTGTCTCAAGTATTATTATCTTATTAGCTATTGTTATCATTTCTACTACCTAGACCCCAGGGCAGCTAGATGGTACACTTGATAGTGCCAGGCCTGGAATCAGGAATGCCTGAGTTCACATTTAGCCTCTGACATTTACTAACTGTGTGACCCTGGGTAAGTCAATTCTGTTTGCCTCAGTTTCTTCATCTGTAAAGTGACATGGAAAAGAAAATGGCAATCCATTCCAATATCTTTGCCAAGAAATTTCCAAATGGAGTCACAAAGTTGGACAACTGAACAACCACCAAGACCCCACCCAAATCATATTTACCAATATTGTACAGCTTGACTCAAGGATCGCCAGTCAGTCAACAAGCATTTGTTTGGTGTTTACCATATACCAGGCACTATGCCAAGCACTAGGAATACAAAGAAAGGCAAAAGTCTGGTACCTTCCCCAAGCCCAGATATAAGGTAACTAAAAACATTCCATAAAGAAATAACTTTGAAACTTGTGAGAGCATTACTCTCTATTCTGACTTTTTTGCTCCTGCTGAAAGGACTGGACTAGAAGGTGAAATGCTAGCTTGATTGGGGCCCTATCTCCAGAACCACTGAGAGAAACTGATGAACATTGGGCCTCTTAACTATGCTCACATGTCAGCTTTTCAAGGTTTATGGTATTCAAGTCCGCTGGGTTTGATTAGGTCTATTTTACCCCAGTATTACTCAAAATTGATACATAAAGAAACATATGTTTATATGCATCATTCAAAGGTTTAACCAAAGGTATGGCATCTCACTTTCTGCTTTTTTATATTTCTTCCTATCCAGCATTAAAGACTAGAATTCCAATTACATTCTTAAATTCAGCCAGGTTAAAAACAAAAGGAATTAAAAACCTTCTTAAATTTACTCTGTAAAAAGGAAATTCTTTAGCAGAATTAAAAGAATACATCTTTGTGGACAAGAGAGGTTTCAGTGTTTTCATATGTTTTTCATTTGCAGAAACAAAAGCATATCAATTGTTGAAGCAGTCCACATTACAGGATAATAAAAACCAAACTGAAGAAAGATACCAAAAGGAAAAAACGGGAGCTGTGCCTGAATTACAGTTGGCAGGTAAGTTATAGGGAAGTCCATTAATTCTTTCAAGCCTGGCAGACTATAGTAGTCATTTTTTCATTAGCAATTAGTTATTCATTAACCAATCAACAGGCATTTCATTACTGCATACTATGTACCAAGCAGTGTGACAGACTTTCAAAGACAAAAGTAAACCAGTTTTTGCCCTCGAGAAATTTTGCATTCTAACACAGGAGGCAACATACACATATATAAGAATATAGAAAATATACTCAAAATGAATACAAGGTAGTTTTGGTAAGGTGAACAGCAGTAGCTGTTCCTGGATACTTCCTGGAGAAGGTAACAACCTTAGTCTTGAAGAAAACTTGAGAAGAATGAGAAGAAAATAAATTCCAGATACTGAAAGCCACAAGTCCCAAGACACAAAAGCAGTCACATAATCATGAAATGATGTTATAGAAGTTTTTTAGAGCTAGAAAGGACCTTAACAATCATCTAATCCCAAGGTTCTTAACCTGGTGTCTACAGACTTCAAAAAGGCCCACGGACAGATTTCAGGGGAATCCACGAACTTAGATGGGGAAAAAAATTACACCCTTGCTTTCACTAACCTCTAACCAAAATGTAGCATTTCCTTCCATTATGAATGTTGGCAGCAAACCACAGTACTATTTACAGTGCCATACCTATTATTTTTTACCAAGAAGAGTCACAGATATTTTCCTATCAACTTATAGTTGTTGCCTTTCCTTAAAATTACCCCCCTTTTACCTCTCTACCTATACCTTATATGTATGTAGATGATGTGGAGTCCTTGAGGGCAGGGACCGTGGTTTTGCCTCTAAGTATCCTCAGCACAGCTCCTTGCACCTAAGTGCTTAACACATGACTGAATATCATTTACACTCATTACTCCTTCATAATTACTGTACATATCACCACTATATGTAATTACAGTCTTCCTGTCTACAGATGCTTGTGTGACATAGCTGGCCAACTGTTGTCTATAGCACCAGAACGCCATAGGGATCTGTAACACAAAAAAGGTCAAGACCCCTGATCTCGTAATACCCTCATATTACAGACGAGGAAGCTGAGGAATGAGGAGATAAAGTGACTTTCCCAAAGATTGCACAGCTATTCAGTAACAGAACTAGATCTCTTAGTCATTTTGTGTAAAGTTTACTTTGAAACCTGGAGAAACTTCCATGAATTGATACAGAATTAAATGAGAAGAACCAGGAGAACAATTTATACTATTTTTAAAAGAAATAATTTTTAAATAATAAATAATCAATGCAGTGATCAGAGACACATTTTTGGACATAGGTAATTTGAGAATTTGTTTTGCTTGACTATGCTTATTTGTTACGAGGGTTTTGTTTGTTTTTTCTAGTAGGAGGGAGGGGGAAAATAAATTATTGATAATTGAAAAAAATAAAATTTAATTTAAAAAACAGTTTATTTTGTGTACAAAATTGTCCAGGTTCAAGATAGAAATAAATTATTACCTAGAATTGTTCTCCCATCTGAGCTATGCCTTGTATATTTTGATACTGTTCATTATGTGGTAGAGCAGTGGCAGTTGACTAGCCTAAAGTAAATTAAATTCTTTATCCATGGCCACATACTGAGTTGGATTCAGGGGGCATGTAAAATAAAACTTAGTCTCCAGACTGGCTAAGTTACTTTATCTATTTGACCACACTGCATCATTTTCAATATTTTCTTACATTAAGATTCTGAAAGTGCTTTGATTTAGTGTATGTTAATGGAGTTATGATCTCTATATCTTCCTGTTCATCTCTTTCAACTGTTGTCACATATAAGCTTTTTTCATCAAATTTTCCTCAAGTAAACCAATGACCTAAAGAGGAATAATAGATATTTGTTGGGGAAAAAGGAAAAAATACATGTTTTTGTGTAGATTGCTATATATAATGTCAAGAAGTCTAACTAGTAAGGTTTTCAGCCTTAGATGTATGTCTTTGATTTGCTTTGCTTTGCTTTGCCCTTGGACTAGTTATGAGACTAACACCTTATGCCTCAGTGTCCCCTCTCAGTAATCCCTGGCTCATTAACTCTTTGATATTGGTAGTGTGCTTGACAGATATAAATTTTCATTAGAACTGTTTTACTATTGAGATTAAAATGGCCTAAGCTTGTAGACTATGCAGATTCAAAATTTAACAGATTCTTTTCTCTAAGAGACCTCTCTGAGGTCTGTATTCTCAGCAATTAGCTGTTAGGAGCAAAACTTGTAGCAAAAATATACAGGAAAGAGGATCATAAAGATGCAGGAGTCAAGGATTCCGTCCACGGGCTAGGAGCACCATGGTGACAGTTCACCAGACTCCTGGGAAAAGACTGACTTTTATATTGCCCAGCAGTGACCTTTCAGACTGGTTAAGGAGTGTCCTTGGTGGGGTTCAGTGGGAATTGCATTTTGTTATTCTCAGCTAGAAAGATAAGAGATTTAGCATTGAGGTTTGAGGATGAGTGACATAGGTAGCTCATTCCAAGAAAAGTCTGTCATTTTTCAAGTCTGACTCAATATCATTTATTGTGGTAAATGATCCCTGGCCATGTATCATAAAACTTATTTATTATGCATTGATATAAAGCATTCATAAGGCTTCTCTAGTCATTTATCGTCATTCAAACTGGAACATTTATGGCTGTTTTATTCTCTCCTTCTTATTGCTTTGTCTAAGTATCACTACCTACAGCTATTCCACCATGTGCTTTTTCCAGTGTATGAAGGTTCCTTCTTTTTGTGCCTGAGTAATCTCTTCTTCTCTTGACAGTCTTCCCAAAGTTATTGTGTCTTCTTTTTTATTCATCTCATTTCATTGTTGAAGATCAACTAAACATTTACATTTAGCATTTTTGCTTATCACAGGCTTCAATATTGGCAGCAGTACTTTCAAGACAAAGACAAGTAACGAAATCGGTTCAGAAGCTAGTTTTTCATCTAGCGAAGGAAGTCCTTTGTCAAGGTAAAGTCATGAAAAGCATTACACTTTTTGAAAGGCTTTAACAAGATGAGAAATGTCACTAGAAAATGAATAAAACTGACTATATATTATTTTGTTTTGAAACTTGATGGAGGGTTAAGTTTTGTGTTTTTGTTTATGTAAAAATAGCAGCTTAAACTTTAGTACACCTTTGAAAATATTTGCACCAAAGCCAGGTATTGTTTTGCAGCTGTTGTTTTCTCATTTTAAGACTCAATTGACATCTCAGTGAACCACAAATTAGCGTGTACAGCTGCTCGCAGTAGGGCTACTTAGAGACCAGACAATGGAAGTTGTCAGGAAAAGGGCAGATATAGAACATAAAGTCTTGGAAAAATAAAGAGGTGCATTTCTTCTTCTAGAGGCTTCTGAGATATAAACTAATCATAGCTAGATACTCATTTTTGTATTCCTTTTTTTTTAAGTCTTTAGTGCTAGACTATACTTTTATCTGCCTTTTGCTTTCAGATTGAATACATTTAATTAATTGCCTAGTTTTCCTAAAGGACACAGTTTGTCTGTTTTTATATGTGTTAACCAAAACACTTCCAGTTCTTACTTTGTTGTCCCCCTGGTTTTTCAGCAGTGTGAAATACTAATCAAGCAGTTATAATCAGGTTACTGTTGAGGAATCAATAGATGAAAATGTAAAAAGCCAAAATACTCCTTTGCTTTAGCTTAAATGCTTAAAGAGAAATTAAAGTCTGCTGTGTACTATAATGCCTTGTTGGGCTAAATATCCTTTACAATATTGTGGTATTTTGCATTTCAATTAACTTGTAAAGTTATTTTTAAACATAAATTTATGTGCTGAACACAATTCAAATAGTCTGTATTTTTTAAAAAATCATATTCTTAAATCTGCTTTTTTTCAAATTAAAAGTTTCATTTTAATTTCTATGAAAATATTCAAGTTTTTTTCTAAATAAGGATAAGGAAAAACAGGTTGATTTTTAATTAAGTTCTTTTCTTTGTAAAAACTTGACAAGTTGCAATATTCAGATTAATATTCTGAATTTTTAAATTTTTATTCGTATTAAGAGCAAATGTGTTTTTTTTCCCACACAAGTAAGCCTTAATATTCTGATAGGTAGTTTTGAAAAAAAAACCAGCTTTTTTCTTAATAATGATCCTATAAATTAAAAGTGTGGACTTTTCAGAGAGAATATGAAGAGAAGTAAATTCTGCAAATACATTTGTCAGTTTTACCACTGGAGTAATCATGAATTCTTAGTTTATAATGGTTATTTTAAGTTTTTTCATTGAATCTACATACATTGGGCAAATTAATTCGTAAACTTGGTCTTTATACATGTATTTCAGCAAATTTTCAAATATGCTTCCAAAGCAACTGAATTTTGGAAGCCAGTTTTGTGCAATTTTAGTTTTATGTCCTATGTTGCTGATACCTGCATCTCACACAACTAAAATCAGATTTTGTTGTCTTTTCTTTCATTTGAGGAGAATATACTCGTATTGTTATTTCATGATAGTTTTTCTAAACAAATGACATAACGCTTAAATAAAAACATGGTTTATTAAGAATAGTTGATTCTGAATATTTGACATTAATTCTATATTGAGGAGATCTGTAAATTCAGTGTTTGGATTCTTGTTTTTGTTTTTAAAGAAAAGAAACATGCAACATTGTACCAGAGAGCTCAGGTTGTTGCTTATTTGTGATTGGGACACACTGATATTTCTTCGAGGCTTACATTTAAGGATTCCACTTATTGCAGTCACTTCTTGTGCTTTATTGCTTTTACAAGTGGTCTCGAAATCCAGTACTTGAGAATAAACATAACAGTGCAGGACTTCTGTAGTACTTTTAAAAATTCTTCTTTGCTCTATTTTGTCAGTGAGCTGATGAGTGACCTCAAAAAAGACCCTGCTGGACCTAAATAAAAAATGGCTTCCTCTGATGTTCTAGAGACAATAATTATGATGTGCCAGTTAAGCCCAAACTACAGCTGAGGGATTTTACTTTAAAGCAGAGGCTTGGGCGCAAAAATGCATTTATAGCTCTTTGTCTGGCACCTCATTATGTGTGGGCCTGATTCATTAAGTAATTGGTTTGCAGTTGTTTACATGAGTATTAAGGCTTTCTATTCAGCAGCCTTTGAGAGATACATTGTGCAAATGTTGCATGTTATGAATGCGGAATGAGGGGCAGAGGACCAGTCCTATTGGCTAAACACTGCACTCTGTTGAAAACCAAGAGAAAGAGATTGGGTGCTGCTTTGCATAGCAATGACTTTCTTAATAAGCTTTACAGATTAATACACACAAGCTATAAAAGATGCAAAGAGATACTCTTAGCACATTTATACATGCTCATTTCATTATTATGGAAGTGGAGATGGGAAGAATTGAGTTCTTTCATAGTCAGTTTTTCAGTGCAATGTCTTCAGTGCATGAGACTTAATAGAATCCGATGTTTATTGTATTATAAATCATGGGGAAGTAGGCAGATCTGCAACAGTTTATTATTAAAGATTCTTTCAATGTAAATCTTTTTCTACTATTGTATTTCCTACAGCAAAATCATTTTGTGGTTGAGTGGGGATGAAAGGCATAATGTACGAAGGAGTGAGTCTTAATAGGAAGCTGCTCTCTGAGTAAAGACCACTTGTTCCCTTTTGTTCAGAGGTGCATGCCAGAGCTTCCTCTTCTCTAACAAACATTGTCTTGTTTTACCTTCACCAGAAAACTATTTTTACTCTCCTGGATTCATTTACTCAACTGAGAATATATTTTAACAGTCTGACATGTAACTTAAGTTTAATGGTTGGATAGAGATAACATTTTTTTCCTAAAGAAAAGAATGTGCTAATGTAATATAATTGCCTGGGGAAAAGGTATCATAAGTCACGACTGAATCTCCCTGGAAGAGCAAGCAGGATGCTATGTGTGTGGCATTTTATAGCCTTGTAGCAACAGAAACAGCCAGTGGAGGTCACTAGCATTCTAGCTAACGTTGTACTGTTTCGATTTCAATGATTTATTTCTTTTTGTTTGATTGACTTCATCATTTTTCTAGATTACATGAAAATGACAGAGGACCAATAAACTAACATACCTGATTTTAAAGGTATCTTATGGCTATTTAAAATATATATGTATACATACATGGTAACCTTTTTATTTGGCTTAACAAATCAATATTGTCTGTAAATTCTACCATAGCGACTGCTTTCTGTGTGAAACCATAAATTTTATCTTTTGAAATACAAGTAATGCATAAAATCACACTTATCTTCTTAATTAAGTAAGGTCATTAGGAAAGTTGATAACAGGACACCTTTAAAAAGGGACAGTGTAATCTTGATGTAAAGAACTTGGTTAGCCATCAGGGGGCGCTCAGACTTTATAAAATTAAAACTGCTTCATGCTTTTGGTTACTTAAAACTAGAAAATATTTTCTAAAATTTGTTGAAGCATTGGGATTTTCTTCTTCTGCTTTGCCCTTTTTTTATAATTTTAACCAAAAATTCTGTTTATTCCTTTTAAATATATTCTAGGTAATGACTAGAGTCAGATACTAGGCAAAATGAATAAAATAATAAGCCTTTATTAAGTGTTTTCTATGTGTCAAACATTATGTTGCACTTATTTTAAGATTCATAAAACTGTTTTGCATCTTGCTTTTGCTCATAGAAAGGCACATTATCCAACATTAAGAATCATTCTATAAAGTCCCATTCAGTATAAGTCTGGATCTGATATGTGATAATATAGTTGCAAAAGCTTACCTCCTTTTTTCCCATATCCTGTGCACAGGCTTGCAGGATGTCAGGACACCTATCTATCTTCATCGGCTTTCTTTCTCAACCCTCTCTTCCCCATCTAAATTCCTGAACATAGCTCTCTTTTGATTTTAGTTGGTGGCTGTGTGGGATGAATTAAGGGAAGACACATTTGACAAGTAAAAGGAGATTGATGAAATTTAGTGGAGGAAGTAATTAAAGAATCACTGCTATAGATCATTCTAAGTATGGAAATGAATTCAGTCAGAGTTAGAGCCAATAAATATTTATTTGGCACCTACTATGTTCTAGGCACTGTATTAAGTGCTAAGGATACCAAAAAAAAGGCACAGAACAGTCCCTGCCCTTAAGGAACTCACAGTCTAATGGGGAAGACAGCACATAAAAAGAAACTGAAAAGCCAGAGTAGAGGGTTGGAGGAACTGAGGTTACCTGTATTACAGCAGCTGGGGTGGGAAATGATCCAAGGAAGTATGAATTTCTGAGTTGTTTTCATCTTGCAAAATGAGTTTCTGCACATGATGAAGTCCAGGAAAGTAGCTGGGTGGGAAATGATGAGGAAAATTTCCTGAGTGCCATCCTTAAACGGAGGAAGATAAAGAAAGTGCTTCCAGATGTCCACCTCCCACCCTTCCAAATCAGAGGCAGAGGTTGTTGAGGAAGTGTGAGTTTCCCACTTGATGCCATTTTGCAGAATGAGTTTCTGGAGATGGTAAAGTCCAGGAAAGTAGCTGGGTGGGAAATAGTACTACTAGGAGAAATGCTAGAGTCCTCAGTAGCCAACTGAAAGAGTCACATAGAGAAAGCTAGAAAAGACCTTAGAGGTTATCTTGTCCAACCCCTTAATTTTACAAATGAGGAAACTGAAGTACAGAGAGCTTCAGCAACTTTCCCAAAGCTACACAGTGTTTAAATAGCAGATCCTGGATTTGAACTCTAGATGTGTGACTACATCATACCATGTTGCACTTTTTAAACTTTATTGTTTCTTATCAAACACCACTTTACCGCCTTCAAGAAGAAAATTAAAATTCCCTAATGTGAACTGATCCCCACCACTAGAACATACTTCATTCCTCACCAAGATATCCATCTTTACTGAAGTTACCAACCCATAAGATGAATTTCTTCTCAGCAAGAAACCTATTCCCTTGACTGCCCATCAATTCAATTATTTGATGATCAGTCTGATGAGATGAAGGGCACAGGTTCAATTCTGGAATGATCAACTTTGAACAACAACAACAAAAATCCCTCTGTTCATTCAACATTTAACAAATATTTATTGAATACTTACTGTATGTGTAGGAGTATACTGGGATTGGGGGAGGGATTTATTGATTGGGAGATTCCTGATCTCTTGAGTTCCCCCAACAAACTTGATGAAATTACAAAAAGTGTGGAGCAAGTAATAGAGACAATGAGATGTTAAAGTTTTTTTTTTCTCATTCAGACTTAGGTAGTTGCAATTACATCTTGTAAAAGGTAAGCGCCTTACAGATTTTGACGCCTTTTTTTTAACCTTATGAAGGGTACTTGAGTAGCTCACCCCCTGTAATGTTAATGGAATAGGAAGATCTTCCCTGTCCATTAATAGGCCAATGTGACCACATGTGTTCAGTCAAATGATGTTTTTACTGCTTTGAACTCTAGTTCACAGCTGTGTCACATAGAGCCCATTGGGGAAGGAACGTGCTTAAAGGGAAAGCTTGCTTAGAAGAGGCTTACTTGTAGGAAGGCTTTCACACCTTTTGGTAATTAGGCACTGAAGCATGAGAGTTGTGATGCCTTCTGGCTGTATAAATATTCTGAGGTTAGCATTTTGCTTTGGGGCTCACTAATTGGAAGAATGTTTGTGTGATTTGGCCAGACAAGACTCTGGGTAGCCCTTAAGGAGCTCCCCCAGCTTTGAAAACCCATGTATTGGTGCTTCTCTCTCTGGTATGTATGTATTGCTTTGGTCAGATAGCTAGAAGCCCTGTCTGTTGATCCATGCTAATTTCTCAGACAGTTTAGAAGCCCTGTTTGTTGATCTGTGCTATTTTCTCTGCATGTAATTTCTCTCTGCTTGTATTTTCTCTACATTCAGGGTGCTGACCTCTCCTCCTTGAACTAAGTAACTGATGTATAGGTTTAATTAAAGTAAGATTGTTGGCCCCTTTAAAAGCTATTTTTCCCTTAAAAGCAGATCAAAGAACGTGTGGTAGCAGGCCATCCTGGGTATGCTAGGGTACTTGCTGTTATAACCCCTGAGTAGCCTTTTTACAGATTGCAAAGATCATGTAAAGAAGTGCTTCCATTTCATTGTTCCTTGGGGAAGTATGAAAAAGTTACTCCATTATTTTGAAGAAATGAAATGGCTGAAGAATTAGACACCCCCATGATGACCTCTAAAAGGCAAGCTAATCAGTCCTATAAATTCCCCTATAAGGGAGTTATTCATGACAATCATGAGGAAAGCCTTCTATGGAGTTAAAACCTAACTCTTGAGACAGAATCTCTTTAACTTTTCCCTTGTGCATCTTCCAGAAGTATAGTGTGGGAAAGGAGATTCCTCTTACCACCTAGGTGGAGCTGAAGAAAACAGGCCCAAAGACTCTAGGTTTGGAGTACAATTGAGCTGAGAGGAGGAGCAGGTCCAGGACAGTGACATGTCTAGAAGATATTCTGTACCCAGGAAGAACAGCTTAAGGATACTACAAGAAGAGAAAAAACATTGGGGCTCTGCAATGTTGGAGGTGTGAGTTGCCTTGGCCAAATGTGTACCTTCTGTACTAGTGTTCTCTGTATATAATCACTCTTCCTGCTGACACTGTGTATTTGTGAGAAAGTACACTTCTGGTTTGTAGGCAAAGTGTTTGTTATTATTCTTTATACTATACCATTTCAGTTAACAACTTTGCTTCAAGTTAATTTTATCAACTGGATGACTGTCAAAGGTAAAAACATTGGTAGGGGCTTCTGAAGCATAGTTTTAGGAGTATAGTCCCACAGAGAGCCCTGAACTTGGGGTATTTGCCATCTCGTGAGTATAAGTTGGAAGGCTAGCCCCAGAATGGGTGTTATATATGCAAAGCACTATGCTAGCCTCTGTGAGATATGCAAAAATGTACATGGCCTCTGACCTCATGAAATTTGCAATCAATATTGCCATAACTCCCTATTTACCAAACACGGACATATGTATATATGTTCTCATTCATTACAGACATGATGGGAATCAATTCTTTTTCATTCTACAGAATAACAGTGTTCCTTCTGGTGATGTATGTAAGATTCATAGAGCTGGGAGAGACCTCAGGAAACCAAAAGATCCATTCTCTCTTCCCTGCTCCTCCTCCCTGCTTTTATTAGGTAGTTATGGTATGATTATCCTCATTTCAAGGTGAGATAACCAGAGAGGTTATGTACTTTGCCTGTTAGTAGGTAGGAATATCATACCATGGTGAACCTATCATGAAATAAAAGTCATTGTCATATGGGTAGATCAGCCAACCTCTCTGAATCTCAATTTCCTCATGTGTAAAATGGGATAATAATACTTTCATTATGTTTCCCCCAAGGGTTGTTGTGAAGAAAGCACTTTGCAAACCTTAAAGGTGTATAGCAACCAGAACTGCTGCTAGAGTTACTACAAGTAGTGATGGTTTTATATGTTCATCAAATACCGCTTCCTTAGTAACCATTTCTACCTTGTTTTCTAAGATAGAATACTTGCTTAATTTGTCTCTTTTCCATTGTTATTAAATTATTCAGTTATTAAATTGGGATAGGGACTAGAACTGGAATTACTGTCTTGCTAGTACTATTTCCTTTTCATTACACCAAAATTCTATTATAAATTTATTTGAATGTCTCATACTATCTGTGAAACTATATTGACAAACCCAATAGTGATCAGAAATCCAGTTCTTTACTAGATGTTCTTTTTAAGTGAATATTAATGTATCAGCATGCATCACTTAATAGAATGGATTCTATCCCCAAAAAGTGCAAATTAAATTATATTTTGCCATCAATTTGTATTCCATACAAGGTATACAATAGGGTAATGAGATTGATTCTTTTTTAGCAAATGCATTAGATCTCATTCAAATGATTTTGCCTTCTTTGAAGAGATCACCTTGGGAAGCCATTGCTCAAAACACTAATAGATTGCATTAAGGTATAGATGGTTTAGTATACTTGTCACCCTATTAAAGCTCATATTCTTTTTATTTTGGGGCAGCAGCAGCAACAACTTTTTATACATAGAAGAGCTTGGTGACTAAAATCATTGGCCACCTTCCTAAATACATACTCAGTATCTCAAGAGATCGATTATTGTTCTCAATATATAGTGAGCTCTCAATAAGACCTTGTTAACTTGATTAACTTTATTGGTCATATACTGCCCCATATTTTCTCCTCCCCATCACCTTCAGCTTCTTGGAGAGTTCCAGGTCTGCCCCACTGGATGAATTCCCATACAGCTAGCCCTACTCTGCTGAAAGCCCAAGGCCCTGGGAACTTCATTTTAAAAGCAATAAACAGCATTACACTTAGACTTTCTTTTATATTTTTAAAGTTTTTGATGACATAAACTAAATGTTTTCACTACTTATGGAGTAAGTAATAAAAAATATTATCCCTGTTTAACAGATGAGGAAACTGAAGCTTAGGCATATGAAGTAACTTCAAATTTCTGCAAGTAGAAAGTGTCAGATCCAGATCTGTCAGTCCAGAGTTAGTGTGCTTGCCACTTACTCCTCAAAATGCATTTTGCTTTCTAATGCAGTACTTCCTAGTTGTCTCTCTAGTCATGTTTGTGGTAACTCCTGTGACAGTTACCTTCTTAGGAGCTTGATCATATTTCTATTTATTTATTTTTGCTCGTCTCCTATAAACGGGTACACCTTATGGCATAGTGATCTGTCTGTCTGGCTGTGGATTCAGGATAATTCCTGTCATCAGTTATATGAAACTTAAAATTTTATATAAAACAAAAGCATCTTTCCTCTCCAAATATGCCCATCCATAGATTTTTACTTCCCATTTATCAGTATCAACATATCACTGACTCTTGAAGAAGGAAGTCTAAGTAATTTTTGACTCCTCACTGATATTCTCTTCACATATTACTCTTTTGCCAAATTTACCACTTTTTCCTTCATCATAGCCTAAATTTTCTATTTCCTTTCTAGCCCCAATAGCCTTAGTTCTGTTCACCTCTCACAGTATATGACACATAGTAAGTGCTTAAATTAATTCTGGGAGGGATCCAGGTATACCCCATCTTCTTTTGGTCCTTATGTCATGACTAAGATGTCTTATAATTTTGACAGTGCCACCCTATTCCTTAGGCCCAACAATGGCCACTTAAACAACGTTTTTTTAATCAGCTCCAACTCCTTTATAGCCCTTTGCCACACTACCAGAACTAAGATAAATCTCTTGTTTCTACCTCAGTGTGGTTATCTGCTTATGTGTTGGGCTTATATTGAGGTGCTTTTCTCTTGATATCTTTGGTGTTTCAACCTTTTTCTTGTATTCCACTATCATTCACTCCTTGTTCCTTCCTTCATAAATAGTTACCCTACCCTCAAGTTTGGCCTACCAGGCTGCTTCAGCTTCCTTACGTTGGGAAAATGAGAATTGTCATCATGATCTCCTGCCCTGAGTAACCTCTGTGAGGACAGAATAGGCTGTGTCCCTGTTAGTCCAATGTAGACACCAGTTCTGGCACATTTTCAGCTCACCCAGTTCCTCCTTACTCTCTTCTTTTTATTCAAGTGGCTGGGCCAAATCAGGTATCTACTGCAGATTTGCCTGCCTTGAATAACCTTGGAGAAGACAAGACTGTACTCAACTGGCTTTCCAGTCCCCGTTAAGTCAGGCTTGATGCAGCTGCCTGTGTTTTCCTTATTTTGTTAACATACCTGCACAGAATTAGTGCATGAAGCTGAGTCCCTGGAACAGCCCCCAAGCACAAGTCCATATGTCTAATTCTACTTACTGCCCTAGCTAAGCAAATGGAGATCATGGTTGTGTCTGTGTGTCTGTGTCTGTGTCTGTCTTTCTGTCTGCCTGTGTAGGGGGTGCAGAGGAATTAATGGACAATGTTCTCCAGTCTAAATTTTCCAGTTTAACTTCATAAGGTCTTTACTCTAGGGGTGGGGAAGTAAGTTTTGTCGCCTTTTCTTTTAGGATTGAAAAGTTAAGGAGGGTTGCTAAAAGCAACTAATCTTCATCTTACTATCCAACTGATCACTCTTTTTAAAAAATTTAACACTTTTTTTCCAATTAAATACAAAGTTTTCAATAATCACTTTTATAAGATTTTGATTTCCAAACTTTTTTCTCTCCTTTCCTCTCCTTCACCCTCTTTAAGACAGCAAGCAATCTGATATAGGTTATACGTGTACAATCATATTAAACACCCCATAGTTCTTTCTCTAGATGTGGATAGTATTTTCCATCATGAGTCTTTTGGAATTGTCTTAGATCATTGCATTGCTGAGTAGAGCCAAGTCTCTCAGTTGCCACTGATCACTCATGCCTTTACCTATTCTCTAAACTAGAGGTGTCAAACACAACACACAGCACTCCTGAGTGCAGCCAAAACCAAATTAAAATGTAATTGAAAATTATGTAATAAAATAAATAAAAATATGATTAAACATAGATAATACTAGATTTTAAAACTAAGTCAATATGTGGTCCACAGGGATCCTTATTTATGATTTAGTTGCCTCCGTTTCTATTCAAGTTTGACACCACTGGTCTAAATAATGAATTTACAGTCTAGGGCACATATACCAACAGTAGAAAATTGAGATGATTTTGAATAGTGTGTCCAGAGCCTGCCCTTGACAAATTTGTTAAATAAACAAATTATGCCATTGTTTTCCTACTTTTTCTCACAACCCATCCTCTGAGATGAAGGGAAAAGACCTTCAGGTAGCTAGTCTGTTTTCTTACTGTCACCTAAGTAAACTAAGGTATTAACTGATAATTAAATGTTAGCTGCTAATGGCTTATGGGGTGACCCTTCTCCAGAGGCATTTCATTTTTAAAACGATGGTCTTTAGGATCTCTTATTCCTAAGACTCTTAGCAGCAAAGATTTGTAGAACAAGGCCTAGAAATCTTCCCATGGGATGACCCCTACCAGACTTCTACTGGCTAAATCCACTAACTGTATCATACTAAAGCAACTTTTTTTAAGGGGATAGGGAGAAAGGAGGTAAGGTAATTGGCAGATGGCCATTTCCTTTCCTCATGAAGGAGAAGCAGTCTCATGCACAAGTCAGTACATACATGTCTATAAATGAAGACTTCACTTTGTGTCTATCAACAATCACCAACAATAACTCCTGGCTTCAAAGGCATATTTATTTAGTGCTTTCTTCATCTAGTCCTACCATTCCCACCTTTTAATCTTTTTACTTCCCTCTCTATCTAGTACATACCAAACCACGTATTTTGGGTTCCTTTTCAAGCAACTTCTTGACTAAATAGAAATCACAAATTTCCCACAGATATAACCCTGTTTAGATATTCAACTCCTGTTATTCAACTCTTCAACCTTTTTTGTTCATGTCAATGTTATTTGCTTCAGATGATGTTTTTTTTACCTGTTGCCATTTATTTTTTTAAAATTTATTTTTAGTTTTGAATATTCATTTCCACAAGATTTTGAGTTACAAATTTTCTCCACATCTCTACCCTCCCCCCCCAAGGTGACATGTATTCTGATTGCCCCTTTCTCTAGTCTGTCCTCTCTTCTATCACCCCCTCCTTCCCCTTCTTTCTTGTAGGGCAAGATAGATTTCTATACCCCATTACCTGTATATTTTATTTCCCAGTTGTGTGTAAAAACTTTTCTTAACATTTGTTTTTAGAACTTTGAGTTCTAAATCCTCTCCCTTCTTCCCTTCCCCTCACCCTCCTTGAGAAGGCAAGCAATTCAATATTGGTTATACATGTATCATTATGCAAAACACTTTCATAATAGTCATGTTGTGAAAGACTAACTATATTTCCCTCCATCCTATCCCATCCCCCTTTATTCAATTTTCTCCTTTGACCCTGTCCCTTATCAAAAGTGTTTGCTTTTGACTACTTCCTCCCCCAATCTGTTCTCCCTTCTATCATCCCTCCTTTTATCCCCTTCCCCCCTACTTTCCTGTAGGGTAAGATACCCAATTGAGTGTGTATGTTACTTCCTCCTTAAGCCAAATCTGATGAGAGCAAGATTCACTCATTCCTTTTCACCTACCCCCTCTTCCCTTCCATTACAACAGCTTTTTCTTGCCACTTTTATGTGAGATAATTTACCCCATTCTATCTCTCCCTTTCTGCTTCTCCCAATATATTCCTCTCTCATCCCTTAATTTTATTTTTTAGATATCATCCTTTCATATTCAACTCACCTCGTGCCTGCCATCTATATGTATATTCCTTTAAACTACCCTAATACTGAGAAAGGTCTTATGAGTTACAAATATCATCTTTCCATGTAGGAATGTAAACAAAACAGTTCAACTTTAGTAAGTCCCTTATGACTTCTCTTTCCTGTTTACCTTTTCATGCTTCTCTTGATTCTTGTATTTGAAAGTCAAATTTTCTGTTCAGCTCTGGTTTTTTCATCAAGAATACTCAAAAGTCCTCTATTTCATTGAAAGTCCATATTTTGCCCTGAAGTACTCAGTTTTGCTGGGTAGGTGATTCTTAGTTTTAATCCTAGCCGCATTGACCTCCGGAATATCATATTCCAAGCCCTTCAATTCCTTAATGTGGAAGCTGCTAGATCTTGTATTATCCTGATTGTGTTTCCATAATACTCAAATTATTTCTTTCTGGCTGCTTGCAGTATTTTCTCCTTGATCTGGGAGCTCTGGAATTTAGTGACAATATTCCTAGGAGTTTTCTTTTTGGGATCTTTTTCATGAGGCGATTGGTGGATTCTTTCAACTTCTGTTTTACCCACTGGTTCTAGAAGTTTTCCTTGATAATTTCTTGAAAAATAATGTCTAGGCTCTTTTTTTGATCATGGCTTTCAGGTAGTCCATTAATTTTTAAATTATCTCTCCTAGATGTATTCTCCAGGTCAGTGGTTTTTCCAATGAGAAATATCACATTGTCTTCCATTTTTTCATTCTTTTGGTTCTGTTTTATAATATCTTGATTTCTCATAAAGTCACTAGTTTGCACTTGCTCCCTTCTAATTTTTAAGGCAATATTTTCTTCAGTGGTCTTTTGAACCTCCTTTTCTATTTGGCTAATTCTGCCTTTTAAGGTGGTATTCTCATTGGCTTTTTGGAGCTCTTTTGCCATTTAAGTTAGTCTATTTTTTAAGGTGTTGTTTTCTTCAGTATTTTTTGGGTCTCCTTTAGCAAGTTGTTGACTCTCTTTTCATGATTTTTATTGCATCATTCATTTCTCTTCCCATTTTTTCCTCTACTTCTCTTACTTGATTTTCCAAATCCTTTCCATCATTTTCCATCCTCTTCCATGGCCTGAGACCAATTCATATTTTTCTTGGGGGGTTTTGATGTAGGATTTTAACTTTGTTGACTTCTTCTGGCTGTATGTTTTGATCTTCTTTGTCACCAAAGAAAGATGTTATACTCTGAGTCCTTTTATGCTGCCTGCTCATTTCCCCAGCCAATTACTTGACTTTTGAGCTCTTTGTCAGGGTATGACTGTTTTCAGCATGGAGAGTGCTATGTCCCAAGCTTCAGGGGTTTTCTGCTGCTATTGTCAGAGTTACTTCTATCCTGAGGTGGTATGATGCTCCTCTCCTGGCCTGTGCTCTCGTCTGTGAGTGCAGGCACTCCTTTCTGCTGTGTAACCAGGAGGACTCCTTCTCCACATCCACCACAAGCTCTGCCACACCAACGCTCCTCCTTCCCCAAGGACTGCCAGGACTGTGACCTAGATCCATGCAGGGCAAAGCAAGAGACCCCTGCCTCTGTGTCAGCAAAGCAATCTCTGCACTCCCGCTCTGAGCAGCCACTTGATTCCTCCCACCGTCTCTGGGCGTAGAGCTCTCCAAGCAGCTCCTGCTGCTGCTGCTGCAGCCACCTCCACTGCCCCAGGGCTGGGGCTGGACCATACACTTCTCTCACCCAGGTCCAACAATTTTCCCACTGACTTCAGTTGTATTTGGCATTTGTGGGTTGAGAAGTCTGGAAACTGCCCCAGATGATCAGTTTCTAGAGAGGCAAATATAATTTCTGATTTCAACTACATTTGACAGAATGCCATCAGAAGAAAATTACTTTAAAGTGTCTTTTGTTAATCACAGATGCTCAGAGTTGGATTGGATCTTTAAGGATACCTAGTCGAATTCATACCTAAACAAGAATCCCTGCTATAGCACACCCAATGAGTGATTGTCCAGTGCTTGCTTGGTGACATGTCATGAAGGGAAACACTCTACCTTCTGAGGCATCCCATTCCTTTTCTGGAATGCTCTGTTGTTGGGAATTCTTACACCAAGCTCAATTCTGCCTCTTTGCTACTTTTGCCAGTTGTTTTTAGTTATGCCATCTAGTCCAAAACAGAATAAATCCAATCTCTACATAACAAACCTTTAAATACTTCAAGGTAGCTCTCCTTTCCCCTCTGGAGTCTTCTCCAGAATAACGTCCCCAATTCCTTCAACTTATCCTCATGATCCTAGTTGCCCCTCTGGGTGGTTTTTAGCTTATCAGTGTCTTTAAGGTATTGTTCTAGGAACTGAACACAGTATTCTAGGTGTAGTCTGATAAAATAATGGTTTTTGCATCTTCAGCTGTTTGAATATTTTGGTTTTTTTTTGTATCCCCAGCACTTAAAATGGTGCCTGACACATAGATGCTTATGTTTGTTGACTGACTGACTGATAATTTGGCCCCTTTTTTGCTTCTACTTACTGGCTGTCCAAAGAATGAAAGCATTCTTCCCATTGATCTCTTTCACTGAAAAGATTATATTGCTTTAAAAAAATTACAAAGTGGTATTCATTCATGGTTTCTGAATTAATGAAGTTAAATGATTTAACTACTGGTAGTACTAGTAGTTAATAGAGATACTTCTGGCTACAAACGTTAAGGAAAATAATTGGTTTTATCCAACTACCCAATAAAAAGTGGTCATTTTCCATGTATTACTTATGCCATGTTTTTTTTTTAAATGCTTAAAATGTTTAGTCTTAATGGTGACTTCATTTCAGTTATCTTATTTAGTCCTAACTCTGTGAGTTAAGTAGTATAAATATTCTTATCGAGATTAAAAAAAGTGGTGGAGGGAGAGGATCCATTTGTATGAAAATATTTATGGCAGCTCTTTTTGTAGCAACAAAGAATCAGAAATTGAGGGGATGCCTATCAATTGAGGAATGGCTTAACAAGTTGTAATGGAATATTATTGTGCTATAAGAAATAAAAAGCAGGCAGGCTTCAGAAAAACCTGGAGGGACTTATGTGGACTGACGCAAAGTAAAGTGAGCAGAGCCAAGAGAACATTGTACACACTAACAACAATATTGTACAATAATCCACTGTGAATGACTTAGTTATTCTCAGCAATACAGTGATCTAAGACAGTTCCAAAGGACTCATAATGAAAATGCTCTCCGCCTATAGAGAGTCTGAATGGAGTCTGGATGCACATTGAAGCAAACTATTTTTCACTTTCTGTACTTTTTTTTTCTTTTGTGTCTGTGTCTTCTTATACAACATGACTATTATGGTAATATGTTTTCATGATTGAACATGTGTAACCAATCCAAAATTGCTTCTGTCTCAGGGAGGGGGGAGGTAAAGGAAAAGAAAATTTGAAACTCAAAAAAAATGTTTAAATGAATATGAAAATGAAAAATAGTATTTTAAAATATTCCCATCCTCATTTTGTAGACAGTTACTAGTCCAGGTTTGCTTAGCTAAATTAGCAGCAGAGCAAGTACTCAAGTCTCCTGATTTCAAGTCTCTGTTAGCCCTCCACTATACTTAACCTGACATAGTAAGTATAATATCAACTTGGACTGTTCATGTTTGAACAGAATGATAACAAACTTTCCATTTGTCAAGTCTTTCATCATCCAGGAGAAAAATGTCTTTTTTCCAGTTGCCAAATAAGCATCACGACTACGTCAAGCATGAAATAGTATTATGTTCACTTAATAATTTGCCTTTAGGTTTGGGTTTTGTTGTTGTGTTGTGTTTTGGTTTTTGCCCAGAATTGTTAATTTTGAAGAGATTTGTTCTTTCATTCTAGACATGTAAGTAATCTTGAACCCGTTATCTCAGTGTCAAATAGTTACCTGTGAAACTTGCTGAGGGAAGAAACATTGCTATAGTGTAATTATGTTTCAACAATGCTTTCCAGGATAGATACATTGCTTTCAAGCCTCATAAAAGATTAGCAAATCTGACTCTAGGCATATTTTATAGTGCAGTCACCACATTCCTTGACCTAAAACCTTCTCTCTTTCACTCTGCATGCTTTCGCAAGTTTTTTTTTCTTTTTTTATTTAATTTGTGACAGTGGTTGAATAAGTTTTCAATTTCCATCACTCAGAGGAAGGCTTTCTGGTTCAATATTGTCTCCCCATTCCCTCAATAAAGCAGTCCTCAAACTTTCTGCAGTGAGTGAAACCCTTCACTTTAAGCAAAATTTCAATTGATTGCTGAAGTAAAATCTTGTTAAATGATTTTTGATATGCTTTCTACCAGTGTTAACCAAATAACATAAGGGGAAGGAGGGAGGAAGGAAGACAAGCAGGCAGGCAGAGAGAGGAAGAGGGAGGGACCAAGACCTATGAAATATCAGAGTTCCTTTGACCTGCTTGCCACAACCACCAGCAACAGCACTCTGAGGGGGTGGGCTCTCTAAGAATCATGGTTGTTTTCCTCCCCAGCCAACCTCTTACATGAGACTAGTGGGAGAGAAGGATGAGGATACAGAACTAACCATGGCCGGTCACCCTCAGTGTGTGTAGAATTGAAGTGTATAGAGAATGTTCTTATTCCCTTCAGATAAGAAGCTGACAAAGCTTAAAAAAACCAGATAGGAAGGACCAAGAGGAATCCTCCCTCCAGGTTCCCTCCCTAGCTCGCTCAAGGGACTCAGTGCTGCAGTTGCTGATTTATGTAGTCTGATGACTTTTATTTTTTCTATTTGGTAAATGGGAAAGAATATTTTAAATTAGGACCATCCTAGAAAATCCTATAGGATTGTCGCTGAGGACATGGAGTGACCCTGGTGTGGGGAGTAAACGAAGACAAAGGAATATAGAACAAATACATAAATAGAGAAGGTGGTGAAGGAGGATGGGGACTGTGGGATATCAATGAGTCTAAAGGCTGGGTTTATGGAAGGAAACAGGGACTCAGGGAAAAGGCACAGGAGCACTGCTGGAATGGCATAGGGAAATAGGAGCTGTTGAAAGGGTCCTGGCAGTGTGTCCAACTTTGTTTTCCAATTTTTGTCCCTGAGGTTGCAAGGTTACCAAAAACTCCAGAAAGAGAAGGTTGCTCTTTCTCTTGCTCCTCCTCCTTGTCTTTAAACTCCTGGGATTGCATGGGCAAAATTTCAAACTGTGTGAGACTTAGAAAGAAGAGGCACTCCAGCACTGCTGCCCCTCTTGATGTGTGTGCCAAACACAGGATACCCTGGCCATTTGCTTGAAACTAACTGTGACAGCCATAAGAACTGGACCTGGAAGCCTGCAGAGCAGTGCCTTCTGGAGCTACATCTATACTCAGTAGCTAGAGGCCTGCCTAATTGGCAGAATACACAAGTGCTCTGTGTGCTTGTCCACTGTCACAAGTTTTCTTTGTTAAAAAACCTTGAACTGCTTCAAAGAACTATAAGGGGTCCATAAGACACAGATTGAAAAATACTGTGTCTTATGTGTGTTAATTGTATGCTTGAGAAAAAAAAGCCATGTGAAAAATGCAGGTCTCTTTATGGAATATTGTCCTATTTACCTCCAGATTAAATTCAGAAATGTTTTCCTAAAGAATAATGTTGATTCTAGCGTGAATCTTGAATCTCCTTTATGCCTGACCTAGGAAATAAGATGAAGGGGTAGAAAGAGCTGGAATCAGCAATGGAATGTCAGGGTCCGTGTGCTCAGTTCTTCCACCGTTAGCTGTGTGACCAGGGACAAAAATACATGGTCAAATATTCTTTGAGCATTTTCCTCATCCCTTTAAGGAGGGATAGTACTTACATTGCCTTCCTGGCAGTGAAATAAGAAAGTACTTTGTAAACTGCAAGATGCCATGGGAATGTGAATTGGTATTATAGAATATTTGCACAATGGCATGGAACGCTATCTACCTCTAGGAACTTATAATGTAATAGGGGATATTGGTGCTCATTAGGATGGATAATATTAGTATTTTGATATTTGCCTTGGTTCTGGCTCAGCCCTGGAATTCTTCTATCCAGTTATGTGGTGTGACCGTTTAAGAGGTTTTTTTTTAATTTTGTTGGCCAAGATAGCTGTAAGTAGAAACTGTAGTGTGCTGTCACTGCAGTTATTTATTAAATGTGCTAAAAACAGAATCATGAAAAATAAAATTTCCATTTATTCTACAAATATTTACTGAGGACCATGTGTAAGGCACTGATGAATTTTATTTTTTTTGATTGGTAAATGGAAAGAATATTTTAAATTAGGACTAGGCACCTACACTCACTACCTTGCCTACTGACAGGTTCAGTTCTCATGAAAATGAAGTTAGCTTTGCTTCCGTCCTTTTTATAACTTATTGAATGAACTTTAGGAAGAAACTACCCTCCTCACAGTACCTTGTATCAAATGCATCATAAGGTCATAGAATGCCCACCACATTTCACAGATGAGAAAACTAAAGACTGACCTAAGGCCACAGAAGTAGGAAGTGTCAAAAGTGGGATTTGAACTCAGAGGATACCCCAAAGGTACCAGACCCATCAGATGACATTTTAAGAAAATAGATGAGAAGCCTAACAGTAAATAAGTTATTTGGCAAAAACCCAGATAGAGAATCAAAAGGTCAAACGATGCACACATACTCTCCATTTTGAGACTTTCCTAGTATACATAGTCAGTCTTATAGAATTAAACAGTGCTTTATAAAGTAGACTTGTATTTGAACTGAGTGAGAGCCACTGCTCTTTCCACTGTATCACACTGTCTCTTTGCTGCCCAACTACAGAATCATTTGGCCTCATGCTTATTTCTTGTTTATTTTGTTTTTGTTTTTAGCCTCTTAGTTTTTTATAGCATTGATTCGTGCTATTCTCTCCACCTAGAATTACCCCATTTCTACCTTTGGAAATTTCAACTGTTCTTCCAAGGACCAGATGTTGCCCTCACCCAGTCACCCGAGCAAGTCTTCTCTCTCGCCTCTGAACTTCTCCAGCACTTGCTATCTGTGCCACTCACATGGCATTTATCACAAGCCGCCTCTCATTATATTTGTTATTATGCACAACTTTTCTGTAACTAACTAGATGGGAAACCCCTGAAGGGCAGCATAGAACTCTCCCAGCCCCCAAGAATCTAGATCAGGTCTTCTTTCAGAACGGGCACTCACGAATTGTTTGTCCGGTGAATTATTGAATAACACTAGACCTTTACCATAACCTACCCTTGTTATTATATTGAGTTGGCATGCTGTCATTTTAAAAGTTATTTCTGTCCTGCCACGTATGGTACCCATTGTATGAACAGTGTAATTTATTGTCAGCTATCTGTCAGCACCACCCCAGATATTTGCTGCGGTTCATGTTTCTGCTGGCTGCAATGCTACATGGAGTAGCAACCATGGGTCAAATGTCTTCAAGTGAGTCTCCATTAGGGTTGAATTAAAAGACCTATTACTTGGTCATGGGAAATGAAATTGTAGACAGTGGCCTAAAGTGAGCTCTGACAAACATTGGACATAAGCAGTGTTCATTTACCAGTACGCCTAGTGGATCTTCTTTTCCAAAAATATTTAAAATATTTCCAAGGCTAAAAAATAGTACATAGCTAATTCTTTTCCAGAGAAATTTAAATTTAAAAATTTTTTAAACCACAGCTTTATTACAGAGACATATCTGTCTTTTATTGACTTCGGCCTGATTACAAAGCAGTGGAATCCATTTTAAGAGAATAGATGAGAAGCCTAACAGTAAATAAATTATTTAGCAAAAACCTAGATAGAGAAATCAAAAGATGAAACAATGCACATATTCTCTCCATTTTGAGACTTTCCCAGTATATATAGTCAGTCTTACAGAATTAAACAGTGCTTTATAAAGTAGACTTTTATTTATTAAAAGTAGAAAACCTCCTAAGAGTGGTAATACACAAAACAAGTGCCAATTTTCTTTGTAAATACTCTGTACCATAGTAAATTCATTTATATGAGTAAAATTATAAAGTATTTTCTCTAAAGGATTCTATATTGAACTACAGACATAAAACATTCTGATAAATAGAAACTTCTACTAAGTTTTCTGTAATGTCATCATTTTCCTCTATTAGTTTTAAATCAAACTTTTAAAATTAAACTAAATTTATGGATTTATCTTAAATCCTGTTAAACTCAGACTGATTTGGAATGCAATGAGTACTTCCAACTTGTATATTCTATTCTATTTTTATTTGAATATCTTGAATGGTCATATCAGATATTTCATACTCTCATCTTTACACTTGAATTGAGATGAAGCTTTGTATTTTTCTACTTATCACAGGATTATTAATGTGACAATTAATTCTCCTAAATCACTGCCCCTGTGTGCTTATTTCATAGTAGACACACAATTCACATGCAGCACATAAAGGATCAAAATGATTGTGGCTTGTTTGACAGATTCAGAAGGATCTATGATACTCTAGACACAAAAGTAGTCATTTAAGCAAGAATAGAGCAGCAGCAGCAGCACATGCATCAAGGTAGATGAGAGACTCGGGAGGCAGGTTTTCTTAGAGGCATGGGATTTACTTTGGGAACCTATCAACTAAAGGTATCAGACCTATCAGAGGACTTTCTAACTTAAGAGGAAATGTGGAATTTTTCTTTGTCTTCTTGGAACAAGGTCGACAGGTTTAAAATGTATGTACTTATCAATAAATAGTACTTGTTCATTTTTCTTATAGAGAAAAGCTTTCAATACTGCCCTTACTTCTCTTTCATGAACATATCAATCTCTCTATTTTTGGTTGCCACTTCTTCCATACTTATAATAATACTTTGTTTTATAGGGATGAAGGCAAAAGGAAAATAACAACCAATTTAAAATCAAAAGGTAAGCAAAAAAATGTATTGAAAGGCCACATTTTCATTTTGTCTTTTTAACCAATAACACTCCCTAAAAACTATTATGTCTGTTGTAATATACGTATGGGATATACAGATGGGAAAAGAAAGAGGAAGAAGCCAAATATAATGGAAAGGAGTTTTGTTTTTCTTTTTTTTTTTTTTAATTTCTGAGCTTTGAGAAATAAGTAATAAAAGTTTTGATGGGTAAAAATCTGCCGTAGACCAAAACATACCTTAGAAAGGTATGTGATCTAATGCCGTTTAAATAAGCAAATATAGCCTGGAATCAATTTAGTAAAATTTTAGGAAATAGTTTAGAAATAGCATAATGCTCAACAAAGCTTAGAATAACCTTTCCCCTGAGAGAACTTACCTGTCTCCCATTCCATTAACATGGTTAGTACTAAATTCATCAAAAAGCAGAGAAAAACAGGAGAAATGAGTAGGGAATGAGGAGTAGATAGTGTCCCCTCAAGGAGAGTTTCTGTATTTTAGAGTTTGAAGGGTGAACACTCCTGGATTGCTTTCATTTTCACACAGCTCAAGAGGACCTGTGACCCTTGACTCCTACCAAAGAGAGTCTACAAAAGCCATGTTAGTTTAAATTCAATTCAACAAACATTTTTATTAAAGCAAGATGTTAGAGATGCAACAGCAAAGAGAAAAACAGCCCCACCCTCAAGTGGCTTACATTTTAATGGTGAAAAATAACATATACAGATAAGTGTACAAAAAATATAGGATCGTCCATCTCTACTGATGTAAAACAAAACAAAACAAAAAACCCTAAAATCTTTTGCCCTACTGAATTTCACCAGTGTAGAATTCAGTGAGATTCCTGGGAATATATGGTTAAGAGTCTAAAGACTCTGCAGCCTGAATTGTTGTTGTTTGTCCCTGCTGTTCTTTATTTGATAATCATCTATTCTCTAGACTAAGATGAAATATTAAGTAGTTGTCTGTTTTTCTGTCTTAGCTTTTTGGGGAGAATCTGATGATAGTAACTCTGAAATTGAAGCTGCTTTACGTCCTGGAAACCACAACACATCTATCGATGATTTTGATGACTTCTATGACTAACAAATGTCACCTGCTTAGAACTGAAGATTTTAAATAAAAATGTGAAGTTTCAAATTGGAATATGCTTTGTGTGTGGTTGAAACTGTTTTTACACATTTGATGTTCAAAATCAACATACCATTTTAAGTTATCTCTTCAGGTGTAAAAACATGGAATTACATAGGTTTTTAAATAATCACGTGTTAGGATCCATGTAATAAATATAAGTTCATTTCTTAAGTTCTCTAAACTAAATTGAGCCTCTATTTGGGAAATGTTTCCACTGAGAAGGAATGAAGTGGGAGGGAGAAAGGGGAAAGGGTATTGAAAGGTCAGCACATCCTACTATCCATTTCCCCAAACTTAGCTCTATAAAGAGCTTCTTAGATGGCTTAAGTGTAGTCTTGTATAGAATCTGATGGATTTACCATGTGACCTTTCCAGGTTTCTTCTAGTTCCATGCTTTTTTAAATTTTTCATTAAATCAAGTAATAAATAATCAAAAACATTTATCAAGCTCCTACCCTATGCCAGGCACTGTGCTAAGCACTGGAAATACAAAAAGAGGCAAAAGACAGTTCCTGACCTCAGGGAGCTTACAATTTAATGAGATAACGCTTACAATTTAATGAGATGTGTGTGTGTGTGTGTGTGTAAAGCAAGCTATATACAGGATAAATAGGAAGTAATTAATGGAAGGAAGGCACTAAAATTAAGAGAGTTCAGAAAAGTTTTCCTGTAAAAGATGAGATTTTAGTTGGAACTTAAAGGAAGCCATGGAAGTCAGAGGGAAGAGTGAAGGAGGGAGGGCATTTCAGACACAGAGGACAGCCAGAGAAAATTCCCAGCGCCAAGAGATGAAGTGACTTGTTTATCTGGGCAGGGGGGTGGGAATCAAGTTCTGATTGTAAAAGGTGGTTACAAATGAAGATTTTTTAAATACCACTGTCATTGTAAAGCTATTTTTTATGGATCTCCGTAACAGTGATATAATCTTTTGTGATAATCCACTTATCAGAAACACTGAAGACTCTAATTTCCTCACTACTTTGGATTATTCATTCAAAACAGCAGAGTAATAAATAGTAGCCAGCCTTAACAGAAATAGATCCTTCAGTAGCAGAAATGGGAGTGAAGAAAGGACAATTTTAGCCATCAGTGCTATTCTGGATACCCCAACCTTTTCTCTTATGGTTAGATAGTTGGGGACGGGGAGAGGTGGGTGGAAATCAAGTTCTGTATTTTTAACCTACCCCGCCATAGGCAAACAAAGACACAGATACCATCATCTTTTGAGACAATTCACAAAAAAATCTTCAATGTGGTTTTACAAGAACTATTCAAATTTAAATACATAAAACATTTTCACTCATGGAGAGAAACCAACAATAATACTATATGTTATAAGACAATACAACAGATATGTTGTAATTATGATTCCATACATTGATTTGGCACCTTATAGTTTTAAAAACACTTTCACATGCAGTGTTTCATTTGATCTTCACAACAGCCCCTCAAGCAGGGAGACAGGTTTGCTATTATCATTCCCATGTTATAAATATGGGAACTTGTTCATGCTCAGCGAGTTTAAGTGACATGCCCAGTGTCACAAAGATAATAATCTTCAAATCTGAGAGAGCTGAAAAATCACAATTGAGAATTAGACAAATGGTAAAGAGAACTGCTCCAGTCCTGGTTTTGTATTAACATTAGTGTCAGGAAGATCAGAGACCAGAAGGAACAGAGGCTTTACAGACTTCTAAGGATACCTATTTGCTGATGACATGATTCATTTAAAAAACCTCAGTGAAGCAGCAAGGAAACTAAGACAATATCTTCAATAAAGTAGCAACATACCAACTAAACCTACAGAAATAATCAGCATTTCTATATGAATGATGGCAAAATTGAGGAAGAAAAAAATTAAATCCCAATCAAAATAATTACCAAAACGTATATAGGGGAAAGGCAATGTGATAGCCAAAATTCCCAAATCTCCCTCCTCCCCCCACCCCACTCCAGTTGATCTCTGTTCTTAAACAGCCACCAACACAAAGGAATTTGGCTTCTCACCTCAAGGTGAACGCATAATTTCTAGTTGACCTTCATAATCCTCATGGGGAGAGTCCTACATGTTCTTGAGTTTTGTTGGGACAAAGCTTCCTCTATGAAGAGGAAAACTACTTTCTTTTCTTTTTTATGAGAATGAGAAAATGTATAAAATACTGTTTGTTAAAATTGTGGAGCCATGAATTTGGAAGTGAGTGTGATCCCCAGACGCACCAGCTGTGGTAGGCCTATATCCTTGAACAATGTTAATTTTCAAATTGTGAACTGTGACATAAGGAGGTGGTGTGATACAATAGAAGGAACAATATTTCTGGAGTCAGAGGACTTGGGCAAATCACAGCTTCCCTGGGCCTCAATTTCCTCGTCTTTCAAATGAAGGGATTGGATTAGATGGCATCTGAGGTCCGCTCCAGCTCCAAATCTATGATTCTATGACTTTGCCAAAAAGCCACCCAGGTTGATTTCCTTAAAACAACAAATGCTTAACTTGGGGGAGTCTATGGGGAGGGAGGGTTACATTCCTCCCTCCTAATTCAGTTGATACAGTCACATGTGATGAGGTGTCATCATATTAACAAGGTGTCAGCACATAGCCATCCCCCTCACATCTGTGAAAAAGACCCCTGAAAGGATTTCTTCCTGTTTTTACACCCACACCCACCCCCATCAGATGGAGAATCTAGCAGCAAAGCTACTCACACAAAATGAGATTTCCCCTTCCGCAGTTGGAAAGTCACTGCAAGATAATTCAAGGCACAGTTGAGGAAGCTTTCCATGTTCCAGACAGATAAGGATACAGGTTATCATTCACTGGAAACAGTTTCCAGGATCAAGCCTCTGGTAGCAATGAAGAGATCCAAAATGGATACAAGAGATCTAACCCAGTCCATCAATAGTGTGGCTGCAGAGAGGCCTGCACAATGAAAGAAATTATTTCAAGGTCGAACAATGCCAGGATTCGGTTGCCTTAGCCACAAGTTCCCTCCTTAAATATAAATACTTAAACATAAAAATAAATACTTAAATATAAATATAAAACTACTTAAATGCCTCACTATATTTATATCTGGTACCCGCTCTTTCCATATATACTGTATTAGAGGAAAGGTGTGTCCTAGGTTTATGGGGTGGTGGTGGGTGGCAGGAGGTGGGCAAGTAATGTTTTGTAGTCACTGTTTTTACTTTCCACTCTTTGTAAGTGCCCATCCTGAGAGCTAATTGTATCTACTGGCTAACTATTAATGGAAAACACACCAGCAGGTTCAAGAGTAGATAAGCACAGAGTACCCTATGAACCCCAAGTTAGCAGCTCCTCTCTATCAATGAATCTGAGTATAAGTGGGAGGAATATCCCAGGAGTGCTACTCATAAAATAGTAGGGAGTCAATCTGCCAAAGGACAGTGAAAACATAAAGATAACAGTTCCCAGACACTCTAAAGAGATAATGACTTGATAAGAAGGATATTAATTTCTCATGCTGAGCCATATCAATATAATAAAAATATTACACAAATTTACATATGTAATAGAAATATCACCTAAATTTTATGTATGTGTATGAGTGTGTGTGTGTGTGTGTGTAGAGAGACAAAGATAGACACAGAGAGACTGAGTTACTAAAATGCTTTTTGTTGTTCAGTCTATGTTCAGTTATGTATGTGTATGAGTGTGTATGTATGTGTATGAGTGTGTGTGTGTGTGTGTGTGTGTGTGTGTGTGTGTGTAGAGAGAGACAAAGATAGACACAGAGAGACTGAGTTACCAAAATGCTTTTTGTTGTTCAGTCTTGTCCAGCTCTTCATAGGTGGGCCATACTGTCCATCGGGTTTTCTTGGCAAAGATATTGGAGTGGTTTACCATTTCTTTATCCAGTAGATTAAGGCAAACAGAAGTTAAGTAACTTGCCAAGGCATCACACTGCTAGGTCTGCTAGTGTCTGAGGCAGAATTTGAACTCAGGTCTTCCTGACTCCAGGACCACCATTCTATCCATTGTGCCACCTAGCTACCTCCAGATACTTTTTAAAGCTAAACAAAATTCTTTTGGAAGAACAGAAGGTCTAGAATATCAAGGGAAACAATGAAAAAAAAGAGATGAAGAGGGAATAGCACTTTCAGTTCTTATATTATTTTACAAACAGTAATCATCTAAACTACTTGGTCTTCATTAGAAATAGAAAAGTAAATCAGTGGAACAGACTAGATAAGGAAGAATCAGAAACAATCAAACTCAGGAAACTGGTCAGTGTTTACTAAACCTGAGACCATAAACTGCAAGGAGAACTTATTTGATGAGAATTGCTGGGAAAACTTAAAAGCCATTTGACAGAAAGTGGGCTTAAGCCCAAATCTTAACCATATGTTGCACAGTAAGCACAGAATGTACACAAGGCCTGAATATAACAGCTCACACCATTAACAAAAACAAAATTAGAAAAGAACCAAATCATGGGCCTTAACATCCATGGCTAGGTAAAGAATTGTTGACCTACTAAAGGATAGAGGCAACAAAAAAAGATAAAATAGTTCATGATCCATGTGAAATTGAAAATCTTTTACACAGAATCAGTGAAGCTATAGATAAGAAGGGAAAACATTTCTGAATCAAATAACTGATCAGGATAAGAGTGTGATATGTAAGATATACAAGGAATTAACACAAATACATGACCAAGAACTTTCCCAATGGATGTAGTCAAAGGACGTGAACATTCAATCTCATTTCCTCCAGCAGTTTGCCCCATCAATCATCCCCTCTCACTTATTTTCAATCTCTTTTGTTTACTGGCTGTTTCTCTATTACCTACAAGCATGCCCATGTCTCTTCCATCCTCAAAAAGACTCATGGATCCATCCATCCCTGCTAACACTGCACATCTCTTTTGCCTTTTGTGGCTAAACTCCTTGAGAAGGCTATCTACAGTAGGTGCCTGGAATTCCTCTCTTCTCACTCTTTTTAACTGTCTATAGTCTGGCTTCCAAACATCATTCAATGGAAACTACTCTCTCCAAAGGTATCAATCATCTCTTAATTGCTAAATCTAATGGCCTTTTCTCTATCCTCATCCTTCCTGACCTCTCTGCAACAGTGTTGACCAATCAATCAGTAAACATTTATTAAGATCCTGCTTTGTGCCAGGCACTGTGCTAAGCCCTGGGGATACAAAAAGAGTCAAGAGACAGTCCCTGCTCTCAAGGAGCTTACAATCTAATGATCACCCTCTTCTCCTAGAGACTCTTCTCTCTAGTTTTTTGGGACACTATTCTCTCCTGGCTCTTCTCCTACCTATCTGACTGCTCCTCCTCAGTCTTCTTTGCTAAATTTTCATCCAGGTTATGCCTTCAAGCAGTGGGCATCCCCCACAATTCAGTCCTGGTTCCTCACTTAATAATCTCATCAGCTCCCGTAGATTCAATTATCATCTCTATGATGATGATTCCCAATTTATTTATCTAGTCCTAGTTTCTCTGCTGACTTCCAGCCTCATATCTCCAACTACCTCTTAGACTTCTCAAACTAGATGTCCTGTTCCTATACTTTTAAACTCAACAGGTACAAAATTAACCCATTATTTCCCCACCATCATCCTCTCAGTCCCCCAAGCTCACAACCTGTCATGTGAATTCCTGTACCTCACCCCTCCATATCTGATCTGTTGCCAATGCCTGTCAATTTTACCTTTGCAACATCTCTCAAATACTCCCCTTTCCCTCCTTTGATACTGCCACACCCTGGTGCAGGCCTTTATCCCCTCACACCTGGAAATGTTCAGTAGTTAGTGATACAAGACCTAAACTCAAGAGATAGTGGCTAGACATAAAAATCTGGGAGTCACTTACATAGAGATGATCATTGATTCCATGGAAACTGCTGAGCTCACTTACCATCAGCATCAACGTCATCCTTATCATTGTTATAACCCAGGCAGCATGGTCAGACGACTTTGTCCAGCAATGGGAACAGGAGTGGATAAGCCAGATGTTTGGCAAGTTGAAGCCTAGCAAGATGTAACTGATGATGAGATAAGAAACAAAGGAATTCAAGATTATCCGAGGGAAGAGGATTCTCACATCAGCGGATGTTAATGATGAATCATAAGAAGAAAGGGAGCAAGAACTGAGAATCTGTTAGCCATAAAATAGGGAATGACCAGTTGATAGCCACCTACCCTCTAGGGTCCTATGATGATTGAGCTTGGAGTTAGTCTCACTCTCTTAGCTTCCACGGTCATCTCACTCTAATAAAACTCTCACCACAAATTCTTGATATTATTCACTCACTCCTCTCACAACCACACCATAGATCTCTGCACCTCCGGGCCTTTGTACATCCTGTCCTCCATGCCTGGGATGGTCTCCCTCCTTACCTCAACCTCTCAAAGTGTCAGTCCAAATGCTGCCTCCTACTAGAGGCCTTTCCTGCTCCTCCCAATCATGAGTGTGCTCTCCATTCCTCCTTAAAATACTTTGTATTAATGTTTGTGAATCATGTTATATCCCCCCAGTAGAAAGAAAGCTGCTTGAGGACAGGGAATATTTTGTTTTTGTATTTTCAGAACTTAGCAAATAGCATAGCAAGAAAAGTAGTAGCATAATATTTCCCCAATAAACATCAGGCAAAAGTGCACACAAGTCAAGGTCTGTGTGACTTTCATACACCATCAGTGAGAAAAGTTGATACATATAGAAAGGTATCATGTGTGGAGGAACACAAATGTAGGGAACATATGTAGCCAGAACACACATGGAAAAGTCATTAATATTCCTGGTAATTGAGGTCCTCCATTGTCTTCTGGTGATAACACTGTACTGCTTCCCTTAGGCCTGCTCCCTACTGATCTCATGTGGCATATAGTCTCTGTCAAGTAACACTCTGCTATTTTCCTGATCACTAGGAGGCAATTTCTGAGTTGGACATTGCTCCATTAGGCACATTGTTATTGCTAAGTGTTGCTCTGTTGAATGTGTAACTGGGGCAATTTGACAACTCTTTCTCATAGCAGAAGCTAAGAGCCACTATACTCAGCTAAGGCTGATGCGGGGGCTGGGGGCAGAGGTGGGGGGGCGGGGTGGTGGAGGGCAAGGGAGCCATCAAAGTGTTCTCAGGATGTCCTTTATTTTAGCTGGCTTGTGTCTGTGTCTGTGACTGAATCATAGTCCTTTATCCCAGACAACCTTCTGACTTAGAGGTAGAAATTACCAATTTTTTTTTTTCTTCTCCATCTTGGCAGGCAGATGAATTTAAGCCAAAACAAAAGCTAAAGCAAGCAGAAAAGGTCATTGTCCTCTATCTGTCTAGGTTACATTCCTGCCTTTATATAGTACGTGACCACGGCCCTCCTAGGCTTTGAGCTGTTCTACATTTATGACTTGGAAAGATCCTTTGAGATCACCTTGTTTAAACCCCTTAATTTCAGGTGAGGGAACTGAGGCTCTTGAAATGGAAAAGTGACTTGCTCAAGGTCATGCAGGGAACAATGAACTGAATGGAAATCCAAACCTTCATTCCCCAGTGGCAGAGGTAGATTGCACAATGCTACTTTTCCTGAAATATTACAGTGAATATAGACCGTTGTAATTATAGCTAATAATAATATATTACATATAACAATATATAAAATAATATATACATGTATAACACAATGTATCCATGTTATACATATACACAATATGGGCATAATATATACGTATAATATAATACATAATGGTATCTGGAACCTAAAATGTTCAGGCACTGTGCTAAGTGCTTTAGAAATATCTCATTTGATCCTCTGATGACTAACAGCTAATAGCTAATAACAAGAGTGTACCACCAGGGCATATTATCATTATTAACTTCAGTCCTTCAGTGAAGGTATTGATCTCATGAAGAAATGAAATGTTGACGATAATCATGGTAATAATAGCATTTTAAAGTTCACAAAGCACTCTATAAATATCTCATTTGATCTTCACTTCTACGCCAGGAGGTAGGTCCTATAATTATCTCCATTTTACAAGTGAGGAGGAACCCCACTGACTTCAATACTCTCATGCCCTCCTGATGCATTATTATTATAACAGTGTGGATTTATTTGGCTTTTAAAGATGTGATGTTGATACTGTTAAGTGCCATTCTTTCTTTTTACAGAAGGGTAAACCAAGTCTCAGAGAAATTAAGAGACTTGACCAACATCATATAATAGAAGGTAGTATATATGAGGCTCAGTCCACCTGTGATCTCCAAGCCTGGTGCACTTTGTCTTCCATACAATACAGCCTCTATGAGTTCTGTCCTTTTTCTCAGTGAAAATGAAGCGACACTATAAATCCTAACCATTTTTATACTGTTCTCAAGCCTTTGTCCACTTTTAATATTCTTGCAGCTAGTATTTGTGTCATCAGCAGAGTGCCTCTGTGGAAATCAGATTTTGATGTATCAAACTGGGCAAAAACACATTAAAGAGGCTACCAATAATTCCAGCCAAAAACCACAACAGATAAGGATTATATTGCTCAAGAATTTCCAGTGAATGGCAGAGACTGAACTCATCTGGGGAAACTCTCATTAGCATTCAGCAGCCAAGATTTGCAGCCTATCTTTTGGTGGAGTTTTTATACATACATACATACATACATACATACATACATACATATATATATATATACACATATATATATATTTCAAAATCAACTTGAAATCTCTTGCTCCTCAAGGTACGCTCCCTTTTAAATCTCCTTAAATGATGCAGTGCCATTGCCTCCATGCTTAGGTGTTTTCCATTTCCTCCATCCAGTATAACCATTGACACAAAGACTAATATTTGATGACAGATGGCTCTGTGAGCTTCTGCTAAGGCAATATCTCACTTTGGGAATGCAAGTGATAACTGAGTTCCTCTAGAGCATTATTTATTATACCATCATTGTGCACAGACTCATTAGATGTAAAACATTCTGCCAGTCAACTTTATCCTTCTCCTTCCCAACTGTCAAACTGGCAGCTCAAAGATGGTGACAGATGATGCTGATGGGCAGTAGGATTGCCATCTCCCCAGCCTTAACAGATTAAGGGTTGGATGCTACTCAACCAAGGAAAAATGCTATAGAAAAGAAGACGCTGATATCACTGAACCCTATGGTTCAATCACCATGATAGTTTACTAAATTGTTTTTGTAGTGCTCACTGCAATAGGAGCCCTTGTGTTTTGGTCTGAGCTGTTGGCTACAAAGGATTGCCATGATCAGACACAATAGACCATAATCACAGTTGGTTTGCTTGCAGTAGGTTTTGTCTAAGGATTCCCAGGGACAGAGAAGTTAGCAATGTATAGATAACCCTAATCAGTCAGAGCTGCTCCATGTGACTTCTCCTGGCCCCAGGATCCTGCCAACTGCTAGAAATGTGAATGGCTAGATTGTGAGCTTATTCCACATAAGTCTAGATTAATGTTAGAGCTGATTAACCCACCCCCTTGGGGACACTTGAGGCCTGCATGGAAATTCAAGACCAAGGATCACATGGCAAAGGGTTTTGATCTGAGCTCAACCAGGTAGTGTCCCAGGTATGCTTTTTCCACCCTGGGTCAAGTCCTGCATGTGTTCCCAGCTTTTGGTAATTCATACAGGCCTGGTGAAGCTGTAATAACTGTAACAGTCTAAAACTATTTAGACAATAACTGAAAAATTGGAATCTTGCACCACAGTAATTTCCACAGCTACTGAGCAGCTGAAATGAGACGTTCTGCATTACTTTGTCTATGTTGATGACCATAATCGTAGGGTTGTAAGGAACACAGGAGCTATTTAGTTTAGCCATCTCATGTTATGTATTTGGAAACTGAGGCCCACAATAGGCCATACATTTGTGAATGACAGTGCTGGGCTTAAAATCAAATGCTCCAATGGTACCCACTTGTATACTCATTGTATTTGTCACTACTGCTCTTTCCAAAAATGTTTTAATGCCTTCCTGCAGCATGTCAGAAGGCAGCCTCTTTCACACTTATTTTATCCTGCAACTGGGTAGAATCATAGGATTTAGAGTTATAAAGGATCATAGAGATCATTTAGACCCATCCCTTTTTATTTTTTTGGGAGGGGGAAGGCAGGGCAATTGGGGTTAAGTGACTTGTCCAAGGTCACACAGCTAGTAAGTATGTCAAGTGTCTGAGGCCGCATTTGAACTCAGGTCCTCCTGACTCCAGGGCCAGTGCTCTACTCACTGCACCACCTAGCTGCCCCCATCCCTTTATTTTACGTAGAAAAAACTGAGGTCTAGAGAAGTGAAGGGACTTGCCCAGGTCACACAGGTGAGGCAGCTGAGATTCCAGTCCAATTTCTCTAGCTCTAGATTCAGGGCTCTTCACATTTTCTGTACCTTAAGGCACCTTGTAGTATATCACTGATGTGGGTAATCCCTCCAAAGATTCTGATTGTAACCCATTCGTATCTTCTCATCTTTTGTGACTCTTGTCCATGTCCTTCCATAAATCCTCCAAAAGGATCCACTCAATATACTAGTGTGTGTGGAGGGGGATAGCGGAGGGAGGAAGATGAAGGGTCTTATCCTAGTTCTCTTAAAATTGTGTAGATGGCAGTGTGGAGCACATGAGCAACCCACTGGTTAGCCCTGGGTCTTGCCGCATAATAGGCCCATCTTCTTTTCTGCTCATACATGTTTCTGATGCCTCTCAGAGGCAAGTTAGGTGGTACAGTGGATAGAACGCTGAGCCTGGAGTCAGGGAGACCTGAGTTCCAATCCAGACTCAAACATTTACTAGATATGTGACTCTGGGCATGTCACACTGATGTGTGTGGCACTCTGATGAAGACACATTTCTGTCTGCCTCTGTTTCCTCAATTATAAAGTGGAGATCATAATGGCACCTACTTTACAGGATTACTGTGAGGATCAAGTAAGACCATATTTGTAAAGCACTTAGCATGAGGCCTGGCACATAGTAGGTGCTTAATAAACACTTATTGCCTTCCCGTTTGCTCTAAGAACATCCTTTAAACCACTCCTCTTGTTCAATTCATGATTGGTAATGTGTTTCAGCCTATACATATCCATAACATACACTGCCTTTTGGGGTGACTATCAATTTTAATTCTTAGAAGACTGTGGTGTTTCTTGACTTACAGAAATATGCAATGATGAAAGGAACATTGTTTAAAAAAAGTGGGTTCCTATCTCTGGGATAAGTTTAGGGACATTAAAAGCACTGTCCAATTTCCCAAAGGCAATCCAGCACACTTTCCTATTCATCTCTGGACCTAGCTCACAGTACAAGAACAATATTTGTCCAGCTATCCGCATTAAAAGTTAATATGTAGGACTTTGTCTTTTTCCATGAGCCCATGAGAAAGTTAGATTCTACAATAGGTCATGGTAGCAAATATGAAGAAATATAATAGTTAGTTGACTATAGTAAAAGTTTTGATGAATAGGACCTCATTACCTAAAGAGAGTTTATTTAAGCTCAGGTGACCCTTGCTGATAGTGAACCAGTCATTCAGGACTGAGTGACAGTAAGGGGACCTTTGGCATATAGTTACTGAGGAGCAGCTGGTGGCAGATATAGAGGGTAGAGCTAAGCACCAGGGAGAAATCTTGGTACAAATACAGGGAATGATGTTTTAAGGTGACTCTGAAGTACATGGAGGGAACCTCTGAGAGCAATGGGCCCTGGGCTGAAACACCCACCTATTGCCCGACAGACAGAGAGAGAATCCTTGAATGCTGAGCCTCAGGTTCAGAGACTTCTCAGAAATTTAAAACAAGGGGGTTTGACCACGGCAATACCAGGTAAAATGTGGGTAGCAGGAAACCAGTCAGGTACTTTGTCTGCTAAGGCAGTACTTGGTGCAGCTTGCATTTGCAAGCTTTCTCTCTAGTATGAATCTTTGTTAAATGGCAAGCTTTGGATATTGACCAAAAGTTCTTTCCTAAAAATTCACTACATTTATAAGGTTTTTTTCTCCAGTCGCAATTTATTAATGTTACATTAATTGACTTATTGTAAATGTCTCCCCTCTTAACCTGATCTGCTTCTGTGCATTAATATGGCTCCCATGTATGCCATAAGAATTTTTTAAATAAAGTCAACTTTTGAAATATATCTTTCCTTCCATTCAGACTACCACAATCCCCATCAGAGTCTCATTACCTATTACATGGACTATTCCACCAGCCTCCTAAACTCCTGGTCTTTTTACTTGGATTCTCTCCCATTTCTAGTCCATCCTACACAAGACTTCCTAAAACACAGCTGTGATAAATGCTTGTTGACTGACTGACTTACCGACTACTCAAAAACTTTCAATTACTCCTCATTGTTTACCAAATTAAGCACAAATTCTGTTGTCTAACATTCAAGGCCCTTCACAACCTTGCTTCAGTTTAACTTTGCACCTGGAAATATGCATAGTACAGGCTTTCATACACATATATATGTGTGTGTGTATGTTTATAGGTATCTATATATATGCATATATAGAGAGATATATTGGTATTTAATTGTAGCCTTCTTTAGGGTAGGGGTGGGGAGGAAGGAGAAGAAATAAAGTAAAAAATTCACGGTAGAGAATGAAAGAAAATGTGCACGGAAGCAAAGAAAAGCTGGGTAATCTTGGAAACAATGAGTAGTATTTATTATATAGACTTTCTTGAAATGGAAATTTATTTTATATTGAATCCTCTCTTATATTCTGTGTACATGACAATGTTCTTTTTTTTCTTTTCTTGTTTTGTATTTAAGTTAAAATGGATTTAAAAATTAACAAAAAAAAATAGTTTAACTTTCTATCAATAGAGAACAGGAGACTTTCGGACCTGAAATTTCACTGGTGTGGGGTGTAACGCCAATGCAATACCCACAGCGACAGCTATGTATGCTGGCGTATTTCTGAATTCCAAAATATGACAGACTCTCTCCATGGAAGATGAAACCAAAACATTTATTCCAACACCAGAAAGCTAAATCCATCGTAGTAACCAAGAAGTCTATACACATTACCAATGCAGGGGGCACCGCCATCCCCAAGCCTTCCCTATATTAAGGCCTTCCCACAAACAAACACCCTTAAGCAAAATCATTCCCTCTCTCACTCATGCTAGCTGCTCTGCCTTCTCTCTCTTTCCCAGCTCTGACTGCGCTGTCTCACTTCCTGCTCCACCATTCAGCAAGCTCCTCCCACCACAGGCTCCATGTGACTCAGACTTGTGTGACTCAGGCAGGTCACATAGGCCTATTAATGGATGGGAAAGATCTTCCCATTCCATTAACAATACATGGGGCAGTGGTGTCAGACTCAAATAAAAATGGGGGTCACTAATCTGTACAAAAGAATCCCTGTGGGCTGCACAACTGACTTAGTTTTAAAATGTAATATCACCTATGTTTTGTTGTATTTTTATTTGTTTTGTCAAATATTTCACAATTGTATTTGAATCTGGTTGAGGGACACATGTGGCCTGCAGGCCATGTATTTTGACACCTCTGGTATAGGGAACTCTTGAGTGTAGAAATTTCCTGTTCTGAAACTTATGGCCTTTGAGAGTTACCTGGAACACCGAGAAGTTAAGTGACTTGCTCATGGTTATACAACTAGTGTGTATCAGTAACAAGCCAGGTCCAAGACTGGCCTTCTATCCACAGATCCAGACTTTTACCCTTGTTTCACAGAACCTTCCCTAAACTCCAGTCAAATTAGGCTTTATGTCATTTCTTTAGTATGTCCTGTGCTTCCCAACATCTACACCATTATTCAGGGCATATTGTCCACTGGAAATACTCTTCTCCCAATATCTGCTTATCAAAATCTTGTGCATTTTTCAAAGCTCTACTCAAATGCCATTTCTTCTATAAAGCCTTCCCTGTTCCCCATTATTCTCCATCAGAAGTGTCTCCTCACCTCACTACTCAACTGTGAGTATTCAATCCAAAGTTACCAATAATCTCTTAATTGCCAAATATGATGGGTTTTTTTGTAAGTCCTCATGGCTGGAATGCACTCCTTCTTACCTCTGTCTCAGAGAATACATCTCTTCCTTTAAGAGGCAGCTTAAGCACTGTCTTCTGTATGAAGCCTTGCCTGATCTTCCCAGCAGCTAGAGACCACCTTCCAAAACTCTGTCATTATTTGTGTGGCATGTAGGCTCTGGATTCACTTTTCCCACTCACTCTCAGACTAGCAGGTCAAGTCCCCAGGGGGGGGGGCACTACTTCTCACCTCAGGTCTCTAAGATAACCTTAAGAGGTTGTGGGATCTTCTAGTGCTATTGTTCATGATCCTCCCCATCTGTTGTATTCCCTTTAATATCATTTGACCAGTTAACATATCCCTAATATCAAATAACCAATTAACATCAATTAGCTTTTGCAAAGAGATATTTAGTGAGAAAGTATAACGTGGACCAAATGGGGAGCGCTCTCTCCCCCGATACACCTTAGTCCCTGAGCACAAAGGGCTTCAATTTAAAGTGGTTGCTACAAAACATTCCCCCTATCAAATTTACTTTTGGGTACAGCATAGCCAGTGAACAAGTCGCTCTCTTGCTTGTTGACCTGAATACCCGGTCAATTTGCTTGCTGGTCTGTGTCAAGAAGGTCACTCTCCAAGGCTGACTCTTCATCAGACTCTGAGACTGCTACCAGCTCTGACTGCAGAGGATATCTTTGATGGCTTTCCTGACCTTTCAAAGCTCACAAGGACATAATCTAGTTTGTTCCAAATCTGATATTTGTTCATCTATCTTAGGAAAGAATAAACATAAACAAAAGAAGCAGCAACACCATGCATTCATGGCGTCAAACTGCCAGCAACATTTAGCAGGCCTTGGCTGTTGCCAAACCTCTCCTCTTACTTGAAGACCCACAGTATTTCTTCTTCCTTAGCTAAAAGCTATCAAGAAAGAGAATTTGTCTGTTGAAGCCTTTGTATGCACACTCAATTCTAGCTTAGTCAATTAAAAAGCTTTTCATCACCTCACAGTAAACCAACAGGAAATACTATGACACCTACCTGTGCTCTGAAATGAGAAGGGAAAAGATCTCCCCATTAAGACTTTCTGGAAGGAGACTCGACAAGGCTCCATGGTGATATTGTACATGTTCTAAAGACTAGATGCTCTTTGCCTTGTTTCTCCCAATGCGTTTGCTTTGATTCACTTCAGATTTATACTATATACCTATAAAAGTACTTGGCTACCCCAGTAGAATGTAAGTATGGGTTGTTTCATTTCATGTATTTATATCTCCAATGCCTAATGAAGTGTTATTGTTATTTTTGTACTTAATAAATGCTTTGTTCTCCTGCTAGATGAGGCTGCTTTTATGCTAGTCGTGGGCTGCTACCACTCCTCAGGTCTACTCTTTGGGCTGGGCACTGAGGTATCCTTTCATTTTTTTAGTGAAAAAGTGCCTTTAAACCTTTCAAGTGGTTTCCCCTTCAAGATATAGGGGGCAGTAAAGGGGCAGGCACATAAGGGGTTTCTCCTTTCTGAAGCCATATGTGGCACTAGAGAGTAACACAGCCTTTCTCATTGCAGTTTTTCAAATAGTGGAGGCTTCTACTTTCTCTCATCAGCTCTGAACATCAGAGTTTTCCTCTACAGATCAGCTTCCCCCATCATCTACAGAGCCTCTCTCTATTCAGCCAACCTGAGCTGGGTTTTGCTTCTGTTTCCTGAACTCTGATCTCTCAACTTCTCTAAGAAGTTACTCTCATTGGCTTCCACCTTCCACCTTCCTGGTTTCTCGCTGTCTTTCTTGCCTCAAGTCAAGACCCCCTCTTGTGCAGTAACCCATCTCTAACTTAAATTCAGAGACCTCAAATCTACAATTCTGTCAGATGACACAAATAATCAATATACGATTTTTCCATAGTTCTCAAACCATTCTTGAATTCAAAATTTCCCCAGCAATAAGCTTCCAAATACTAAAAATAGACACATGTTAATTAGCTTTGAGGAAACAATGCATTGAGCCATCTTTACCAGCAGTCAGTACTTTTGCCTCCGAGGGACTGCTTTCACTCAGGTCTCTCAAAATTGTGTATGTCTCTCCCCAAACAATTTTATCCGAAATGCTGCTTTTTTCCCTCAGGTCCTCTTGGAACTGTCTATATTTCTCCTCAAGCAGGTTTTTCCTTTGTTCCTTTTCTGCCTCTTCCAGTAAATAAAATGTTCATGGATGAAAAGAACATTTCCTTTATGATATCATTAGTTAATATCTCAGCATACACTTAAGCTGTTTCATCATTAATGATAGTGGATATAAATCCATATTTCAAATAATCCTCATGATTATTTCAACTTTTTGGTCAACTTTTTTGGTCAATTTCATTGGTGAACATCTGACTAAACTATCATCATTTTTATTTCATAATGTGGTTCATAAAGAACTCATACCAGGAGTAGGAGAGGGTCAACTCTGTCATTTTCTTTTTTAATTGGGCTCAGGTAATTAGTATGATCTTCAACTTTTCAATTTTTTAAAATCATTTGTCTATTTTGTGAGATTGAATATTGTTAAAACTAGATATTATAGTCTAAATCCACTTACTTTGACCCATATAAACTGAAATATGTCAATATTCTGAAAACAAATGAACTAATGAGGGTACTACTGTTAACCTCTCCCCATTGTTTAATTCTTCCTGTTCCTTCAGAATACCTAGAATACTATATTGACATACAGACTGAGGGAGGTTGCTAATGTTGTTCTATATATTAAATATAAATAAATAAAAATAAATAGAAATAGTTTTTTTCTTTTTCTTTTTTTTTATTTTTTTGCTCAGTGTAATGGATTATTTTGTGACCATCCCCCTTTGGAAATCGCTGTTCTAAAGTACTGTCAAATTCCTCTATTATCAGGATAATTGTTCCTTCTTGCATCTACTTCATGGAGTCACTGAATCATAGAATTCAAAAGAATCTTAGAGGTCAAATAATTCAACCTTTCATCCAATAAAGGAATGTGTTCTATATCAGAGTTGTCAAACATGCTTTTAAGTGGTAAAACCAGTAATTGAGAAATATTTAACAAAAGAAATAAAAGTACAATAAAGCATAAATAATACTAATATGCAATTTTCTAAGTCAATATGTGGCCCACACATCTTATGTATGCTTCATTTTTATTTGAGTTTGCCATCACTGCTCTATAGCATCTTTCATAGCTGGAGAAGCATATCAAAACTAAAGCTCAGGTGATGGTGGGTGGAGAGAGACCAAGGAAAGCTGGGACCAGGAGTTTATAGGCATATCCACAGAAAGGAAGTGGAGGATTAGCAATCTCATGAGCTTGATTGTCATTCCTTGTAAAATTCTGTAACATATCATTGATGAATGAATGAGTTAAGCATTTATTTAGCTTTATTTATTATGTGCAAAGCACTGGCCAAGTATTGGGAATACAGATAGAAAAGTAAGAGAGTCACTGTTCTCAAGGAGCTTATATTCTAATGGAGGAGATAACAGGTATGGAAAGTTTCAGGAGCAAGTCAGATGGAAAATTCCCATGGTCCTTAGAGTATAGCAGCAAAACAGTTACTAATATATCTTACCTAATGTCATTTTCACCGATACAATCATGTCAGTTTCTGATATTGAACCATTTTAACAGTGCCAAGTACTTTGGCACCAAGAACATTCTTTGCTGGGTCTTCAGTTGCTATCTATGGCTATAGCGCCTGCAGGAGAAGTTGCAAAGCTGCATCTCCATTGGTGTTGCTTTTCAAAATGATGGCTAAGAGCACTGTGCTGACAGCATTGCTATTTGACCTTTGGATTCAGAGTCCTGAGCAGTTTCCATGAGAGTCTGAGGGGAGATGGTAGAATAAGTAGGTCGTGGTGTGTGTGCGTTGACAGTAGTGATTTGACTTGCATGGTACCTGTTGCCTCCCATCTGTCCCTCAGAGTGCTTTGCTGTTTCATCTAGGCTGGACTTCCCGCCCTGTGAGTAGAAGTTGGTTGGAATCTGATATTATTAAAGGGATGGTTAATTAATTTGTACAAAACAAAGTGATGATCATCATAAATGAGTCTTGACAGACTAAACTATTTCCTTTTTGGATAGGGATATCCAACTAGTAGGTAAGAGAAATTCTATAGTGATAGATTGTCTAAATCTCAGCAAACTATTTGGTAAAGTCTCTTATCAATCTGTAGGAACTTGTAAGTCAAGATTCATGATATGGATGGTGACCATGCATATGCCTGTATAGTTTGATATCACAGAATATAAGAGACTCTCTATATAGAAGGCAGAAGAAGTAAAACATTCATTCAGATACCAGAGGATCAGATCCCAAAACTGATAATTCCAATTCGACATAGAAACAATTGTATCCCAAAACCAGTAAGTCCACTTCAATGTAACAACAAGGAAATTAAACACAATATTGCTGCAAGGAGCCAAGCCATCCTGTAACCTTGCCTTCTACTGGGGCCTTTCTGTAAACACTCACTCACAAATCCTAGCTGTCTGCTTACCTGTGTCCTCTCTTCCCTCAGGTCTCTCGGTCTCTTCCTCTCTGAGCTTAATGGCTACCCTCAGGGTATACACACACACACATACACATACACACACACACACACACACATATATATATATACACACATACCCTTCTTAGGGCCCAAGGTCTTCATACCTAATCAGCAAAAGGGTGTGGGCCTTCTTACAAACAAGCCTCTCCTAATCAAGCTTCCCTTAACTAGTTCCATCTGAGGCCTATTAAATGGGTGGGGAAGATCTTTAATCACATTAACACCACAGAACCATATGGAGAGATGTGGAATAGATTATTAGAGTTAGGTGCATACCAAACTGGTTGAATGTCTGGACCCAAAAAGGTAGTTGTTAATGGTGTGATATGAAATTTGAAGAGAAGGATATAGTGGAAGGTGCCAGGATCTTTCCTGTATTATATATCTTTTTTTAGTCAATGGCTTGGATAAAGGCAGAAGTCGTGTTTTAAAAATTATATTTTGCAGCTGAAATGCAACGAAGATGGAAAGCTAATGTGTTGGATTACAGAATCAGGATTCAGAAAATCTCTGACATGCTAGAACTTCTGACCAAATCAAATCAATCAACCGTTTATTAAGTGACACTATATGTCAGGCACTGAGCTCGGGGCTGAGGAAACAAAAAGTGGCAAAAGACAACCCCTGCCCACAAATTGCTTATAATCCAATGGGGGGGAAACATACAAACAAATATATACAAAGCAAGGTATATAAACAAGATAAACAGAAATAATTAACAGAGGGAAGGCACTAGAATTAAGAGGGGTTGGGGAATGCTTCCAGTAAAAGATAAGATTTTAGTTTGGACTTAAAGGAAGCCAGAGATGTTAGTAGTCAGAGAAGAGAAGGGAGAGCATTCTAGGCATGGTGTATAGTCAGGGAAAATGTCCTGAGCCAAGGGATAGTGTCTTGTTCATAAACTAGCCAGAAGGCCAGTGTCACTGGATTAAAGAGTATGTATTGGGAAGTAAGGTGTAAGAAGACCAGAAAGCTAGGAGCGGGCTAGATTATGAAGGACTTTGAATGCCAATGAGAGCATTTATGCAAGAGATGTTGCAAAGGTGAAGTTGATAGGCTTTGGCAAAAGATTGGATATGGAAGGGGTAGGGTGTGTGTAAAAGACAATGAGAAGTTGAGGATGACTCCTAGGTTGTGAACCCAAAGGGCTAAGAGAATGGTGATGTCCTCCATGGTGACAGGGAAAGTAGGAGGGGGCTAAGATTTAACAGGAAAGATAATGACTTTAGTTTTAGATATATTGAGTTTAAGATGTCTACTTGACATCTAGTTGGAGATGTCTGAAAGGCAATTGAAGATATGATATTGGAGGTCAGCAAAAAGTTTAGGGAAAGATAGGTAGATTTGAGAATCATAAGCATAGAGATCGTCATTAAATCTGTGGAAGATGATGAGATCACCAAGTGAAGTACTGTAGGGGGAGAAGAGAAGAAGGCCCAGGACATAACCCTGAGAGACACCTATGTTTAGAGGGTGTGATCTGGAGGAGAATCCAGCAAAGGAGAAAAAGAAGCAGTGGTCAGATAGGTAGGAAGAAAATTAGGAAAGAGTGCTGTCCCAAAAACTAGAGAGAAGAGAGTATCAAGGAGGAAAGACTGATCAACTGTGTCAAAAGCTGAAGAGTGGTTGAGGAGAACGAGGATTGAGAAAAGGTAGGGAATGAGCCAGTAGAGGGGGAGAGATTGGAAATAAGTGATAGGTGGGAATGACAGAGGGAGAGATCTGTTGGAGGAGACAGGATGGAATGGGATCACTTGAACCAGTCTAGGGGTTAGCCTTGGTAAGGCGTGAGGCCATTTCATTATGTGAGAAGGGGGAGAGGAGGAGATAGTAGCAGAGGGCATGTGAGTGAAAAGAATGAGGAAGAGGGGTGAATATGGAGAAGAGGGGCAATGGCCTCAATTTTTTTCTGTAAAATATGAGTAGAGGGAGGGGGAGCCATGGAAAGCTTGAGGAAGGATGAAAACATTTGGAAGAGCCACTGTGGAGAGTGGGATAGTGAGTTGATGAGAGAGGTATTGTAGAATTGCTTAGCACCAGTGAGGATCCAGTTGAGGATTGTATAACATAAATTTATAGTGGACCCAATCAGAACAATTGTGTGATTTTCTCCATCTTCATTTAATAGCCTGTGTATAGGAATGAAGGTGGTGAATTGTGGGAGCGATCCAAGCCTGAGACTTGACTGGGTCTAATCAGCAATATGATAAGGGAGCTAGGAATTCAAAAGAGAAGAACACTATAAAATTAAAATTTAATTGAAATAACTTGAACGTCTTTCTTCAAACAATCAACTTCATAAGTAGAAAGTGGTTGATGTATATCCAGATCAAGTTTATATGAAAATGATCTTGGCGTTTTGGTGGATGGATGCTCCGTAAGGGCCCTCAATGTGCTATGGCAGAGGGGGAAAAGCTACAGAGAGTCATAGTGTTGGGGAAAAGGGAGGCCATAATCTTATTGTACTCTGCCCTGTTCAGAGTTCTGGGTAACACAAATAAGGAAAGACATTGATAAGGTGGAGAGTGTCCAGAAGAGGATAGAGAAGGGCCTTAAGATATTGCCTGACAAAGATTGACTGGAGGAACTAGGGATGTTTAGCCTGGAGGAAAGAAGACTTGGAGAGATATAACAGCAGACCTCCCTATTATTGTCAGGTCTACAAATAGGTGCCTCAGTGCCCCTTCAGAGGGAAAAACCAGCCCCCACCACTTGTCTCTTCTTCATATGACCATTATTGGATGATCCCACTTCTGACAGTAGCTACATTGTCATTTTTTTGGAATACAAGTATTTTCTTTCCACTCACATGACTTAGCTTCCTTGTCTTCAGCCTGAACCTCGTATTTATTTCTTCTAAGTGTTCACTAGTACAAGGCAGAGTATTCCTGAGCAACCTTGTGATATTGCTGAAACTTCTTATCATTTTCTTCCCATCTCTTCAGCTCTGGAACACATTTTTGTCAGTCTCTTCAGGGTAGCACAAATTTCAGGATGATACGGGCTGAATAAAATTCAGTGGCTCCCTATTACCTCCAAAATCAAATATGAATACCTTCCTTTTTGTATTTAAATTTCTTCACAAGTTAGGTTCCCCCTTTGCAAGAGTTTTCTCACATTTTGCTTCTTTGCAAGCACTACATATAGTCCAGCCATATTGGCCTGTTTGCTATTCCTTCCACATGACACTTCATCTCCCAATCCTGTGTCTTTCTTTCCGCTTTCTCTCATGCCTCAAATGCTCTCCCTGTTTATCTCCATCTCTTGGAATCCCAGGATTCCTTCCAGAGTCTGCTTAAATGCAGGAGGCCTATTCCAGTTCCCTCAGTTGCTACACCCTTGCTCTCTAAGGTCACCTTCTACTCTAAAGTTATCTTCCCTTTATTCTTTATGTATTTTGTGTGGTGTTGTTTAGTCATTTTTTCAGTCATGTCCAACTCCTTGTGATCCCAGTTGGGGTTTTCTTGGCAAAGATACTGGAGAGGTTTGCCATTTCCTCCTCCAACTAATTTCACATATGAGGAAACTCAGGCAAGTAGTGACTTGCCCAGGGTCACACAGCTAGTGTGACAATGAGTCTTCCTGACTCCAAGCCCAGCACTCTATCCACTATGCCATCTTAGCTGCCCATGTACCACCTAGTGGTATATAAACCTTAGTGTACCTTGTTAGGGACAGGTTGTCTCCCCCATTTGAATGTAAGCTTCTTTAGGATAGGAATTTTTTTCTTTTGCTTTTCCTTGTAACCCCAGTGTTTAATATGGTGCCTGGTGTATAGCAAGTACTTAACAAATGCTTATTAATTGATTTGTAATTCTTCTTTCCTTTTCCTATGTGTCACATTATTTCACAGTCCAGCAGCAAACATTGATCAGATCCCATTTATCTTTTTTTTTTTACCTTGGAGTTCTTCTATTTAAAAAAATTTATGGGGAAAGCAGGGACTTGTGTGAGCTCCCCCCAGGTCCCTTCAAAAACCTATAAAAATGGCTCTGAACAAATTCTTGAATGGCAGAACCCACAAAATAGCAGACAGAAGCAGGGATCCAACCCAGGACAGCCTGGATGGTCGCTGGATGAGGTCTATGGCACATGGAGCGGAGGGGAGCGGAGCCCAGTGTGGGTGGCAACAGGACCGACCAGACCAGGAGCCAGGCAGAACAGGCCCTAGTGCCCTGAATTAGTGAGCTGTGGCAGTTACCAGACTTCTCAACCCACAAACACTAAAGACAACAGAGAAGGTTAGTGGGAAAAGCTGCAGGGGACAGAGTGAAAAGAGTTCACACTTCGGCCACTGCCCCAGGGGCAGCGGGGGAAGGTGCAGCTACAGAACTAGAGCTGCAGTCGCTTCCGGCCCCAGGCCCACCTGGTGGGAGGAATTAAGTGGCAGATCAGAGCAGGAGTGCATGGCCTGCTTAAGATTTGTGTCAGGTCGCAGTTGGGGGTTCTTGGGGAAGGAGGAGTGCTGGTGTGGTAGAGCTGGCTATATAGAAATAGCTCTGAAATCAACGGCGCATCTCCTCAAGCTTGGAACAAAGTACTCTTTACTCTACAAGCAGTCATACCCAGCTGAAAAACTCAAGGGTCAAGTAAGTTGGCTGGGAACATGGCCAGGCAGCGAAAACACACTCAGATTCAGTCTCAGACTTTGGAATCTTTCTCTGGTGACAAAGAACATCAAAACATACAGCCAGAAGAAGTCAACAAACTCAAAGAGCCTACAACAAAAGCCTCCAAGAAAAACATGAACTGGTCTCAGGCCATGGAAAGGCTCAAAAAGGATTTGGAAAAGCAAGTTAGAGAAGTAGAGAAAAAATTGGGAAGAGAAATGAGAAGGATGCAAGAAAAGCATGAAAAACAAGTCAATGACTTGTTAAAGGAGACCAAAAAAAATACTGAAAAATATACTGAAGAAAACAACACCTTAAAAAATAGACTAACTCAAATGGCAAAAGAGCTCCAAAAAGCCAAGGAGGAGAAGAATGCCTTGAAAGGCAGAATTAGCCAAATGGAAAAGGAGGTCCAAAAGACCACTGAAGAAAATACTACTTTAAAAATTAGATTGGAGCAAGTAGAAGCTAGTGACTTTATGAGAAATTAAGATATTATAAAACAGAACCAAAGGAATGAAAATGTGGAAGACTGTGTGAAGTATCTCACTGGAAAAACCACTGACCTGGAAAATAGATCCAGGAGAGAGAATTTAAAAATTATTGGATTACCTGAAAGCCACGATCAAAAAAAGAGCCTAGATATCATCTTGCAAGAAATTATCAAGGAGAATTGCCCTGATATTCTAGAGCCAGCGGGTAAAATAGGAATTAAAAGAATCCACAGATCACCTCCTCAAAAAGATCCCAAAAAGAAAACTCCTAGGAATATTGTCACTAAATTTCAGAGCTCCCAGGTCAAGGAGAAAATACTGCAAGCAGCCAGAAAGAAACAATTTGAGTATTGTGGAAAAAACAATCAGGATAACACAGGATCTAGCAGCTTCCACATTAAGGGACCGAAGGGCTTGGAATACAATATTCTGGAGGTCAATGGAGCTAGGATTAAAACCAAGAATCACCTACCTAACCAGCAAAACTGAGTATCATGCTCCAAGGCAAAATATGGATTTTCAACAAAATAGAGGACTTTCAAGCTTTCTCAGTGAAAAGACCAGAGCTGAATAGAAAATTTGACTTTCAAACACAAGAATCAAGAGAAGCATGAAACGATAAACAGGAAAGAGAAATCGTAAGGGACTTGCTAAAGTTGAACTGTTTTGTTTACATTCCTACATGAAAAGATGATGTGTATGATTCATGAGACCTCAGTATCATAGTAGCTGAAAGGAATATGCATATATATATATATGTGTGTGTGTGTGTGTGTATGTATATATATATATATATATATATATATGTGTGTGTGTGTGTGTGTGTCTATGTATGTGTATATGTAGGTGTGTGTGTATATATATATATATATATGTATATATGTGTATATATATATATATATATATATATATATATATATATATATACCTATATATATATGGAGAGAGAGAGAGAAAGAGAGAGGGCACAGGGTGAGTTGAATATGAAGGGATTATATCTAAAAAAGTAAAATCAAATTAAGGGATAAGAGAAGAATATATTGAGAGAGGGAGAAAGGAAGAGATAGAATGGGGTAAATTATCTCACATAAAAGTGGCAAGAAAAAGCAGTTCTGTAGGAAAAGAAGAGAAGGCAGGTGAGGGGGAATGAGTGAATCTTGCTCTCATCAGATTTGACCTGAGGAGGGAATACATACTCAATTGGGTATCTTACCCCACAGGAAAAAAGGAGGAAGAAGATGATAAAAAAGGGGGGGTGATAGAAGGGAGGGCAGATGGGGGTGGAGGTAATCAAAAACAAACACTTTCAAAAGGGGACAGGGTCAAGGGAGAAAATTCAATAAAGATGGATAGGTTAGGAAGGAGCAAAACATAGTTAATCTTTCACAACATGAGTATTGTGGAAGGGTTTTACACAATGATACGCATGTGGCCTATGTTGAATTGCTTGACTTCTTAGGGAGGGTGGGCAGGGAGGGAAAAGGGGAGAGAATTTGGAACTCAAAGTTTTAAAAACAGATGTTCAAAAACAAAAAAAAGTTTTTGCGTGCAACTAGGAAATAAGATACACAGGCAATGGGGTGTAGAAATTTATCTTGCCCTACGGGAGAAGAAGGGAAAGGGGGATGGGAGGGGAGTGGGATGACAGAAGTGAGGGCTGACTGGGGAATGGGGCAAACAGAATATATGCCATCTTGGAGTGGGGGGAGGGTAGAAATGGGGAGAAAATTTGTAATTCAAACTCTTGTGAAAATCAATGCTGAAAACTAAATATATTACATAAATTAAATAAAATAAAAATTAATTAATTAATTAATTAGAAAATTTATGCCGAGTCCCCCTATCTCACAAGCCCACTCCCATGACTGATTAGTACAGAAGCTTTGATTTCTTCCATTTCCAACCTGCACTGGTTTATTTGTCATTAGACAGCTTGGTGGTCCTTTTCTCCTGGCTATTCACCATTGTTGGTGTCAGATTTAATTCAAATAAATGATGAGCCTTGGCCCTGCCACAGCTCAGAACTCTAATAATAACTAATCACTAATATTTATATAGTGCCTGGTATTGCCAGGCACTATGATGAGTACTTCATAAATATCTCATCTGATCTTCGCAACAAGCTGAGATATAGGTACTATTACTATCCTATTTTATAGTTGAAGAAATTAACTGAATAGAGGTTAAGTGACTTGCTCAAGGTCACACAGAGCATAAGGGGCTGGCTTTGAGGCTGGATTTGAACTCAGGTCTTCCTAACTCCAGGCCCCCAGTACTCTAATCCACCGCAGTTCCAAACTTTCAAGCTCAAGCTATTCACCAGCCTCAGCTTTCCTGATAGCAGGGATTATATGCTTATGTAATGTATGACTATGTTTTTTTTTTTAATTTAAATTTATTTATTTAACATATTTGGTTTTCAACATTGATTTTCACAACAGTTTGAATTACAAATTTTCTCCCCATTTCTACCCTCCCCCCCACTCCAAGATGGCTTATATTATGGTTGCCCTGTTCCCCAGTCAGCCCTCCCCTCTATCACCCCCCTCCCCTCTCATCCCCTTTTCCCTTCCTTTCTTGTAGGGCAAGATAAATTTCTACACCCCATTGTCTGTGTATCTTATTTTTTAGTTGCATGCAAAAACTTTTTTTGTTTTTGAACATCTGATTTTAAAACTTTGAGTTCCAAATTCTCTCCCCTCTTCCCTTCCCACCCACTCTCCCTAAGAAGTCGAGCAATTCAACCTAGGCCACACATGTATCATTATGTATAACCCTTGCACAATACTCATGTTGTCAAAGGCTAACTACATTTTTGCTCCTTCTCAACCCATCCTGCTTTATTGAATTTTCTCCCTTGACCCTGTCCCCTTTCCAAAGTGTTTGTTTTGATTACCTCCACCCCCATCTGCCCTGCCCTCCATCATCCCCCCCTTTTATTTTTTTTTATCTTTCTCCCTCTTCTTTCCTGTGGGGTAAGATACCCAACTGAGTATGTATGGTATTCCCCCTCAGGCCAAATCTGATGAGAGCAAGGTTCACTCATTCCCCCCTCACCTACCCTCTCCCCTCCTCCCACAGAACTGCTTCCTCTTGCCACCTTTATGTGAGATAATCCACCCCATTCTATTTCTCCCTATCTCCCTCACTCAGTATGTTGCTCTCTCATCCCTTAATTTCATTTTATTTCTTTTACATATCTTCCCTTCATCTTCAACTCACCCTGTGTCCGCTCTCTCTCTTTTACATATATATATACATATATATACATACATATATAAAAACACACACATATATATATATACACATACATACATATACACATAGATATATACATACATACGCATTCATTTATATATATATATACATAAACATATATATATATATATATATATGCATATTCCCTTCAACTACCCTAATACTGAGGTCTCATGAATCATACACATCATCTTTCCATGTAGGAATGTAAACAAAACAGTTCAACTTTAGTAAGTCCCTTGCAATTTCCGTTTCTTGATTACCTTTTCATGCTTCTCTTGATTCTTGTGTTTGAAAGTCAAATTTTCTATTCAGCTCTAGTCTTTTCACTGAGAAAACTTGAAAGTCCTCTATTTTATTGAAAATCCATATTTTGCCTTGGAACATGACACTCAGTTTTGCTGGGTAGGTGATTCTAGGTTTTAATCCTAGCTCCATTGACCTCCGGAATATCGCATTCCAAGCCCTTCGATCTCTTAATGTAGAAGCTGCCAGATCTTGGATTATTCTGATTGGGTTTCCACAATACTCAAATTGTTTCTTTCTGGCTGCTTGCAGTATTTTCTCCTTGATCTGGGAGCTCTGGAATTTGGCGACAATATTCCTAGGAGATTTCTTTTGGGATCTATTTGAGAAGGCGATCGATGGATTCTTTCAATTTCTATTTTTCCCTGTGGCTTTAGAATATCAGGGCAGTTCTCCTTGATAATTTCTTGAAAGATGGTATCTAGGCTCTTTTTTTGATCATGGCTTTCAGGTAGTCCAATAATTTTTAAATTCTCTCTCCTGGATCTATTTTCCAGGTCAGTGGTTTTTCCAATGAGATATTTCACATTGTCTTCCATTTTTTCATTCCTTTGGTTCTGTTTTATAATATCTTGATTTCTCATAAAGTCACTAGCTTCCACTTGCTCCAATCTAATTTTTAAGGTGGCATTTTCTTCAGTGGTCTTTTGGACCTCCTTTTCCACTTGGCTAATTCTGCCTTTCAAGGCATTCTTCTCCTCATTGGCTTTTTGGAGCTCTTTCGCCATTTGAGTTAGTCTATTTTTTAAGGTGTTGTTTTCTTCAGTATATTTTTCAGTATTTTGGGGGGTCTCCTTTAGCAAGTCATTGACTTGTTTTTCATGGTTTTCTTGAATCACTCTCATTTCTCTTCCCAATTTTTCCTCTACTTCTCTAACTTGCTTTTCCAAATCCTTTTTGAGCTCTTCCATGGCCTGGGACCAGTTCATGTTTTTCTTGGAGGCTTTTGTTGTAGGCTCTTTGTCTTTGTTAACTTCTTCTGACTGTATGTTTTGGTGTTCTTTGTCACCAAAGAAAGATTCCAAAGTCTGAGACTGAATCTGGGTGCGTTTTTGCTGCCTGGACACATTCCCAGCCAATTAACTTGACCCTTGAGTTTTTCAGCTGGGTATGACTGCTTGTAGAGTTTAGAGAACTATGTTCCACTCCTGGGGGGATGTGCCAGCTCTGCCACACCAGCACTCCTCCTTCCCCAAGAACCCCCAACCCGGACTGGACTTAGATCTTCAGCAAGCTCTTCACTCCTGCTCTGATCTGCCACTTAATTCCTCCCACCAGGTGGGCCTGGGGCCAGAAGCAACTGCAGCTGTACTTCTGTAGCTGCCCCACCTCCCCTGCCCCAGGTGCAGTGGCCTAACCACAAACTCCCTCCACTCCCGCAGCTTTTCCCACTAACCTTCTCTGTTGTCTTTGGTGTTTGTGGGTTGAGAAGTCTGGTAACTGCCGCAGCTCACTGATTCAGGGTGCTCCAACCGGCTCCTGGTCTAGTTGGTCTGCACCATCCATGCTGGGCTCTGCTCCGCTCTGCTCCCAGCTCCGTGCAGGGTAGACCTCACCCAGAGACCATCCAGGCTGTCCTGGGCTGGAGCCCTGCTTCCCTCTGCTGCTTTGTGGGTTTTGCGGTTCTAGAATTGGTTCAGAGCCATTTTTTATAGTTTTTTGGAGGGACTCGGTGGGGAGCTCATGCTAGTCCCTGCTTTCCAGCTGCCATCTTGGCTCTGCCCCACAACCTGAACTTTTAATATAGCTAGTAGTCACTTGGCTATGGAAAAAGTACAAATACATTTCCCATCTGACTGCATTCCTTTGGTCTTTTCCATCATGCCCCTGAGAACCTCTTTATCCTGAAAGATCACATAAGCTCTAGTATTCATAATTCACAGTACCTGCTGCCCCTGGAGCCCTTCTGATTAGAGGGCAGAGTGGAGAGCTCTTCCTAAAATATCCAGTTAAGGAGGCCCCCCCAGGGCAGCCATTTTTTCATTTCCTACCTGGTTGAACTCCTTTGGACTTTTTCCATTTATGGCCTCATGCTAGTTACCCTCCTTTCCCCTTCCCCTTTTCTGCTTTTTTTTTTGTCTGTTGTCTTCCACCAGTGGAGGGAGGGACTCTCTTCTTAGTATGTGAATCCCCAGGACTTAGCACAGTGCCTGACACATAGTAGGCGCTTAATGAATGTTTACTTACTAATTGACTGGTGCTGTATAATGAGGTACATCTCCACCCTAATAGAATTTGAAAGTCATTATAGGACCTCTATGCCACATGACCAGCAAATGGAGGACTAGACATTTTCTCCAATCCTCATGACCTCTCAAACCCTAAAGTAAGAAATATGTATGAAACAGAACAATTTCAGCTGTCTCCATAGTCTAAAACACCAAGAACCCTAATGAAGTAAAAACCCAATAAACTAACAGCAGAGTAGGCAATTCCCTAACCTCTAAATATACTAATTCAGCACCCTTTCCCCCACCACTCAACACAGGCTAACCAAGGTGCTTACAACAGAAAACAATTCTACTATGCCTTCCACTCAGTGTCAGGGAAATCCCAAAGGAAGAAACTTGCTCTGATTGGGACATCAACATGGGCACACTTTGTGCTGCCACAGAGAACTCAGTCAGAGGACTGAAGAACAGAGGAAAGTGGGGGCAAGACACATGGGTGGCTGTGTGATGCTTCACTAAGCCTGACAAAAAGAGCCCAGAATACAGATGGGACCAGCTCTGTCCCCCCCTCTTGGGACACAGAGTGGGGCAGTGAAACATGAATTGCCCAGCATGAAAGAAGACTGAGATAGGCCCCTGTGAAGCCACAGTTAAATGGGAAGGAGTGAGAGAGTGAACAACAGGGAATAATAAATGGGGAGAGACTGACATTTTAAACACCTTAGGAGGAATAAAACTCTGTTAGACCTTTAAAATAAGCAGATAAACCAAAATGGAAGATATTAAAAGAAGGATGGGATATGGTATCTATATCAGCTGAAAGAGTTCAGGCATCTATAAATAAATATCATAGGATGAAGGATAATGAATCAATGACTGATAAGGCAGAGGAAGCTATGGATTCCCAAGAAAGCATGAAACTGCTGCATAATGTTCCTGAATGGTTTAAGAGAGAAATAAGAATTGTGAAATCGAATTTATGGCTGGCTGCACAACAGAAATAAATGTCAGAATGGAAAAACTTGAATTTATATTAGCAAGTCTCACCAAAGTAAGAAAGAAGAAAATAACTGATTGGAAATGCAAATACATAGAATTGAATGATAATCTGGAAAAAGAGAAGCAAAAAGCAATAATATTGAAAGAAAACATGATATCCACACAAGCAAAATATATTGATCCTGAAAACAGGATGTGTAGAGACAAATTAAGGATAATAGGTCATCCAGAAGAACATGGCAAGTCAAATACCTGAATAAAACATGCAAGAAATAATACAAGAGAACTGCTCAGGCCTTTTGAACATAGAAAGTCATTTTAATTTGGTAACAAAATTTAAGTCAAAGCAAAGAAGTGTAGTACTTATTTAAAAAGATGCTGAATTGTAGTGTATAGGTGAGGGTTTGGCCTTGGAAGATAGCTTTTCCAATGGCAGACTTGTGTGATAACCCAGTGCCTTTTTTGAATTAAAAAAAACCTCTTGATTTTCTGAAAAGAAAATCTCAATGACTTACAACCTTAGGAAAATATAAAGATGTGAGCTGTGACCGCTGGTTTTTGTAAACATTGTAGTCTAGAAAAATATACAGACCAAACTGTCTTTGAATGCAACAATAAATGTAGTTAAAGATGGTATTCTCTGTGACTCTTTTCTCCCTTCACTATGTGAGGATTTGAGAATTATATTAGATTCAATGTCTCTTAAATAATTTCAAGTTTCCTCAACAATGATGATATTGACCTTCTGACATTAATCAATGACAGGTTTGAGCTTTTCACTTGATACCATGCAAATATTATGAACTAAATTTTTCCTTTTTGTTCACATTTCCACTATTATAAATTATTTTTTGCATTATCTTAGTTGAGTTCCTGAAATGGAGTGAGTCAATAAAAGTATTCAGTTTGATTCCTGGTGTATTCACAGTATCTAGGAATACTACATATAAGCAAGCACAAGGACATGACTCTGTGCTTGGCACAACAGTGAAATTGCTCTAACACCTTACTTTAAACTCACTTTTCTTTTTTAAAGTTATTGATAACCTTTATTTTTATACACTGTATCTTCCCAGTATGTGCTTCTCTATTCCCCCTCCTAGAAAACCATTCTTTATGACAGAGAATTAAAAAAATAAGTCAACAAAATTAACCAACAATAAAGTCCAGGATTATGCAGTGTTTAATACCAATTGTCCTCCACCCCTGCATAGCAGGGATTTCACGTCACTCTACTTCTTCTAAAAAATATTTCTTTTACATGGATCTGTAATCTGTCCCTTCCACTGCTCCCTCCCTGATTGAAAAACAACAAAAATTAATAAAAAATAAAACTGTTATCATAAACACACACAGTAAAACAAAATAAAGCCTGTTTTGGCCATGCCAGAAAACATGCATTTTAAGTTCATTACCTCTCTGGCAGGAAGTACATGGCATATTTTATCTTCAGTCTTCTGGATGAATGATTTATCATTGCACTGACAAGAGCTCTAAAGTCTTTCAAGGTTGTTTTTCTCTATAATGTTGTCATTCTATAAATGTTTCTCCCATCAGGGATGAAGAACCTGCGGTCTCAAGGCCACATGGGGCTTTCTAGGTCCTTGAGTGCAGCTTTTTGACTGAATCCAAGTTTTACAAAACAAATCTTTTTATTAAGATTATTTGTTCTGTGAAATTTGGATTCAGTCAAAGGGTCACATTTGAGGACCGAGGCCACATGTGGCCTCAAGGCTGCAGGTTCCCTACCCCTGTCTAGTTCTTCTTATTCTACTTCACATCTATTTGTAGAGGTCTTCTTAGTTTCCTATGAAACTTTCCATTCTTTCATTCTTACAGCACCATAATATTCTATTACATTCATATACCATAATTTGTTTAGCCATTCTCCAATAAGAAAACAACACCCCAAGTTTCCAATGAAAGACTACCATGAAAAGAGCATCTATAAATACTTTTGTACACATATTTTCTTTTCCTCTTTCTTGATTTCTTTAGGTGAATGGGCCTAGTAATGACATCTCAGGTCAAAAAGGGTGTGTACAAGATAGCAACTGCGGAGTCATTATTCCAAATTTCTTTCCAGAATGGCTGAACCAATTTATAACTCCACCAAAAGAGCTATAGTTTACTTGTTTTCCTGCAGCCTCTCCAACATTTCTCATTTTCTTCTGCCATATTTTTCCAGTCAGATGGATGCAAGGTAGGCCTTCAAAGTTTATTAATTTTTATTTTTCTAATTAATAGTGATTTACATTATTTTTCATGCTGTTGTTGAGAGCTTAAATTTCTAACTTAAGATTACCTGTTCAAATCCTTTAACTGTCTATTGGGAATGGTTCTTAGCCTTTTAAATTTGAATCGGTCCATAGTATATCTTGGAAATGAGACCTTTGCAAGGAAATTTGCTACAAAGGTTTTTCCTTATTTACTTGTTTCTCTTCTAATTTTAACTATATCACCTTTGTTTTTATCAATTAAGAAAAATTAAATTAAATTTTAGAAAAGGACGGTAGGTTGAATGTCGCTACAATTAGAAGAGAAACAGTCAATTTGGGGAGGAAAGAGGAAGCTTTGTAGCAAGTTTCTTTGACAAAGGTCTAACTTCCAAGATACATAAGAAACTGACTTAAGTTTAGTAGAATAAGGGCCATTCCTCAAACATTAAAATGGTCAGAGGATATAAACAGGTAGTTCTTCAAAGGGAGAAACACTATCAATAGCCATATTTTTTAAATGCTCCAAATCACTCATAACTAGAGGAACAAATTAAAACGACCCTGAGGTACTACCTCATAACCATTAGATTGACTAAGATGACAAAAATGGAAAAGAAGAAATGTTGGAAAGTCAGTGGGAAAACGAGGGCATTAATGGCCCATACTAAAATTAGAAACTAGTCCATGCATTCTGGAAAGCAATTTGGAATTAATCCCCAAAAGTCACTAAATTGTACATATCTTTTAATATATCAAACTAATAGGTCTATATACATAGAGATCAGAAAAAGAGGAAAAGAACTCATATGTACAAAACTATTTATAGCAACTCTTTTGTAGTGGCAAAGAACTAGAAACAAAAGGAGTGCCCATCAGTTGGGTAATGGCTGAACAAATTATGGCATATGAATATAATGTACACTGTGGCACCATAAGAAATGATGGGAAATGGTTTCAGAAAAACCTAGAAAGACTTACATGAACTGATGCAGAGCAAAGTGAGAAGAACCAAAACAATTTATAAATAACTTTATAAAAACAAACAACTTTGAAAGACACAGATTAATGTAATGATCAGACACAATTCCAGAAGACTGATGTTGAAGAATTCTACTCACCTCCTGACAGAGAAATTATGAACTCAAGATGCATAATGAGACACACATTTTTACATGACCAATGTAGAAATTATTTTGCCTAAGTGTGTAGATTTGTATAAGGATTTTGATTTTATTAATTTTAATGGGCAGGGAGAGTTAGAAGAGAAAATAAATGCTTTTTAATTGAAAAAAGGTGCTGCCATAAATAATTTGGGCCTTTATTTTTATCATTTTACTTCATTGAGATATATTCCTAACAAAAGGATCTCTGAGTCAAAAGGTATGGGTATTTTATTCATTTTCCTATCATATTTCCAAATTTATTTCCAGAATGATTGGATCGACTTGAAGTTTTATCAAAAGCAAAATAGTGATGCTATCTTTCTACAAATCCACCCCCAAAACTGACTATTCCCATCTTATATCATCTTTGCCAATTTTCCAGATATGAGGGGAAACTCAGAGTACTAATTCACTCTTCTCTCACCTCCATGTTAACTTCAACTTCCTCAACTCCAACTGTCCTTGAGGAGGCAACAATCCAATTCAGATAATTTAAAAGATAAATAGCATTTTAAAAATAAAAAGAGTCTGGAAGACTATTTTTAAAAATCAAGCAAGATCAAGATTCAGTTACATAAAGAAACTCACACAGCGTGTATAGATCTATAGGTATGTATAGAATCAGACTTTTTGCTACTATATACCAGACAAATGGCTATCCAGATTTTATTTATTTGAAAACTTCTAGTGAAGGATAAACCATTGCCTCCTGAAGCATTACAGGCACTGTTCATTCGTGCTGAATGTCCCAAAGATACCTGAAATCCAACACATCCAAAACAAAACTCATTATCTTTCCTGCTAAACACCCTTATCTTCCAAACTATCCCATTCCTGTTGGAGGTAATACCATATATCAGTCTCCCAGGTTCATAAGCCTAGGATTATCCTGAATTCCTTACTCTGATGCATTTCACACGCCTAATTAGTTGACAAACCTCACTGTTTCTACCGCAACAGCTTTCACATTTGACCCACTCTCTCTACTCATGCAGCCATTATTTTAGTCATTGTCTTCATCACCTCCCACCTAGACTATTGCAATAGCCTCTTGATTGATCTCCCTGTCTTAATTCTCTGTACTCCATCCTCCACCACACAGGTATTTAAGTCATTTAACTTAAGTGTAGATAGACCACGTCACTCTGCTACTTGTACGTAAGGTAGATTTGTTTTTCTTTTTTAGATATTAGTTCCTAGGCTCCTGGCTTATAAACAGTTTTACTGAGCTTGTGCATCATTATATAACCACACATAGTATAAATATTTGAGCTTAAGTTGTAAACAGCCCACCGTGCCTGTGCTATGCTGAATCACTATGATATGGCTAAAGTTAATGTAAACTTGTGAGCCTACTGTTGGCCTTGTGTGTTTCTCTATAAATCAAGCGGGCACTGGCTGGGGAGTGCAGGTGATTTTCTTCACATCCTTCTCGCTGGCCCCCTCAAGAAGAATAAACTGATATGAATCCCCTGTCTGTTGCCCCATTGTCCTTCTTTGGTTTGGCTGAATCTAATGTGAACCTGCCAGGAGCAGAGCTGCTGCATGACACTACTCAACAAATTTCAGCAGTCCCTATGACCTCTAGAATTCTTTGCTTGACTTTTAAAACACTTTAAAATCTGGCCCCACCCTACTTTTCAATATGCACTCTTCAGTCTAAGGACTGGCTAACGTTTTCTCTGTTCCACTCAGACAAGGCACTTCAGCTCCCAGATATATGGCTTTCCTGGCCATTCCCCAACTCCTGGAATGCTCTCCCTCCTCAATGCTTTCTTGGGAGTCAGCATGATATAGTAGATAGAGTGCTGGACTTAGAGTCAGGAAGACCTGGGTTCAAATCCTGCCTCTGACACTTACTAACTATATGACCTTTGGCACTATATCTCTGATACTTAGGTTCCTCATCTTTAAAATGAGAAGGTTATATTAGGTGGCTTCTAAGGTTGTTTCTAGATCCAAAGCTATGATCATAGAATTCTTGTCTTATTTTAAAATGGAGCTTAGGCATGACCTTTCCTGATACACCAAACTCCTAGTTCCCTCCTTCCCAAACTGACATTATAGTTATTTCATGTTTATTCTGTTTTTACATACATATGTATGTATCCACACAGCTTAATTGAAGAGTTGGTTTCATAATTTTGTATATATAATCCCAGAACCTATCACAATACCTCGCACATTGTAATGACTTAAATGCTGATTGATTGATCGATCGAAGCAGCAAATTCTACTTTCGAACAGCTCTATTTGTTAAGAAGTTTTCCTTTATATAAAGCCTAAACTTGCCTCTCTGAAATCTCTACCCAGTGTTTCCAGTTCTGCCATCTAGTGTCAGAGTAAACCTAATCCCTTATCTATAGGACAGGCCTTAAATACTTGAAGATACCTTTCAATCCCCCTTCCTCCCCCTGTAAGTATTCTCTTCTCTAGACTAAATATCATTAATTGCTTCAGTCAATTCTCATTGTGTGATATTGAGGCCCTGACTTGTCTTGGTTGTTCTCCTCTGGACACATTCCAGCTTATCAATGTCTTTCATAAAATTTGGTGCCCATGACTGAATCCAATATTCCAGATGTGATCTGACCAGGAACATCACTTCTCTATTCCTAAAGATCCTGTTAATAAAGTCTATGGTCACATTAGCTTTTGGAGCTGCTGTAACACAGTGTTGACTTACTTAGATTATAGTCCCTTAAAACTCTCAGATGTTTTTCGGATAACTATTGTCTGGTCACACCTTGTAATTATGAAATTGATCTTTTGAACCCAAGTTTAAGATTTCATATTTCTTTTTGTTAAATTTGATCTTGTTACAGTCAGCTCAAATACCTAGTCTATTAAAACTGTTTTTGGATCCAGTTAGAAATCCTTCACAGTTTTGTGACAATAAATTTTCAATTTTAATAAACACACTACCTATACATTATCCAGGTCATTGATAGAAGCATTAAATAGCACTGTTCTTGTCCAGTCACATCTGACTCTTCATGACCCCATGGGCCATACTATACTGTTCATGGGGTTTTCTTGGCAAAGATACTGGAGTGGTTTGCCATTTCCTTCTCCAGTGGATTAAGACAAACACAGGTTAAGTGGCTTGCCTAGGTTCACACAGTTAGTAAGCATCTGAGGCTGGATTTTTACTCAGATCTATTTTACTCCATTCCCAGCACTCTACCCCCTGAGCCACCAAGATGCCTCCTACCAAATATCATAGGGATATACAATCTACTCAAATGGGTTTTACTTTGGATTGGGGGAAGGTTGGAATTTTTGCATCATTGTCTTTGGCTTCCTTTCTGGATGGCCCAAGGACTCAGGGAATTTAGAGAGGTAGCAAGACTAGGTAGATTCTGGGATATTTCTGTATAAAAGATATCCCCAGGGATGGTATTTGCTCTTATGACAGAGGACATTGTAAAGGGAGGGTGAATGGGGTGAAGCATGACATCAGGGAAAAAAGATTTAAGATTCAACCTTGCCCAGAATTTGTTGAGAACCATGAACAGCTGGGATGAATCCTGCCTAGCAATCAGCCAGGATCAGACTGGGTGAATCATGAGTCTTTAATTTCCCTTCTCTCTCCCAGCCCCCCTGGAGAAGGCTGCCAGAATCTTCCCTACCCTATTCAAGCAACTCATGTAAGTAACATGAGCCACAGGAATTTGAAAATGCCCAGGAAGTCCCCAGCACAGAAGAATGGGTGGGCAAAGAAGAAAAAAGAAGTATAAGAAGTAGAGATGTCTATTTCTACTAGAATAGCTTGTCACCTTATGAGAATAGAAAACATATTTGTTTAATTTTGCTTTTTATTTTTTACAAATTAAATGTCAATAACCAATATGTTCCTGGAATGAATCTTTTGGGATTGTGAAGGCAGGAGAAATTGAGAAAGATAAATATTCAAAGGGGAAGATGGGCTGAATTAAGAAAATTGGAGATGTCAACTTTTAAAATATTTTCATAATCATTGCAGGGAACTCAGGGAAACAGCTTTGTCATTGAATAGAATATCGCAGGTTTTTATCTGTCCTCCAGAAGCTAGTAGGGATATGGCAACCTACTGAAATGTTGAGACACCTGAACATGTGCAGATCAGGGCAGGGAACAGCACGAGAATACTGCTACGTAATGGTGAACACAACTATTACACGCTGAATCACACCATCACCTTTCGGCTGCATTTTAACCCATTTGATAGCTGTTTCCTGTTTAAGAGTAGCACCATCAGGCCACTTAATTATACCATTTATCATGGAAACATATTGAATGAATTGACAATTCTGGAACCACACTCTACCCAGGATCAAAGTAGCATTAAGAGTAACTAGGCCCAAAGTTATTAAAATGTCATTACCCTTGGATCCAGAGATTCTATCGTTAGCTGACTGACCCCAAAGAAAGTCAAAAATGAAAAGAAAGGCCCAAAATACAGCAACAAATTTACTGTAGCACCTTTCATGGTAGCAAAGAACTGAGGTTGGGGGGGTGGGGGTGGGGGTGGAAGTAGATGCCTATCAATTGGGGAATAAACAAATTGTGGTGTAGGAATGTCAGTGGTTGTGTTAATTTTGTGTGGGATACTAATGGGTCCCTGCAGGCTGTCAATCTTCTCCCCCACCAATTGTCATCCCTATGCCTTGCTGAGGTAAGGGGCCTATTTTGCTCCCCTATGGGCTATGGGCAGGAGCCTCTTTTCTTCTCCTTTTTGCCATTTCCCACTCATCCTCCCTCTCTTCTTCATATTTTATTATTTAATATTTTAGTTTTCTTTTTTTTTTTTTTTTTTGCTTTTTAAATTTTAGATTTTTATTGATATCTTTATTTAAACATTACTTTCATTTCCAAATATATGGCTCCCCCATCCACCCAGTGTTTCTCTAAAAATTTTTTTTTTAATGCAATTTATTTATTTAACATATTTGGTTTTCAGCATTGATTTTCACAACAGTTTGAATTACAAATTTTCTCCCCATTTCTGCCCTCCCCCCCCACTCCAAGATGGCGTATATTCTGGTTGCCCTGTTCCCCCGTCAGCCCTCCCCTCTATCACCCCCCTCCCCTCTCATCCCCTTTTCCCTTCCTTTCTTGTAGGGCAAGATAAATTTCTACGCCCCATTGCCTGTGTATCTTATTTTTTAGTTGCATGCAAAAAGTTTTTTTTGTTTTTGAACATCTGATTTTAAAACTTTGAGTTCCAAATTCCCTTCCCTCTTCCCTTCCCACCCACCCTCCCTAAGAAGTTGAGCAATTCAACCTAGGCCACACATGTATTATTATGTATAACCCTTCCACAATATTCATGTTGTGAAAGGCTAACTACATTTTGCTCCTTCCCAACCCATCCCGCTTTATTGAATTTTCTTCCTTGACCCTGTCCCCTTTCCAAAGTGTTTGTTTTGATTACCTCCACCCCCATCTGCCCTCCACTCCATCATCCCCCTGCCTTTTATTTTTTTTTTTTTTATCTTCCTCCCTCTTCTTTCCTGTGGGGTAAGATACCCAACTGAGTATGTATGGTATTCCCCCTCAGGCCAAATCTGATGAGAGCAAGGTTCACTCATTCCCCCCTCACCTGCCCACTCCCCTCCTCTCCTAGAACTGCTTCCTCTTGCCACCTTTATGGGAGATAATCCACCCCATTCTATCTCTCCCTATCTCCCTCTCTCAGTAAGTTACTCTCTCATCCCTTAATTTCATTTTATTTCTTTTAGCTATCTTCCCTTCATCCTCAACTCACCCTGTGTCTGCTCTCTCTCTTTTACATATATATATATATATACACATACATACACATACATACATATACACATAGATACATGCATACATACACATTCACTTATATATATACATAAACATATATATATGCATATATATATATGCATATTCCCTTCAACTACCCTAATACTGAGGTCTCATGAATCATACTCATCATCTTTCCATGTAGGAAAGTAAACAAAACAGTTCAACTTTAGTAAGTCCCTTGCAATTTCCGTTTCTTGATTACCTTTTCATGCTTCTCTTGATTCTTGTGTTTGAAAGTCAAATTTTCTATTCAGTTCTGGTCTTTTCACTGAGAAAGCTTGAAAGTCCTCCATTTTATTGAAAGTCCATATTTTGCCTTGGAACATGATACTCAGTTTTGCTGGGTAGGTGATTCTAGGTTTTAATCCTAGCTCCATTGACCTCCAGAATATCGCATTCCAAGCCCTTCGATCTCTTAATGTAGAAGCTGCCAGATCTTGGGTTATTCTGATTGGGTTTCCACAATATTCAAATTGTTTCTTTCTGGCTGCTTGCAGTATTTTCTCCTTGATCTGGGAGCTCTGGAATTTGGCAACAATATTCCTAGGAGATTTCTTTTTGGGATCTATTTGCGGAGGCGATCGATGGATTCTTTCAATTTCTATTTTGCCCTGTGGCTCTAGAATATCAGGGCAGTTCTCCTTGATAATTTCCTGAAAGATGGTATCTAGGCTCTTTTTTTGATCATGGCTTTCAGGTAGTCCAATAATTTTTAAATTATCTCTCCTGGATCTATTTTCCAGGTCAGTGGTTTTTCCAAGGAGATATTTCACATTGTCTTCCATTTTTTCATTCCTCTGGTTCTGTTTTATAATATCCTGATTTCTCATAAAGTCACTAGCTTCCACTTGCTCCAATCTAATTTTTAAAGTAGTATTTTCTTCAGTGGTCTTTTGGACCTCCTTTTCCATTTGGCTAATTCTGCCTTTCAAGGAATTCTTCTCCTCATTGGCTTTTTGGAGCTCTTTTGCCATTTGAGTTAGTCTATTTTGTAAGGTGTTGTTTTCTTCAGTGTATTTTTCAGTATTTTTTTGGGTCTCCTTTAGCAAGTCATTGACTTGTTTTTCATGGTTTTCTCGCATCCTTCTTATTTCTCTTCCCAATTTTTCCTCTACTTCTCTAATTTGCTTTTCCAAATCCTTTTTGAGTTCTTCTATGGTCTGGGGCCAGTTCATGTTTTTCTTGGAGGCTTTGGTTGTAGGCTCTATGACTTTGCTGTCTTCTTTAGGCTGTATGTTTTGGTCTTCTTTGTCACCAAAGAAAGAATCCAAAGTCTGAGACTGAATCTGGGCGCGTTTTCGCGTCCTGGCCATATTCCCAACCAACTAACTTGACCCTTGAGCTTTTCAGTGGGGTATGACTGCTTGTAGATTACAGAGTTCTATGTTCTACGTTTGGGGGGGAGGTGCCAGCTCTGTCAGAGCCGCACTCCTCCTTCCCCAAGGACCCCCAGTCCAGACTGGGCTCAGATCTTCGGCAGGCTGTGCACCCCTGCTGTGATCCGCCACTTAATTCCCCCCACCAGGTGGGCCTGGAGCCGGAAGTAACAACAGCTGTAGCTGCCCCACCTCCGCTGCCCCCGGGGCTGGAAGCCGAACCGCGAACTCCTTCCACTCCCGCAGCTTTTCCCACTAACCTTCTCCGCAGTCTTTGGTGTTTGTGGGTCGAGGGGTCTGGTAACTGCTCACGTATTCAGGGCGCTAGGGCCCCCTCCGCCCGGCTTCTGGACTGGATCGTCCACGCCGCTCAGGCTGGGCTCTGCTCCACTCCGTTCCCAGCTCCCAGCTCCCAGCTCCGTGTGGAATAGAGCTCACCCAGAGACTATCCGGGCTGTCCTGGGCTGGAGCCCTGCTTCCCTCTGCTGTTCTGTGGGTTCTGCCGTTCTAGAATTGGTTCAGAGCCATTTTTATAGGTTTTTGGAGGGACTCGGGTACAGAGCTCACTCTAGTCCGTGCTTACCAGCCGCCATCTTAATATTTTAGTTTTCAACATTGATTTCCACAAGATTTTGAGTTACAAATTTTCTCCCCATGTCTACCCTCCACCCCACTCCAAGATGTCATATATTCTGATTGCCCCATTCCCCAGTCAGCCGTCCCTTCCGTCACCCCACTCCCCCCCATCCCCTTTTCCCTTACTTTCTTGTAGGGCAGGATAGATTTCTATGCCCCATTCCCTATATATCATATTTCTCAGTTGCATGCAAAAACAATTTTTTTTGAGCATCTGCTTTTAAAACTTTGAGTTCCAAATTCTCTCCCCTCTTCCCTTCCCACCAACCCTCCCCAAGAAGGCAAGCAATTCAACATAGGACACACATGTATCATTATGCAAAATACTTCCACAATAATCATGTTGTGAAAAACTAACTATATTTCCCTCCATCCTATCCTGTCCTCCTTTATTCAGTTTTCTCCCTTGACCCTGTCCCTTTTCAAAGTGTTCGCTTTTGATTACCACCTCCCCCTATCTACCCTCCCTTCTATAATTCCCCCTTTTTCATCCCCTTCCTCCTTCTTTCATGTGGGGTAAGATGCCCAATTGAGTGTGTATGTTATTCACTCCTCAAGTCAAATCTGAGGAGAGCAAGATTCACTCATTCCCTCACACCTGTCCCCTCTTCCCTTTTAACAGAACTGCTTTTTCTTGCCACTTTCATATGAGATAATTTATGCCATTCTATCTCTCCCTTTCTCCCTCTCTCAATATACCCCTCTCTCACTCCTTAATTTTATTTTTTTAGATACCATCCCTTCACATTTACTCACCCTGTGCCCTCTGTCTATACATACATATATTCCCTTTAACTACCCTAATACTGAGAAAGGTCTCATGAATTACACACATCATCTTTCCATGTAGGAATGTAAACAAAACAGTTCAACTTTAGAAAGTCCCTTATGATTTCTCTTTCTTGTTTACCTTTTATGCTTCTCTTGCTTCTTGTATTTGAAAGTCTAATTTTCTGTTCAGCTCTGGTCTTTTCACTGAGAAAGCTTGAAAGTCCTCTATTTTATTGAAAGTTCATATTTTGCCTTGGAGCATGATACTCAGCTTTGCTGGTTAGGTAGGTGATTCTTGGTTTTAATCCTAGCTCCATTGACCTCCAGAATATCATATTCCAAGCCCTTCGATCCCTTAATGTAGAAGCTGCTAGATCTTGTGTTATCCTGATTGTGTTTCCACAATACTCAAATTGTTTCTTTCTGGCTGCTTGCAGTATTTTCTCCTTGATCTGGGAACTCCGGAATTTGGCGACAATATTCCTAGGAGTTTTCTTTTTGGTATCTTTTTCAAGAGGTGATTGCTGTATTCTTTCAATTTCTATTTTACCCTCTAGTTCTAGAATATCAGGGCAGTTTTCCTTGATAATTTCTTGAAAGATGATATCTAGGCTCTTATTTTGATCATGGCTCTCAGGTAGTCCAATAATTTTCAATTATTTCTACCAGATCTATTCTCCAGATCAGTGGTTTTCCCAATGAGATATTTCACATTGTCTTCCATTTTTCATTCCTTTGGTTCCACTTTACAATTTCTTGATTTCTAATAAAGTCACTAGCTTCCACTTGCTCCAATCTAATTTTTAAGGTGGTATTTTCTTCAGTGGTCTTTTGGACCTCCTTTTCCATTTGGCTAATTCTGCCTTTCAAGGCATTCTTCTCCTCATTGGCTTTCTGGAGCTCTTTTGACATTTGGGTTTTTTAAGGTGTTATTTTTTCTTCACTATTTTTTTGGATCTCCTTTATCAAGTCATTGACTTGTTTTTCATGGTTTTCTTGCATCACTCTCATTTCTCTTCCCAATTTTTCCTCTACTTCTCTTACTTGCTTTTCCAAATCCTTTTTGAGCTCTTCCATCACCTGAAACTAATTCAGATTTTTCTTGAAGGCTTTTGATGTAAACTCTTTGACTTTGCTGACTTCTTCTGGCTGTATGTTTTGATTTTTTTGTCCCCCAAAAAAGATTCAATAGTCTGCATCCTTTTTCACTGCCTGTTCATGTTCCCACCAACTATTTGACCCTTGAGCTTTTTGTCAGGATATGACTGCTTGTAGAGTAGAGAGTACTTTGTCCCAAACTTTAGGGTCCAAGTGCTGCTGTTTTCAGAGCTACTTCTACTCTACCATCACCACAAGCTCTGCCACACCAGCACTCCTCCTCCCCCAAGAACCACCAACCAGGACCATGACCCATATCCAAGCAAGGCAAAGCAAGAGAATATGCTTCTGTACCAGCAAAGCACTTCTTGCACTCCCACTCTGATGGGAGGCTCAATTCCTCCCACTGTGTGAGCCAGGGACTCTGGAAGCAGTCACAGCTGGAGCTCTGGAAGTAGCCTCAGGAGCTTCCTGCTGCTGCCACCACTGCAGCACCACCTCTGCCACCCCTGGGGCTGGGGCCAGATGGCTCTTACCCTGATCCAACAGTTTTCCCACTAACCTGCTCCATGGTCTTTGGCCGTTTGTGGGTTGAGAAGTCTGGTAACTGCCACAGCTCACTGATTCATGGCCCTAGGTCCTGCTCCACTCAATGCCCCAGGCTGGTTGGTCCTGGTGTGGCCCATGCTGGGCTGTGCTTCGCTCCCAGCACAGTACAATAGACCTTTCCCAGCGACCATCCAGGCTGTCCTGAGCTGGGGACCTGCTTCCCTCTGTTATTTCGCAGGTTCCACAGCTCTAGAATTTGTTCAGAGCCATTTTTATAGATGTTTGGAGGGATTTTGGGGAGAGCTTAAGCAAGTCCCTACTTTCCAGCCACCATCTTGGCCATCCTCCCTCTATTTCTATGGGTATCCATGTCAGAATCCTATATACTGGGTTATGGCTTCAGTGACAGGTGAACCAGGCAGGTCTTTCAAGGAGGTGGTATCATTTGGCTTTATACAAAATGTAGATGGCCCAGCCTGGAATGATGAGGAGAGAGGGAGAGAAACAGAGAGAGAGAGGGAGAGAGAGAGACAGAGAGAGAGATGCAGAGAGAGAGAGAGAGAGAGAGAGAGAGAGAGAGAGATGTATCAAAGGTTATTCTTAAGGTTCAACTCTGCAGAAAGTCTTTCTGAGTTCCTGACCTGGTAACTACAGGGGTATGGGGGTAGGGGATGTGGGTAGAGAGAAAGTTTTTTATAACTTTAACTTTGAAGTTGTATTCTTTTGATTCCTTATTAGTAAAATAAATTTATTGCATTTTATGGTCTACAAGTACCTCATTGCATTTTAATGCTAAGTCCAGATCAGTGAACTGTCCTAGGTTAACCTCAGCCCAGAATAAACGTAATGTAATATTACTATGCTATAAGAAACAATGAATATGATGAATACAGAAAAGCTTAGAAAGACATATAAACTGATGCAAAGTTAAGTAATCACAATGAACATGAAAACAACAGCAATGACTATAACAGCAAGAAAATAACTGAAACTTAGCTCTGCAAAATTATAATAACCAAACTTGGCTCTAAAGAAAACATATAAAAAGACAACTTTCCTCCACTTCTTTGTAGAGATGAGAGACTTTGAGCTGTAGAACATTGCACATATATATTCAAGGTGCTATATCTTCTACATGTTGACTTCGTCCCAGAATCTTTCTCTCCCTCCAAAGACCTCTCTGTGAAGAGAAATTAGAACTGCATGTGATATCTCTCAAAGCCAGAAAACAAAGATCATTCATCTCTCAAGCTCTCAATAATTCTGCCCTTTATGCAGGAATGGTGCATATAGTAATTATTCTCTCCAATAATGAGGAAGGTCTTATGCAAGTATTAAACTTGAGACTTGGGTTACATTCCTTAGCTGAGTTGAAGCATTTTGTGTTTCCTTAAAATCTGATCCAAGGGTAGGGCCAGGGAATAATGTCATTGTGGGACCTGATGACAATCACACCGACTTCATCATCAATTGCTTATGTGTCTATTACAACTAGACTAATTGGACCTCATACAGAAGTGATTGTAAAAATTGAGAATGTGGACTGCAATAGTCTTGGACAATGGATCTCAAATTAATATGATTTTTCAGTCTTTTAATGTCAGTTATTTGGGGAAAATACCTTTAAAGCCTGTAACAGGGTTTTGACTAGTGGTTTGAATGATGAAAGCTCTCAATATTTGGGATACATTAAGGTAAACTTGAGATTTCTCAAGGAAGTTGTTGGCATAAACAGAAATAGGAACAACAAAAATGTGAACACAATGATTCTGGTATATCTAGACCCTTCAATACTCACTAGACTATAAGTGCTGAATGGAACTAATTCTAGTTTTTCTCTCCAAAAAAATAAAATTCAATTTTATTTTATTTTCAGTTCCAAATTATTCCACCACCCATTGAGAAGGCATGAAAAATAGAACTCATTACTAACATGCATAGTCATGCAAAATGCATTTCCACATTAGCTGCGTTTTCCTCCCAACTGCCCCTCCCCTCCCAAAAAAAAGAAAAAGAAAGAAAAAGAAAAATGTTTCATTCTGTACCTTGAGTCCATCAGTTCTCTATCTGGAGGTGGATAGCATGTTTCATCTTGTGTCCTTTGGAATTGTGGTGAGTCATTGTGTTGCTCAGAGTTACTAAGTCTTTCACAGTTGATGATCTATACAATATTGTTGTTACTGTATAAATTGTATTCCTGGTTCCATTCACTTCATTTTTGCATCACCTCAGACAAATCCTCCCAGGTTTTTCTGAAACCATCCCCTTTGCAATTTCTTACAGCACAACATCATTTAATCACATTCATATACCGTAACTTGTTCAGCCATTCCCCAGTTGATGGGCATCACCTCAATTTCCAGTTCTTTGCCACCACAAAAACATTTTTGGACTTATGGGTCCTTTTCCTCTTTCTTTGGTCTCTTTAAGGGTATAGACCCAATAGTGGTAATGCTGAGTCAAAGGATATATAAAATTTAATAGCTTTGGGGCATAGTTCCAAATTGCTTTCCAGAATGATTAGATTCCCTCCTCAGTGCATTAGTGTACCTATTTTCCCACATCCCCTCCAACATTTGTAATTTCCCCCTGTTGTCATCTTAGACAATCTGATGGGTTTGAGATGGTACTTCAGAGTTGTTTAAATTTGCATTTACTCTAATTTTTTTTTTGCATTTGCATTTTTTTTTCATTTGGCTAGTGATAGTTTTGATTTCTTCCTTTGAAAACTGCCTAGCCATATCCTTTGACGATTTATTAATTGGAGAATGGATCTTACTCCTACAAATTTGACACCTTTCCCATATATTTTAGGATCAAGACCTTTATCAGAGAAACTTGCTGCAAAGATTCCCCTCCCCCATTTTCCTGCTTTTCTTCTAGATTTAGCCACATTGATTTTATTTATATGAAAACTTTTTGAATTTCACATAATCAAACTTATCAGCTTTAGCTCCCATTAAAATCTGTTGTTTGGTCATGAAATCTTCGCCCATCCATAGATTTATTTGACAGGTAATTTCTTCCATGCACCATTAATTTGTTTTTGATAACATTCCTTATGTCTAAATTATATATCCACTTTGAGCTTATCTGGGCATACCATGTAAGATGTTGATCTGTGCCTCATTTCTGCCAGACTACTTTATAATTTTCTCTAGTTTTTGTCAAATAGTGCAGTCTTTCCCCAGTAGCTTGGATCTTCAGGTTTATCAAGCACTAGGTTACTGTGTTCATTTGCTTCTGTACATTGTGTACCTAATCTGTTCCACTAATCAACCTCTCTGTTTTTTACCCAATACAAACTTGTTTTGATTATTACAGTTTTGTAATTTACATAGTTTGAGATCTGCTACTGCTGGTCTCCCCTCCTTCCCATTTTTCCCCATTGATTCTCTTGATATTCTTGATCTTTTGTTCCAGGTGAATTTTGTTACTTTTTTGTTAGTTCTATAAAGTATTTTTTTGGTAATTTGACTGGTATGACACTGAATAAGTAAATTAAGTTAGACATTATTGTTATTTGTATTATATTGGCAGGAACTACCCATGAGCAACTAATTTCTTCAATTATTTAGATTTCTTTTTTTATGTGAACAGTATTTTACAATTGTGTTTATATAGTTACTATGTGTGTCTTGGCAGATAAACTCTCAAATATTTCATACTGTTGGTGATTATATTTTTCTTTCAAATATTAATTTTTTTCTAATTACATGTAAAGACAATTTTTAACATTCATTTTTAGATAAAATTTGAGTTTTCTAAAATTCTCTTCCTCCTTCCTTCTCTTTTTCTCTTCCCTCCTCCCCAAGACAGTAAGTAGTTTTATATAGATTATGTAAGTGCAATCATGTAAAACATATTTCCATATTAGTCATGTTGTGAAAGAAGAAACAGAAAAAAATGAAAAAGTTGTAAAAAAAAATGAAAATAGTATGCTTTGATCTGCATTAATACTCCATTAGTTCTTTCTCTAGATGTGGATAGCATTTTCCATCATTAGTCTTTTGGAATTGTCTTGGATCATTGTATTGCTGAGAAGAGCTAAGTCAATTTTAGGTGATCATCACACAATATTGCTGCTACTATGTGCAACGTTCTCCTGGTTCTGTTCAATTCACTTTGTATCAGTTCATGTAAGTCTTTCCAGGTTTTTCTGCTCATCATTTCTTATAGCATAATAATATCCCATTACAGTCATATTACCACAACTTATTCAGCCATTCCCCAATCAATGGGCATCCCCTCAGTTTCCAATTCTTTACCATGTTGGTAGTTATTTTAAACAGAATTTCTTTTTTTCTCTCTTCCTTCTGGGTTTTGTTGGTAATATACAGAAATGCTAATGATTCATGTGGGTTTATTCTATATCCTGCAAATTTATTGGTTATTAATTATTTTAACTAGTTTTTTTTAATATCTTATCTATGGTTTTCTAGGTAAACCATCTGCAAAGAGTGATAGCTTTGTTTCCTCATCACTTATACTTATTCCTTCAACTTCACATTCCTTTCTTAGCTAATATTTCAAGTACAATATTGAATAGTAATGGTGATGATATGCATCTTTTCTTTACCCCTGGTCTTATTGGAAAGGCTTCTAGCTTATCCTCATACAGACAAGACTTACTATCATCATTTTGAGGAAATTTCTATTCATTCCTCTAACTTCCAGTGTTTTTAACAGGAATGTTAAAAGCTTTTTCTGCATTTATTGAAATAAACAATTTAATTGCTTTTGTTGTTAATATGGTCAATTATGCTTGCCACTTTCTCTAACACTGAATCAGTCCTGTATTCCTGGTATTAATCCAGCCTAGTCATAATGTATGATCTGTGTGATATATTTCTGTAATTGCCTTGCTAGTATTTTATTTAAAATTTTTACATCCATATTTTTTTTATTTTTTATTTAACATATTTAGTTTTCAGCATTGATTTTCACAAGAGTTTGAATTACAAATTTTCTCCCCATTTCTACCCTCCCCCCCACTCCAAGATGGCCTATACTCTGGTTGCCCTGTTCCCCAGTCAGCCCTCTCTTCTGTCACCCCACTCCCCTCCCATCCCCTTTTCCCTTCTTTTCTTGTAGGGCAAGATAAATTTCTACACCCCATTGCCTGTGTATCTTATTTTCTAGTTGCATGCAAAAACTTTTTTTTGTTTTTGAACATTGTTTTTAAAACTTTGAGTTCCAAATTCTCTCCCCTCTTCCCTTCCCACCCACCCTCCCTAAGAAGTCAAGCAATTCAACATAGGCCACATGCGTATCATTATGTATAACCCTTCCACAGTACTCATGTTGTGAAAGACTAACTATATTTTGCTCCTTCCTAACCTATCCCCCTTTATTGAATTTTCTCCCTTGACCCTGTCCCCTTTTGAAAGTGTTTGTTTTTGATTACCTCCACCCCCATCTGCCCTCCCTTCTATCATCTCCCCTTTTTTATCATCTTCTTCCTCCTTTTTTCCTGTGGGGTAAGATACCCAATTGAGTATGTATTCCCTCCTCAGGTCAAATCTGATGAGAGCAAGATTCACTCATTCCCCCTCACCTGCCTTCTCTTCTTTTCCTACAGAACTGCTTTTTCTTGCCACTTTTATGTGAGATAATTTACCCCATTCTATCTCTCCCTTTCTCCCTCTCTCAATATATTCCTCTGTCATCCCTTAATTTGATTTTATCTCTTTTAGATATTTTCCCTTCATCTTCAACTCATCCTGTGCCTGCTCTCTCTCTCTCTCTCTCTCTCTCTCTCTATATATATATATATATATATATATATACACATATATATACATATATACATAAACATATATATATACACATATATAAATATACATATTCCCTTCAGCTACCCTAATACTGAGGTCTCATGAATCATAGACATCATCTTTCCATGTAGGAATGTAAACAAAACAGTTCAACTTTAGTAAGTTCCTTGCAATTTCTTTTTCTTTCTCTTGATTACCTTTTCATGCTCCTCTTGATTCTTGTGTTTGAAAGTCAAATTTTCTACTCAGCTCTGGTCTTTTCACTGAGAAAGCTTGAAAGTCCTCTATTTTATTGAAAATGCATATTTTGCCTTGGAGCATGATACTCAGTTTTGCTGGGTTACATCCATATTTATTAGAGAACTTGGTCTATAGCTTGGTTTTTTTTAACTCTCCTTGGTTTAGGTATCATGACCATTTTTTGTGTCATTGAATGACACCTTCTGCAGTTTATGCAATATTGAAATTAATTGTTCTTTAAGTGTTTGATATAATTCGCTTGTAAATCCATCTGGTCCTGGGTTTTTTTTCCCTAAGAAGTTCATTTATGGACTTGTTCAATTTTTCAAAAAAAGATAGCATTATTTGAGTATAGTATTTCCTCTTCTGTTAATTTGAGCAATTTATATTTTCTGTAAATATTAATCCATTTCATTTAGATTGTCAGTTTTATTGGCATATAGCTGGGAAAATAGTTCCTAATAATTGCTTTTATTTTATCTTCATTTGTTTTGAATTCATTTTTTTTTCATTTGTGATACTGATAATTTGGTTTCCTCTATCTTTTTAAAAGCAAATCAGTCAGTAATTTGTTTATTTTTGTTGTTTCCCCCCCAAAAAAAAATTAGTTCCTAGTTTTATTAATTAGTTCAAGGTTTATTTTGTTTTTTGGTGGTTTTTTTAATTTTTAACTTTGTTAATCTCTCCTTTGAGTTTCAGGATTTCTTTTTTGGTGTTTAATTTGGGGGTTTTAATTTGTTGTTTTTCTAATTTTTTAGTTGTATGCCCAATTAATTGATCTACTGTTCCTCTCTTTTATTGAGATATAAAATTTCCCTTGAGTACTACTTTGGCTAATCCTATGAATTCCAATGTGCTGTCTCATTGTTGTCAATATCTTTAATAAAATTATTGTTTCTATGCTTTGTTCTTTCACCTACCCATTTTTAGGACTAAGTTATTTAGTTTCCAATTAATTTTTAATGCATTTTTCAAAGACTCTTTAAAGAGCATAATTTTATTGCATTATGGTCAGAAAATATGCACTTAATGTTAACCTTTTGTTCACTTCTTTGCAAGAATTTTATGCCCTAATACATACTGTCTTGGGGTTTGTATTGGCAAAGATATTGGAGTGGTTTGCCATTTCCTTCTCCTGTGGGTTAAGGCAAATGGGTTAAACGACTTGCCCAGCATCACACAGCTAATAAGTGCCTGAGGCCAAATTTGGACTCAGGTCTTCCTGACTCCAGACTCAGTATTCTAACCACTTAGTCATCTAGCTGCCCCCTCCCTTAAACTACCTTCCCTCTTAAGGGCTCCACTTTTCACCTCCCTTTGTGTGCTATCTTTCCCCATTAGAATGTAAGCTTCTTGAGGGTAGGGATTATCTTTCCTTTTGCTTGTATTTTTATTTCCAGAATTTGTCCAGAATTTGCACAATGATTGGCACTAAACAAATCTGGTTTCATACTTACCAGCTGTGTGACCCTGGTCAAGTCACTCAACCCTACTTACCTCAATTCTTCACCTGTAAAATAAGCTGGTGAAGGAAATGGCAAACCACTCTAGTATCCTTGCCAAGAAAACATTAAATGGGATCAAGAGTCAGACATGACTGAAAAAAAAATAATGTTACAGAGTAAGGGCTTAGTAAATGCTTTATTTAATCGTACCTAAGCTTTTTTGTCTCCTTTTTATGACAATTAATTTAGATTGGTTAAATTTCTGTTTTAAATTATTATAATCAGCAGCAATGTAATCTGCAGACCATTACCTATTTTTAACTATCAGTTGCTTTTTTGAATAATTCTGGATTGAGTGGATTTTTAAAATGTATGGTACAAAATAAAAGGAGTATAACAAGAGGTCACAGGAGAGGCATACCATAGAATCAGAGATATTTTAGCTAGAAGGGAAGTTAAAAGTAATATAGTGCAAGCCTTTGATTTTGTAGATGAGGATGCCATGTTCTGAGAGCTTATACGGCTGGTCATCAACAGCTAGGGAACTGTCCTGGAGTCATTTAGGAAACACGGGCATTTCATGCCTCTCCATTGGCACAAATTGCTCATCTATGAAACAGTGGCCATCATTGCAGACTGAATTCAAGAAGTAGCAACTTAAAGAGAACATCAGGAACAAAGACGAGTGCCTTAAGCCTTCTCTAGTAGGTTTGCTGTCTTTGAATCTGAATCACAGAGCTGAGGTAGCTCCTGGGACTCTAAGCTAAAAGAACTTGGACTTCCTCCTTCTTCAGTGAAAAGGCTTTGTAGTACCTAAAATTTAGCATAGAACCAGAAGATGGCAGCACAGTGGAGAGAAATAGACTAACAGAGGCCCCAAGCATTTTACTGTAGCAGAGAAAGCAGTTCTGTGTCCAGTGACATCACCAGACCAGGAGACTGGTGGACGTGCAGAAAAGCAAGTAGTGAAAGGAGAATAGTGTTCTTTTCATGTGGGAACACAGCCCTAAGATTATGAGTTGCCCTAGTTTTGTATGCTCCTGGGTTACAGTTGTTCCCTAATTTGAATCTTCTTCAAATGTGTCACCCGGGCCAAATGGGTTCTCTGCGTATATGTCCAAACAAACATGGATTCCTTGTTCACACACATTTTCTATGTGTATTCCTACATGTTCTCTATGTGCATAAATCTATGGGAGAGTGTACTCTCCTGTGCATATGGAGGGGAATTTTTTGTTTTCTTTTTTGTTGCTGTTGTTAAGTGCCTTTTAGCTTTAAAGTATTATGCCTTCCAATTGGATTGATAAAAAGAAAAAAATAAGGGGAGGGGTTGAAAGCTATGGTTTTGAATGGTTGCTGATTTAAAGCAGTCCTTGAACCTCAAGCAGCATTGGGGGAGAGAGAAATGGGACATGCCTGAGAAGGGCCAAGGCTATCCTCATTCAGTTTTTGTGGGAAATTCTATTTAAGTACATGCCTTAAGGCAAAGATATACATCAGCATCTAGGTGAGAGGCACATTTCATAACAGAACAGAAGTCTCTATGGAAGAAGTATGAGCCAAGCAAAAAGAGGTGGGAATGTAAAACAGTGATTTTTTTCTGTTTTGTATTTTAAATCACCATGATTTTTCTCCTTTACATATTATAATTGATTCACAAAGCAAAATGGGTCTTTTGAGATTTTTTTTAAAAAGGAATAATTTTATTTTTCTGTATGTGCCTCTCATTTTTACAATTGTAGTCACATTGCTGAAACCATACTTTCAACCCAGAACCTGTTATATGACCAAATCTTTCCCAAGATAATCTCATTTAATAGCTGGAGATTTCATCCTATTTCAGCGTCATCAACTGCAGATTTATCTTTATTTGCTTAAGCAGTGAATGAATGATGTGACAAGGTGGGCTGGGCTGTTCTTTTTTCTTGCTCCTTGTAATTGTCACGAATCATGCATTCCAATTTTCCAGTTTGTGCTTCTGTTAAAATTGCATCAGCCTTCTTAAGTACTTCAGCCTCTCTAGGAGCAATCTTTGATTTTTTTTTCTCCTACTAGAGTGAAGTTAGTGCCTTACTATTTGCATCTCCCTGGGAGACAAAACAATTTTGTATCCCCATCATGCCTAGCACAGTGCCTTGCTGGTAGCAGATACTCAAATATTTATTGAATGAATAGATTTATGAACTCTCTGTGAGGGGGAAATGTGCCACACACCCCTACTGCTGCCCTCTGAAAAGGACTTTTAAAATTCTAAAAGTGTTTTCCTATTAAATGGTCACATCTTTACCTCAGTATCAAATAAGAGTTCAAGATTCATAATGCCTAGACAGCTTGCTATCGGAGAACTACAGTTATGAAACTATCCAATGCTGGATGATGCGTAGTTCATTCTGATCTAACCCTAATTAATTCTGTAATTATGTCTCATTGGTCATGAAGGAGATGGGAGTGTGGGAAAAAGGGGAACCAGACCAAAAAATAGAAATACTTAACTGAAACTGCTTTCTCTAAGGTTACCAATGATCTCAATAGCCAAATCAAATGGCCTTTTTGGTCTTTATCTTACTTGGTCCATCTGCAGCTTTTTAAATCATTAAATACCCCATCATCCTGGATATTATTTACCTCTAGCTTCCATGATATTGATCTCTCCTGGTTCTTCTTTTACCTGTCTTTTCCTGCCCTGGTGTCCTTAGTTCATCATGATCTATCTCTAGCCTATGGAGTATGGATGAGCCCAAAGTTTTATACTGGCCCTCCTCTCTCTTTATGCTTTTTCATGGTAATCTTGTTTGTTAAGAATATTAATCAATTGCTAACAGAAAGTAAAGATTTGTGTTTTAATTTTGATAGTATGATAGCAACACTGTCCATTGTACATGACCTAAGTTTTATTGCTCCATGCTACTTTTTATTTATATTTTTGTGGTCTTTGTGAGTGATCTTTTGGCTCTATTTTCTTTATTCTGCATCACTTCACATATAAGCTTTCTGAATTTCTCTCAAATCTTCATATTTGTTCATATTTAGAAGCGGGATAGTACCCCATTAGATTAATGTACTCTCAGCAATATCTCAAGTGTTTGACACGTTTTGTTTTTTGTTATTGGAACATCTCCTTAGACAAGCTTGATTTTCCCTTTGCATTCTCCTATTGTTTAGGTGCCAAAAGGAGATAGGAAATGCATGGGACTAAGAACAGATTAGCTGGAACTGTTAACATAAAGGGAATTGCCCATAATTATTGTTAATTATCATGCTGAGAAAATATTTAAAAACCAAAGCTCTGCTGGGGAATGGCTGAACAAATAATAATATATGGATGTAATATAACACTGTGATGCTATAAGAAGTGCATGATTTCAGGGAAACCTGGGAAGACTCGTATGAATTGATGCAGAAAAAAGCAGAATTGGGGAAAATATTTGATACAGTAATAACAACTTTGTGAAGACAAACAATTTTGAAAAACTTAAGAATTCTAATTATTGCAACGACCAACCAAAATCCCAGGGAACCAATGATAATGCATCTGCTAACAATCTCCTAACAAAGTGATAATGTACTCAAATTGCAGAGTGAGACATATTTTTGGACATGACTAATGTGAGAATTTGTTTTGCTTGACTATAAACATTTGTTAAAAGAGTTTTGTTTTGCCTCTTTTTCCTCAGTGTGGGAGTTGGAGAAAAAAGTTAAATGCTTGTTAGTAGAAAAAAAGAAAAGAAAGCACTACACTACTTTAAAAAAAATCAATGCTGAAAACTAAATATGTCAAATAAATAAATTTTAAAAAAAAAAAAGGTGTACCCAGACTTCAGTCATGGCAGAGGCACATTAGAAAGAAACCACATGGATAGTGAACTTCCAGCCAGCTGGGTGGGGGATACTTCTGTTTGATGAAGAGTGGTCTCCCCCTCTCCCTTCCAAGTATTTAGGCAGTTGAAAGTTGTGTCTGCTGAGACTACAGAAATATCAGCGAGAACTGTTAGGGCCCGGGTGGGGAAGAAGATTCAGGTGGTGTGAAAAAATGCTGAGCAGACATTAGGTGTGTGTCGGAGTTAGAGGCAGGGTGCCAAACAGAGAAGTGGAAGGCAGAGAAAAGAAAAATCTAGCCTCGGTTGTAAACCAAGATGGCTTCTAACCTTAAATCCTCCAATGATCTTTTGATGAAGTACTGGAAATTAGAGTGGATGCCCTTCATTTCCCAGTAGCTGCACTCCCAGATCCAACTCTACCATCGTCATGGCTCCCCCACCCCCAACTCTTCCAGGAAAAGTTCATCACCAGAAGACTCACAATCTTGGAGATTACATCAGCTTTGGTACTCTCATCTCATCAGTACCTTCAGTGACCTCTTTCCTCTGGAGTACTGAAAAGCAGAGCATAACATTCTTCCAAAATCCTCTATTTAAAGAGGGCTCAGACGCCCAACAAATTCCTCATTTATCACCTACTGTATTCCTTGGATTCTAGTGTGGTGCCACCAGCAATTGGCATAGTGCCTGGCACATAGTTGGTGCTTAACAAATGTTTCTTGTATTATGTTGGCTAAAACTTTTCTCCCCTTTTTTCTCCTTGATTTTGAAAATGAACATTAGGAATTGGCTTCCCTGAAAAGACACATGGGTGTACCTAGGAGTACATGGTTGAAGATTTAGAGAAGGGAAAGTAGAGATTTGTCTTTCAGATCATTATTGAAACAACTGAGAGACTAGAAGTTTTAGTAGTATATCTTTTTAATTCCAATTTCATCCAGTAAATGTATTATAATCTATATGTGAATATAATCTTCACACATATGTGAAGTTGGAAATAAGCTAAGAATCTTAATGGGAAATAGGGGCATGAACTAATTGATAAATTTATCAGAGATCTTAATTATTTTACATTTTATCCTGCTGATAAAGAGTTGGGGCATTAAGGGGTTAAAACAGGACTATTGAGTTAAAACTGCAAAAAAAAAAACCCAACTTCTACCAAGAAAAGGGAAGAAATGAAAGGAACTATAGTCAAGATCACACAAGATTTATCAGCTATAAGAAAGTGGAGAACATGGGATACAATCTTCCAAAAGACACAAGATATAGGCCTACGACCAAGAAAAACTTACTCAGCAAAACTAAGCATAATCCTACAGGGGAACAAATAATTCCTTTTTTAACTCCTTGCTGTCCCAAGTCCTTTTTAATGGGATGAAACATAAACATTAATACAACAGGAGACTTCCAAACATTCCCGATAAAAAGATCAGAGCTTAGTAGAAATTTTGAAATACAGACACAGGAGCAAATATAGACATTAAAAGGTAAATATAAGTGAGTAACTGGAAAATATTTCATAAAGAGAAAGGGTTTACATTGTAATGAAGAGTGGGGGCATGAAACAAGTATAGCCTAAGGAGTGCTGGGTCAATAGGAACCATAGATGGAGTCAAGATGGAGGGCCTGTGAGTGATTTTTATTATGTTTTTTTTTACTTTATTATATCATCACAACATAACATAACATCCTAAAAGGAGAAAGGAAAGAGGGGAGAATATACAAAAAGGAAAAACTAATAGGGGGCACTTATTATCTCACATACTCAAAGTATTAAAGTGAAATTCTATTTAAATAAGCAAAGAGAATATCACTTTGAACTGATACAGAGTGAAGTTAGTACATTATCTTGCCCAAAACTAAGACTCTACCTTGTTTCCCCAGTCACCAGCTTCAAATCATGCCATCGCTACCCAGAACCTCCCTCCCTACCGATTTCTAGTTCCCCTTTATATATTATTTTCCCCCATTAGAATGTGAGCTCCTTGAAAGCAGGGGCTATTTTGCTTACTTGTATTTGTATACTCAGAGCACTGTATCTGGCAGATGTTGTTTTTCAGTCATTTCAGCTGTGTCCAACTCTTCCTGAGCCTGTGGACCTCTGTCTATGGGGTTGTCTTTGCAAAGATACTGGAATGGTTTGCCATTTCCTTCCCCAGTGGTAAACTGAGGTTAAGTGACTTGTCCAAGGTCACACAGTTAGGAAGTTTCTGACGCTGAATTTGAACTCAGGTCTTCCTGATTCTAAGCCCAGCATTCTAACCACCGTGCCACCTAGCTACCTCCATCTGGCACATAGTAAGAACTAAATAAATGTTCTATCTATCTATCTGTCAGCTATTTATCTTTATCATCCATCTATTTATCCGTTTATCACCTCTTTGCCTATCATCTACCTCTTATCAGCTTCCATTCATCTATCTGTCATGCATCTATATAATCTATTCATCCATACATCCTCTATCTATATCATCCATCCACCCATCTGTCTCTCTCTCATCTATCCATCTAATCATCTACACATCTATCATCTATCTATTTATATCATATTTCTGTCTCTCTGTGCCTTTGTCTCTGTTTCTGTGTGTGTGTGTCTCTGTCTCTCCTCTAGTCGCTCACGAGTTCCTCTATAACTAAATATAATTCCTCTGTTTCCAGCCTTATTGCACCTTACTCTTATCCACATTACTTTGAGGTTCACCTGAACTGGCCTTTTTGTTGTTCTTCATCCATCATTCCATTTCCTCTTTCTGTGCCTTTACGTAGGATAACCCCATGTCTAGACTGGACTCACTCCCTCCTCACCTTTTCCTCTTAAAATTATTGGTCTCCTTCAGGACTCAGCTTAAGTAACACCCTCTTCATGAATCTTTTCCTGATTCCCTCAGCTACTAGTGCCTTTCCCTCAATGTTGCCTTATTCTATATGTGTTCTGTATATATCTATTATGTTCATGTTGTTTCTTGTTAAAATGTAAGCTCCTTGAGGGCAGAGATTGTTTTACTGTTGCCTTTGTATTCCTAATACAAAACACAGTCCCTGGCACCTAGTAATGACTTAATAATTATTTGTTGATTGATTATGTTAGCTTGCTTTTAATGGTCAGCCAGAAAACACAATTAATCTAAAGGAAAAACATTTAATGAAATAGGTAAGAAAAGCAGCAAAGGAGCAACCAGTCATTTCCCCCTAAACCTGGCAGCCCATGCCTTTTGATGCTGCAGGGTCATTTATGTGTTCTCATGAGGATAGGCTTGCTCCGTTATGGTTTCTGTTGGATGCTGTTGAGATGGATGTGCAGTCTATACAAGACGATGTTTTGTTAAACGCGTAATTTCTGCTACGTAATCCATTGCCACCAGGCTCTGGCTCAGCTGAAATCTTAACTAATCTCTTGGAAATATTGGGTGCTGCCCATACTCTTTCAACCTAATTAGAAAAGATAGACACCCTTGCCCAGGACCAGCAAAAACAAAACAAACAAAAACAAAAACTCTATTCTCCAGTCCTCAGGGTCTTTGCTATCAAAACCCCAGTAGACTGTCAACAACAGGTGCTAACCTCTTCAGAAGAAAGTGCAGTTCTCCTAGCTAGCTAATAATCTCATGCTTAGTCTTGTGTTATTCTGTCAAAGATCTCTAGTTTATGATGAACACTCCATATACCTCCTAAATTTAATCTCTGAAAGCTAGACTACAAACCAGTTAATGGTCACTACATAGTCCTAGATCTGAGATTCCTCAGATGTTTAACCTTAAATCTTTTCTCTTCTTTCATGCAGATGACTGATTGTACAAAAGTCTGAGAATAAGCACCAGGTTTTGGGTGAAAGGTCATTGTCTCCTCTCCATACTCAGACTTTTCCTGGTCCTTCCATATGCAGATGTGGCCAGCAAGCACTTATACATTTTTTAAGTCTTTTAAAAAATTTTTTGAATTTATGGAATAAAACAAGTATTTCCATAACATAGCATAATTTTAAAAAAGATGATTGCACATGAAACTACAAATCTATTATACACAACTTGCTATTCTTTTTAAATACGTAATAAAGTAATCATGTAAATTTCTTTTTTCCTCTTTTTTTTAAAGAAGAGGTCTATGACTTTCTGATATCTTCCCTCTTGCATATGTCTCAAGAATCAGTCTCTTAATGAGAACCCTGGCATGAATCTCTTTCATGTCTACTTGTCGTAGAACCTGAAATGGTTTTCAGGGACCCAGGATCGCCAATTGGGGTAAAAATAAAAAGAATTACAAAGAATTGTCTAGCCAGAAGTCACAGTTGGTGGTGACAAGGCACTTTGAATTAGCATCAGGCACAGTTAGATAGACAGATAGATAGAGTTAACTTATTAATTTGCACTGAAGCTCCACTCTAGTTAATTTTAATGGGCTCCTCTTAGCTGTTTGTGGTGGATCATGGCTTTGGCTATGAAACAAAGAGCTTTCAGCCTGTTCTTGCCAGGATGATGCCTTCTATGTGTTGTACCTTAGCAGACTTTAATGAAGAGTGAGCAGATGGCCTGTAGCACCAAGCACCATAGCATACCCAGGATGGACTGGTAGCACAGGTTCTTTGATCTGCTTACCTAGGAAAGTCTGTTCAAAAAGGGGTTAACAATCCTATTTTTAATTACATTCACTAGTCCAGGGGAAAAGTCAGCACCCTGAATGTCAGACAAAATACAGAGAAAAAGCACAGGCAGAGAAATTAACACAGAACAACAGACAGGCTCTGAATGCCTGAATCAAAGCAATATTGCTATACACTTTACATACATCACTGGATGGAGAGATCACCAGTCCAGATCCTATCTCCCTATAAAGGCATAAGTCTTCCATATAGGCTGTATACTTCTGACCTTTCTCATTCCTGCCAACTGCTTTATTTGCTTCTTCGGAGAGAACCTGTGAACCATCTGTTGATTTAGCTGCGAGCTTTTGTCTTCTAGTTGTATTTATAGCAAGAACATAAAAATTAATATAATTCAGTTCCTTTAGTAGTATTTCGGCTTGGAACTGGATGAAGTTTTCACATTTAGAGTAAAGTTAATGTTTGTAATGTCTAAAAAAACTGTGATTCCTAGCACTCTCTGTCCTCTTTTCTGGCACTGATTGAAAGAGATCTTCACAGGACTGAGGGCCATTTTGTATCTCCCTTCCCTCCCTCCATTCCTATGATACACTATTGCTGTTCTCACTGAAAGATTATGTCTGTTTTTCCAAGACCAGACTAAGTATGGAGAGACTTAACCCCAGAAAACTAGCCATTTGATTAAAATTTTTGGTCATGACAACCCATGAAATGAAATAGGCACTTAACATGTGTTTGTTGAATGAACTGCTCTCTGTGGAATCACCACTTATCACATTGAAACATTTCAGTGAACCATCTGAGATGAACAATGTGCCTCAGCTAGAGCCACCAAGCCTCAGATTCCAAATCTTTCCCCACCAGAACCTTGCCTATGAAGGGAATAAGCATAATAAGCATGTACTAAGGACCTAGCACGTGACAGACAATGCGCTAAGTGTTTTATAAATCTTATCTCATTTGATCCAGGACCAGGACTTCAGAATTCAGGCTTGATGCTCATTCTGATCCCCACTACCTATTGCGCGGACATACTATTACTGCCCCTACTAGCAATCATCCTACATCTATCTTTCCTCCTCTTCTCATCTAAACTCCTTGAAAAACCTGTTTGCACTCAGTGCCTCCACTTCCTTTCCTCTCTCTCACTCGTAAAACTTCTGTAATCCAGCTTCTGATGTCACCACTCAAATGAAACTGTTCTCTCCAAAGTTAGCAATGCTCACTCAATTGCCAAATTTTATGTCGTTTTCTCAGTCCTCATCCTTCTTGGCCTCAGCAGCATTTGACACTGTTGATTACTCTCTTCTCAATATTCCCCTTCATACATTCTGTGATCCAGCTATACTGGCCTGCTTACCACCCTTCACATATAATACTCCATTGCCCATCTCTGTGCCTTTCTATTAGATGTCCCCCATGCCTGTAATGCTCTCTTTCCTCACCACCACCTCTTAGAATTCCTGGCTTCCTTCCAGACTTAGCTCAAATGTCATCTTCTACAAGTGCCTTTCACAGCTCTCCCAGCTGCTACAGCCTTCCCCTCTAAGGTTACCTTCCATCTGCTGTGTGTTATCATGTATATACCTCTTTATTTACATAAATAAGAATGTAAATTCCTTGAGTGCAAGAACAATGTTTTCTTGTCTTTTTTGGCATTAATACTTGGCACATAGTAAGCACTTAATAAATGCTTGTTAACTGGTTGACTATTTTAATAGGCTCCAAAATGGTCTTCCAGTCTTCCTCTTCAATTCATGCTCTATACCACTGCCAAACTGATAGTCCTAAAACATAGGCCTGACTATATTTAAAATTGAATGAACCAATTACAAGCCATTTTCTAGGTATGTATATTCCCTGTCTTGGATTGAGACAAAGGAACTGGATCCAGTGAGTCAGGCCATTGTGTATGTGATCTCCAGTTATTAAGGAATCCCTAAACCTGACCCAAGCTCTTTGCTGGATTAACCTCTTTTTATTTTGCATTTGAAAGAATACAACTTGTACCACCCTTCATCACCAAAAGACTCTGGATGCTGGGAGTTCCAGTCCATTGGCATTTGGTGCTTTGCTACCTTTATGATTTCATTCACACATCTGAATCCAAATGAAATTTGTCTTTCTTTTTTCTCTTTGGCTGTCATTAAAGGCTCCGTCCAAATCCCACTTCCTCTATAAAGCCTTTTCTGACCACCCAAGCACACAGTGTTCTCTCTTACTTCTGCATCTTTCTTATACCTATTATCACCCATACAATTTGTTTTACAATGAATCAATACTGCCTTACGCCATCTCTTCTACAGTTTTCTACTGCTATTCAAAGCTTTTTATTTCTATTTGACTTTTTTTCTTCTGCTGTATTCAACACATATTTGATTTTGATTTATAATATTTAAAACCTGGACTGCCATAAATTGGGGCTGGGAATATTGACTCATGGAGACAACATATCCTTCTGTTACCCATATTTCTAAAGAGCAAAAGAAAGTGCTTAGGGACAAAGTGGGAAGATATTTAAATATCATTATGAACCATTTAGTATCTTTCCTAAATTCCATATTTGGAAAGATCACGATTCCTGTCACATAACCAGGGTTCTCTTTAGCAAATATCCCCAATGAGGAAAATCTGAGATTTAGTAAAACAGAAGTTAGCCAAAGATTTCATTTTTTCCCATCAGGAATTTCAGCTATGGAAGCTAAATTTGTATTCTAGGTCTGCCAACACTCCCCAGAAATTGGGTCTCAGAATAAAATTCACCTTGACAAGTGGATTATAGATGTTCCAGTGAAAGGCAGATAAATGTCATTCATGTCACTATAAATAAAAGCCTGGACTTGCTTATCTGCTTGTACGGTTGAGGTCTTACCTGCAACACTTCTCAGAGTGCTTAAAATTTTGTTATCCTCAAAATGATGGCTTTCCCATACCTCCTTTCTCTCTATGCCCCAGAGGAAAATGTTATTAAAAATTCTTTGAAGTATATTATCCTTATAACTAAGAAATATGAGTTCTATCAAATTTATGTCTTTTTTCCCTTTAGGTGATAATCCTACCTGATGCCTTAAACTGTAATATTCACTAAGATTTTCTCAAAGACCATATTTAGATTATGAAAAATAATCGAACCCCTCTATAACACTGATATCAGTAGAGAAGACTAACAAGTTTTTGTTCTGTGTTTTGGGGAACAGTATTTGACCCAATCCACATAACGATAAGCATGTAGGACACTGTTAGAGTGAGTAGAACCATGAGTATATTTACCTATAGCCTACTCATATAGCGTACCTATTGGGACTAACTTAAAGGCTGGGAACACAAGTTGGGAAAAGTGATCATCGTGAAATATTTCATGATATTTATTAACGTTAGTGTTTATCAAGCCCTTTCTAGAGACTCTGTACTATACTGTGAGCCTCCATATATTAGGCTCATAGCTGAACATATTTGCTTTGTACTTGCCATATAGTATACTACATGTTAGTTTACTTAATACTACTATCTAACATTGAATATATAACAAGCTTAAACATTTTGATTGGCTTGTTTTAAACCAGTGCAGGGAATGGGGAGGGGACAATACAATGACTCCTAAGATTGACTTGGTTCTTTCCTCTTCAGCTTTTAGGAGTTTAATTTAGATGAAAAGTTTTGAGTTCAGGCACAATCACTCTAAAGCCCTAGTTAGGAAAATTGCCCACATTTAGACAATGGTTGGGCTCTCTGCCTAAATTTACCCTTATGTTTATCTCTTAGTTAACCTCTGGCCTCTTTGCAGTTGAGGCAAAAATAAGTTTACTGGGATACTTGGGTAACAAAGCAGCAAATTATGTTACTGTATCTCTGGATAGACTGGGAGGAGAAATTTTGGAAAAAGCCAGCCTTTTGGGGGGATTCCTCTCAGACTGTGCCTTCTACTCAGAGTTGCCAGTAAAGTCAATGACATTCATTCATGCCTCTCTTCTCTGCTCACTCCTCCTTTTGTTCTTCAAAGATGTGCTGAAATACCACTTTTGCTCCTACTTCTATAAACCAGAATCCTTTGAATCTCTCCTCATTCTGAAATAGCTTCTTTTTAAAATTCCTTAGGGCATGACCCACTCTCACACAATGGCTTTGATTGTTTCAAAGAGGTGTACAGGCCCTGTTCATATTTGGTTCTGATTCATATTTGCTTTGATTCAATCAAAAAGTGTTCTTACTTAACAAAGCTCATTACTTATGAGTGGGTGGGGTAGCCAATTAAGCCCTACCCTTACATATTAATAGCCAGATAGCTTGGAAATATAGGGTTTGAATAGGTTCTAATACAGACTATTCTTGGTCTCTACAAATTTAACTCAGTTCTGCAAGTAATTATTGAATATCTTGTGTATATTGAAGTATTTTGAACCATACAAGAGAAATATAAAGAAGGGTCCTAAATGTACATATATGTGTATATACATACATATATATATATATGTAAAATGAAAGACAGAGAGAGAGAGAGAGAGAGAGAGAGAGAGAGAGAGAGAGAGAGAGCAACAGAAGCTTTTTTTGTAGTGACAAAGAAATGGAAATTAAGGGGATGCCCATCATTGGAGAATGGCTAAATAACTTGTAGTCTATTAATAAAGTTGAATACCATTGTGCAATAAGAAAGTATGAAAGAGACAGTTTCAGAGTTAACTGGGAATACTTGTGTTAATGATACAGAGCAAAATGAGCAGAATTAGGAGAATTATTTCTACTACAGAAATATTGTAAAAAGGAACAATTTTGAAAGACTTTAGAACTTAGATCAATGCAATGATCATCTATAATTCCAAAGGATCAATAATAAAGAATGCTACCCACATCCTGACAGAGAAATGAAGGACTAAATATTCAGAATGAGATACACAGTTTTGGACATGGCCAATATGTGAATTCATTTAGCTCAACTAAGCTTATTTATTTCACATGTTTTGTTTTTCTTTATGTTTTTTTCCCTTAGTGGAAGGGATTGGTAGGAAGGAGAAAAAAATAAATGTTTGATAGCTGAAAAACATTAATTTTAAAGAGTATCAGTATAAAAAAAGTCTTCAAGGAACTTAGACAATTCTCCCTACTCCCCTTACCCTATCTAAATCCTATACAGCCTTTAAGACGCAGTTCAAATATCATTTCCATTATGTCTTCCCAGCCTATAGGGGGTCTCCTTTTCCTCTGGGCATCTAAAGCAGCTACTGGCTGTAGAATTAATTTCTCCATTCATTATACACTACCTTATGACATCTTTTCTACTATTGCACTGAACTGCTGTGGGAATCTTTTATTGTTAGTTAATTTTTCACATGTTTACATCTTTTCTCTTCACCTATAATGCAAGTTCCTTCAGGTCAGAGACTGTATTTCTTATGTAGTATATTATGCATGGTGCCTAGGATAGTATCTTGCTCAATTAATTTGTTGATTTGATATGATTAACAATTCTTTGAGTTGTGTATATAACAATTTTGTGAAGACATACACATCAATGTAAGGAACAACTTCCAAAATTAGAATGCACTGCCTTTTGAATCCTTCAGATGAAGTCTGGGTGACCAGTTTGCTGGGGATATTGTAGAGATAATTTCTCTTTAGATATGTGTTGAATTACTTTGGTCTGCAGTCCCTTCCAGCTACGATTTTCTTAGGTAAGCAGACCCAGCACTTGCTGCTTGAAGCAATGTCTAGGATCTTATGTTCTTATTCTGGAGACTACTTTACATTGGTTAAGCTTTTCTGAGAACTGTTGAGAATAAGTCCTTACCTTTTACCTTTATCCAATACTCATTTTTTTCAGTAAATAAGTAAAGTTAGAGTAAAATGGGTCAGAAGGTAGTTACTGAATTTATATGCAATTTCTTCTCATCTTCAGCCTTTCTCCTAAGGAGGTGCAATGGAAATAGCCCTGGAGTTGGAAGGATGGATCAGGATGGATCCTGAATTCATATTCTGACTCAACTATTTAGTACCTGTGTAACCTTCAGAAAGTCACTTATCTAGATTTGTGACCCAGAACTCGGAAGTGAGCAACAAAGATGTAAGTTATTACCATTTCCACACCCTACACAAGGTACCTTGCTAAGTATTTGGGACTTCCTCTTGCCCTGGTGTACAGTCTCTCCCTGGGCTGGAGTGCTTCTGGCCAAACCTCATCCCTAATACTGGTAGACTCATACATCTGTCCCCTTAAGACCATCTAGGCTAGAAAAATAATTGTGACTTTTTCTTGGATTTCCGCCAACAGGATTCACTCTGGTGCATTTTCTGCATCTGTTTGGAGGAGCCTTTTTGGCCGGGTCAGTGGGGCGAGAAAGAAAGAGGAAAGCTCACTACACTTCTTTCTGCTACTCTGCCATCTTAGCTGAGATAATTATATGAATGGAAATGACATTAAAGAAGATGAATTGCCATCTGTTTTGTCATTGCAACCTGAGGACTGGTAGGCCTTTCCATCTAACTTGTAGTGAAAATATCTTATATGCGTTGTCTCACCCATTAGAATGGGAATTTCTGGAACATTAATGCATTCTTGGTGTTGTGAATTTATCCAACCGTTCTGGAGAGCAATTTGGAACTGTGCCCAAAGGGCTATAGAACCATGCTTCCCCTTTGATTCAGCAATACCACTTCTAGGTCTGTATCCCAAAGAGATCATAAAAATTGGAAAAGGACCCATATGTACAAAAATATTTATTGCAGCTTTGTGGTGGCCAAGAGGTGGAAATTGAGGGGATACTCATCAATTGGGAAATGGCTGAACAAGTTGTGGTATATGAATGTAATGGAATACTATTGTTCCATGAGAAATTATGAACAAGATGATTTCAGAAAAATCTGGAAAGACTTGCATGGACTGATGCTGAGTGAAGAGCAGAACCAAGGGAACATTGTACACAGCAACAGTCACATTGTGTGATGACCAACTTTGATAGACTCAGCTCTTCTCAACAATGCAAGGATCTAAGACAATTCCAAAAGACTCATGATGGAAAATGCTATCCACATCCAGAGAAAGGACTATGGAGTCTGAATGCAGATCAAAGCACCCTATTTTCTCTTTTTTGTTATTTCTTATTTTTGTGGTTCCCCCCCCCCCGCCTTAGTTCTAATTCTTTACACCATGACTAATGTGGAAATGTGTTTAATATGATTCCACGTGTTTTGCCTACATCAGATTGCATGCTGTCTTGGAGAGAGAGAGGGGAAAGAGGAGGAGAAAATTTAAATATCAAAAATCTTATAAAAGTGAATGTTGAAAACTAATAATAAATAAATGGGTTTTTGAAAAAAATGTGAATTTCTTGAGAGGAGGGACTGTCTCTCTTTTCTATTTGTGTCCTCAGAACTTTTAACATAATACTTATAAATTCTTTTTCATGCATTCATTTCTTTGTTCATTCATTCATACTATTTTTGTAGAGAAACTGGAAAGATACGGATAAGACGATAATGCATTCAGGAGTTGGAAGTTATTGGATAGTTAGACTAAAACTGTAGTGTTTCAACATCAATATGGCAAGTGGTCTCCAATGGAATACCCCAGGAATATGTGTCTGACCTTGTATTTATTTTTTAAAATCAGTGATTTGGATAAAGGCATAGATGGTATGTTCATCAAAGTTGCATGTAGCATAAACCTGGGAGGGATAACTAATGTGCTGGATGACAGAATCAGGATCCAAAAAGAAATCAAAAGGCTAGATCATTGGGCTAAAATTAATAAGTTGAAATTCATTTAGGATAAATGTAAGGCCTTGAACACTGGCATACAAAATTAAATGTCACAAGTATAATGAGGAATATGTGGTTAGGTAGTAATTGTCTGGAGGTTTTAGAGAGCTGCAGGATCAAAATGAATCAACAGTGTGATATGATAACCAATAAAGCCAATGTAAACTTGGGCTGCATTAGGGTGCATGGAACCTAAAGGAATAGGATGGTGATAATTCCGCTGTCCTTTGACCTCACCAATCTTCATCTGGAATATTGTGTTTAGTTCTGGATGCCAGAGTATAAGATAAATTGGAGTGTCCAGAGGAGGGTAATTAGAATGGTGAAGGATCTTGAGTCATATGAGGATAGGTTGGAGGAAATAGAGATGTTTAGACTGGAGAAGGGAAGACTAGATGTTCAAATAACTGTCATGTAGAACAGTGATTAGATTTGTTTGGTTTGGTTCCAAAGAGCAGAACCAGGAGGAAGGGTGAAAGTTGAAAAGAGGCTCATTTAGCCTTGATGCCAGGAAAATCTTCCTGACAATAAGAGCTGTCCAAATGTGGAATAGGATGCCAAGGCAGGTAGTTTTCCTTTCCTATTGGAGGGCATTAAGCAGAGGCTGAACTACCACTTGTCAGGTATGTTATCATGGAGATTTCCTTCATGTATGGATTGGACTAGATGGTTACTGTGTCCTTCCCTTAAAACAAAGTCTCTGCCTTCCCCACATCCATAACTCTATCTCAGTCACTGTGGAAGCAGAAAAGCCCTAATAGGGCCGAGGCCAATTTTTAAAAATCTTACTTTATTTCATAGGTTGCCATGGCCAAAAAAAAAAATCAATCACTTAGTGGCTTATTTACTAGTTATGAGGCTCTCTGTTCTTAGCTAGGTTGATTCTTGTTCAGCTCAAACAGCCTGTCCCTAACATTGTACTAAAATCTTTGCAAGCATGGTAGAACTTGTCAGTTTTACACTCTGATCACATACCTTGGAGAACACAGTGGAACCTCCACACAATAACAGACACTGGGTACTTCAGTTAGAATGTTTAATTTTGTTTCAAGTCAACCTTCTCAGTAGAGATTTTTAAATATATATGTGTATGTATATAATGGTGGGAGATTGTATAAATCGGACAGAGGCAGAATAGTGTGGTGGATAATGAAAACATGGAGTCAGGAAAAAATAGGTTTACATCCTATCTCTGACCTTCATATCTCAGGAAACTAAGACTAACTTATAGATGGGTTGCAGATCTGTTTCAGTGGAGGGATTTTCTCACCAGGAAATCCCTATACTGCTTTAATCATGTGTCTGGAACGAAAAAAAATCTGAGACTAGAAAATCTAATCTCAATCAAAGCATGTGTTTCATATGAAAATTCATTTTAAATTGCAAAGCATTACATGAATAGAGACAATGAGAATACAACTACTGCAAATGGTTGGCAGTTCAGTCAGTTAGCATTTATTAAGCATCTACCATTTGCCAGACACTGTGCTAAGAACCAAGAATACAAAAAGGAGCGAAATACAGTCCCTGCCCTCAAGGAGCTCACAGTCTAATGAGGAGACAACAAGCAAACAAAAATGTTCAAATAAGCCATATACAGGATAAATGGAAAATAATTAGCAGAGGGAAGGCAAAAGAATTAGGTTGAGGTTAGGAAAGGCTTCCTATAGAAAACAGGATTTTATTTGGGACTTAAAGGAATCCAGAGAAGCCAATAGGTGGAGATAAGGAGATAGAGCATTCTAGGCATGGGCCAGAGCCAAGAGAAGGGATGTGTGGTTTGAGGAACAGCCAGGGAGGTTTGGGTCAGTGGATCAAAGAGTATGTCATGATGAGCAAGGTGTAAGATTATAAAGGACTTTGAACACCAAGCAGAAGACTTTATATTCGATTCTGGAGGCAATAGGAAACCACTGGAGTTCATTGAGAGGTTGGGGTGACATGATTGGACCTTCCATTTAAGAAAATCATTTTGATGAGTGAATGAGGATGGATTGGGGAGAAGCTTGAGGCAGGCAGACACACCAGCAGGATATTGCTATAATCCAAGCATGAGGTGATGAGGACCCTCCCCTGGCTGGTGGCAACATGAGAGGAAAGAAGGGAGAGTTAATTTGTTTCCCATAAGTATGTCAAGACTGTAAAAGATCCCTGGAGAGATGACTCACTAAACATTTCTTTAGCACTTACTACACGCTAAGCACTGTACTAAGTATTGGGTTCATGAATAGAATAGAGAGATAGGCTGTGCTCTCAAGGAGAGCTTGCCAGTTCTAATAGAGGAAGACAAAACATAGGAAGGTTGAGTTGCAAGTTGCAATCCAAAGACTGATGTTCATAGAATCAAAATTTTAGAGCAAGAAGGACCTTATGAAGTTCAGAGAGATTGTTACTTGTCCAGGATCACACTACTGGTGTCTGAGGATTCAAACTCAGGTCTTCCTGACTCCAAGTCTAGTGTTCTATCTATTAAGATATGCTACCTCTTAGAGTTCATTTGTAGGGAAAGGCCTAGGGGTAGAGAGGATTCATCAGAGGGGAATATAGCAAGGTCAGAGTTCAGCAGCAGGATGGAAAGGCCCCAGAGTGCAGAGGATGCAGTGGCCCTGTGTTACATTGGTAAAGACCAAGATGCTCAGCATGTTCAAGGTTGTCCAAAATGCAACAGAAGAGTTTTTTATTTGATCCTTTGATTATTAATATCAAATGAGGGTACTATCACCATTCTTCTACTCTCTCTGGTTGGCAGCCTCAGTATCCTCCTAGAGTCCTTCCTCTTACTCACTGCACACATCTGTTGTCAAATCTCATCACCTTCACAGCTTCTCTCATTGTGTGTCCCCTTCTCTCTCAAATAGCCACTATTCTTGTTCAGGCCCTAGTTATCTCTCACCTGGACTATTCTAATAGCTTTCTAACTTCTCCTTGCCTCAAGTCTCTCTCTTCTCCAACCTGCTCTCCACATAGTTGCTAAAGTGATTTCCCTCAAGTGTAGCTATAACTATGTCATCTCTCTTTTCGGTAAATTCCAATGACTCTCTGTCAACTGCAGAATCAAATATAAATTCCTTTTGCATTTAAAACACCTCAGCACTTAGCCCCTTTCTAGTTTTCAAGTCTTCTTATATTTCACTCCCTTTCATGAGCTCTGTGGTTCAGTAATAACAGCTTACTTACTGTTTCATGGTATAAAACAACTCCTCTCTCCTCTCCATGCTTTATATTGGCTATTCTGCATGCTTGCAGTGGTGTCCCTCCTTGTTGCCACCACTTGACAACCTGCTTTCTTTCAAGACTCATCTCAAAGGCTATCCCCTGCCATAGGTCTTTCTGACCCCTAGCTACTTGACCTTTCCCTAAAGGTTACAGGTTACTTCCACACCTTCTTCCTCTCTCTCTCTCTCTCATATATATATGTATATATATATATATACACATATATGTATATAACTTGTTTGCATATTTTTTCCATATTACTACGTAAACTTCTCCAAGGCAAGGACTATTTTTGTAGTTTTGCTTTTCTTTGTATCTCCAGTTCTTTGTATATTGTCTGACATATAGAAAGTACCTAATAAATGCTTATTGCTTGATTGGTAAAATAGGGAAGGACAATGTAGTGCAATGGAAAGAACACTAGATTTGGAAGTCTCACCCTCTATAAGGTTAATGGGGAATAAGATCATCCCTGCCCATCAATAGGCCTCATGTGGCACCCATTAAAGGAAGCCCTGTCGGTTGGTCCTTATTTCTCTTGTCTGCATTTCTTGTGTTTGTATTTTATGTGATTAAAAAAGAAAGATTGTTGACCCCTGAAACAGCTCTCTTTCCTTAGTAAAACAGATAAAAGAACCTGGAGCAGCCTTCCTGGGTATGCCAATGTGGCTGTCATTATACACTCTCTGGACGTGTTTCCAAAACCACAAAATGAAGGTGATATATTAGATGACCCTTGTTGTCCCTTTAGTTGGTAAATTTTGCTGTTTCTATCTCCATAACATCTCTTAAATCTGATCCCTTCTATCTACTCACACAGTCACCACCTTAGGTCAGGTCTTCAACAACCCTGATCTCATTCTCTTCTCCCTTGGTAAGTCTTTGGAGAAAGTATGACCCTTCTCACCAAGGCCAATTTCCTGTGTCCTTTTCCCCTTCTTTCCCTCCCATCTCCTCTGGAGTCTTGCCCTTTCCACCATCTTCAGTCTCTTCTTGGGCCTACAAATATACCTAGCTCTCCCCCACCCTTCAAAAATCTTCATTTAATACTTATGTCTCTTCTTCCTTTCACAGTCAAACACAAAGAAATGTTACTCAGTTCTCACTTTGGCAGCATGCACTAAAACTGGAATGACACAGAAATTAACATGGAGGGACAGCTAGGTGGCACAGTGAGTAGAGCACCGGCCCTGGAGTCAGGAGGACCTGAGTTCAAATCCGGCCTCAGACACTTGTCATTAGCTATGTGACCTTGGACAAGTCACTAAACCCCAATTGCCTTGCCTTCCCCCTCAAAAAAAAAGGTACTGAAATTAACATGGCTTCTAAGCAAGCATGACATGTAATTTTCAAAGCAGTTCATTAAGAAAAAAGTTGCCCACATCCATTGTCTGTTTTGTATCACCCCTCACTCCTTTAGAAAAAGCAAATATTTTATTATTGTTCTTTTTTAAGTGCAACTGTTGCTTCCTCCCCTCCAAAACATAACAATCTATTGAAAAAAATATATCTAAGCAAAACAAATAACCATATTGACCTTATCTGATGATATATGCTTCATTTAGTACCTATAGTTTACCAAAGAGGTTCCCATTTAAATTTCAAGGGGTTCATGCTAAAAAAGTCTTTAATGGCATCTTAAATAGTAAATAATTGTTCAATTATGTTACAAATTTATTTTTCCTCTGTGCAAATGCAAACATTTGAAACATTACAAGTTTGTTTCTTCAGCAATTTGAAACCATCATTGTTATGCATGCAATGATTTTGGTATTTGTTCGGTAATTACATCAAACTCTGACCACTTCTAACTAATTGCAATATGTTCTTTCAGCTTCTCAACCTGTCATCAAATTGTTTCCAAACTGCCACAAGAGTTCAACATTTGAGTACAAACTGATTCCCAATGGATAGTCAGACTCACTTGAATACCCTCTTTTGTGTTCTGTGCACTGCACCACAATAGATCTCTCATTTTCTTATTACCCTATAATTGTAATTCATCAGTTGGGTAATCAGATTATCAAGATGTTACAAACATTTGATTTTTTGTCAGGCTGTTTTAATAACCATGATCACTGAGCACATGCATTACATGCCATCTTGAAATCATCATGGACTGTCATAAATGTTCTTAAGAAACAAACGCTCTATTGTCTCCTATTGCCATATTAGCAATGTTTTTTTTTTGGTATAAACTTATCCTTCACTTATGTTTTCTTCTATCTGACGTATTTTCAAATGAACTAGTTGGCCATACTGGTCAGTCATTTAGTAGAGTTTCTACAAGAGTGTGGCCATTGGTAAAAAAGAAGAAAGTCATGTCTGAAGAGATTCTTTCCTTTACAAAAGTTAGTTTATACACGAACGTTGTTTAAAAAATAAATTAATAGATACAATCAAACTTTTAAGTACATTTATCATTTAATACAACATTTATTATTAGCCAATATAAAAGTAAATATTTCACAACAAAGCTAGTTATTAGTTTTCATTGATTGGTTAGGTAACTTTTTCTTCGGGAGTTCATGTCCATAGATAATGATGGTGTGTTATGATGCCTGTCTATGATGAAGAAACAAAGTTGTTTGAAGGAATACATATTTGCATCTATTGCACTGATACAGTATTGTCATATATTTGACAAGATTTGAATATAAAAATAAATTTTTGTTGAAAAAATATTTTAAATTATAGTATCCCTAGTGGGTCATTGGATAAAGACCCAAAAAACAATGTTGAAAAATGTGTTGATAAGGAATCTTAAAATACTCATTAAGAGTCAGCACAGTATGCATGAGAAATTAATAAAAGTCATTTGATAGATCACAATTCTGAAATAATATACAAAGATGTCCAGTATGCATGTATTATGACAGACGTGGGAAAAGAGAGAAAATGATAAAGAATACATTACACTTTTTAAAATTTCTTGGAGGTAATGACTATCCACAACAGTAAAGTGTAATTTGTGGAGATGTTCTTGCAAAGAACAGCTTAAAACCTTCTCTTTTGTCTACAAGATGTTGTAGATGTCAATTTTTAAAGTGGAACAAGCAAGATTTTAAAACATACAATACTGATTAATTTATCTATATGAATAAAGAAGAAAAGCAATCAATGCTTCATGTTTAGTAAACTATCAAATTGCAAAAAGTGGAGAAGCTCAAAATATCACATAAAAATTTATTTGCCATGTGCTAAACAGTTGTCAGGTGTATGTTTGGAAATGATTCTATTAAGAAGTTAGAGATGATATCTGTTTCTTGTCAGATAAATGATATGTCTGATGATGTTGAATCACTTATTGTAGAAAGAGCTTTTTTCTTCTTTTCATCTGAGTGACTGTACAAGTGAAACATACAAGGCTACAAAGATTAGTGTATTTAGCAGGAATCTTCAAAAATGAGTGAATTCAATACATTATAATAGGGTGCAAATTGGTTGTTGTCTTTTCTTCTCCAAGAGGACCAAAATGACATTACTATGTTAGAGTCAAGTAAATACTAAAGTGTCCAGTGTTCAAGACAAAGTAAAAAGTATGATTAAGAAACTAAAATTTTGGAAATGAACTAATTTGGGGTTAAGTTGTGAAAAAAATCAGCAATCATCTGAAATTTTAGAAGTGACTTTCAATAAATATTTTCCTGAAATTTCCAACACATTAACTAAATTGGATTCACAACCTATTTGATCTATATCTTTTATTTCTTCAACTGATGAAACAATGGATGAAAAAGATAACTGAATTGACATCAACAAATTCTGGATTACAAATGTTTAAAAAATGTCAACCTTATAAATTTTTACGCTCAAAATTAAAAAACATATTTCCATCTCTCAGCAAGAGAACTCGGAAAATTCTCCTGTCTTTTTTTACCACATGTTTTTGAGCAAGAATTTTCACTTTGTTCTTATTTTAAATCAAAATACAGAAATAAACTCAATATGGAACTGGATTGTAAGGCTATGTCTACTTGATGTTGAGCCAAATTTTGCCAACCTTGTTCAAATAAAAAAGTCCATCTTATATATGATTATCATATTTTGTTAAACATCTTCCAAGTTGTGCCTTATTTAATTAAAAACATTTGTTATATGCAACATTTATAAGATAATGAAAATTAATATGAAATCTTGCAGGAATTAGCATATGAAGTCTTACTGGATTCACACAGAATGTTTCATAAGGTGTTTGCAATTATCCTATAATTAGAACTTATAATTTTATAGTTGTTCTTACTAATATAGTTTAAATTCTATATTTAAAGTTTCTCTATATACAATTTCATTTGGAGCTTTTGGGGGCAAAAGTTATCATTGTAGTTACTGTAAAAATTAGTGAATAAATCTAAAAGAATATTATGAGTAGTATATTAAGTTTCCTTGGGGGTTCACATTTGGAGCTTTTGGGGGCAAAAGTTATCATTGTAGTTACTGTAAAAATTAGTGAATAAATCTAAAAGAATATTATGAGTAGTATATTAAGTTTCCTTGGGGGTTCACAATGAATATTTTGTTGCAGGAAAAAAAAAAACTGCGAACCACTGGCCTACAACCTTTCCATCATGGAGAGCTATGAATAAATGCCATTTTTTTTAAAAAGTGAGGAAATGCTTTATTACTGACTTGGGAATCATTTCAGAGTATACACAACATTTGGGTACAACCAAACCACCAAGAAAAGATTAAAAGTAATACAAAATTAGAAGAAAACAAAACTTAGACATGGTATACAATTAACCTATTTCAGCAAATTAATGCCCCAAGCTAGGAAATGGATACCAAAAAAGACACTGACTATAATTTTTTTTTAATTTTTTTAAAATTTATTTAACATAATTAGTTTTCAGCATTGATTTTCACAAGAGTTTGGATTACAAATTTTCTCCCCATTTCTACCCTCCCCCACACTCCAAGATGGCATATATTCTGGTTGCCCTGTTCCCCAGTCAGCGCTTCCCTCTGTCACCCCACTCCCCTCCCATCCCCTTTTCCCTTCCTTTTTTGTAGGGCAAGATAAATTTTTATGCCCCATTGCCTGTGTATCTTATTTTCTTGTTGCATGCAAAAACATTTTTGTTTGTTTTTGAACATCTGTTTTTAAAACTTTGAGTTCCAAATTCTCTCCACTCTTCCCTTCCCACCCACCCTCCCTAAGAAGTCAAGCAATTCAACACAGGCCACACGTGTATCATTATGTATAACCCTTCCACAATACTCATGTTGTGAAAGACTAACTACATTTTGCTCCTTCCCAACCCATCGCCCTTTATTGAATTTTCTCCCTTGACCCTGTCCCCTTTCGAAAGTGTTTGTTTTTGACTACCTCCACCCCCATCTGCCCTCCCCTCCATCATCCCCCCATTTTTTTTATCTTCTTCCCTCTTCTTTCCTGTGGGGTAAGATTCCCAATTGGGTATGTATGGTATTTCCTCCTTAGGCCAAATCTGATGAGAGCAATGTTCACTCATTCCCCCCTCATCCGCCCTCTCCCCTCCTCCCACAGAACTGCTTCCTCTTGCCACCTTTATGGGAGATAATCCATCCCATTCTATCTCTCCTTATCTCCCTCTCTCAGTATGTTCCTCTCTCATCCCTTAATTTGATTTTATTTTTTTTAGATATCTTCCCTTCATCTTCAACTCACCCTGTGTCTGCTCTCTCCCTCTCTCTCTCTCTCTCTCTCTCTCTCTCTGTGTATATATATACACACATACACACATAGATATATACATACACACATAGATATATACATACATACTCATTCACCCATATATATACATAAACATATATGTATGCATATTCCCTTCAGCTACCCCAATACTGAGGTCTCATGAATCATACACATCATCTTTCCATGTAGGAATGTCAACAAAACAGTTCAGCTTTAGTAAGTCCCTTGCAATTTCTTTTTCTTGTTCTTTTTCTTGATTACCTTTTCATGCTTCTCTTGATTCTTGTGTTTGAAAGTCAAATTTTCTATTCAGTTCTGGTCTTTTCACTGAGAAAGCTTGGAAGTCCTCTGTTTTATTGAAAATCCATATTTTGCCTTGGAGCATGATACTCAGTTTTGCTGGGTAGGTGATTCTAGGTTTTAATCCTAGCTCCATTGACCTCCGGAATATCGTATTCCAAGCCCTTCAATCACTTAATGTAGAGGCTGCCAGATCTTGGGTTATTCTGATTGGGTTTCCACAATACTCAAATTGTTTCTTTCTGGCTGCTTGCAGTATTTTCTCCTTGATCTGGGAGCTCTGGAATTTGGCGACAATATTCCTGGGAGATTTCTTTTTGGGATCTACTTGAGGAGGTGATCGATGGATTCTTTCAATTTCTATTTTGCCCTGTGGCTCTAGAATATCAGGGCAGTTCTCCTTGATAATTTCTTGAAAGATGATATCTAGGCTCTTTTTTTGATCATGGCTTTCAGGTAGTCCAATAATTTTTAAATTATCTCTCCTGGATCTATTTTCCAGGTCAGTGGTTTTTCCAATGGGATATTTCACATTATCTTCCATTTTTTCATTCCTTTGGTTCTGTTTTATAATATCTTGATTTCTCATAAAATCACTAGCTTCCACTTGCTCCAATCTAATTTTTAAAGTAGTATTTTCTTCAGTGGTCTTTTGGACCTCCGTTTCCATTTGGCTAATTCTGCCTTTCAAGGCATTCTTCTCCTCATTGGCTTTTTGGAGCTCTTTGGCCATTTGAGTTAGTCTGTTTTTTATGGTGTTATTTTCTTCAGTGTATTTTTCAGTATTTTGGGGGGTCACCTTTAGCAAGTCATTGACTTGTTTTTCATGGTTTTCTCGCATCCTTCTCATTTCTCTTCCCAATTTTTCCTCTACTTCTCTAACTTGCTTTTCCAACTCCTTTTTGAGCTCTTCCATGGCCTGGGACCAGTTCATGTTTTTCTTGGAGGCTGTTGGTGTAGGCTCTTGCACTTTATTGACTTCTTTAGGCTGTATGTTTTGGTCTTCTTTGTCAGCAAAGAAAGAATGCAAAGTCTGAGACTGAATCTTGGTGCGTTTTCGCTGCCTGGCCATATTTCCAGCCAGCTAACTTGACCTTTGAGTTTTTCAGCGGGGTATGACTGCTTGTAGACTAGAGAGTTCTATGTTCCACGTTTGGGGGGGAGGTGCCAAGTCTGCCACACCAGCACTGCTCCTTACCCAACCCCCAACTCAGACTGGGCTTAGATCTTCAGCAGGCCGTGCACTCCTGCTCTGATCCGCCACTTAATTCCTCCCACCAGGTGGGCCTGGAGCCGGAAGTAACAACAGCTGTAGCTGCCCCACCTCTGCTGCCCCCGGGGCTGGAAGCCGAACCGCGAACTCTTTCTACTCCCGCAGCTTTTCCCACTAACCTTCTCCGCAGTCTTTGGTGTTTGTGGGTTGAGAAGTCTGGTAACTGCCGCAGCTCACTGATTCAGGGCGCTAGGGCCCCCTCCGCCCAGCTTCTGGTCTGGATGGTCCACGCCGCCCATGCTGGACTCTACTCCACTCCGTTCCCAGCTCCCAGCTCCCAGCTCCGTGTGGCATAGACCTCACCCAGAGACCATCCAGGCTCTCCTGGGCTGGAGCCCTGCTTCCCTCTGCTGTTTTGTGGGTTCTGCCATTCTAGAATTGGTTCAGAGCCATTTTTTATAGGTTTTTGGAGGGACTCGGTGCGGAGCTCATACTAGTTCCTGCTTACCAGCCGCCATCTTGGACACTGATTATGATTTTGTACAAAAGTTTAAATATAGAAATAATTTGCCATAATGGTGGGCGAGCTTGGGCAAGTCACCTAACTTCTTTGAGCTTCAGGTTTTTCATCTGTAAGATGCTAGTTGGGAACTGGATGCTCTCCAATGTCCCTTCAAGATCCAAGTAAAGCACGCTTTCCTACTGATATGTGCCAGATGGATGCCTCTTTGGTTTCTCTTATTGAATCATCATTATCTATCTCTTGACGTCTAAGTGAGGGTGTCCCGCAGGTTTCTATCCTGTACCTTGTTCTCTTCTTCAGTTACCCATTTCAATTTAGATGACTGCCAAATCATCCAGACTTAATAATCTCTTTCCTGAGTTCCAATTCCATGCCACCAACTGCCTATTGGACTTTAGCTGTATGCCCTGCTAGCATTTCAAATTTGACATATCTAAAGTAGGACTAATTATTTTTTCCCCTAAAACCATCCTTCTTCTAAACTTCCCCATTTTATTAAGAGTAGCACTACCCTTCCACTCACCCAGGTTCTTAAAAAATATTTGTTGAATTTAAATGAAGGCCAGGTGTGGTGCCACACACCTGTAATCCCTGCTTCTGGGGAAGTTGAGGCTGGTGTATCTCTTAAACTGAACTTAAGAGTACTGAACTGAAGTGGGCTATGGCATTGGGTGTCTGTATTAAATTTAGCATTAATATGGTGAGCCCTCAGGAGTGGTGGCCACCTGGTTGCCCAAAGAAAACTAAACCGGCCCAGGTCAGAAGTTGAGCAATTCAGAGCTCCTATGTAATCAGTGGTGGGATCGGGCCCATAAATAGCCCTTATATTTCCAGCTTGGGCAAAATAAAGAGACGCAGTATTTTACATACACATATATGTGCATATGTATGCTAAAAATGAATTTCATTGAAAGGAGGTGGGAGACAATAATATATTGGAATAATATATTGGAATAATATATGGAAATAATATTACAAAATGAACGCATGAGAAAGGTACAAAACAACATACTATGTCAGGCCTTATTTAGTAGGTAAAGGTCTTGCATAGTGCTTAGCACAATGCCTGGCACACAGTAGGTACTTAATAAATATTTGTTGATTGATTGTTGGAGGAAGAATATAGAAAATTTGCATGGATGAGGTGGCATATAAGTTAGGCTATATGGGATGGGTAGGAATTTAACAAGTGAAGTAGGAGAAGGCAGGATATTGTCAACATAGGGAAGGCACAGAGTATGTTAGGGGGACAGAGAGTAGTTCAGATTTTTTTTTAAGGAAGAGGGAGACCTGGGAGTGTTTGCAGACATCGGAGAAGGAACAGGTAGAGTGCAAGAGACAGAAGCTCAGAATGAGAGAGGGAATGATTGTGGGAACAATCTGCTAGAGGAGATGGGATCAAACATATATGTATAGGGGAGAAAATTCACAAGAGAAGTGAGGCCTAGAAATTGGTAGTTGTGATTCATCTGCCTAGAAATAGTAGTTATAGCAGGGCGAGTGAATGAGATTGACAAAGGGAGAGTGTAGCGATGGAAGAGAAGTGGGCCAAGGACAGAACTTTAGGGAACATTATGATTATTTGCCAAAGTGTTTTCTGGGTATGTTTCCTTATCAGAAAAGTTAAGGCTTTGCTCTCAATTATCTCTAAATTGCCTTTTTGTTCTAAAATTCTATGACTGTTGTACTTGGGAGGTCTGGAAATGCTTTACAAAAGAGAAATTTGAGTTTTGGCCTTAAAAGATAGGTAGAAGTAGAAGGGTCCCTTGCCTCATGGGATTATGTGATTACTATATTCTATCCTGCATATAGTTATTTATGTAAGTTAAGTGATACAAAATGCAGTTAAGTGGTATGAGGAAGGAAAGATGATTTTTGTCTTTGGGCTTGGTATATGCTTCAAGGGGAAGGTAGTTTTAAAGCTGGGTCTGGAAGGATAGGTATAAATTCAACAAGTAAACAGGTTATCCCTCATACCTAGAATGTTCTTCACCTTCACCTCTTGGAAGCTCTAGCTCCCTTTAAGGGTCAGCACAAAGGCCACTTCTAAGGGGCCTTTCCTGATTTTACCAGTTGTTAGTATCTACCCCTAACCTCCCTGAAATTAATTTTTTTTTATTTTATTCCGAGAGCAGCTTGATGCAGTACATAGAGTTGGACTTGAAGGTAATAGCCTCTAAATTCTAATCCTGTTTCAGGCACTTCCTAGGTGTGTGATCCTAGGCAAGTCACTTAATCTCTCTCAGCCTCAATTTTCTTATCTTTAAAATTGGGATAATAGCCTTTATGTCATAGGATTGTTTTGAGGATTAAGTGCATGTAAAGTGCTTTATAAACTTTAGAGCAAGCTATTACTAGTACCTACTTTGTATTTTACTGATATATATATATATATATATATATATATATATATATATATATATATATATACCCTTTTTCTCTTTTTCTCTGTATGGAGAAGAGATGGGAAAAAGCATTTATATATTACCTATGTGCCAGGTACAGTGTTAAATGCTTTATAGATATTATCTTGTTTGATGTTCACAACAAGGTATCTCATTTTATAGTTGAGGAAACTGAGACAAACAGAGGTTAAGTGACTTGCCCAGATTCATACAGCTAGTAGGTGTCTAAGGCCAGATTTGAGCTCAGGTCTTCCTGACTCCAGCCTTGTGCTCCCTATCCAGTACACCACTTAGCTGGGTGAACGTAAACTACTTGAGAGCAAGGAGTGTTTCATTTTTGTTTCCATATCACCAGTATCTAAGTTCCTGGTACATAGTAGGCAATAAATAAATATTTACTGAATTGGTTTGAATTAGACTGATGTGAGTAGAAGACATTCCAGTGAAATGGGTATGGACTAGTCCATTCCAATTATCCTTTACAGGGAACAGCATGAGAAAGGGATGGAAGCAAGAAAGTATAGTCTGACAGAGCTGAAGCTCCAAGGTGGGTATGGGAAGGGAAGTAGTAATAGGGGAATAAGAAAAGAAAGATGCATGTAGTTTCAGTCTATGAAGGGTTTTGATTGCTAGATTGAGGAATTTAGAGTATTTGTGTAGGAACTGCTGGTGAGGAAACACTCTGTACCAATGCCTGGGGCACTGACAGGTTAAGTGATTTGCCCAGTGCATTCACATTCACTTTTTTATAACTCTTTTATACCTTTATAACTCCAAGGCCAGTGCTCTATTAACTCCCCACAGTCTGTCTTTCATAACCCTTTTCTATGATATTTTAAGCAAATTCTTTCTTAGAGATAGAATGATTCTTAATGCCACATCACTGTCCTATAAAATGCTGTAGGTTTTAGAGCCTTTAAAGATAGGTAAATGATTCAAAAAAAATACTAAAAATGCCAAATCTTGACTTACCAAGAAGTCAAGAAACATTACTATATTATACACAGCCATAGAATTAACAACTAGTAAGTATGTTGCTATTTACATGACCTCTTCTGCTATATACAGAAATCAATGCTGCTTGTAAGCATATTAAGACATCCTGCTGTAATTTTATTAGAGACTATAGAGAAAAATTCTATTGTTACACTTAGGCTGCACATTAAGGAATTAATATAAGAAGGAAAAGCTGGTGTCAAAGGTTATAACAGATGACACAAGAATAAAATGCATATTCTTAACTCTTTTTCTGTAGCCTGAAAATACATTAGAGGAAAATGACAAAAGACCAAATGAAACTATGTTGATTTGGAACCAAAGGTAGAAAACAATTACCCATTAACCTTTAATTAAACTAAATATTCTCAAACAATAATTAAACAGATGATTCCTGGCAATGAAACTATTCTTACAAAACCCCTTTGATATGTCTTGAAGGAAAGGCATCACATATATTTAAGTAAGCAATAACTTCATGAATTAGAAGATTCTAAGGAAAGAGTTAAGGTTTATGAAAATTAAAGTTCAAAAACAAACTTTTACCAAATTTCTCCTATGGGAGAAGAAAGATTTTACATGATGTACATATTTCATTAATCTGAATTCTGACATTTTTAAATGTAGCCTAAGCAAGTCACTTAAGTTCTCTGGGAGGCAGGTTTCTCAACTGTAGAAGAACTTAATACATGTACTACCTACTTCTTAGGATCTTTGGGGAAAAATTGTGAATCGTCACCATAATATATATACATATACATATATATGTGTGTGTATATATATGTATGTGTATATATATATATGGAGAGAGGTACGTACACACATACACACATATCAGCATATGTAAATTGAGTCAGATTTTCCAGCTTGTACATCCTCCTTGAAAGAGTGAATTATGATTTCCTAGTCCACTGAAAGATATGACTACTATAACATTCTTTTTTAATAATACCTTGGTGGAAGCTTGCAGGAGCAACCACACTGGCAACCCAGGATGGCTGCTAGCACAGGTTTTTTAATCTGCTTTTCTAGGAAAGACTGCTCAAAAAGGGGGTAACAATCCTACTTTTAATTACATTCACTAGTTCAGGGGAAGGGTCAACAAACTGAATGTCAGAGAAAATAGCATAAAGACCAACAGAGAGGGCTCTGACTGCCTGAATCCAATATTGCTATACACTTTACATATACCACTGGATAGAGAGATCTTTTACATCTGAACATACGGCTACTCAGTCTCGACCAGGGAATCACAAGGTCCTTCTCATATGTGAGCCCCCAAAGCAAAATCTCACCTCAGACTTTATACACACTTTTGTTTAATGGGCTCAGAGCTAGAAGGCATCACAACTCTTGTGACTCAGAGCTAATTAACTTAGTACCAAAAGGTGTGAAAGCCTTCCTACAAGTAAGCTTCCGCTAAGCAAGCTTACCTTAATGGGCTCCATGTGAGGCCTATTAATGGGCGGGGAAGATCTTGGTTCTTTCTCTGGAGGTGGAGAGCATCTTTTTTCATAGGTCCTTTGTAGTTGATCTGAATATTCTTATTACTCAGAATAGCTTAGTCAACAATACCGCTGTTACTGTGTCCAGTGTTCTCTTGGTTCTGCTCATTTCGCTCTTCATTATTCTATGCAAGTCTTTCCATGTTTTTCCTACAATTAACCTGCTCATCATTTCTTATAGCACAGTAGTATTCCATCATAATCATATACCACAACTTATCTAGCTATTTCCCAATTGACAGGCATTCCCTCAGTTTTCAGTTCTTTGCCACCATAAAAAGAGCTGCTATAAATATTTTAAAACATATAGATTTTTTTCCTTTTTCCCTGATTACTCTGGGAAACAGAACTGACAGTGGTATTGTTGGGTCAAAGGATCTGCATAATTTTATTACTTTTTGGGCATAATTCCAGATTGCTCTCCAAAATGGTTAGATCAAGTCACAGTTCCACCAATAATGTATTAGAGTCCCATTTTTTTCCACATCCCCTCCAACATTTATCATTTTCCCCTTCTATCATTTTAGTCATTCTGATAGGTGAAAGATGGTATATCAAAGTTGTTTTAATTTTCATTTCTCTAATCAATAAAGATTTGGAACATTTTTTCATATGAATATATATAGCTTTGATTTCTTCATTCAAAAACTGCCTGTTCATATCCTTTGACCTTTTATCAATTGGGGAAAACTCATATTCTGATAAATTTGACAAAGTTCTGTATATACTTGAGATATGAGACCTTTATCCAAGAAACTGTCTATAAAAATTTCCCCCCAATTTTCTGCTTTCTTTCTAATCTTGGCTATGTTGGTTTAATTTATACAAAACCTTTTCAATTTAATGTAATCAAAATTATTATCAAAAGTATCTCTTAATGACACAGTATCTCTTCTATCCTGGTGGAGAAAAGCTGGTACATGCTTGGATTCGCTGAGCTGTAAGAGCTTTTTGGAGACTTCAACGCTTCAAAATGCCAAGAAATCAATCGGTAAGCATTTATTAAGTGCTTATTAGCTGTTAGTCTCTGTACTAAACACCAGAGATACAAAGAACCACAAAAACAGTCCCTACCCTCAGGAAGCTGATATCCTAAGAGGAAAGATGTTTCACAGATAACACACAGGAGGCACTAGAGTTTTTGGACTCCAACCTCTAACAGGTTCACCCTTGATCTTACTTTATTCTAGTCTACTTTCTCAGAAGGTTGCTGATAATGGGAGAACCAGCTCCTACAGCATTCCCTAACAACCCTTCTTGCAGGGGTAGGTGAGAAGAGGGGGGCAATTACCCCTACATCTTGACAGGGTCAATTGAGACAGGCACAATTTGTGCATTCCCCTAAATCCCCTCAAGCCTCAGTAGGGGCCGGTTGAGGCAGGTACATGCATTCAGATGCATTACCCATGGTTTCCTCCCTCACTGATCAACAAACAAAGAAGGCAACTTGCCAACATTAAGCTCACAGGTTAACTTTAGCAATATCATCATTCTATGCAAGTATAGTAAATATCAATTGTGTCACCCCATATCTCACGGTTTAGCTTCAGTAGGACTGCCTATCACTATGATTCTAGGAATTACTATCTAGGATCCTTGGGGCTATTCTGGGAGTTATTATTTTACACCTGAAAACTAGACATTGCCATGGTCATGGATCCTGAGAAACTGAACTCCTAAAAAAGATGACAAAATCCTCCTACATACAAAAGACAACACATAAATAACTAGGTACGTACGATATACATACAGATACAGAGTAGATGGAAGATAACCTCATAGAAAGCCATAGCAGCTGGGAAAAGTGGGAATGATCTCCTGATATCTGAGCTGAATCTTGAAGGAAGCCAGGAATTCTAGCAGGTAGACATAAGGAGAGAGCATTCTAGGTATGGGGGACAGTCACTACAAAGAAATGGAGATGGGAGATGGAGAGTCATATGAGGAGTAGTAAGTAGACCAGTATGGCTGGATTGTAGAGTTTGTGGAAGGACATAAAAGAAAGAGAAGGTAGAAAGAAGCCACGTTGTGAAGGTCTTTAAATGTCAGTTTTTTACATTTGCTCCTGAAGGTAATAGGGAAACACTGCCATTTACTCAGCAGATAACACTAACAGTTGCACTTCTTTGAAGAAGCTGTCAGAACCTGACCAGCTGGGAAGGAAATGGTAAGGAGCATCAGCAGTATCACAGGGCTGGGCTTGAGTCAAGGACCTCTCTGTCTTGTGGCAGAAGTAGCATATATGAAAGAAAGCCTATACCATCACCAGAGTCAGGAAGAGAAAGATTACATTGGTGGCTACAGAAAAAGGAAGAGGGTAGCTGCAAAACCTTGATTTTGCAATTTAAAAGAGTTAAAATCTAGGAAGGTACGCAGGAGGAAAAAAAAACATTGAAAGTTTGTTTTAAAAAAAATTGAAAGCATGGTTGCTTGTCTAGCCTGATGACCTAAGATAATGACATAGTTATGGTAAGAAATTTTCAAAAACATTGTTAAACCACGATTACACTGCGAGGTGGTATAATGGACGAAGCACTGAGCCTGGAGTCAGGAACATCTGAGTTCAAATCCAGCTTCAGACATTTATTAGCTATGTGACCCTGGGTAAGCCACTTAACTTCTGTTTGCCTCAGTTTCCTCACCTATAAAGTGAAAATAATAATAGCACCTATCCCCCAGGTTTGCTTTGAGGATCAGCTGAGGTAATAACTGTAAAGTGCTTAGTACAGTATCTGGCACATAGTAAGTACTATATGAATGTTAACTATTATTGTTGTCATTATTAATGTGAATTTAGGCAATAGACCTACCTACAGCTTTGCTTCAAATACTAGTACATCTATGGATATTTACAAACATCTTACTTTCTTATTTCCCTAATATATTCCACACTGCTCTCCATTTTCAACACAGCTTGATCTCCACTATGTCATATATACAAGCATATGCAAACACATATTCATATGGTTAGCTGAAGGATAGAACAGAATCTTCTATTGGATTGTAGGCACACTGCATGGATCAGCATCCAATCAAAGCAATAGCACATGAGCTCCCCATGATCTTTACCTAAAAGCAATCAGAGGACACACTAGTTCCAAGTAAAAGCCATTTAATTGAAAAGCACAGCACTATAATGACAAGGAATATCTCCTCCTCCAACTGATACACAAAAGGGTACAGGAGTATACTATCCCAGATTCCCATACCACTGGTGCAAAGGGGAATACATGTAGAGAACCTACCTGGCCAGAACACATTTATAGGGAAAATGCATGTTGAGGAGAAAAACACAGTTAGGGCAGCTCAATTCTGAAGACCATCTCTAACGCTATTTCTTATTCCCCTACAAAGTTGCTGAGTATCTTTTTTCTCCTCGGCTTGTTTCTTTTCTCTGCTGTAGCTATCTATCTGCTTGGTCTCTACTGAATTCAATCCAATGAGCATTTACGTAAGCATTTAGTAAGTACGAGACAGGCTACTGGTTATTGGAGATACAAAAACAAAAATGCAATAGTTTCTGTCCTTATAGTCTTTTTAAAAAAGACAACAATGCCTAGGTTACTTTCCCCCCAAGGAGAAGTCTCAACTCTCTTAGCTCACAGCCCTGGGGGCTATCTCAGCTTCCCCCATCAGCTAACCAGATGCAGTATGTGAAGAGGAGTTAGTGTTTAATAAATCTGGAAAGGTAGGTTGGGGACAAGTTGTAAAGAGCTCTAAATGCTAAATAGAATTTATATTTACTGCTAGAAGAAATAGCCACTGGAATTCATATATTGAATCAGGGAATGAAATAATCAGACCTACATTTTAGAAAAATCCAAATCACCTGAGGAACTTCACTTGGCAAAAACAAAACGTGAGTGGAGTTGGTGACCTCAGTCCTGCTACTCCTATGTAAAATTTAGAGTTTGAAGAGAATTTAGAGGTTATCTAGTCTAATCTTCATTTTACAAATGAGTGAACTAAAGCCCAAAGTGACTTGTGGAAGGAAGGAAGGGAGGGAGGAAGGAAGGAAGGAAGGAAGGAAGGAAGGAAGGAAGGAAGGAAGGAAGGAAGGAAGGAAACAAGCATTTAAGTACTTATTATGTGCCAACACTGTGCTACTGGGGATGAAATACAAATACAAACAAAAGAAAGACAACTCTTGCCTTCAAATTTAGTGGTAATGGGGGATAGCACACAGAAGGGAGCCAAAGAGAGGAGTGGGGAGAAATAAGAAGGCATGGTTTTGAAGTCCACAACTTAGGATCAGAGCTAGGGTCTTGTTTCAACAACCCAGTTAGCAGCTGCTGTGGGGGGGTGGGGAGAGGGGGACATGTCAAATGAACAGCAACCAGCTCACAGAACTCTGCAAAAGCCCAGGTTCTTTTGATCTGCTTTACTAAGGAAAGCAACATTAAGGGGTTAACAAGATTACTTTAATTCAGCATACAAATGCCATTCACTTAGTTCAGGGGAAAAATCCAGCACCCTGAACTTCAGAGCAAATAGAAACAAATTACAAATATCGACAGACAGGCCAAATACAATTCATAGTTACCAATATCTAAGTTCAGCCCAGGAGCTCATAACAAGAGCTGGTGCAGTCACTAGCACCACCATGGCTGTGGGTCAGAACTCCGAAAAAAAAGAAAGCCAACCCCTGGTTTTATATCTTTTTCAGGGTCAAGGGTGAGTCACACATGCGTCTCACCCACATGACCTAAAATCGTCACAAAGAGGTGACTTAAACCCATGTGGTCTAAAAGCCTCTGATGTCACAAACATGTCACTCACTCAAACCCATATAAACTTGGCTTTCCCTTGAGGCAAGGAGGTTGTCAAGGACTCCTAATTTAATCAAGGAAATAAAGGCCAAACTCTTCAAGGGCACTTGGTTGAATTAAGTGCTAAGAGCCCATTTTGATTGCCAACACAGGTCTCTCCACAAAATGGAGGACCCAGAAAGAAGTCACCAATGGGCAGAGGGATATTCTAAAGTGAGGATACAGGGATGACCAGATGTTCCAAAAAGAGGAAGCTAACTAGGCACTGAAGGAAATTTCAGTATTAGAGAGCCGCTGAAGCATGATTCCAAAGTTCAGAAGTAAGGCTCAGGGTCAGGAGGGCAATGAAGATAACATTTGTATTCAGTGGTTGGGTCACGATTTGAAGCTCAATCCTCAAATTTCAAACTCTGCACTTTCCACTACATTATATTGCTGGTTCTGAAATTTGATATTCCTAACACCTGCCTATGATTATTCCCATAAGTCATTCCCTCCTTCTAAAGTGCATACTCCCAGTCATCGTTATCTCTCAGAATGAGTCGTCCTTTGAAGTTTGGCTTACATGCCAGTGCCTTCATGAAACCCTCCCCGATTTTCCCATTTGTTTGTGTTCTCTCCCTTAACTTACCTTGTCCTCACCTCTGACTCTTAGTAACTATGTGACCATTAGCAAGTCACATCTTGGAGCCTGTTTCCTCAACTGTAAAATGAAGTTAATAGGACTTAACTCACAGGACTGCTGTGAGGTTCAAATGAGATAACACATGTAAAATGTTTTGCAAACCGTTAGTTAGCTATATCAACAAAAAGATCTAACTTCCTTAATTTAGTATTTCCTAAATTTTGACAACCCATTCCCTCCTTTTTAACTTAATATTAATTAAATCAGTTCTTGAGTGTTTAATATCTTTACTTTCATGGTAGACCTAACAAAATAAAATGGGGTTATTCTTCTGATAATAAAGTTTGACAACACATCTGTTTTACTCAAAGATGCAGAGGGGTTTTTTTTGTTAAGTTCAGTACTTATTTAGATCTCTGATTTTACATTCTAAGGTATGCAAGTATATATACCTTAGAATTAATTCAAAGTTCTTATTCGGACCTACAGGCTGACATTTAAGATAACATGCCATCTCTATAAACACTATACATACACAAAACACTCCAAGCATACAGCACTTCTGTTCAAATCCATCCTTCATACAGCTGGCAATTTCACAAGGTTCATTTAAGTTTTATTGTTCTTTCCATGTACACTGGTGTAGTCACTGTGGGTACTGTACTGTTAGTAACTTATCTTTCTTGGCTTGCTTCACTTTACTCCTCCTTTGCATATTTCTACTTTCCCATCAAATTGGACTTGTGTTTTTCAATCTTGTTATAATGTCTCTTAATTTTACTGAGCATCTACCACCCCTAGAATGTATTCCCTTCACATCTTGGAACGGAGAAAACCTCTTCTCCTCCAAGGTTAAGCTCAGGTTGTACTTCTACCATACTACCTCCTCTGAACCTCCCTAAATGTTCTTTATTTCACTGCAAACTGTCCTGGAATAGTTTGGACCTGTCCTTGGCCTACTATATTCTATTTTGTATCATATTTATCTGTATACTTGTAGTCTAGTATTCTCCTTTTCATAATCCTCATCCTTGACCTCTCTGCAGCCTTTAAAACTTGTAGATCACCTTCTTTTCCTTGGTATTCTCCTCTCTGTAGGTTTCCATGACAATATTCTATCCTGGTTCTCCTCCGACTTGACTGTTCACTCTTTTTCTATCTCCTTTGCTGGATCTTCATCTACATCAACCTGCTAATCCTAGGTGTCCCCCAAGGGTGTATTCTGGGCTCTCTTTATTATAATCCAATTGTTAATCTCATCAATTCCCATGGATTCAATTATGTATGCTGATGCTTCTGAGATCTACTTATCCAACCCTCCAGACTTTCATCTCTAACTGCCTATTGGATATCTCAAACTGAATGTACTGTAGACATGTACTTAACATGTCCAAAATTCAATTATCTTTTCTCCTAAACTCTCCCTTCTTCCTAACTTCCCTTTTACTATTAAAGTCACCACTATCCTAGGCGTTATTCTTGACTCTCAACTTTCCCTTAACCCCATATTAATTAGCCTGTTTCTTCATCTGTAAAATAAAGGGAGGTGGCTGCTATGATTTTAAAATTTATTCCAACCCTAATAGCTTAGGCTTTTAATAGCCTATTTAATACCAAGTTTAAACTTCCCTAGCTTTTGTAAGCATATGTTTAAAAACCCACAAGGATTTCAATTTCAGAAACAGTGGAATGCATTTTTAATTAACAAATGAAAAAGACACTTGTGATGAGTTAAAAATACATCTTCCTACCATAAAAGTAAATGCAAAAGGAACTGGTCATTTAAAAAGCCTAAAGAAATTTTAAAACATTAAATTTTGCAGGCTCACGCATAGATACTACATGAATATAAATATCTAGAAACCTAGAAAGGAATTCTGTCCCTTGAAGATGAAAATTAATGGTACAGCAGTTTTCTGGGAGTACAGAAATAAATGTCTTCAACGCTACTTTTGGAGTTATTAGGCATGCATTTAAATCCCAGCTCTGCTATTAAAGCCACAAGACCTTAGGCAAATCACTTATGTTCTATGGGCACGTTTGCTCATTTTTTATAAGTAAGCGTAACTAATTATTCTCTAAGATGCTTTCTTTCCAGCGCTAAATCCTGTAACTGAGTGGTTCTGAAACTTTTTGGTCTCAGGACCCTTTTACATTCTTAAAAATCATTGAGACTCCAAAGAGCTTTTTGTTCACGTGGGTTATAGCTTTCGATATTTAGCTTAAAACCCTTTAGTATTATTACGAAAATAGTTTTGACCTCGCCGACCTCCTGAAATGGCCTGGAAGGACCCAGGTTCCCCCGACCACACTTCAGAACCCGTGCAGTAACTTAGGCGGCGAATTTCCCTAAGTGAAGCGGCACTGAAAGGGTCTATCTACTGGGCTACCTTTGACGTGCACCATTCAAAACCAAACAAAAATGGGAGTTTTACTTTCCATTTTAAACGAGTTCATTGTCCGAGTAAGAACACACATCCCTATTAGTAATTGTTCAAAGGCTCCGAGCCGGGTGTACGTAGGAGAAACAACGTACACAAAGCGGGTTCGATCCCCAGAAAAAGATTCCCGAGGCTGCAATACAAGCGTAGGCAGGGTGGGTCTCAATCAGGCGAAAGGCAGACAAAAGACGTCCTTTTTGTGGCCCCTCCCCAAAGACCAAATTCCTGAGCCCACAAGCGAGGCTAGGTCCCACAAAGAAGTTCCCTAGATCGGAGCTGCTACTCGGTGTGGGGCCCGAGCGAAGACCGTGACCATCCCAGGGCCTCCCTCCCACCTGTGCCGCTCAATCATGAGCGGGGGTGGGGAACAGCTGTGCGCGGGGCCCTCGGGGTCGAGGCGCTCCAGATAGGCCCCGCCTCATCTAACAGGAGCTCGGGCCGCCAGGGCTAGGCCTCCGCCATGGCGGTTGGGCCCCCAGACCCTCGGCAGTCGCCTTCGCTGGGTACCGCAGCGTGCACCCACTCTCTCTGGGGCTGCCCGTAGCAGCGAAGGCCCCGCCTCAGTCGGGTCGTTCCCCCCGTCCCCCCACCTTCCGGCGCTCTTTTCCCGCCGTGCTCTGCCGCGGCGGCCGCGTGGCGTCACTTCCTCCCGCTCGGCCTGAAGGTGGGCGGAAGTGCCTGCCCTCTGCCGCTGCTGCCGCCGCCTCCTGTCTCTCTGGTTACGCTTTTTTTTTCCCCGGGACCGGGCTTGCCTACTCAAAAAGCGCCCGACAGACACCATGGGAGTCCCGGCTTTCTTTCGCTGGCTTAGCCGCAAGTATCCGTCCATCATCGTGAACTGCGTGGAGGAGAAGGTAAAGTGGAAGATGGGAGGGGGGGGGCGGGTCGTCCGAGGCGTCGGCGGAGAGGCAGGGGGCTCCGGGCACGACTAGGCCCTGCGTTCCCTGCCGCCCCTGTTCCGCCTGTTGTCGAGCCTGAGTCGGGGCCCGCTGGCATCCCGGAGCCCTGAACTGGCCGCGTGCGGGAGACCTCCTCCGCTTTGGTGTAGCCCGCTAAAGAGTCCCCACCCCCTTAGGGATTCCCCGCGTTGAAACACGCGGTCGTCACTAGTAAGTTCCACGGGCGGGTGGCTCTGCCGTGGGTGAAGGGAGAGGGCCTGCGGGAGAGGGGTGGTCGGGTTCTGGACTCGAGGGAGGCAGCGTGAGTTGTCTCCGCTCTGTCTCTTGGGTCGGCCTCGGGGCTGAGCTCCACCCCCGCACCCCCAACTCCTCCACCTCCGGCCACTTTCCGTTGTGAGGTTGTTACTTCGTGGGGGAGTCCGAGCCGGGAGCCTTTTGCTCCTTCTTCCCCGCGCACTCACCGTGTCTGCCCGGTTTTTATCTTCCTTGCTGTGGACTTTTCAGGCCCGCCTAATCGGGGGTTTGTCATCTTATTTGTTGTAACAAGGTTTGTGTTAATCTTGAGTTAAAACATTTTTTTTCAGTTACCAAAAATCTAACCCCATCTTCCGAAGGAAAAAAATAGCTTTGTAACAAATATGCAAAATTAAAACAATACCATGCCTAAAAAATAAATTTATTATTCTACACCCTGAGTCTATTCCTCTATTTTGGGAGGTGGGTAACAGTCTTTATCATCTCAAATCACTGTTGGTTGTTGCATTGATCAGTTTTAACTGTTTGAGTTGTTTATCTTTCAGTTCTAGTTATTGTAGAAATGGTTTTCTGGGTTCTGCTCAGTCTAGTCTGCATCAGTTCATACATGTCTTCCTAGTTTTCTTTGAAACCAATGCTTTCATTATTTATTAGTGAATTGTAATGATGTTCATATACCACAGTGTGTTCGGCCATTACCCGAAAGATGGGCACCTAAGTTTGCACTACAAAAAGAGCTACTGTAATTGTTATTTTTTAAACATAAGGGTCCTTTTCTTTCTTTCTTTCTTTTGTCTTTTTGGGTTTTGGACATCCCTTAGTCAAAGGATATGCACAGTTTAGTAACTTTGGGGGCATGATTCCAAGTTGCTTTCCAGAATGGCTGTACCAATTAAGAGCTCCACCGACCAGGAAAGGTATCTGCAACTTTTTCTTTGATGTTTTCATGCAAATTGACTTAATCCCCACGCCCCGCCCCCTCCATAATTCTAAAGGAAAATAAGAGGGAAAAATATGATTTCCCTGAGATTTTGCAGTCTCCTAGTTGAATTGTTGGAATCTTCAACTTTTTGGGTAGGGGGAGCTAAGCAGCCTCTTTTTGCTGCTCCCATTTTCATATTTCGGGTTTAGGTAATTTTGAATTATGTTTTTTTGCTTGCCTGTGATATTGTTAGACCTCATTTTTTAACTTTTCTTTGAATTAAAGGCAGGAAAAACATGGCAATACCTTTCTCTTTGAATAAAATTGACGTAATAAATTGCTTTTTTTGCATTTTGAGTTTTAATAGGACCTCAATTTTATTTTTTTCACTTCCAGGACAGACTTCAGATTATATTTTAGTAGTATTGCCAAGATTACCAATATTGTTTCTAAAAGAGGAATGTCCCTTGTTTCATTGTTCTTGGTGTTCTTTCAGATACATATTCATGTGTCAGAAAATCAGAGTATTCAAATAACTTCAATAATGATTCACTGAATTTGTCATGTTTATTATGCCTACATTGATCTGTACATCAAAGTACACTTCACTGAATTTTGTCAGTTGGGATTGATGGTTGAATGAGTATTGGTTTGAAACCTTGCAGTAGAATTAGAACTTAGAGCAGGGTTGACACCCTCCCCCAAAAGGGTCAACTCATTCAAATTCCAGTAATTAATAAGAATGTATGGAACACATTTTTGGAGAGCAGGGTGAGTAACTTTTTAAAGCTATGCTGTATGGCAGCTGTTACCCATATTGATGTCAGAACCATTAGTAAAAAGAACCCCACTCTCTCAGCTGTTAGATCATAGCCCTTTCTACTTGGTTGGGATAGGTCACTGGTTAGTACTTCTGTACTTTTCATATTTCTTTTGTGTTTTTTCTTCAGTTCCCCTACTTCACTTTTTCTCTCTTTCTTATTCTTTTCCAAACCCTGCCTTTGCCTGTGTTAGTGACTCTCATTTGAAAAAGGTTATTGACTGCAATACTAGGGTAATAGTGACTATGTTCCAGGAGTAACTGGAGGAAGTGGGTGAATTGGTGGTGTACATCAGAAAAAGCAGTGTGCTCTGGAATGTAAATCAGGAGAAGGCTTCATGAAGGAGATGAAACTTGAGGTTTAGGATTTGGACTGGCACAGGGGAAAGACTGAGGACTCCTTATCTAATTTTTTTTTTTTTTTGCTATTCCAGAGAAATCAGTCTATATAGCACTATATTGTTTGGTATGACTTAGGAATGGAAATGTTTAACTCTTGTCACCAAATTTTTTTCCCCTTAAATTTGCTCAGCATTGTGCTAAACACTTTGGGAGATTAAAAGAGTCTGACAATTCTTCCTCAAGGAGCTTACCATCGATTGGGCATTTACAAGATGAATGCTTTTAGTACAGTACATGCCAGTATACTCCTGTGTTAAATTATGTGGCATAGACTATATACGTTAGGGACAGAGACTACAGCTGTGAGGAATGAGGAAACTCTTTTAGGACAAGTTGGTACCTTCTTTTCAACTTAAAATCATACTGAGAGTTGCCTGCAGCACCAGGGTTAAATAACCCAGGGACAAGCTGCGAGAATATGATAGAGCCTGCACTTGAACCCATGTCTTCCAGTTTTAATGGCCTGCTCTGTATCCATTATACCATTCTACCTTTCGTTTTATAAGAACAATATTAATAACTTATATTAATTTTTTTGATACAATTGTTTGAGAATGACACTAAGTCCCCATTTTACAGGTGAGATTACTGTTTGAACTTTATTAAGTGATTTATCTGTAGTCATAATGCTAGTACCTTAGGCAGAATTAACCGAGATCTTCTTGATTCAAGTTCTTTGCCTTTTCCCTTCTATCACACCATTGTTCCAGTTTAATGATTAGAAACTTAGAAAAAGGAAAGATCATTATCCCTAGAATCATTGGGGTTGTTTTCTGGAAAGAAGTGGGGCTTGTGCTGAACTGTGGAGGGAGGATGGCTGATATTGGGATCCTTACTTTCCTTCTCTTGCCCAAATTTTGCACTGAAGGCTTTTTGTTATGGATATGGGAGATATAGAAGACTGAGAAATGGAAAATCCCTACCCCCAAGGATCTTACATTCTATAAGATGAGACACCTCCCTGTTTCCTCAGGACTGCCTGGGTACAACTATCCTGCCTTTCCACCCTCTCAACTGTAAGTTAACCTTCTTCCTTCCTCACTTTTAATTGGATATCAGATCTTACTGATTCCTCTACAATGTCTTTCACTTTCCTTTTGCCTTTCAGAGCCTCAGTTTCCTAACTAGTTAAATGGGGGTCATAGTACTTGGCTTATCTGCCCCACAAGATTTTTGTGGGGAAAGGAAGCTCTTAAAAATTTTTAAAGTGCTTTAGTAATATAAGAGGTTGATGTTGTCCACTTAGGTTAGACCCTCTCATTTTACTAGCCTCAATTCAGCTATCCTCTTTCTTCTTCATTATTACTTTTATGTAGCTAAAACTTTACAATTTCCAGAATACTTTTACCCGTTATTTAATATGTTCCTTATAATGATACCTGTGAAATATTTAGGTGGTATTGTTACTCTTTACTGATGACAAACTAAAATCCAAGTGATTCTAAGCTCTTATTCCACTGTTCTTTTTTTTGATAGATTATGCCACCTCACCTCACCAATCTTATACCTCCTACTGGAATTTCTTCCAGTCAGATGATCTTTTAAATGCTATTTCTGTTTTAGTATTTTGTTTATTTTTATTCTGAATGTAACAAAGACCAAGTAACATGAAGATTTCCAATACAAAGTAGAACAGAAAATCTTCTCTAATATTTTTCTCTTAAAATATGTAATAAACTCAACATTTAACTGCTTAAAATTACATTTTATTCTCAGCAAGTATTTATTTTCTCTTCTTCTGCTATCCTCTCCCACTGGGGAAAAAAAAGAAAAACCAACCGTTTGTGTTTTTAATATCTCTCCCTCCCTCTCTCATTTCCCCTCCCCTTTCTCCCCCTCCCTCCCCCTCTCCCTGTTCCTTTCTCAAACTTGTATAAAATTGTTTTGATGCTTACTGCTTTGTGTAGTACATAGTTTGAGATCTGGTATTTCAAGGAAAGTTTCTTCCCTCCAACTTTTTTTTCATTATTTTTCTTGAGATTCTTGATCTTTTATTCCTCCAGATGAATTTTGTTATTCTTTTTTTCTTTCTCTATCAAGCATTCCTGTAGTGGTTGAGTTAGCAAATTTAGGTTGTATTGTCATTTTTATTATATTTGTACTGATTACCCATGAATAATTACTATTTCTTTGCCTATTTAGGTCTGTATTTCCACAAAGAGTGTTTTGTAGTTGTATTTATAGAATTCCTGTGTGTACCTTGGGAGGTAGACTGCTAAGTGTTTTATACATTCTGTAATTATTTTAGATGCAATTTTTATTCCTGCTAGGTGTCGTTGGTATATACAGAAATTTTGATTACTTATATGGATTTAATATCCTGTAACTTTGATGAAGTTGTTTTGGTTAATTTTTTAGTTTATTTTAATGCTCTGTAAGTACCCATCTCATCTGTAGAAATGATAATTTTGTTTTTCTGCCTATGTTTTTTTCCCTCAAGTTCCTTTTGTTGTCTTATTTCTATAGCTAGCATTTCTAGCACCGTATCAAAGAGGAGTGGTACCAGTGGAAACCTTTGCTTTGCCCTGGTCTTATTGGAAAGGATTCTAGATTGTTTCTGTTAGATAGAATGTTCTCTTGCTTTTAGAGATATACTGCTTACCATGTTAAGGATAGGTCCATTTATTCTTTTCCAGTTTTCCAGTGTTTTTCATGGAAGAGGGTGTTGTTTTTCATCAAAATCTATTTCTGCATTTATAGATAGCATAATTTTTGTTGTTCTTTTTATTAATATGGTCACTTAAGTTTATAGTTTTTGTAATATTGAACCAGTTTGACATTCATGGTATAAATTCAAGTTGGTTGTTGTAATCTTTGTAATGTGTTCTCAGAATCTCTTTGCTACTATATTGCTTGCAATTTTTACATCAATATTTATTTGAGACACTTGTCTATAGTTTTCTTTCTCTCTTTTGACTCTGTGGTTTAGGTATCAAGGCCATGATTCTATCATAGAAAGGATTAGGAAGGATCATTTCTCTTCCTATATTTGCAAACATTTTGTGTAAAATTAGAATTAATCTTTGAATGTTTGTTAGAATTCACTTGTAAAAATACGTAACTTTCAAAGTTCCCTGTTTTCTGTTTTAAATGGTATTTTCATCATGATAGTCCTGCTCAGAAATATAAACATTTATCATTTGCTTCTCTGGCGGATACAAAAGTGGAGTACATGATATTCTATAAAATGAAGCAGCTAGTAAATATTGCCTTATAGTGAGGTAAATAAGTAATGCAAGTATCATCCTTATTTTATATATGAAGAAACTGAGACACAGATAAAGTGATAGACTTGCTGTAACTCATATAGATAGTAAAAAGTTTCAACTCAAGTCTTCTGACTTGGTGGTTTTCACAGCATCATGATTACTTCCATAATCATATTGGTAGAGATATCCTTAGATTCATAATATTAGTGTTGGAAGAAAATTTAGAGATTTTTTTAGTTCAGCCTGGGTGCAGAAATTGCTTTTATATCATTTTTGACAGATAATCATTGGCTGAATCTAATTTGAAGAAACATAAAAGAGATAAATGTAAAATTTTACACTTAGTTTCAAAAATGAGTTTTGGTAGTACAGAGGAAAATATGGCTAAATAAAAGTTTACATGGAAAAGATGTAGGTGTATTAGTGACCTATAAGCTCAGTGTGAATAAATCAGCGAGTCGTAAGTATCTATTATATGCAAAGCACTATGCCAAGAACTGGAGATGCAAGTACTAAGAATAAAACAACTCCTACTTGAAATGAGCCTACAAGAAGTGTATATAAAAACACAGTGTAAATGTAAAGTTGGTAAGCGTCAAAATATAGAGTAGTTTAATATAAGGTAATGTGGAATGGGGAGCACTGACTTTTATTGAGGGGAAGGGAGTGGGAACAAATAAAAGACTTCATAAATAAAAAGATGTTGCTTTGAACTGCGTCTTAAAGGAAAAGAAGGAATCTCTGAGGCAAAGATAAGGAGGGAGGTTGCATCCCAGACATGGGAAAAGGCCTGTGCCTTTTCATGGAGATGGGAGATGGAGTGTCATGTTTGAACAACTAGGAGGCCAACTGAACAAATAAGATATATACAAAATAAAGTAAAGGTAGTCTCAGAGGGAAGGTATTTAGATTAAGGAGAATGGGGAAAGGCTTCTTATACAGGGTGTTCCTAAAGTCTGGACACATAGGAAATGTGGAGTTAATTGCATCGAGTTCACGTGAATCTTGCAAAGCGCATCAACCTTTGCATCACAAATGATGGAAATCATATTGAAGATGTTATTTGTTAATATTCCAGTTAAATAGAATGTTGAAAATTTCATTTCTTGAAAATTTGCATTTTTGCCTTACGTGTCCAGACTTCAGGAACACAGTGTAGAAGGTGGTATTTTAAAAGAGATTGGAAGGAAGCAAGGGAAGTTAGGTTGTAGAGATGAGGAGGAAGAGAATTTCAAGCTTAGGGAGGAGACAGTGAAAATGCCCAGAGTTGGGAGATGGAATGTTTATATATGAAGAACAGCAGGGAGGCAGGATAACTGGATTGCAGAATAAGTACATGGAGTGGAGAAGGTTTCAGAAGACTTGGAAAGGTCAGAGGAGTTTATATTTGATCCTGTAAGTGATAGGGAGCCATTGGAGTTCATTGAGTTGAAGTGGGGGAGAGGTGACCTGTCCTTTGACCTGGGCTTTGGGAAAATCACTTTGACTGCTGGGGACTGGTTAGACTGAGAGACTTGAGTCTGGGAAACTATGCAGCTGATTATTGCAAGGTATGAGGTCATGAGGTCCTGGGGTAGCAGTGTCAGAAGAGAAAAAGGGGAGCATGTGAGAGATGTTACTAAGGTAAAAGCCTGAATAACTTGTGAGGATGGTGATATCTTCAAAAGTAATAAGGAAATTAGGAAGAGGAAAGTTTGGGGAGGAGGAGAGGGAAAGATTATTAGCTTAGTTTTAGACATGATGAGTTTAAGACATCCAGTTCAAGATGTCTAATAGTTGGAGATGAGATACTAGAGATCTACAGAGAGATCAGGACTGGACTAATAGGTCTAAGAAGCATCCGCATAGTTGGTTGTTGTCCTTTGTCCTTGAAGAGGACCAAAGTGCCATTACTACGTCAGGGGAGTCAAGGTACAGTGTGTCCTACTATGGCTGATCTGATCAATATGGTTTGGGAAGGCCACAGAACAGGCACATTATCAGCATCAAGATGATAATTGAATCCTTGAAAGCTGATGAGATCACCAAGTGAAGAAGTATAGAAGGAAAAGAGAAGAGGGCTCAGAAGAGGGGGGTTGAGTGATCCCCAAGGTTAATAGGGGTGACCTTCATAAATATCTAGCCATGGAGACTAAGAAAAGTGATCAGAAGGGTAAGAAGAGAACCAGGAGGAGTATCATCAAAGCTTAGAAGAATGTCTCAAGGAGAAAGGTGATGTCAGAGACTTGCAGAGAGGGCAGGAAGGATAAGAATTGAAGAAAGACCAGTAGATTTGGAGATTAAGAGATGGTCGATATTTTTGAAGAGAGCAGTTTTGGTCGAATAATAACTTCAGAAGCCATACTGAAGAGTTAAGAAGACAGTTAGCAAAAAGAAAGTTGGAAGCACCTGTTATAAATTAAGCTGCAAAGGAGGACAGATGTAGAATGTTGCCTGGTAGGCTGGTAGTGATGGACTGGTCAAGTGAGAATTTTTTGAGTTTGGAGGACATGTTTATAGGCAGTAGGAAAGCAGCCTGTAGACAGGCAGAGATACATGATAAAGGAGAGATTGGGTATGATAAAATCTTCTGGAGAACAAGGTACGGAATGGGATCACTTGTGAGGGGTTTACTTTGGCAAAGAGAAGGGTTGCACCTTCATGTGAGACGGAAGTGAAGGAGGTGAGTGGCAGAAAGCATCTGAGAAATGTGAACTGAAGTAGGGAGCTCTCAGCTAATAACCTTAATTTTTTCAGTGAAACATTAGGAAAGCTTCTCAGGTGAGGAAGAGGGAAGTGGAGTTGGGGGAGCTACAGGAGGGAAAAGTTAGTATCCAGTGAGGTTGAAAAGATAGATTGGGGCCAGAATGTTTATACACAAACCAGGTTTGTATTTTATCTTAGAGTCAATAAGAAGCTTTTGGAGTAGCACAGTCATATGATCAGATCTGTGCTTAAGAAAAATTACTTTGGCATCAACGAGGAGTAGGATGTCTTGGAATGGTGAGAGAGAAGGGGAGATCAATTAGAAAGCCATTGCAGTAATCTAGGAGGTGGGAGGTGATGAAGGCCTAAACTAAAATATTTCTGTATGAGTGGAGAAAAGTGATTGGTGCAAGAGATATTGTGGTGGTAGAAATAGATTTGGCTTGTGGACTGCCCTCTTGTCCAGAATGCTCTTCTTTTTCATCTGTACCTCCTGGCCCTGGCTTCCTTCAAGACTGAGTTCAGATGCCACTTTTTGCAAGAAGCCTTTCCCAGTGTCAAGTTGTGTTCCCCTACCTCCCTGCCCCCCCCACCACCTGAGATTACCTACCATCTACACTATATACATTTTGTATATACAAAAGTGTTTGCATTTTGTTCTACCATTAATTAGTATGTGAGCTTGAGGGGCTGGAGCCATGATTTTGCTTTGGTTATATCTCAAGCGCCTAGCATAATAAGCATTTAATAAATGTTTATTGGCTTGATTGGAAATTTGGGTGGGGCAAAGTGAAGAATCTAGGTTAATGATGAGATTATAAAACTGAGAAACTGTAAGGATTGGTGGTGCCTGTCACAGAAACAGGAAAATTTTTTTGACCAAAAGTTAGTTTATTTTAAATCATTATAGAACAATAGACTCCTAAACTTGGTGCCATCTAAATTGCTAGAAAGAAATGGTTAAAAAGTCACTAAAATGAAAGGGGTGTGGCTTTTTTCTTTCTTCTTTCCCTCACTTAATTTATTTTCCAATTACATGTAAAGATTGTTTAAAACATTCACTTTTATAAGATTTTGAGTTCGATTTTTCTCCCTCCCCTACCATCTCCTGCACTCAGCAAGCAGTCTGATATAGGTTATACATATACAGACATGTTAATCATATTTCCACATTAGTCATGTTGTGAAAGAAGAATCAGAACAAAAGGGAAAAACCATGAGAGAAAAAACAAAAGTGAAAATAGCATGCTTCCATCTGCATTCAGACATAATTGTTCTTTCTTTGGCTGTAAATAGCATTTTCTGTCGTGAGTCCTTTGTAACTGTCTTGTATCATTGTATTGCTGAGAAGAGCTAAGTTAATCACAGTTGATCATTGCACAATGTTGCTGTTACTTGTGTACAGTGTTCTCCTGGTTCTGCTCATTTCATTCAGCATCAGCTCACATAAGTCTTTCCAGATTTTTCTAAAATCCTTCTGCTCATCAAGAAACGGGGAAATTTAGAAGAAGGAAAAATAGAGGGAGAAAGATGATTGAATTAGTTTTAGATAATAGTAAGTTTATGGAATCTCCAGGACATCCAGTTTGAAATGTCTAATAGACAGTGGTTCATGTGAGGCTGAATGGCAGGGGAGAGCTGGAAGCTAGATAGATGGTAGTCATCTGCCTATTCTTAACAGTTAAACCCACTGGATCCGGACATTACCGAGAGAGTATTACTAGAAAAGAGAAGACCTAAGTGAATATTTAGGGGATTTAATATTGTTGATGAGCCAGCAAAAGAACTAATAAGACTGGTTAGACAGATAGGAAGTAAACTAAGAGACAGGAGTATCATAAAAACAAAGAGAGGAGAGAGTATCTAGGAGTAGGGGGTGGTCAGCAGTGTCAAATGCAGTTAGGTGACACAGTGGATAGAGGAAGACTTGAGTTCAAATCCAGCTGTACACACTTACTACTTGTGTGACCCTGAGCAAGTCACTTAACCTTTGTTTTTCTAAATTTCCTGAACTGTAAAATGGAGATAATAACAGCACCTACCTTCCAGTGTTGTTGTGAGGATCAAATGAGTTAATACTTGCAAAGTGCTTAGCTCAGTACCGCACATAGTAGGTGCTATATAAATGCTTATACCTTTTCCTTCCTTCCCCTTTTCCTCTTCCTTTTTTCTCCTTCCCCTTCAAGTCAAGAAGGTTTTGGTGTGAGATAAAAGGCTATTAAATTTGGCAGTTAAAGAGATTACTAGTAACTTTGGACCTTCACTTGAGCGGTGCTTGAAACTGAATTGCAAAGGGTTGAGAGTGAGTGAGAGTAGAGCAAGTGGAGGCAGCAAGTCTCAAAAACTTACTAAGAGAGAGTTTGGCTTGGGGTGAGAGGAGAAATATTAGATAGATTCAATTTCGATAGTCCTTGCATGAAGACTGGACCAGAGTGGTCGCTCTGTCAGAGGAGAGAAAGGAGTGTATACATAAAAGGTATTTAAGGTTCCCCTATTCTCTTCTGTTCTCCTCCCCCACCCCTGCCCCATCCCCCATGAGGGAATGGGACTTGTGTCTTTGAAGGCAGTAGAGAAGGAATTAGTTAAAAGGGAGAATTGAAGACCTGGGAAGCTGGGTGGGGGTGGGGGTGGGGGGGTGATTGAGATTTACTGGAGAAGATGGGAGGGCATGGGATTAAGTCTATAGGGGGTTGTCTTTAGCTATACTGTTGTCAGATACTGGGGTAAAGGAGGGTAGAGTGGGAGATGACGCTGCAGCTAGGTGATGTAGTACATGGGGTGCCAGACTTGGGAGTCAGGAAGACCTCAATTTGAGTTCTATCTCAGGCACTTACTAGCTATGTGATCCTGGTTGTCACCCTTTTTTCGCCTATGTTTCCAGAATCAAATGAAATAAGTAAAGTGCTTTGCAACCCCTAAAATGCTAATATAAATGCTAGTTACTGTTATTTTGAGAGGAAGAGATGGGAAAAGAGGAGGGTTCATTTTTTCAAGGTCCACAGCTTGAGGGGCTAATGTGATCAGCTAATGACAGAAAATAAGTTTAGACTAACTTTGGAGGGAGTCAGTCAGGCAATAAAATAAAGTCAGGCACTGTAATAAGTGCCTTGGATACAAAAAAAGGCGAAAGGAGAGAATCAATAGAGGGGAGTCACTAGTGTTGAAGGGAGTAGGTAAAGCTCATAGATGAGATTTTAGCAAGGACTCTGAATGAAACCAGAGAAGCCAGGAGGTAGTGATGGAGGAGGGAGAGTTTCAGATATAGGGGACAGCCAGTGAAAATGCCTAGAGTTTGGAGATGGAGTGCCTTGTTTGGGAACAACTAGGAGGCCAGTATCACTAGATCTCAGAGTACATCACAATATCTACTGGAATAGAGGGGAGGGAACCAGATTGTGAAGGGCTTTTGAATGCCACAGGATTTTGTATTTGGTCCTGTAAGTGATAGGAAGCCACTAAAGTGAGTAGGTGGGTGACATGGTTGGAATTGTGCTTTGACAACTCAGCAGAGGGTGAATTGAAGTGGGGAGAGACTTGTGGCAGGGAGATCAATTAATAGAGTAGACTATTTCATTAGTCCTTTCACGAAGGCTAGACTAGAGTGGTAGCATTGTTGAAGGAGAGAAGAGAGTATATATGTGACATCGTAGAAGGTAAAATAAACTGGTCTTTGCAGTAGATTGGCTATGAGGCGTGAGAGAAACTAAGGAATCAGTGATGACCTTGGTTTTTCGTCTAGGCAATTGAAAGGATGATGGTACCTTCAATAGTAATGGAGAAGTTTGGAAGAGGGAAGAGTTTAGGGGCAAAGATAATGAGTTCAGTTTTGGACCTGTTGAATTTAAGACTACAGGAAATTCCAGTTGGAGTTGTCCAATAGGCAGTTGGAAATTTGAGACTAGAGATCAGAAGAAAGGTTAGGGCTAGAAAAGTAGATTTGAGAATCCTTAGTATAGAGATTATGTTTGAATATATGGGAGCTGTTGAAATCACCAAGCGAAATACTATAGGGTGAGAAAAGGACCTAGGACTGAGCCATAGGCGCACTTGTTACTAGGCATCACCTGGATTGATACCTAGCAAAGAATTCTGAGGAGTGGTCAGATAACTAGGAGGAAAACTAGAAGAGAGCAGTGTCATGAAAACCTAGAGAGAAGAGACTATCAAGAAAAGGGAGATGAACAGTGTCAAACTCAGAGAGTTCAAGAAAAAGAGAAATGAAAAAAGATCATTAGATTTGTCAAATAAAAGATCATTAATAACTTTGGAGAGAGCAGTTTCAGTTAAATTATGAGGTCAGAAACCAAACTGCAGAATTAAGGGAGCAAGAGGAAAGAAAGTGGAGGTACCAATTATAGATGGAGCTTAGCCATAAAAGTCAGAAGAGATAATGGTATAGCCAGAGAGGATTGATGGATCAAGTGGGTTTTTCTGACCTTGGGGAAGGTATGGGCATGTTGGTAGGTAATAGAGATGGAAGATGAGTAAGAGATTGGAAATATGATAGGGGGGGCATTGTGATGGAAAAGGTGGGATGGAATGGGATTATATGAACATGTAGAGGGATTAACTTTAGCAAGGAGAAGGGCTACTTATTCATATTGTTGTTTGTCCTTTAGTCTGGGAGAGGACCATGACATTGGAGATGATGCCATGACATGAATTGGATTTAAGTGAGGGAGGGCTGTGCAAAGTTACCAGTCTAATTTTCTCCTCCAGAAGCCATCTGTGTCCAGTGCCAAGATAGAGATCAGGATGGCTGGAGATGGCCCTGTATGCAGTGGGAAACCTAGGCCTTTTTCAGCTAAGTTCTTTAACAGATCTCAGTTTGAAGCAATGCCCTTTCATTGATTAAAGCTAGGTAAGAAGTGAGGCAGAGAATGCCTTCTTTTATCTAGTCCCTCTCAGCCCTCCCTACCCTCCTAAACCAACAACAATGTGGGAGGGGAGGACCCTCAGAGTTTCTGGCCAAAACAGAAACAGTTGCTATTTACATTCACTCTGAGCCATTTGTAGTAACAATTTGGCTAGCAGCTGCTGTAGGGGTGTAAGACCCAACAAGACCAGCAGCAAAAGCTTCCAGCACAGGTTCTTTGATCTGCTTTACTAAGGAAAGTAACGTTAAGGGGTTAACAGTCTTATTGTAATCACACTTACAAATATAACAAACATAGTTCAGGATGGAAAAGCCAGCAACCTGAACTTCAGGGCAAATACAAACGAATTACAAACACACACAATATAAACAGACCAAATAACAATTAATAGTTACCAGGAAAGCATCAACACAAGCCGCGGAGCTCTTAACAAGGCTTGCCCAGAGTCATGAACCCCTTTTCTGGTGACTGAGAGCCAACCTTTGAGCTTTTATACTCTGTTCAGGGCTCAAAGGACTCACACCCAGTCAGCAAAAGGGTGGGAGCCTGGGGCTTTACACTTAGTTAGTAAAAGGGTGTGTGCCTGGAGCTTTGCACCTAGTAAGACTTAAAGACAATTAATTTAGCATTCTAAAACAGTAAAAAAAAAGTTCCACCTTAATTACTAATACACTATTCCAGGCCCAAACAATGACCAAGTGGGACCTGGCCTGGGACCTATTGTTGGCCAATCCAGAGTGATTTAGAAGGAAGGAAGGAGTTTCCCCCACTGTGGGCCCAACTGAAACTGGCCAGTTAGGCAACACAGCTCATTCCTTCCCTTTCTTCCCTCACTTCCCTCCTCTCCTCTGTCCACATAGGGTATCATACTCTTACCTGCAGGTCGTCTGCCCAAAGAATGTCATTTTGATTGATTAAAACTCACAAAATATCTTGGTTTGTGGGCTAGATTTTTTATCTTAAGGATCATGCCTTAAACCCAAATCACTCTGGCCAACTGTATTGATTAGCCAGCTATAGGTCCTAGCACAAGCCTCAGTCATTGTTTGGGCCTGGAATGGCTCAGAGTGAATATAAATAGTAGCTCTTTATGTTTTGGCCAGAAACTCTGAGGGTCTTCCCCTCCCAGGTTGTTGTTGTTGTTGTTGTTGTTTTTTGACTTGATAAAAGAGGTCTCTCTGCCTCATTTCTTATCCAGCCTTAATAAATGAAAGGGCAGTGCCTCAGACAGACTGTTAAAGACCTTAGCTTTTGGAGTTGTCTTAGATCCTTGCATTGCTGAGAAGAGCAAAGTCTATCAGTCATTCCACAATGTGGTTGTTACTGTGTACAGTGTTCTCTTGTTTCTGCTCATTTCAGTCAGCATCAGTTCATACAAATCTTTCCATGTTTTTCTGAAGTTTCCTGCTCATCATTTCTTATAGCACACTATTCCATTACATTTTTATATACCACAGCTTGTTCAGCCATTCCCCAATTGATGGGCATCCCCTCAATTTCCAGTTCTTGGCCATCACAAAAAGAGCTGCTATAAGTATTTTTGTACATGTGGGTCCTTTTTCCATTTTTATGATCTCTTTGGGGTACAGACCTAGAAGTGGTATTACTGAGTCAAAGGGTATGCACATTTTTATAGCCCTTTGGGCATAGTTCCAAATTACTCTCCAAAATGGTTGGATCAGTTCACAACTCCACCAGCAATGCATTCGTGTTCCAGTTTTCCCACATCTCCAGCATTCATCATTTTCCTATTTGGTTATGTTAGCTAGTCTGATAGGTGTGATGTGGCACCTAAGAGTTGTTTTGATTTGCATTTCTCTAATCAATAGTGATTTATAGCATTATTTTCATATGACAAGAGATGGCTTAATTTTCTTCCTCTGAAAACTGCCTCTTCATATCCTTTGACCATTTATCAATTGGGGAGTGACTTATATTCTTATAAATTTGACTCAGTTCTCTATATATTTTAGAAATGAGGCCTTTATCAGAGACACTGGTTGTAAAATTCTTTCCCATTTTTCTGCTTCCCTCCTAGTCTTGGTTGCATTGACTTTGTGAAAAAACTTCAATTTAATGTAATCAAAATTATCCATTTTGAATTTCATAATGTTCTCTATCTCTTTCTTGATGATAAGTTCTTCTGTTTTCCATAGATTTGACAGGTAAATTATTCCTTACTTATAGTGAAGACCTTGGCTTAGACAGGCCAAGGTCTCCCACTGCATCCAGGGCCATCTCCAGTTGTCCTAATCTATATCTCACCATTGGACCCAGATGGCTCTGGAGGACAAAGTGAGTCAGTTGACTTTGCACAGCCCTCCCTCACTTAAATCCAATTCACTTGCATGTCATGGCATCACCTCCCAAATGTCATGGCCCTCTTCCAGAACAAAGGACAAACAACAACTTCATAGGAGATAGTGGTGAAGGAAGAATTGCTGGCAAAGGGCATCTAGGTGATGTGAAATGAGAAAGAGAAGAAAAGGCTCTGGACAAATGCCTGCAATTTTTTTCAGTGAAATATGAAGCAAGATTTTCAGTTGAGACAGTGGGGGAAAGTTTTAGGAGTGATAAAAAATTTGAAAGAGCCACTGTGGTGAGTTAATTATTAGGGACATGTAAAAGGATTACCTTGGTATATATTGGACCTGGGGTCAAGAAGACCCAAGTTCAGTGTGGCCTCAGAGATTTAATAACTGTGTGACCCTAAGATCACCTAGCCACTTGGTGCCTCAGTTTCCTCATCTGTAAAATGGGGGTAGTAAGAGCACTTACCAGGGTTGTTGAGGATCAAATGAGATATGTGTAAAGGGCTTTGCAAACCTTAAAGCACTATGCAAATGTTAGTTACTATCATTATTATTAAGCAGTCATTAGTTTGGTATTACTGAAAAGTTGCCCAAATAGGATCCAACATAGTCCCCTCTTATACTATTCTGGCCCCTGCTCATTGTATGGATATTGGTAGTCTTATTGATTTGATTGCTCTTGGTTCATGTCATAATCTTGGTAGCCTGTGTTTTAAAAATCCCCACTTTCCCCTCTTTTGTCTTGCCATATCCCCCTCCTTCATGTGGTTGGTTAGACAAATTCCTTTGGAATTTCCATGCATTTCACTTAGAAGGGTTTGTAATATTCTAGGGCTTGATGAAGGGAAAGGGAGGGCTGTCATCTGCAATTTTCAACATTTGGAGAGTAGAGGTTCTTTTGTTTGGATTTGGGCAGAATATTTTTGATAGCATCTTAGGTGAACCTAGAGTTCCCTCTTTTATAACTGATTTGATGTCAGTACTCAGTAAAATTGTGTAATAGTTGGTCTAGAAAAAGCCTGCTTACTGCTGAAGGTCAGATTTGAGCTGAGTCTTAAAGGAAGTCAGGTGATGGTGGTGAGGAGAGAAAACATTCTAGGCATGAGGGACAGCTAGTGGAAAGGCCGAGTGTTAGCCTTAGACCAGTGTTCATTGGTGTTGAGGGTGGGGTAGGGGAGGCTGGGAGAGTAATTCTGAGGAGTGACTTTCCACTTAAGATCACTGGCAGTTTGAGTATGCAGAGAATAGATTGGAATGAGGAGAAACTTGGGCAGGGGTGCCAAACGGAAGGCTGTAATTGTCCAGATGTAAGATGATGAAAAAAGGACATATATGCTCAACAGTGCTGTGAGGTAGGTGTTATTGTTATATCCCCATTTTGCAGATAGAGAAACTGAGGCTGGGGTGTTTAAGTGATTTGCCTAGGGTATTACAAGTAGGAGTCTGAAGCAGGATTGAAGTCAGTCAGGTGTTCCTGATCCAAGTCCAGAGCTCTATCTACTGCACTACTCAGATACATTAAAGTGTTAACTAATCAGAATTTTTATGACCTTGGAAAGCTTTTGGTCTTACCATCTTCAAAACTAGTCAACTTTACATCCCCTTTATTCTTGGGAGGAGGAAGAATTAAACAAATACCTTGCCTTGATCTTCTCCTCAACAAAATATAAGATCATAGTAGTTAGAAGAAATCTTCTGTTCCAGCCCTCTGATTTTACAAATGAGGAAGCAGAGGCACAAAGATTATTTCCTTCACGTAGCAATAAATAATAGTTAGAATTTGAGTTTGAGTCCTTTTGACTCCAAGTCCAGTTCTCTTTATACTATTTTGCAAAGTTTTTCATACATTTCTGTGCTATCCTTTATGGAAGAAAGAATACATCACCCTTCTACAAATTTGGCCTCTAATTCACATTTCGTTTTCTTTCTGGATTGCCCCACCAGAAGTTCCCAAACTTTTTTGACCTTAAAAAAAATTACTCAGCGCCTCCCCCCCCCCATCCGCTTTCTTTAATCCTTTAACATTTTAAAAAATTTGCATAATTTCAAATTACTGCCGTGGTGCCCCCCCCCCCCAATCATTCCAGCACCCCCCCAGGGTGATATTGCCCACTTCGGGAACCTTTGTGTCTAGACTGAGCCCTTTTTTTGTGACAGAGGCATTGTTTAATTCTGTATATGGTATTTTATCCTAGGAGACCCCTACTTGTCAGTTCACCAAATAAACTATATCCAAGATTTCCAATGACCACTTAATTATCAAATCCAATTGCAATGTCATGTTTTAGCTTTATGCCCCCATACTTATTTAGCATAGTATTTATAGTAGGTATGTTGTATTTAATTGGATTAAAGTTCTTAGATAATCTCTTGAAATAGTTATTCCAGTAGCAAAATCTCCCACAAGATTATATGTGTTTCAGTGTTGATGTTTAGATGAATATTAATTTTTTAAAAAAATATTAACAGGAACACTTTAAAATTACATTTAACAAATATGTGATATTTTTGAGTGAATTTTTAAAAATTACATTCCATAAGGATACATTTAAGGTATATTAATTCAACAGTGATTAATGAGAGCGTATTATTGTTCTCTATAGTTAAAACTGAAATGTCATTTCAGAGTAGAGGTTATAATTTCAAATTATATAATATTTGACATATTCATGTAATCTTTTAAGAAAGAAGCTTTGCTTAAATAGGGCATATTAAGCCATTTACTTTATCGAGGTAATTTTCTTGTCCATGTTCTGAAAACTGCTGAAGAAATAGTATTGAATTTGCCATAATATGAACATATTATTATTCCTTTATAATATCAACTATTTATATTTTAGAGCTAAGGGAGAAGAAATATGTAAAGAAAGTTCCAGTAAGGAGTTAATGGAAGTCATTTAGGCCTGAGATTGATCAGAAATCATTGAAGGAATAATTCATTTTGTCCTTCCCTAGGTTCTAGGTGAGGAGTGTAAGTTCATCACCAGAGGAGCTACAGGGTGGTAGTTTTTTGCTTGCTTTTGTTTTCTTGTCCATAGTAATTCTTAGACTGTTGATCAAATGAGATAAACTGTAAAGCACTTAGCAAACCTTAAGGCACTATATAAATGCTAGCTATTATTATTGTTATTAAGACCATCCATCAAGTTTTTTGGAGATTGGGTGTATTCCATTGAAGGAATGTAATTTGTAGAAGGAATGCCAATGGAATTAAATCAACAAACATTTATTAAGTTCTTAATAAATTAAAGGCAGGCAACATTTTAAGAACTGGGAATACAAATGCAAGCAAAAAGATGGAAACTCCTTGAAGGAGTTTACATTTTAATGGCAGAATACAACATATAAAAGGAACCTGAAGGAAGGAATAAGAGATAAAGGTACCTAGGGTAGGGGCATCTAAGAAGTCTGAGAGAGTCTGGAATGCACCCTGGAGAATGAAGAACACTTGGTTGAATTGAACCTTTTCCTTTTGGAGATTCTACGAGAAACCAGCCAATCAAAGGGGAGAGGAGAGGCTTCAGGGGTAGAGTGAGCTTTAGGGTGAAGAACTTTCTAGGGTAATGTAGAGAAAGCCTACAGCTATGAATCATCATATATTTAATTTTATATCCTTCAACTGTTGAAGTTGCTCATTTTATAACAAAACAAACCCATTTTTGTTGTCCTTAGCTTTCTTTGACATCTGACAGAGTAGAATGTTTTTCTTCTTTTGGGACTAACATAAATTTAAAAACTTTATACTCACAGATTGAAAAAGATCACAGTTTCTGGTTTCTAATTTCCAATGGTAAAGACAAAGTTGCCTATGTAACTATGTTTTAAGATTCTTACATTGATTTAGATAAAAAATATCCACTTTTTTGATTCACATTTATATTTGAAAATTTTTTCAATTTTTTCAAATGTTGAAGTACTTATTTTTCTCAAATTTGTATTAAAAATATTCGGAATACATGCTTTGTTGTAAATAGAACAATTCTTAGTTTTGATATATTCCTATACTCTAATCGAAATATCTCTCATTCCATGTTTAATTAGTTTATTCTCCTTTCTAGTGGTTTTGCAGGTGTGTGCTTCAAGTGAACATAACCAAATAACCAAATCATTATTCAATTTTTTTGATGTTGCAAGCAAATCCTTTTATTTAAAACAGTTTCGTTTTTATTGATATTTTTGTTTTCGCATTTTTATCCCAATATTTATATCCCAATTTATATTTGTATCCCAATATATCTCTCCCAGAGAGCCATTCCCTAAAACAAAACTCCCTACAAAGGGGGAGTGAGGAAAGCAGTTCAGCAAAAGTAACTAGTACATCAGCTAAGCCTGGTATTATATGCAATAATCCATGCTGTAGTGGCAGAGAGTCAAACGACTCTGTATGAATGTTGCAGATTTTTCCATTTGGGGATTTTGAGCTTTTGTGATTATATTAATAACTTTTTGTCTAATATAAACTATCAGAGAGAAAAGGGACCCATTTGGACTTGACAGCCATTATGTTGCCCTGATTAAATCTCCAGAGAGAGAAATGTGTGGGGAAGAGAGGTTAGTGACTAGAAGAAAGATAATACCTTCCCTATCTTCTCTAATTTGTCTCAGATGAAAAGTTATTAATAAAATCATGATAGCTTAGAGCACCTAATTAGGAAATTTCCTAACATTCCAAAAGCGGCTTGACTCTCTACCCTCGTTAAGACTTTGTTTATCTCTAGCTTACCCTAGGCTCTATAAGTTTGAGGCAAAAAAGCAGGGCTTAGGAAACATTTAGGTAAAAGAAGTGAGCAGAACATATTACAGTATTTCTTACTGGATGTGCATAGAGAGGGGAGATTGAGCGAAGAGCAGTGCTTGAAGAGATGGATACGACCTATAGTCCTTTTGAGACCTTTACGAAGAAAGATGGAGTTGCATTCTCATTTCTTCTTTGGGGTCGTCCTTGGTCATGATAATTTCAGAGCATTCAAGTTCGACTTTTTCTTTCTGTATACATAGTGTCAAATCCCTTGTCCTTTATTGTTACCACTCATCCCTTTGATTGCTTCTACTGATGTTCTATTGAATGGAGCTTAGAGGAAGTCATGCAAATGAACTGCCTGGTCCACCCCAAATTTTTGTTACTGTAAACCATTAGGGTCTGCCCGCAATGCAACAAAATAGTTATTCAGGTCCTTTCTAATAAATTTTCTATCTCATTCCTCATCGTTTGTTCTAACTTTTCTTTCCTCATACTGTCCACACTTCCTTTTCCCTTACTCACTTAACTAAGGATCTGGAGAAAATTGAGGCCATTTGCTATAAGTTCCCTTTTCTTCCTGTTTCAAAATCTCACAATTTCTTAAAGTCATCATCATATACTTTTGTCTTTACTCCAGTCTCTCTGATAATGAGGTAGCCCTTCTTTCAAAGGCCAGCTCCAACATGTGCCTTAAATTCATCCCTTCCCATAATCTCAAGCAGATTGCAACCTCACTCATCCCTCCCAGTTTTAGCTCTTTAGTCTTTACCTACCCACTGGTTCTTTCCATTCCACATTCCAAAATGCCCAAGGCTCCCCCATCCTTCAACCTTATTCCCTATCACCAAACCTTATTATTCCTTCAAGCTATTATCCTACCACTGTTAGCCATCACTTAGGCAAACTTTTAGGAGAAGCTATCTCAGCTCACTGCCTCAATTTGCTATCCTCTTACACATTACCTAAGTAATGTTATTAATATCAAGCGATATTATTGTTTAATTGAAATTGTTTTCTCTAAAGTTGCCAAAAATCTCTTAGTTTTCAAATCCACTAGTCTTAGTCTTTATCCTTCTTGATTTTTCTGTAGTTTTTAACATGTCAGTGAAGAGATGGAAGCGAGATGCATAGTAGAGAAATGCTCAGCCAAATTCTCCCAAATTTCCCTGCAGACAACTTTAAAATGATGCCTCAAATTGAATTCTGGAGTGGCAAGATCAACAAAAGTTTGAGTGAGACAATTTTCCAGCCTGAGGCAACTTAGGAGGTTGACAGGAGAGGTCTGTCTCACTGGGGTGGTGGTCAGGTGGGCCTGGAGCGCAGGGTAGACATGCATGTCGCATCCTAGCAAGCCAGCAGCGGGCTTGGGAAGTGGCTGCATTGGTTCCTGCAGCAGTTTCTGGAGCTCTCAACCCATAGACCGTGGGGGGCAGGGGGATGACCTAAGGAGCTTGCAGGGGATGCTTTATTGGCACTGGGTTCAGGACCCTCTTATATTGCCCATATGTAGCTCTGGGTCACGGTCCCAGAGCCAGAAGAAATGATGGCACTTGTAGCTGCAGAGATGAGAGAAGTGCTTGTGGTCACTCATGGGGGAGTAGGAACCCTGATCTCAGTTCCAAGTAAGAGGAGAGCACTAGCAATTGTGGCTGCAGGAGAGCAGGGGATCTGATCACAGTCTCAGGACCAGGAGGAGTACTAATGCTGGTGGCTGCAGGGGAACAAGGTACCTTCCTGGGTAAAGACCAGAACACAGGCTGGGAGAGCAGTGACTATCACACTATCTTGGAAGAACTAATAACCTATAAAACTGGTGTCCCCACCTTCACTCCTCCCATCCTCCCTCTTACCCCCAGTTCTGAAAAATAGTAGCAAGAAAGGCTTGACTGGGAGCAGAGCCCAACTTCAACATAAAATTAAAAGTCAATACATAGGCTAGAAAAAAAGCAAACAAAAAAGAACCTGACCATAGAAACTTACTGTGGTGACAGGGAGGATCAAGACACAAACTCAGAAGATAAGAAAGTCAAAACAGCTACAGTTACAGCAAAGTCTCAAAGAAAAATGTGAATTGCTCTAGGCCCAATAAGAATTTCTGGAAGAGCTCAAAAAGGGATTTTAAAAATCAAGTAAGAGAGGTAGAGGAAAAATTGGGAAAAGAATTGAGTGATGCTGGAAAGTTATGAAAAGAAAGTCAACAGCTTGGTAAAGAAGGCACAAAAAAATAATGAAGAAAATAACACCTCAAAAAACAGAATTGGCCAAATGGTAGAAGAGGCACAAAAATCCACCGAAGAGAAGAACTCCTTGAAAAGCAGAACTGGTCAAATGGAGAAAAATACAAAAGCTCACTGAAGGAAAGAGTTCCTTAAAAATTAGAATTGGGCAAGAGGAAGCTAATGATTTCATGAGACACTAAGAAACAATAAAACAAAATCAAAAGAATGAAAAGAATATGAGAAAATAGGAAATATCTCATTGGAAAAACAACTGACCTGGAAAATAGATTGAGGAGAGATAATTTAAGAATTTTTGCACTACCTGAAAGCCATGATCACAAAAAGAGCCCAGACATCATATTTCAAGATATTATCAAGGAAAACTGACTTGATACTCTAGAACCAGAGGACAAAATAGAAATTGAGAAGATACACTAGTCACCTCCTGTAAGAGTTCCCAAAATGAAAACTCTCAGGAATATGATAGCCAAATTCCAGTGCTCCCAGGTCAAGAAGAAAATATTCAAGAAAAGATTCAAATATTGGGGAGCCACAGTGAGGATCACATGAGATTTAGCAACTTCCACATTAAAGGATTGAAGGACTTGGAATATGATAGTCTGAAGGACAAAGGAGCTAGGATTACAACCAAGAATCACCTACCCAGCAAAGCTGAGTTTAATTTTTTAGGGGGGAAAGATGAGCATTCAGTAGAATAGTGGACTTTCAAGCATTGATGATGAAAGGACCAGAGCTGAATAGAAATTTTGACTTTCAAATGCAAAACCCAAAAGTAAACGTTAAAGAGAAACCATAAGGGATTCAGTAGGGTTAAATTGTTTATATTCCTACATGAGAAGGTGAAAATGCTTAACTTCTGTCATCATTAGGGCAGTTAGAAGGAGTGTTCATGGACCAAGAGGGCATGGATATGTTGAATGTGATGGGATGATTTAAAAAAAAATTGAAAAGTGAAAAAGAGATGCATTGGAGGAGTGAGGAAGTATGGGGGAAATTATCTCATGTAAGGAGGAAGGAAGGAAGACCTTTTACAATGGAGGAGAAGGTGGTGACTTAGAGTGATGGTCATTACTTGAACTTTACTCTCATTAGAATTGACTCAAAGAGGAAATAACATAATCACTTGGGTATAGAAATCTATTTTACCATATGGGGAAATAGGAGAGAGAAGGGAGATAAGGGGGCGGGGCTTGACTGAAGAGAGGGTGGATTAAGGGAGGTAGTGGTTAGAAGCAAAACAGACTTGAGAAGGGCTGAGGTAAAAAGAAAGAGAAGAAATAGGAAAATAGGATGGAGGGAAATACGCAGTTAATTGTAACTCTGAATGGAATGAACTCACCCATAAAATGGAAGTGGATAGCAGAATGGATTAAAAATCAGAATCCAACAATATATTATTTACAAGAAACACACTTGAAATAGACACTTTCTGTTGTGGTGGTTCAGTCATTTCAGTCATATCTAACTCTGTGACCCCATTTTGGGGAGTTTTCTTGGCAAAGGTACTGGAGTGATTTGCCATTTCTTTGTCCAGCTCATTTCACAGTGGGGAACTGAGGCTAACAGGGTTAAGTGACTTGCCCAAAGTCGTACAGCTAATAAGTTATCTGAGGCGGAGTTTGAACTCTGAAGATGAGTCTTCCTGATTCCAGGCCCAGTATTCTATCCACTGTGCCACCTAGCTGCACACATACATAGAATAAAATTAAGGAGCTGTAGCAGAATCTGTTATGCTTCAGCTGACGTAAAGAGAGCAAGAGTAACAATGATCATCTCAGATAAAGCAAAAGCAAAAAATAGATAATTAAAAGATAAGGAAACTATATTTATTAAAAAGGTACCATCAATAGTGAAATAATACCAATACTAAACAAATGTACCAAATGGGATAGCATCTAAATTCTTAAAGGAAAAATTAAATAAGTTACTAGAGAAAATAGACTATACTAGTGAGGGGCCTCAACATTCCCCTGTTGGAACTAGATAAGTCTAACCATAAAATAAGAAAAATCAAGAAGGTGAATAGAACTTCAGAAAAGATATGATAGACCTCTGGGGAAAATTGAAGGGGAATAGAAAAGAAATACTTTATTCTCAGCTGTACACGGAACCTTCAACAAAAATCAACCACATATTGGGGCATAAAAATCTCACACCCAAATGCAGAAAAGCAGAAATATTAAATGTGTCCTTTTCAGACCATAATGCAATAAAAATTATATTCAGCAAAGGGCCATGGAAACATTAAAAATTGAGAACTAAATAATCTAATTCTAAAGAATGAGTGTATCAAAACAAATCATAGAAACAATCGGTTTCATTAAAGAGAATGGCAATAATGAGACAACATACAAAATTTATGGGATGCAGCCAAGTAATACTGAAAGGAAAATTTTTATTTCTAAATGCTAACATTAATAAAATATAGAAAGGGCATATAACTAAAAAAAAAAAAACCTAGAAAAAGAACAAATTAAAAATCCCCCAAAAAAGACCCAGTTGGAAATTCTGAAAATCAAAGGAGAGCATAATAAAATTGAAAGGAAGAAAATCATTGAGCATGAAGCCTAGCTACTGCAGAGCTTTCATTAAAATGGCAAATCAAAATATATTGTCTATTTCAATAAAAATCTAAGGTGGGACAGCCCTGGGCTAAATTAAATGGATGAGTATTTACAATAGAATAAAATTCCTAGATTGACAGAATAGGAAATAGAATACTTAAATAACCTTACCTTAGAAAAAGAAATTGAACAAGCTATAAATAAGCTTTCTAGGAAAAAATCCCCAGGACCAGATAGATTCATAAGTAAATCCTGCCAAATATTTAAAGAACAATTAATTCCAATACTATATAAATTATTTGGGAAAACAGGCAAAGGAGTCCTCCCAAGTAACTTTTATAACACAGATATGATGCTGATAACTAAACCAGGAAGAACAAGAACAGAGAAAGAAAACTATAGACCAATTTCTCAAATGATTATTGATGCAAAAAAAATGAAATACTAGCAAGGAGATTATAGCAATGTATTACAGAGATCATATACTATGGCCAGGTAGGATTTATATCAGGAATACAGGGCTGGTTCAGCATTAGGAGAACTATCAGCATATAATTGACCATATCAATAACAAAACCAACAGAAATCATATGATTATCTTCATAAATGCAGAAAAAAGGTTTTGACAAAATATAACTCATTCCTATTAAAAAATAGCATCTATATAAAACCATTAAGCATTATCTAAAACAAGCAAGTATTATCTGTAATGGTGATAAGCTAGAAGCCTTTCCAGTAAGATTTGGGGTGAAATAAGGATGCTCATTAACATCTCTGTTACCTAGTATTTCCCTAGAAATGCTGGCTATAGCAATAAGACAGTAAAAAGAAATTGAAAGAATTAAAATAGGCAATGAGGAAACAACTATCACTTTTTGCAGATGATTTGATCATATATTTAGAGAATCCTAGAGAGTCAACTAAAAGCTAGTTGATTCCGAAGTTGAAAACTTCAGCGGAGTTGCAGGATATAAAATAAACCCACATAAATCATGAGCATCTCTATGTATTACACCAACGAAGTCCAGCAGCAAGACGTAGAGAACTTCCATTTAAAACAAGTGCAGACAGTATGAAATAAGGCTCCCTCCCAAGACAAACCCAGGAACTATATGAACACAATTACAAAACACTTTTCACACAAATAAAGTCAAATCTAAACAACTGGAAAAATATTAATTGCTTATGACAATTCTACCTAAATTAATTTACATATTTAGCACCTTAACAACTAGATTACCAAAAATTTATTTTATAGAGCTAGAAAAAATACTGACATAATTCTTCTGGGAAAAACAAAAGATCAAGAACATCAAGGGAGTAAGTGGAATAAAAGGGTAAAGGAAGGTAGCTTAGCAGTGCCACATCTCACATTGTATTACAAAGAGGTAAAAATCAAAACAATGTGGTAATGGCTAAGAAATAGAGTGGTCGAATAGATCAGGTACACTACGCACAGCAGTAAATGACCATACCAATCTAGTATTTGACAAACTCAAAGATCTAAGATTTTGGGACAAGAATTCATTATTTGACAAAATTGCCAGGAAAAATGGAAAGTAGCTTGGCAGAAAGTAGGTATATAACTGGGTAGGTAAGTGGTGCAGTGGATAGAGTGCCAGGAATTCAAATTTGGTCTCAGATACTTACTAGCTATGTTGCCCTGGGTAAGTCACATAACCCTTGTGTCCATCAGTTGCCTATCTGCAAAGTGAGCTAGAAAGGGAAATACCTAACTATTCCAGTATCTGCCAAGAAAATCCCACAAAAAATCATGAAGTCAGACATGACTGAAAAGGCTGAACAACAATAACAACAAATTCATTTTTGGTTGAGTTATGAACTGATCTAGCCATTCTGGAGAGCGGTTTGAAAGTCAAAGGGCTATAAAACTGCATACCCTTTTGACCCAGCAGTACCACTATTAGGTCTGTATCCCAAAGAGATCAAAGGAAAAGGAAAAGGACTGGGGCAGAGCCAAGATGTCGGCTGGGAAGCAGGGACTAGCGTGAGCTCCCCACCAAGTCCCTCCAAAAACCTATAAAACAAATGGCTCTGAAACAATTCTAGAACTGCAGAACCCACAAAATAACAGAGGGAAGCAGGGCTCCAGCCCTGGACAGCCCGGATGGTCTGTGGGTAAGGTCTATCTCACACGGAGCTGGGTCCGGAGCGGAGCAGAGCCCAGTGCGGGCTGCGGCAGGACCAACCAGACCAGGAGTTGGGTGGAGCAGGCCCTAGCGCCCTGAATCAGTGAGCTGTGGCAGTTACTAGACTTCTCAACCCACAAACCCCAAAGACAACAGAGAAGGTTAGTGGGAAAAGCTGCTGGGGAGAGAGTGAAAGAAGGAGTGGTTCAGCCACCGCACCCGGGGCAGTGGAGGTGGGGCAGCTACAGAACTACAGCTGCAGTTGCTTCTGGTCCCAGGCCCACCTGGTGGAAATAATTAAGTGGCAGATCAGAGCTGGAGTGCAGAGCCTGCTGAAGATCTGAGTCCAGTCCGGGTTGGGGGTTCTTGGGGAAGGAGGAGTGCTGGTGTGGCAGAGCTGGCTGTAATAGCTCTGAAAACAACAGCGCATCCCCTCAAGCTTGGAACAAAGTACTCTCTACTCTACAAGCAGTCATACCCCGACGAAAAACTCAAGGGTCAAGTAAGATGGCTGGGAACGTGGCCAGGCAGCGAAAACGCACCCAGATTCAGTCTCAGGTTTTGGAATCTTTCTTTGGTGACAAAGAAGACCAAAACACACAGCCAGAAGAAGGTAACAAAGTCAATGAGCCTACAACAAAAGCCTCCAAGAAAAACGAACTGGTCTCAGGCCATGGAAGAGCTCAAAAAAGATTTGGAAAAGCAAGTTAGAGAAGTAGAGGAAAAATTGGGAAGAGAAATGAGAAGGATGTGAGAAACCACGAAAAACAAGTCAATGACTTGCTAAAGGAGACCCAAAAAAATAGTGAAGAAAACAACACCTTAAAAAATAGACTAACTCAAATGGCAAAAGAGCTCCAATAAGCCAATGAGGAGAAGAATGCCTTGAAAGGCAGAATTAGCCAAATGGAAAAGGAGGTCCAAAAGACCACTGAAGAAAATACCTTAAAAATTAGATTGGAGCAAGTTGAAGCTAGTGACTTTATGAGAAATCAAGATAGTATAAAACAGAACCAAAGGAATGAAAAAGTGGAAGGCAGTGTGAAATATCTCATTAGGAAAACCACTGACCTGGAAAATAGATCCAGGAGAGATAATTTAAAAATTATTGGACTACCTGAAAACCTGATCAAAAAAAGAGCCTAGATATCATCTTTCAAGAAATTATCAAGGAGAGCTGCCCTGATGTTGTAGAGCCACAGGGCAAAATAGAAATTGAAAAAATCCATAGATTGCCTCCTCAGAAAGATCCCAAAAAGAAATCCAGGAATATTGTCACCAAATTCCAGAGCTCCCAGATCAAGGAGAAAATACTGCAAGCAGCCAGAAAGAAACAATTTGAGTATTGTGGAAACACAATCAGAATAATCCAAGATCTAGCAGCTTCTACATCAAGAGATCAAAGGGCTTGGAATACGATGTTCTGGAGGTCAGTGGAGCTAGGATTAAAACCAAGAATCACCTACTGAGCAAACTGAGTATCATGCTCCAAGGCAAAATATAGGCTTTCAATAAAATAGAGGGCTTTCAATAAAATAGAGGACTTTCAAGCTTTCGCAGTGAAAAGACCAGAGCTGAATAGAAAATTTGACTTTCAAACACAAGAATCAAGAGAAGCATGAAAAGGTAATCAAGAAAAAGAAATTGCAAGGGACTTACTAAAGTTGAACTGTTTTGTTTACATTCCTACATGGAAAGATGATGTGTATGATTCATGAGACTTCAGAGAGTAGCTGAAGGGAATATGCACGTGTGTGTGTGTGTGTGTGTGTGTGTATGTATATGTGTGTGTGTATATGTATAAAGATATATATATATATAGAGAGAGAGAGAGGGGGAGCACATGGTGAGTCGTATATGAAGGGATGATATCTAAAAGAAATAAAATCAAATTAAGGGATGAGAGAGGAATATATTGAGAGGGAGAAAGTGAGAGATAGAATGGGGTAAATTATCTCACATAAAAGTGGCAAGAAAAAGCAGTTCTGTAGGAAGAGAAGAGGAGGCAGGTGAGGGGGAATGAGTGAATCTTTCTCTCATCAGATTTGACCTGAGGAGGGAATGTCATACACACTCAATTGGGTATCTTACCCCACAGGAAAGAAGGAGGAAGATGATAAAAAAGGGGGGATGATAGAAGGGAGGGCAGATGGGGAAGGAGGTAATCAAAAACAAACACTTTCGAAAAGGGACAGGGTCAAGGGAGAAAATTCAATAAAGGGGGATAGGTTAGGAAGGAGTGAAACATAGCTAGTCTTTCATAACATTAGTATTGTGGAAGGGTTTTACATAATGATACGCGTGTGGCATATGTGGAATTGCTTGACTTTTTAGGGAGGGTGGGTGGAAAGGGAAGAGGGGAGAGAATTTGGAACTCAAAGTTTTAAAAAACAGATGTTCAAAAACAACAAAAAAAAAGTTTTTGCATGCAACTAGAAAATAAGATACACAGGCAATGGGGTGTAGAAATTTATCTTGCGCGACAAGAAAGGAAGGGACAAGGGGTTGGGAGGGGAGTGGGGTGACCGAAAGGAGGGCTGACTGGGGAATGGGGCAACCAGAATATACGCCATCTTGGAGTGGGGGGGGTGGGTAGAAATGGGTAGAAAACTTGTAATTCAAACTCTTGTGAAAATTAATGCTGAAAACTAAATATATTAAATAAAAAATTTTATGTACAAGAAATATTTGTAGCAGCTTTTGTTGTGTTGAGTAAAGAATTGGAAATTGAGGGGATACCCGTTGATTGGGGAATGGCTGAACAAGTTGTATGTGGTTGTGATGGAATACTATTATGCTTTAAGAAATAACGAGCAGCATGCTTTCAGAAAAACCCAAGAAGACTTACATGAACTGATGCAAAGTAAAATGAGCAGAGCCAGAAGAACATTGTACACAGTAATAACAATATTATATAGTGATTAACTGTGGACGACTTAAATATTCTTAGCAATACTGTGATCAAAGACAATTCTGAAAGATTAAAAAATGCTATCTACTTCCAGAGAAAGAACTGACGGAGTCTGAACGCATATTGAAGCATACTTTTTAAACTTTCTTTATTGTTCTGGTTTTTCTTTTTTTCCCGTGGTGGTGAGGAATCTTTGTCTTCTTTTGAAGCATGGCTAGTATGGAAATGTTTTGAATGAATATATGTGTATAATCTGTATAAAATTGCTTGCCATTTAAGGGAGGAGGAAGGAAAGAGAGGGATGGGAGAGAATATGGAACTCAATATTTTTAAGACATGAATGTTACATTTTTTGGTTTACATGTAATTGAGAAAAAGATGAATTAAAAAGTTAAATCTGGTTTTTGACAGTTTACACTGATTGAGGAATAATGCCTATTTCCATCACTGTTGGAGGTTTTCTTAACATTACTTCCCCCTCTTCTACACCCTTTCAGTTTTCTCAGTCTTTTTTGCTTATTCATCCACATCATAGCTTAACCTTGGGTATACACCAAGACTTTTCCTGGGCCCTTTTCTCTCCTTGTATCTTCTCTCATCACTTTCTGTACATTCAGTTTTCATCTTTATGCTAATTACTCCTAGATCTTTATATTTAGCCCTAGTGTTGAACTTCAACCCTGTGTCATCCTATTTGACCTTCTGACTTGGATGTTTCTTAGACACCTCAAACTCAGTGTCTAAAACTGGACTCATCTTTTCTCCCACCTCTATACTAAAATTCTTTATTTCTATTAAGGACATCATTGTTTTTCTTAGTCTCTCAGTTTTGCAGTTTTACCTATCACCTCTTGTCTAGACTTTGCAGCAGCTTCCTAATTGGTCTCTTTGTCTTAGATCTCTCTCCACACCCTCCACCATTCGATCATCTACACAACTGCCAGTGATTTTTCTAAGCACAGATCTGATAATTATTTCTCTCCTCAGCAAATGATGTCTCCTGGACCCTAGGCTTAAATATAAACTTTAGCCTAGCTTTTAAAATCCTTTATACTGTTATGCTACTCTTCCTAGAGTCTGGTCTAGCCAAATTGGTCATGCCTCTCCATTTCCAATCTCTGTTCCTTTGAATTAACCACCCCTCATGTCTGGAATCTCACCTTTACTCCATAGAATCCCATTCTTATTTGAAGACTTGACTTAAGCAGCACCTTCTACATTAATCTTTTTCTGATTCCCCTCAACTGCAAGTACTCTTCTTCCTTGGCTATATTTTATTTATTTTGTATGTACTTACATGTATGTGTTGTCTCATATGATAGAATGTAAGTGCCTTGATAGCAGAGGCTTTGTCATTTTTCATTTTTGTGTCCCCCAGTGCCTTGCTTATTAGTACCTGCCACATGGTAGATGGTTATAAATCCTTGTTGGTTGATTAGTTCAAAGTCACTGTGTATACTGTTTTGTTAGTACTCCTTACTACATTTTGCATCAGTTAAGTCAACCTTTAAAATTATATCGCATATAAAACCTGCCTCTATCTCATTTGCAAAGGATATGTACTAAACAATGTAAAAATGCATCTCTTTTTGATAGGACACAAACTGATTCAGCTTTCCTTTACTTAATCATTCCTGTCTAGTGATTAAAATCTTATTATGTTGCTTTATTTCCTGTCATCAGGCATGTTGCTTCCAGAGACAAATTATGAATCTCTGCTTAGCCTTGGATCTAAATAATTTTTTAGAGTTGTAAATAAAACTTGTAAATTACTTTCTTATAGCCCAAAGAATGCAATGGCGTCAAGATCCCAGTTGATACCAGTAAACCTAATCCAAATGAAGTGGAGTTTGATAATCTATATTTGGATATGAATGGAATCATCCATCCTTGTACACATCCTGAAGACAAGTAAGTAATTATGGAATTTGAGAGTTGAAAGGGGACCCCAGAGACTATGTAGATCAATCTGTATTTTAATAAAAATCCTTTCTACAACACAGCAGCCAGTAGTTCCTCAGGCTTTGCTTAAAAGATCTCCAGTGAAGGGAAGCATATTATCTCTTGAGGTAGCCCATTCCCCTTATGGATCATACTAGTCATCAGGAATTTTTTCTCTTAGACAACTCTAAATCTTCCTCTTTGCAACTTCTACCCAGCGTTCCTAGCTCTGTCCTCTGGGAAGATCTTGAAGTCCTTTGTCATTATTTCTTCCATCCTCTGCATATTTTCAGCTTATCCTTTATGAAATGTAGCATGCTGAATCGACCATAATGTTCCAAATGGGTTTTGACTAGAACAAAGTATAATGAGACTCTCACCTCTCTAGTCCTGGAGAGCAGGCTTATGTATTATGTTTTTTTGGCTGCCAAGTTATGACTCATTGAATTTAGAGTTGACCCTCCAAATCTTTTACAAAATAGACTGTCTCCCTTATTTTATAGTTGTAAGATTGATTTTTTTTTTATTCAAGTGTAAGACTTGGAAGATGGACAGGAATAAATGTTTATCTTATTTGAATAGGCCGAGTTTTCCTAGTCTCTTAAGATTTTTTGGACCCTTACTGTGTTATCTTGTATTGTAGCTTTTCCTCCTAGCTTTTTGTTATCTGCAAATTTGACAAGCATGACAATTATACCTGTATTCAAATCATTTGTAAGAGTGATAATCAGCTTAAGGTCAAGTACTGGTTCCTGGTGAGTATAGTCATTAGACATCTTCTAAGCTGATAGTGAACCATTTAATGGCTACTCTTTGGGTGCAGTCATTTACCAAGTTTCATGTGCATGTGGCCATACTATTGCCTTGCTTTCATCTTGTCTATATGAGTACTATGAAAATATTTATAAAATGAATTGCTAAATCATGGATAAGCTGTATGTATATATGTATGTGCGTACATACGTCTAATAGTCCCTTGGTCTACCAGTCCAATAAACTGGTCAAAAAATTTAAATGACACCTGGCTTCCATGAAGCCCTCTTGGCTTTTTTTGATCATTGCTTCCTTTTATACATATTCACAAACTATTCTTTTAGTAATATGTTATAGAATTTTCAGAGTTAATCTCATTTCCCTTTGGTTTGCATTAGAACCTTCTTTGAAAGCTAGGCCTTGGTAGTGTTTCGTTAGTCACATTGGCCAGGTTTGTTTTCTTTTGTTTCTATGAGGTTTTTTTGTTTGTTCTGTTTTGTATACTGGGACCTGGTTTGTATAGGCCTGGTAGTTTGAACTTATTTGGACTGCTAGGGTACTTTCACTCTACATCTACTTGTTTTGGTTTTCACTTCTTTCTTAGCCATTTATGTATTTTCCAATCCAAAGATTATTCTCTTTGATAGAAAACAGATTCAAGCTAAGTGTTGAGTAACTCTATTTTTTGTCATTATCATCTTATCCTCCCCTGAGTATCATGCCTTCTTTAATTCCTTTTATCTTAATATAACTAAAATATGCCCCTATTGGCGTTGTTTTTCGGTGCCCATGCAAGTTCATTCTCAGCTTTGGCACTCTTGATGTGACTCTTATGGTGTCATGCCACCTTTCTGTATTCATTCTCTATTACTTGTTTTTACTTCCATGTTTTGTACAAGTTTAACTTGGTTGATTAATTCTTTGTGGACATCACTTCTTTAGACAACTTAACTTTTTCTCTTCATTAGTATTGTTTCTCTTTGAGTGTTCAGCGTTTCATTTACTTCTGAGATTACTTCTCCTGCAGAATTTTAGGCTAAGGAATCTTGCCTAGTCATTCTCTGAACGCAGAAATTAGCTCTCCAAAAATTTAGGTTGCATGTTAGACTGTGTTGTGAGATTTTTTCTCTTTTATCATAGATTGTGATCATGGTCCCCGTAGGTGCTCATCATTTCCATTTTTACATCAATTTCTCCATTTTTCGGAGAATCCAGCTTCTGGTTTCCTTTTTTTGGTTTCTCTACCTTTTTACAACTCATCAGTAAACATTTATTTAATACTTTCCATGTGGTAGATGCTAGGGATGCAAAGACCAAAGAATTTACATTTTGTCAGGAGAAACATCACGAACGCTTATCAGTAAATACAAAACAATTAGAGAGTGTAAATGGTAATTTCAGGGAAATTGAGATAGTCCTTGTAAAGGAGGCAGCACTTGAACTGGAATTCTGATAGACTGAGGTGAGGAGGGAATACATTCCAGGCATGAGAGAGATCCTGTGCCAAGTCAGGAATGTGGGAAATAGAATGTTTTGTTTAAGGGACAATAAGAAGACCAATTTGGCTGGACCATACTCTATGTGAAGGAAATTAATATATACTAAATCTGGGGCATCTAAGTAGTATAGTGGTTAGAGTGACAGGTATGTAGTCAGGAAGACATCTTCTGAGTTCAAATCTGGTTTCATATGCTTACCAGCTGGGTGACTTTGGGCAAGTCACTTAAGCCTGTTTGCCTCAGTTCCTCATCTTTTATTTAAAAGAGCTGGAGAAGGAAACGGCAAACCACTCCGGTGTCTTTGACAAGAAAACCCCAAATTGGGTCACAAAGAGTCAGACATGACTGAAATGACTAAACAACAACAAAAATCTGAAAGAATGTGTCACTGTAAGATATAAAGTATTTTTAGTCAGAAACAATGGAATTTGTATTTTATTTTAGTACGAATAAGTAGACTCAGGAGTTTTTTGATCAGGGGAATAAATGGTCAAACCTGTATATTAGAAATAGCACTTTGACTAATGCATGAAAGACAGGGAGAGATTAGGGTATGGGAGACCAATTTAGAGAGTGGTAACTCTGTGAATAGAGAGAGGGGGACCAATAGGAGAGATGTGAAAGCAGAATCAACAAGACATGATAACTAGTTGCTTGGGGAGGTTCATGGGAGAGTGAAAAGTCATTGAGATTTTTGAACCTGAGTAACTAGAACCATGTTCTTGGCCTTGAGAGAAATGGGGAAGTTTGGAAGAGAAGTGGGGTTGGAAGGAAAGATAATCAATTAGTTCTGTTTTGGATGGGTGGAATTTAAGTACCTACAAGTGGGAAATGCCCAGTAGGCAGTTGGTAATTGAGAATTGGGGTTTTGAGGTGTTAGACAAAGATCTGAGTCATTTGCATAGAGATAATTGAACCTGTGGGAGTTGTTGAGATTACTGAGAGTTTAGGGAGAGAAGAAAATAAAGCTATTGCTAAGACAAGCCAAGAAATAATTAGCCACTCTACTTTTGGCAAGGAGTAAATTTAAGCAGATGTCTAAAAACTAGAGTCTCCTCTCATTTCTGTCATTGTCATAGCTTCCCTGTTTTTCCTTAACTAATCTACTACATCTTTTTGTCGACTATAATATGCTTGTGTGACTCATAACCCTTTATCATAGTACTTAATAAAACCATATGCTTTTGTTTCTCTCGATCTTCATCTAAATATTATCTACTATTGTCCCTCTACTCCTTTTAGTGCCTTGATTTCCTTGCATGAGCATGTTTTAATCTACAGTGCTATAAATCCCCTTCCTTTTGAAATTTCTTCATTTTGCATAAGTTGTCATCTTCCAGAGCCATATTTCAGTCTTGAGTCTTATGTTATGATGTCATGAAATATCAGTGATACCTAAGATGAAAATTTGCTTCTTTTCTTAGGATCTCTAATTCACCTTGCTTCTTATGCACACTTTTTGCAGAGTGTTATGTAGATGATCTATTTTGTCATTATAAGACATCTCTGTATAAGATTATTTCTATATGATATAAGATGTTACAACATATAAGCATGATATGAATATTGTTTCATTTGCTTTAAATTACAGACCAGCACCAAAAAATGAAGATGAAATGATGGTTGCAATTTTTGAATATATTGATAGACTCTTCAATATAGTAAGACCAAGACGACTTCTCTACATGGCAATAGATGGAGTAGTAAGTTCTAAAACAATTTCATTCATTCGCTGTTATATTGCTAATGTTTAGGTTAAAAGCAGACTTAAATACTGACCTTCACCCATGGGTTAAGAGCTAGAAAGCATCAGTTGGGGAAGGAGGTAGTCTTGATTCTTTGTTTATAATGAGGACTTTGAGTACTTAAAAGACCAAGGCCACTATAAGTTACTGTTTTTGTATAATGATACCAATTAACTAAAGTTAGAAAAGATTGAAAAGATATGTAGATAAGAATATTAAAAATTATACATAGGTTGGCCTATGTATAATTGGTAGCTTCCTTGTTAGTTTCATTTATTGTATGGCTTCAGTGCCATTCCTTAATTGCTCCGTAGGTCTAGAATAATTTTGGCTTTGAGAGTCCAGACAATGAGAATTATCAAATACCATCTAAGTTCTGTTTACTCAGTAAAGATACTTGGCTAGAGTAAAAAAAAATATAGTTCACCTATTTTAATTACTAATTACATTTTTGCCTTGGTTAAGGCAAAATGGAGAACAAGAAATATTTTACCTTTTGTTATGTAGTCCATTTCGTATTGATTTGAGTTCTTCCTAGGGTGTGCCTTTCTCACTACCTAACCCATTATTTATAGTACCTAAATGAAGCCATCATCACATTTTGTTGTTAAACTCAATTGACAGTATCAGTTAGTAGACAGTATTATAATTTAACATTTATTTATCATATGGGGATTTATTTTGTTGTCTAATTTTGGGCTTACATATACTAAAAGGAGCCCAGGATTAAGAGAATGGTCAGGGAGGAACTCCAGAAAATAGGGAGTAGCAGCAGGGCCCTGACCATTAATACAGGTCCAGAAATACTGGATTATAACGATACATCTCCACGAAGCACAAGCTTGTCAGTCTGAAATAGAAATCCTTGAAACAGATGATAAGATCAAGTTGAAGACATTCTGAGTAAGTTGGTTTGTGACTACCTCTTTTTGGATCGCAGTCTGGGAACTTTTCTTGGATACGGAAAGACCTGTTTCTCCTATCTTATTAGTCTTCTGGTTCTTCAAGAAAATGGAGATTTTTCTCAGTGTTGGGTTACTTTATTTATGAAACATAGAATTCTACAGCTGGAAGGGACTTTGGAAATTATCTAAGCAAGTATTTTTGTTTTACAGATAAGGAAGCTAAGGTCCCCAAAATGTGCTTTATATCCTGTCACTTAGAATTCTCTAGCACTAGAATCTGGACTGTGCATCTCAAAGTTGAATTTGATGAACTCAGGCTTATATGCCAACTTATATTTTTCTATGCTTTTGCTTCAAAACTTTATGGCTTTCCATTCCGTTTTTCTAATATTCTTCCCTCTTGAAAGGGTGAAATGCTGATTATAAAACTGGATATAGCCAATTAGGGTGGCTAGGAGTTACCACAGAGATAGTTAGTCGGGGTACAAATAATTATATCTAAACCTGCAGAAGATGTTTGTTTTACTTTTTTGAGGTTTGGGAAGAGGTACCTTCTAGAATCATCTTGGACTCTATTTACTTTCTGCTTAGAGTCTCCTTCCAGCAAACAAAAATAAAATCTCTGCCTATTGAAATTTTACTTTAGCATCAAAGCCTAGTTCCATTAAGCATTCTCTGATAATCCCACAACCAGAAGTGATCTCTGTGTCTTTTCCCCTGCAAAACTCTCATAGTACTTTTATCTTGTAAAAGAAAGTATCACTGAGTCTGGCTGCAGACCTTTTGTGTTTTCTTTTGTTTTGGCCCAGACCTGTGACTTCATTGAACAGGACCTAAACACAGGTCTTATTTACTCCAAAACTGGCTTTCAGGTGGTTCCTCAGAGGCACTGTATAGTAGATAATCACTTTTGAGTCATAGAACTATTATCCTCCTCCCTGAATTCATTTTTTTTTAGGTTCTCAGTTAAGCTATGGAGTTTGTGATTTATACTTTCAGGTGGTATGTTCTATTAATAGAAAATTTGTCAAATATTTTAATTACTGAGTATGTCTTATGTTTCTCCCTCCATGTCATATATAATGTTTATAAACTAAAATATTTTTCTTCTTTTTCTTCCCTCTTTTTTCCTTTTTTCTGACTATATTATTTTTGTTGAGTGCCTCATGTTTCAGATCATTCACATTTACAACACTGGTATCATCCTTTATTATTTACTCTTCCTCCCCCCACACACCCTATCAGTTGCCAAATCTTGTAATGTCTTGCTACAGTATATCTCTCAAGTCTTTCTTCTTTTCTACTGATACAGCCACCACCCTAGTTCAAATTCTTGTCCCTTCTTCACTAGACTATTGCATTAGATACCTTAGTGGTCTCTGTGCTTGAAATCTTTCTTCTTGTAACCTATCCTCCACACAGCTGATAGAGTGATTTTCTTAAAGCACAGGTCTGACCATGTTATTCCTTTACTCAAGAAACTGTGCTTTGGCTTCGTACTACAGCTAGAGTCAAATACAAACCTTTCACAACTTGGGCCTCCCAACTATAATTTCCTTTCCTGGTTTATTACATGTTATTCCCCTTCATATACTGTTTGATCCAGCCAAGCTGTCTTTCTGTTCCCGTTGCATCCCCCTCCTCCCCCCCGTGCCTTTACCCCCTGCCTGGAATGCACTTTCCATTCAGCTCTGCATCTGTCATATTCTACATGCAGACTTTCCTGATCTCCCCAGCTGATAATGCCTCCCAACTTAATAAAATTATCTTGTATTAATATATTTATTTTATATTTTTTTCACATACTTATACATGTACATATCCGTGACAGAATAGAGCTCCTTGAAGACAGAGACTACTTTCATCTTTATATTTGTGTCTTCTTTGTGTTTCACTTTGAATCCCCATTACTCAGATAAGTTCCTGGTCCTTAGTAGTATGCTAACTGTGAGTGTTACCAACTGAACAATAATTTTATTCCTTTCAGGCTCCACGTGCTAAAATGAACCAGCAGCGTTCCAGGAGGTTTAGAGCATCAAAGGAAGGAATGGAAGCAACTATAGAGAAGCAGCGAGTCAGGGAAGAAATACTGTCAAAAGGTTAATAATTTTTTGTTAAATTTCATTTTTCTTTTAGCTGTTCACTCATAAGAGATTTTACTAATTCTTAGCAAGTAAATGTTTTTCCTTAAGTTTAAAATTCATCAAAGGGTAAACTTGAAACACTTTAAAGTCACATTTGGCCTTTGGGAACAAGTTGTATTGCTTCCTCTTTTAAGCCAGTTGAAAATCTCTCATGTCATTTATTATCTCTACCTTATTTTTCACTGTAGTTTACTATTAAGTTAGGAACAGAATTCTTGTTGACATTGTGATATTATTTTGGTTTTTTGAGAAGCTTTGGCAAATCTTAAGTCTCTCTTTGTGGTGTAAAGAAGGGTTTGTCTCTGTGTGGAATGAATATTTTAAGTTCTTCGCTCTTCCAAGTTGTTCTTTGTGCGGATTGTCACCAGCTACAATGATTTATCCTATTTCTAAAAACCTGTAGATGGGCATGCATGTGTGTGAACACACACATTAAAATAGAGGGTGAGGTATATAAATACACACACACACACACACAGAGTGTGTGTGTAAGGAAGGGTGTGCTCTTGTTGGTTCTGTTACCTGATGAATTAGAAATTCAGGCCAGTAGCTTAGAGGAAATGGATACGGTAACAACAGTAAACTTAGAAACCTCTAAAATAAGTTTGAACTCTAGTTTTGGGTTCTTCCTACTATACAGCAAGAGCTATGCCAATGGGTAGTTTTTTTTTTTTTTGATTGTACCTTATGTTTCAATTTTCTTTATGTTAAATTTATATGTTAACTTTGCCAAAGTATTGTTTCCCATCTAGCCTGTGTGTGTGTGTGTGTGTGTGTGTGTGTGTATATATGTGACACTGTCTCTTGACTTTATTGATATCTTTGTTGTCTTTGTGTTACATGGTTACATTTGTTTTTAAAAATAACATGAATTAAGCATTTGTAATACCTTAAGAGAAAGCTGATCACTAGTATAGAGAGAAAATACCAGTCAGAAAAGGGCAAAACGAAATGATAGTGGTTAGAGTGCACCAGCCCTGAAGTCAGGAGGATCTGAGTCCAAATCCAGCCTCAGACACTTACTAGCAGTGTGACTCTGAGCAAGTCACTTAACTCCTATTGTCTCAAAAAAAAAAAAGAAATGATAAATTCAGACAGAATTATTAACTTGTGATTAACTCAGCTTTTCATATTTGCTTGGCAAAGTACATTTATCTGAATTTAATGTTTATAGCATGTAGGTACATGCCATTTAAGCAATATGCATAATTTTATTTGCTCAACATGAAGGATTTATTGATGTTATTAAATATTTGGATTTTTTGTGTACTACATATTTTAATGTAGTCTTGTCAAAGCTATTAATCTATTTTTGGTGGAGATTTTTTAAAATGGTAAATGACTTGAGATCAAGGGGTTCAGTTTCTTTGTGTTACACATTTTGGTCTTTAATATTTTGTTAATTATTCAGCTGTTCAAACCAATTTTTTAATGTGGGAACAAAACATTTCTCTTTCCCAGGTGGCTTTCTTCCTCCAGAAGAGATTAAAGAAAGATTTGACAGCAATTGTATTACACCAGTAAGTAGTCGTGTACTTTTCTAGCTATTGCTAACTTTAAAATGACAGGTTAACATATTTTCTTCTGTTTCTTTTAGGGAACTGAGTTCATGGACAATCTTGCTAAATGCCTTCGATATTACATTGCTGATCGTTTAAATAATGACCCTGGGTGGAAAAATTTGACAGTAAGTTTCATATTTTGGTACTTGAATCAAGTTTGGGGTGATTGTATTTGTCTGGACTTTGGTGGGATTCAACAGAGAGAAGAAGACTGTGTGTGTGTGTTGGGGGTGGGGCGGGATTGAACAAAGGAGGAGGAAGAAAGAGAGAATTTGCATGTACACATGTATTTCTCTCTCTCCCCACTTCTACCCCAACATTTAAATAATGTCAGAAGAAAAATAAAGCTTATATGTAGTTGCTATAAACGGGTGTTTGGATGGGTAAGTTAGAGTGCTTTTTATTGGAAAGGTCAGAATTTCTATAATGAGTGACAGTTTAAATTTCTCTCTAGAGATGTATTTCAACATCGTATCATCATTTCTTGGAGCCATTAAATAATCCCATTTATTTAAAACAATTATCTTAAAGGGCAGAGTAAAGTAAAATATCAGGATAATAGAGTTGCCTATAATTAGAGACATAATAAAAGCCCATAAGATAGAGATTAATTAGATTTGGACATAAGTAGGTGCCTATATTTTGATTGCCTTAACTTGTCATAACTTGTAGACAATTTGATACCAAACTAGTAAAAATACATATTTACGAACTTGCATTTATGGCTACATAACTATATATACTTATATTTTCTGTCATATTGTAGATTAGGAAGGGTGCCCTGTTTTACTTATATTTACTTTAAGAATCCATAATTTCATTGTTAAGGATATTCCTTAATAATGAGTTTTATGCAGTACTTTTAAGTGTTTTGCAAAGTGTTCTACATCCACTGTCTCATTTAAGCCTCATAGACACCTTACGAAGTAGATACTTCAGATATTATTCCTATTTTATGATACAGAAACTAGCTCAGATAGGCTAAATGATTGCTTATAGCCGTGTGGCTGGTGGCAGAGGTAGGAATTGAACTGCAGTCTTCCTAATTCCAAGTCTGGCACTCTAGCCAATATACCACAGTACCTTTCCTGTGCACTATTGCAAATTATAGCCCTTCCTTTGCTTAATAGATAGTTTTAATGAGTTGCTGTAGTATGTTACAGTCATTTCTTGGTTTGAAGTCTGAGATTTTCCTTGCCAGAACTTAACAAAGTTGGCACTTAGGTACATATCCTTTACTTAAATGAATGCAGGAAATGTATAGTAAATGTCCTATCTTCTGATAATACAGAATCACAGAATTTGAAAGTAGAAGCGGACATTAGGAGTCACCTTGCCCTAGCTATACACAGAAGGAATCTTCACTGTAACATTGGCAAGTAGTTTTGCAGTCTCTCCATAAAGACCTTTGAGGAGAGCAAACTCTGAAGCCAAGCCATTCCACTTCTCTATAGCTCTAATTGTTAGGACGATTTTTCCTCAAATCAAGCATAAATTTTCCTTTTTGTAATTTCTACCCGTTACTTATGGTTCTGTCCTTTGGGGCCAAGCAGAAAAATGTAAGTGTTCCACATGATAGCATTTCAGATGCTTGAGAGGTATATCAACTTTCTCTCTGCCCCTCATACCCCAGCGTCTTCTCATTTCTAGGCTGAACATTCCTAATTCTTTCAACTGATTCTCTTTTGACATGGACTGAAAGGCCTTCACCATCCTGGTTGTTTTCTAACTATGATACCCAGAAATGAATACAAGACTCCAACTGAGGTCTGACAACAGCTGAGTACAGTGAGATTATTATCTCCCTATTCTTGGAAGAGCTGCTCCCTATAATGCAGCCTAAGACCATATTGACATTTTTGGTTCTCATAATATACTCCTGATTGATAATGAGCTTATAGTCCACTAAAACCCCTACAACATTTTCAGCCCATCTAATTGCATCTAATCATGCCTCCTCTATTCCAAACTTGTGAAGCTGATTTATGTACTCAAATATAAGACTTCACATTTGTCCCTGTTGAATTTCATCTTGATAAATTCAGCTCAATACAAAGTCCTTTGTTTTATGACTGTTACCCACTATGCTAGCTGTCCCTCCCAAATGTGTGTCATGTTTAAATTTAATGAATGTGTCTTTATCCAAGTCATTGATAAACCTGTTAACATCAAAGAGCCAAGCACAGATCCTTGAGGCACTCCACTAGGGTGGGAGGGAGAACCACCAGCTTGACATTGAGCCAGTAACAATTACTCTTGTGGTCTAGCCATCCATTCAGGTCCATATCCATCTAATTGGATCATTATCTAATCCATATCTCTCCATTTTCTTCATGAGGTAGTATGAAACATGTTGTCAAAAGCTTCGCTAAACTCTAGGTAAACTATAGCATTTCCCTCATCTGCTAGTTTAGTAATCCTGTCAAAGAAGAATCTAAAATCAGACTAGCAAGCCCTGGAAGTTCTTGAAGATATGCTGCCTCTTTATAACCTCTTTTTCTGCAGTCATTTCTTAATTACCAATTCTAGAGGTTTTTTTAGGAGTCAAAGTCAAAATCACTAACCTCTTTTTTCTCCCCCTCATTTTTGAAAATTGAGACAGTTGCCTTTCTCTGATCCTGTTTCCATGTTCTTTCAAATATCATTGACTGAGCAATAGCATCCAGTTCTTTCAGGATCCAAGGATATAGTTCATCTGGGCCAGGTGATTTGAATATTAAGGGATGCTCTCCTCTTATATCGGGTACCAATTTTTGTTCTTTTGTTCCCAGCGTAAAAGTATTTCTCTTTTGCAGAGCAAACAGAAACAAAATTAGAATTGAACAACTTTGTCTCCTCACCTTTGTGAGTTGTTAGAGACCCATCTACCTCAAAATGTTCCTCCTTTGATTTTGTTTTTCTCCCAGTACACCTTTTAAAATCCCTCTCTGTTTTTCTTGGCTTTCTTTTCCAGCCTCAATTTATCCTGAATGTCAGCATTCCTTATACTTTTACAGGTGCATGTTGAATTTTTGTATTCATCTTATGTTACAGTATGAACATTGTACATTTCTTTTCAAAATCCTACTTGGTTAGTGAGTTCGTGTATCAACATCAGTCTTATCAGACAAATCCACTTTTCTTCCTCATTAGAATTGTTAAAAATAGACTGGGAATTTTTGCGAGCTGGTCATTTTTTTAAGTGAGTACCATTATTTGAAAGGCAGATAGCTAGCTGTATAGAACATCTCTTAAGTGCTTACTGTATTCCAGGTACTGTGCTAAGTACTGGAAATACAAATAAAATAAAGAAAATATTGTGCCTAACTTCTTAATGGGAGAAGACAACACATAAAGAGAGCTAAAAAGGAGGTAGGATGTCCACTTGAGGGAAGGTGGAAAAGTCTAGAGAGTCAAGAGTAGTGCCAAAAGAGAGTTGAGCATGGATGGCCTGAGCCCATCATGAAATAACGATTCTAGAGAGGAACTCCCCAATCAGAAAGGATTCAGGGGTGGAGGCACTTCAGGGTGAGAAGGTGGTTGGTGAAGGGGTGCCATGAAACCAAAAAATCATGAGTGAAGTTGAGAGAGGAGATACTTTGAGTAACTTGAAATGTCATTAAGCCCCCTTATATAAAATAATTTGACTACAGAACAAATTGATAAATTAATTCTGAGTCAGACTGTTTACTGATTGATGTCTATTTAGGTCAAATGTGGTAGGTTTTGTCTTTTAAGAAATAAAATGGCATCAATTCTGAAAAGTTCAGGGTCATCCTTTAGTAACAGGGTCTTAAATGATTATAATTATCTTAGAAGTGATCAATTCAGACTAAAATATAAGTTTAGATTTATTCTCTTTTCAAAGGAAAGAAGAGAATGGATTAATTGTATAAGTTTTAAGTACATTTTATTTTACAGGTTATTTTATCTGATGCTAGTGCTCCTGGTGAAGGGGAACATAAAATCATGGATTATATTAGAAGACAAAGAGGTAAAACACAATTGTAAATGTTTTATAAAGTTATTTTATTGAAATGTTGACTGAGACGAACTTGGATAAATATGTAAAAATTTTTTGCTTTTGCCTAGCTCAACCTAACCATGACCCAAATACTCATCATTGCTTATGTGGAGCAGATGGTAAGTTCCTTGTTGCATGATTTTTCCTGATTGAATCTTTGAAAGCTGATAGTCTTTTTTTTTTTTTTAAAGGCAGGAAGTGAACTTGATGCATGTGACACTTGTAGGCTTCACATGTCTTGTCAAAACACTTTAATTTTTACAATCTTTCTTTTTTCCTTTTAGGAAACTTTACTTTAAAGTAATCCTAAGTAACAATTTATTTTTCAAGCCTACTACAGTTGTATTTTTGAAAGATGTACTTAGTAGTTAATACATTCATCTTTCTTTAGACTGTCAGAATGTTTTGTGAAGTGTAGAAAAGTGCAAGCTTAGGACAAGTTGGGGAAAGCATGGTTAGACAGAAGTTTGTCTGAAAAAGCTTGGGGGGGGGTGGTTAGTGGAATGCCAATATTAGCCAGCAGTGTAGAGTAGAAGCCAAAAGACCTAATGTGATCTTGAGTTACAATAAGAGAAGTGTGACTTACATGATAAGGAAGTGATCTTTCCTTGTAAGCTGCTGAGTTCAGGCCAGAATGGGGGATTTTGTTCCATTCTGTTCACAGTTTAGAATGGGGTATTGGTAAACTTTAGACCATCCACAGGAGGTTAACTAGATGGTGAAGGGCTTTGAGTGTTGTATCAAACTTGGCTGAAGGTACTGGGGATGTGGAACCTAAGTAAAAGGAGATTAAAGAAGGTCTTGATGGTCTTAAGTTTTAATATTAGTAGGACTCTCATGTGGAAGAAGGATTTGATTTGTCCTGTTTGACCCAGAGGGCAGAACTGAAAATGGATAGAAGTTGAAGAATGGCAAATCTAAGTTTGTATCAGGAAAAAAACTTCCTAACAATTAGTACTGTCCAAAGTAGAATGACCTACCATAGGAGACAGTGAATTTCCCCTCATTGGAGTTCTTCAAGCAGAGGCTAGAAGACCACTTATTGGTTAAGTTTTTGTAGTGATTACTTTGGGTATGGATTAGGCTAGGTGACTATTGATGTCATTTCTTACTGTAAAATTGTGTAATAATGTTAATTATTGTTGAAAACCTAATTTTCTTGTTATCTTAGGGGGACAGGGATTTATTGTCATTTGTAAATAATGCAAAAGTCCTAATCGTTTCTAATTTTTGTTGGTTTTTTTGTGTGTTTTTATTTGATAGCTGATCTCATTATGCTTGGACTTGCCACACATGAGCCAAACTTTACAATTATTAGGGAAGAATTCAAACCCAACAAGCCAAAACCATGTGGTCTTTGTAATCAGCTCGGGCATGAGGTCAAAGACTGCCAGGGTTTGCCAAGGGAAAAACAGGGAGAGGTAAGGGCTTCAGAATTCTTTCTTTTTGAATTAGAAAACAGTTGTTTGAGCACTTTTTCTGTGATCACTTACTGAAGTGTCTTTGAATGATAAACTTCTGTGTTAGTATCTTAATAACTTTACAATTCTGGTGAGGCTAAGGTGTAAAATATAAGAGCACAAACATGAGGATTACTAATACTTTACTAAATGGTCCTATAGCAGTTACTTGATATTTCTTCTCTCCTCCCTCCCCATCCCCAAATTAAAAATGACTGTTTGAAGGAACTGCTTTTAGGGCTTTTATTTTTACTAAAGGTTTGAAATTGTGGGGCAGGGGTATTTGTGCTGACAGTCAAGTCCCTGAGCTTTGGCAGGATTCGCCTGACTGCAATATTCCTATGATAGGGATGCTAGCTAAATATGGAAAGAAGAATGTGTTAACTATGTAGGTCTTGCTAAGTAAGCTTAGGAATCCTGCTTTAAACGAACTACAGTGAACCACTAAACAATAGTTTTAGTTTATTGAACTAAAATGAGTTTTGATGCCCAAACTCATTGAAAGGGAATTCTGCCATAATTAGGAAAATACCAGCTGTAAAGAAGAACAAGTTTTTAAAACATCAGTACTTTCTTTCACTTAAAGCTTTTAACTTAGAAAATATCATTTTTAGAGAATATACTTTGAGAATATATTCTTTTGGCAATGGCCAAGGTTTAAAGTAAACATGTTTGGAATTGCACATGTATAACCTGTATCAGATTGCTTGTCATGTTGGGGAGGGAGGGAGAAAAATTTGGAACTCGAAATTTTATAAAAAATGAATGTTGAAAATTATCTTTACATGTAAATGCAAAAAATAAAGTACTGTTTGCTAAAAAAGCAAACGTTTGGAATTAATAACAACTCATTTCTTACAGCATGATCAGTTTGAAGAAAGTCTTCCTGCTTCAGAAGGAGAGTTTATCTACATCCGGCTAAATGTTCTTCGTGAGGTATACAGAAATAATCATTGGAATTGTAATTTGAATGATTTGTTTTTTACTATCTTTAATTGTTATCCTTCTGTTGTGTTTTTCGTGTAGTATTTAGAAAGAGAATTAACTATGGCCAGCCTGCCATTTACTTTTGATATTGAGAGGAGCATTGATGACTGGGTTTTCATGTGTTTCTTTGTGGGAAATGACTTCCTTCCACATTTGCCATCTTTGGAGATTAGGTATGTAAATTTCAGTGGCATTGCATGAATGACATTTTACATTTTTCTGTATGTATTGAGTAAAATAGTCTTAATGCATGTTTCTTGATTATAGGGAAGGAGCAATTGACCGTTTAGTTAATATATACAAAAATGTGGTACATAAAACAGGGGTAAGTTCCAGATTGAAAAATTTCTAAAAATACATATTTGTTCTTTGAAGTAGATAATTTTACATTTTTTTTTTGGTCACTTTCAGGGGTACCTTACAGAGAGTGGTTATGTCAATCTACAGAGAGTACAAATGATCATGTTAGCTGTTGGTGAAGTTGAAGATAGCATTTTTAAAAAGAGAAAGGATGATGAGGTAAAATAGTTTTTTGCAGTAGCTAAATTGCCTTATGTCCTCAATAGAATATATTTTGTCATGATAATAACACTTTGGAATCCATTTCTGTACTGTAACATTGGATCAAAAATTATTAGTGACTAAATTTTTAGAATGTGATGTTGTGATGGAGTTTATCTTAACATTCATGACACATGACTGCTTCAGAAGCTCGCCCTTATTTTTGGTTTTCTTTTTTTCTCGTTACTTTTCCTCATAAAGGAAAGTTGTATAATTACATGAATATAGTATGCAGAATCAGCATTCAAGACCAGAGCTATGTGGAGAATTGTTCTAGCACCTAGATGTAGAGAATAGAGAATGTCCTTTATTGAACCTGGAGGCAGGAAAACCTGAGTTGAAATCTCAAACATAACCTCTCTCTGCTTCACTTTCCTCATCTGTAAAATGGAGATGTTTATAAGAGCACCTAGATCTTGGAGCTGTTATAAGAATCAAATGAGATGATATTTGTGAAGTGCTTTGCAAACTCTAAAGTGATACATAAATGCTAGTTATCATTACAGTGATGATGGTGTAGTAGAGTCAAAGCAGAATCACCTAGCAAGAGATTTGGGGATAGAGAGTTACCTGTATCATCTGTATTTACAAAGGATATCCTTCATGGTCCTTAAAGTGTTAAAGTAGCAGCTTACTTTAAAACGATTGGGAAAGAACAGAGTACCTATAAAAGATGGCAGCACTAATAGGACCTAGATAACCTGGTTTAAACACATCTCTAATTTGTTAGACTTGATTTCAGTTTGTGTAGATGATGTGTTGTTTAAAAAGAAAGTTTTTTTAAGATAATTTAAAATACCTGGTTTCTCCAAAAGGCAAATGATTATTAAAAGGAAATTGAAGCATACAGGTTAAGTGACTTGCCAAAGGTCACACAGCTAGTAAGTTTCTGAGACTGAATTTGAACTCAGGTCTTCCTGTCTCCAGGTTGAATGTGCCTTTGCCACGTCACTCAGCTGCCTCTAGATTGGGTTGAATTTGGACAGAAAAAGTGGTGCCCTGATAACAACACAAACTACTGCTTTGTTACTCATAACAGACTGCCTTTCCATTTTCTAAGATTTACTGTTTGGCAACTAACTGGGGAGGGTAGTGAAGGGTTGCATTATAATATCTCCTTTCCAAATAGCCAGAAGATAAGTTTTAGTACTATCAAGAAATATTTTTCATGTTTAAAAATTAAATGAGAGGACAAACATCATCTGGGGACTGTATGTCTTATGGAACAATCATTTTAAAAATGTACACTGTTATAAATTGTTAACCGCTAGTCTGCCTTTTGGTGCTGCTATGTGTGCCTAACCAAATATTGTGTTTAATAGCATTATGTACATTGCAATGCATGTAAAATGAGAGTAATTAACATGTATAAGCTTTTTAAATACTCCTATTTATATTGTATGTAATGTAGCTAATTGCATCAGTAACGTTAAATATTTGAGGTATTTGAGCATTTTCACTTTGAGGGGCAAAGTGGCATTGGGCACTAGTTATATTTTGAACTTAACAAAGAGCTTAACATCTTACTTTTTAGAGTTATATATATTTCAATAAAACAAAGAAGAGCTATAGTCATGATTTGTAAAATTGGTTAGGCAGATCAGGGTAGCGAGATCCTCTCTTTTTCCTTTTAGTTCTACTACATTTTTGGTATAGAAGGGAAAATATTTGGTCATGAATGCTTCATTTATTTCCCTACTTTTCATTGCCTGCTATCTCAGATGTATTGTGAAATATTAGGAAAGTCCTAAATGCCTTTTTAATTTTCTGTTGCTAATCATCTTACATTTTTTATTTTTCCGAAAGTTATTATTTGTTTTTAATTTTCAACATTCACTTTTATAAGATTTTGAGTTCTAAATTCCCTCCTTTCCTGCTTCCCAAGACAGCATGCAATCTGATATAGGCTATACATGTACAATCATATAATCATCTTAGTTTTTAAGATTTATGTCTTGTCTCAGAAGCCATAAACTTCATAATCATTTATGCCATATTTTTCTGTATCTGCTTCAGGTTGGTGTAGGACAAAAGTTATGCCTGAGCTTAAATTTAGAATTATAGAAACCATCCAGAGCAGTGATAGCTAGGTGGCATTATCAAGGTCTCAATATTTAAGATTTCTCTCTAAAATTCCTAAATTATACTAGGTAATAATAGAATAATTTAAATGTTATGCTTTGTTTTAGGAAAGTTTTAAAAGAAGGCAAAAAGAAAAAAGAAAAAGAATGAAGGTAAGTCTTATAATATTCCTTAAGCATAGTATTGGCAGAAAATTAGAATCACTTTCGTATTTTTTCCACTAGGCCTCAGCAGCAGTGTTTGGCCAAGAGTGTGCCTACACCAGGTCCCCCTTAAAGAAATAAATAGTGATAAGCTGAGTTGCCTTTTATTCTTTTGCAGATTGCTTACACCCTACTGGTCTTCATATCATCCATGTCTCTTTATCCTCTATTAATTCTCTGCTTAAAAATCTCCATTGGGCCTCCTTGGGTGCAGAGTAAAGTCTAATCTCTGACTGTTCAGAACCTCTATGATATTTCCCCACTTTACTTATCTACCCTCATTTTCTCCTATTCCCCAACATGAATCCTTTATTTTTAGTCAAGACTCTTTCCTGACTATTAAATGGATCCTGTTCATTATTGGAATGTCCTTCTCTTCTATCTAAATCCTACTTGACCTTCAAGATCCTTATCTCTCTTCTCTTTTTCAGTGGTGGGGGGAACCTGCAATTTTGAGGCTGGGGGTTCCCCGCCCCTGTGACTTAGACTATTCCTGTGTTTATTGATCTTATACTTTTCTGGTGAACACTGTATTGTTGTCTGAATAGCTCATTTTATATCTTAATTATACACTCCTTGCGTTATTACCTTATTTCCCCATGTATAAGATGCACCTTAAATTTGGGGCCCGAAATTTGAAAAAAAATGTATTACATAAAGTTATTGAACTCAAGTTTTATTCATTTGCTCATAGCTTTCAGGCATCTTTTGGGCAAGTCTGGTGCGTGATGCATGCTTAGTCCATTCCATTTCATGAACCTGAAGCACCAATCAGTAACTTATTTTTCTTCAGCAATTCTTCTTGCCTCATGCTGAACCATCTTTGTGGACACAGGAATTTCGATTGCCCTTTGCTCTTCAATCCATATCTTCAATTCCCTCTCTAAATCAGGCCATTTTGCTGACTTGCCTCTCATGGCCTTCTTCTGTCATGGCGTTTTCAGTAGGGTTTCTTCTTCCCGTAGTCAGTCTTGGTTTGTTATCTCAGTTAGAGGAGGATCAAACTTACATTCAGCAGCACGATTTCCATTTACTTTTGTGAACTGGATCACTTTTAGCTTGAATTCAGCACTGCATGAAAATCTTTTCTGAGCCATTTCTGGGCAGAACGTGGCAAAACATAACCTAATATACCGGTAACAAATGTGAAACAATGAGCGCAAAGACAACAAGAGCGAAAAATCGGGAAATGCAAGTAAAAAAATCTACAACAATGAGCGTAAAAACAAGCGGGAAAAAGTGGGAAAGGCAAGTAAAAAAATCTACAACAACTGTATAAGACGCACCCAGTTTTTAGACCCCAAATTTTTCCAGAAAGGGTGCGTCTTATAAATGGGGAAATATGGTACCTGTTTTCCATGTATGGATGTCTTGAGAGGCACCATAATATAGTGGATAGAGGTCAAGTCTTGGAATCAGAAAGACCTAGGTTCATGTCTTGTGTTTGACACATGTTATCTATATGACCATGGACAACTCTTTTAACCTTTCAAGGCCCTGGAGCAAGATTGTAAGTTGTAGAGCAGTTGTACTCTGCATTAATAGAGGAAATTCCCTACACTGATGAAAAAAATTTATCCCAAGAACATTTAAGTATGAAAATGGAAGGAGAACCATAAGCTCAAGAAAAATAGGAAATATCTGCAGAGATTTTATAATGAACTCTTTACCATCAAGCACAGTGGAGATACCTACTGCACTTGGACTATAACGTCACAGTTTTATAAGGGAGGTAGAAATAGTATTAAAGAGAGTAAAGAATGGAAAACAGCCAAATTGAACCAATGTATGAACCAATAGAAGATGTATGCTTGAGGCAACATGATTGTGAGGCATTGGTTTATTAAGCTCCTTCTATATGCAAAACACTATAAAGGAGAGGAAGATAACAAAGGAATGGAAAACATCTCAAATCTCAGGAATACCAAAAAAAGGCATCTGAGAGACCATTATAACAGTCATAATATACAAGCATTATTAATTGCTTGCTATGTACTAAGTGCTGGGGATATGAAGAAAGACAAAAAATAGTCCCTGACCTCAAGAATATTATAGTTGAATGAAGGAGATTATATGTAAACTGCTATATACAAATGAGATCTATACAGAATAAACTGGAGATAATCCCAGAGATAAGGCACAAAGATTAAGGAAGACTAGAAAGGCTTCTTAAGGAAGGTGGAATTTAAGTTGAGACTTGAAGGAATCCAGGAGGCATATATGAGTAAGGTATAAGAAATCTGGAAAAATAGGAAGAGGCCAACTTAAGGAGGCCTTTAAAAGCCAAATGGAGGATTTTATTATTGATCTTCTAGGTGACAGGGAACCATTGGAATTATTGAATGAGAGAGTATCATGGTCAGATAAATTGAGCAGAGGGTGGATTGGAGTGGGAGAGAGACTTGAGGGAGGGAGGCTAACCAGCACAGTATTGCAGTAGTCCAGGTATGAAGGGATGAGGAACTGCAGCAGGATGGTTGCGTTGTCAGAGGAGAGAATAGCTGGTATAAGAGATTTTTACAAATGTGGAAATGACAGAACTTGGCCACTTGATGGATGTGGGGGGATGACAGTGTAAAGAGTCAAGGATGACACTTATATTGCAATCCTAGGTATTTGGATGGATGGTGGTACCCTTGAAAGTAATAGGGAAGTAAAAGGGGAGGATTTGGGGACGATGGGGTTCAGTTTTGAACTTAATGAGTTTAAGATGTCTACAGCAATTTCAATTCAATATATCCAATAGGCAGTTGGAGATAGGAGACCAAAGGTCAGGAGAGAAGTTAGGACTGAACAGATAGATTGTGCCCAATTGAGAGGTGATGAGGACTTGAATAAGTAGTGTGGTCTAATAAAGTGGAGTTAAGAGAAGCAGATTAGATGAGACTTGCTGCTGATAAGTTTTATGTGAGGAAATAGAAAGACTTCAGAGATAGCTATGATGTGTCGATAATGGTAGTGCTACCATAGAGATCTTCAAGGTTTACAAAGCTCTTTATGTATATTATTTCATTTCAGTATCACAAGAGCCTTGTGAGTTGTATTGCTGGTATTATTTCATTTTACAGATGAAGAAACTCAGAATAAAAATAAGGAAACTTGGAGAATGGGCTATTTTATAGCAAAACATATAAAGAATACCATTTTGAGACCACTGAATTTAAGACCTTTATACAACATCCACATGGAGACAGCAGTTTGTAACTTCTACAGTATTGAAGTTTAGGGGAGAAATGAAAGCTACATATGTAATGTTAGATTCATATGCATAGAAAGGAAAATTGAACTTACTCAGTTCCAAGGAAACCACCAAGAGTCCCATAGAAAAAGAAGAGAAGAGGGCTCAGGATAGAGCCTTGTGGGACACTCTTATCTAGAGAGTAAGATTTGAAAGGTACCCTAACAAAAAAACCAGGAAGAAACCAAGAGAGATCAGTGCCATAGAACAAATTCGAAGGCCGGAGATATTACCCATTTTTATGCTATACGTCCTTTGGCAATCTATTGAAACATGGACTCTGCAAAATGTTTTTAAAACAAAGGATTACAAAACAAGCCAAATATATTAAAATTTAGATACCAAAATATTTTAAAGCAAGCTAATACCTTGCCTTAGAGTGCGGTTTCCCTCTACTATGAGTTTACTGATCTTGATTTTTATTTTAACATATATGTGTATTTCTATTCTTGATAGAGGGATCAGCTAGCTTTTGTTCCTAGTGGAATTTTAACCCCTCAAGCCTTGGGTGCAAGAAATTCACACGGATCTCAAGTAGCCAGTAATCCAAGACAAGCAGCCTATGAAATGAGAATGCACAATAACTCTGTAAGTAACTATTCTTCCTTTGCCCCATAGGCGTGTAGTAAATAATCAATCTATGTAGTAGTAATTGCTTGAAATTGTTGGTATAATACAGATCTTATTAATTATTGGAGAAATTTTTCTTAATTTTCCCACTTAAAATCAAGTTTTTTCCTGTTAATTGTCCAGTTTTAATATATATTTCGTTCGTATTAACCTTATATATGTGAGAGGTAGTGGGACAGAGTGAATAAAGAGTCAGCGCTTCAGGTTAGGAAGTTCAAGTTCTACCTCTTGTATGCACTGACTGTTTAGGGCCTGGGAAAATCATTTGACCTTTGTGTTAGGCCACTCTCTAAAGCTCTAAGTTGCAGAACAGTTGCTGATGTGTAGAGGAAGTTCTTAGCCAGCACCCTATAAAGATGAATTTGTAGGTCTGGTCTCATTCTATCCTGATTCAGATACCCACATTTTAAAGAGTATTACAAAAAATATTACAAAGTGGTACTAATGAATTTGAGCAAGCCACAATGGAGTGTATGCTACTGGTTGTCACCTCTTAAAAGAATGTGGGAAGTGGAGTAAGTAAGGTTGTCAGCTTCCAACAGTATCAGAGAAGGGAGGTTTCCATGCTTTTCCTGGGTCTTTTCTTATTTCTAGAAGTCTCTTAAAAATTCATCACTACAGACATAATAGGATAACTTGAAATAATTTCCTCTGAAAGTTTACTTTTGTGGGGAAAAATTCTTAAGTATTCTTTGGGAAAAAGTTTATTAATGTGGTGAGGGGGGTGAGAGTTAGGAAAAGGTATATCATAATGTGAAAAAAACCAAACATTTTTTGTATTAGCTTTCAGTAAGTTAGTGATTTGTGATCTAGATCCAAGAATACTGCTTGGATAAGGGAATGAGGAGGAGACATGTTTGAACAGTGGTTCTCCCACACTTCCAGTTTTTGTTATGTAAGGTTTGAGCCTAGTTCCTTAACGCTTGCCATATTATGTTTAAGGCAAATGCTTTAAAAAAATAAAACCTAGCATATCAAGCTTTCTTGTTCTAGTTGTTTATTCACTAGTACTTGTAATATTTCTTCAAAGGCTAGCTCCAGTATGGAGAACTTTTGATATAAAGGGATATTATTCAATCTGTGTTAAATGAAATTCAGAATAGTGTTATCTTGAGGTACCTATAGTTGTTGTTCTGGTATTGTATCTGCTTCTTCTGGCTTATCCTCTAGAGCTTTAGAACTTAATCTTTGAATAAACTTTTGATTCTTGTGAAGAGTGTAACAGAGAGGTTAAAAAAAAATACTACTTTGAGACATCTGGAGGTGATTCAGACAGAGCATTCTTTCCTTTAAAATAGGATTCCTAATTTTTTTTTTTATTGAAAAATGTAAATTTCACATTTTTTTCTGAAAAAGTAAAAATCATTGTTAGCTCATGGACTGTATAAAACAAAAACAAATTTGGCCCTCTGCCCATAGTTTGCCATTCTGCCAACCCTTGCTCAAAAAGATTGAAAAAAAATGAGGATGAGAAAGACAACTGCTAGTAAAGCAGCATCAGAGAAGGGATGTTTCCATGCTTTTCCTGGGTCTTTGACACACAAATAAATGGAAGGTCATTTAAAGAGGGAGAAAGCACTAATAACTTGAGGTGGATCAGCAAAGCTTTTATATAGAAGGTGACTACCACCCAATTTGAGTCTTGAAGAGAACTAGAGATTATAAGGGAATACGTTGCAGGAATAAGAGGCAATCTCACACAAAGAGATGTACTGCTGAATTCTGGTAATGACTTGTAGAGCAGTTTAGTTGGAACTTAAACAAAGTAACAGCAATAAATCTGGAAAGGCGAGCCACTCCCCCACCCTTGGTCTTGTTTAATAGAATTATTTGCTTAATGAAACCATGTTCCTTAGGGGGGGATCTTAAGGCTAGGATCTTGAATGCAATTTATTAAGTGACTGGATAGGTACTAAGAATATTTTCAATAAATTAGATCATATCAAATAACCTAGAGGCAGCAGTGTCATAACAGAAAGCACACTAAATTGGAATCAGAGCCCCTGGGTTCAGATTGTCCCTCTGCTACTTATTACCTTTGTGATATTAAGCAAATCACTTCGCCTCTGTGGGACTACTTTGTAGAAGGAGAGGTTTGGATTAGATTTCAAAAGTTCTTTGTAGCCCTAAAATTTTCTGGGTATTATAAAATATGAAACAAGAAAAATGTTGATACTTGTATTTGTTATTTTCTTCCTGTATTTTGTACTTTGGAAATTTTTATTTAACAAAGGTACACAAATGCCCAGTGTATATTCTAAGTACCTAGGACATTTTGGATTAAAAATTATTAACATGTAAATTGTGTTAGTTATAACTAATATTTTCATGAAATTGAAATTTTTACCCCTTGTATTATGTTTGTACTCTGATTTTATTGTAGTGCATTGCTATTATTTTCTTCTTTCAAAGATTGAGTTTTATTGAATTCTGTTCTTAATTGGTTTTTTCTGTGGAGAAATAAATTTAAAATTTTCTTTTTTGTAATCTATATCCTCTTACTCAAATTCTTGCAATTACGTCAAGGTATTTTTCGTTTAGTTAGCTTTGTGTTAAAGGAAAGTAATATTCCAAGACTTGTTTCCTTCTCAATTGTGTTTTTGTCCTGATTGACCTCAATTTGGGATACTTTAAATAATAATGAATTTAGGGACTGTTATAATTGCAACTTTGGATTTTTTGTGTGTGAGATGGGATGTTGTATCCTCTACTTTATTGGCCCAAACTGTCTACTAGGTGTTTAGAAGACTTTTATGAAGTTAATTATATAATAAAAGTAGCAATACCCTGCATGTTTGTAAGGCTTGTATTTAAAGTGAGTATTCAAACCTTTTATTTGTACTATAATAACTTTTGTCCCCAGAGTCCTTTAACATCTCCCAATACTAGTTTCACTTCTGATGGCTCCCCATCTCCAGGAGGAGGAATTAAGCGAAAAGCAGAAGATAGTGACAGTGAACCTGAGCCAGAGGATAACGTCAGGTGAAGCCATTTTTTTTGTAGCACTTTGTTAGCAAATTGCTGAAATAGATGCAGTCTAATTAATGCCATTTAGCTTAGAGCAGCAGTGCCTTCCGATGCTTTTCTGTGATCTTTTTATCCACCAGTAATTAATGTGGAGGGTTAGAATATTCCGTAAATTCCAGTGAGATGTGTAAGCTATAGCTGTTAAACCTAAGTATCTAGATTAGTATGCGTGCAGGTTTTCGTCCTCCAAGCCACTTCTCCCTTTGAGACCAGGCACTAGATTGGCTAGACGTTCAGTGTTTAGATTTGATTATGTGATCTGAATGTCACTGTTTTGAGATTGAATTTTTTAAGCTGTTTAACCCATAAAGTTCAGTTATCCTTAGATACATAATATAGCTGATTTTGATTATCTCAGTAGAATAACTCCTTTCAAAAAAGGTACAAAATCATGAATACTCAGAAGTGTACAATTGCATAAATTAAAATAACTTTTGAATTTTAATTCATAAATTGATTTATAAGCATGAACTTTGCTTTAATGTGAAGTTATTTCCTTGGTATGTACTTAATTTTTAAGAGTGTATTTTGATCAACAGTGTCTTGAATTTGAGGTTTTGATAGTCAGCATTGCTTTCAAAAATAAAACAAAACTTTGAAAATTCAAAGATAAAAGGCTAAAAATTTATATTTTTCAGAAAGAAAATATGTAAAACCTAACAAAGAGTAAAGTCCAACAGATTGCCTTTGGTTTTTAATCAACCATGAAAGTTGAGTTTTTTGGTGATTAGAAACTTGTTTGAAAATTCTGTCATTTGATAGTAGCAGACTCAGTATTCTATAATTAGAACCATCATTGAGCATTTGTTTATCACCCTACCTGACGTATCAGGATGTTACCACTTCTCTTCATAAGTATAGCAGTTTCTTACGGATTCTCTCATTTATAGCAGGTCAACCAGTAAGCATCAATAATAGCTTATTATATGTTTTTAGCTTTAAAATTAAGATTATTTTTAGTACTGGGTAGAAAATATTCCTAAATTTCTGCCAGTGTTTTAAGATTTTTTTTTTTGATCCTTAGCAGCAGTGGTAACGTTGATAGTCTGTTTTCACTCAGAGAAGATAAATATTGGCCATTTGTCCTTAAATATGTAAAAATGTGTAGTTAGTACACATTCACACAAATATTTTTAAATGTAGATATTAGAACAACATGCAAGTTGTTGATTTTTGTAATAGTTGGATTTTTGGGGGGGGGAGGGTACACTTTCTAAGTGTAAGATAAAAGTGGTATTTATGAGAATCTAATTTTTATATTAATTTCCAAAATTGATTAGGAAAATTGAGTTAAGAAAAATACCTCAAGAATTAGCCCTATGGGTACCTTGGAAGACACACTGGCTTCCTGATTTGGTGCAGTGATTTAAATAAGTATACAATGAATTGTCGATTGTACTTCAGTGCATTATCAGCTTTGAGGAATTAACTGCAATAACCTGAGGCCTCCTCATCCTCCTTTTCATACCTACAATAGCACTCAGCTGGTATTGGGGTGGGGCCTATGATAGAGTGAATTTACTTTTTAGTATATTCCAAAACCAATCATAAATTATTTTCATATGATTAATTATGTTGGGTTATCTGTTCCTTTTTCCAGTCTACTATATTATTAATCAAGATTGTCTTGGCATTCTTTTGTAACAGATTGAGCTTTGTGTACTAGTTTTTTATGCCAAAAGCAAATTTTGATTAAAAAGCCAAGGAACTTGGCTTACACGGTGCTTTTTATGGGTCTTAAAACCAGTATTATAATGGTTTGAATGAAATAAAAGGTTGCATTATTATTTTTGTAGTCACTTGTAGGATGGTCAAATACTGTGGACAATTGGGATTTTTAAAGAAATATGCAGTTATCTATTTTGGCATTGCAGCTTATATACTAAGTGTATCTACTCTTATGTTAAATTTCTTTGTTTTAGGATATTTAGACAGTTTTCATAATTAGCATCATAATTGAGCATAAATTAACTGCTTGGGTTTTAGGTTATGGGAATCTGGTTGGAAGCAACGGTATTATAAGAACAAATTTGATGTTGATGCGGCTGATGAGAAATTCCGTCGTAAAGTTGTGCAGTCTTATGTTGAAGGGCTATGTTGGGTTCTTCGATATTATTACCAGGTACTGAGATTTTTTTTTTCCAAATCTCTTAACTACTGATTTTAAGAAGATAATTTTTATATATTCTATTTACTGAAATGTATCTTAAAGCAAAACCTGTGGGCTTTTCTTTAAGCTTCCTATTCCTGAATTGAATCCACTGCCCTGAATAATATTTTTGTAAAGCTTTCTGAATTCCTGCGAGAACAGTATATAAACTACACGCGCGCGCGCACACACACACACACACACACACACATACATTCTCTGTTGGGTTAAAGGATTTCACTTTATCACACAGGATGATTGACTTAAGAGATTATTAAAGGTCAGTGTTCTTTAACTTGGAATAAAAATTAGAATGATGCAATAACTAAATTAATTAATTGAAAGTGACTAAATGACTTTACAAAGAACAAAGCATGCAATATACTAGTAAGAATTAGAAAGGAATTGAATTATGTCAATCTTCTCTATGTAATGCAGTGATGTTACATGAAGTGCATTATAATTAAAGTAATCTGTGTCTGGTTTAAATCTTTTGATAATTGAGATGTCAGATTGGTAAGAGATTAGTTAGACATATTGGAGGTGGTAGCACTGGTCGTTAATAACTAATTTCGTGCTCTGAGAGCAGAGGGAGTTTTGTGTGACCTGGGAGTGGATGAAATTTAACTACTAAGCAATAGAATTGTGTGGTGCAATTAGTATTAATGTTTGTAGGATTTATTCCTATTGATAATATTGTTACTTCTTTTTAGTATCAAAGCACTTAAACATTTTAAAGCTTCCTCATTTTTATAAATACTGTTTAGTTTTTCATTAGTTTAGGAGATGTGATTATTATTTTATAGTGGTAGTAGGAATCATTTTGTCTCTATTGGGAGAGTATTGTATACTTGACACCTCCTTTATTTTGTTTGAAATTTGTTTACCGGGGCCATCAGTTACGGAAAGTTGAAAGTTAATGTGTTAAGGAATGGCCTCTTTATTTTGTCACATAAGGAAAAATCAGTTTTCCTTCCGCAAAGTTATCATTCAAGATAATGTATTTGAGGGTGGAAGGTAGATTCTTTACCCACTGTGCTCTCAAATATGTAGATTTGTCTTAAGTGGATGGTATGTTGAATTGTCATCTGTAAAGACCTGTATTTTAAAAGCATCATGGCTTGGAGGCAACCTTTTAAGTGTATTAGTTTTGTTTCCTAAAGCAGCCTAGATCCCAGATATGTATTCGATAATAGGCTCTATTGTTTTTAAAAATGCTTTTATAGTTTTTTTCTAAACCCAAATTTTGCATCTGTTTAGGAATCAAGGAGTTCAGTAATACAATTGTAATAAAGACCAACTTCCTAAAAGTGTATGGCTGACCTGTGTATATGAATTATATCTATTTTGGTAGTTGTATGCTAAAAATATTACTTCTTAAAGCAATCATAATTTTCATTATATTCATTGTGTCCATAATTAACACAATATTTAATACCTTTAGGGCTGTGCTTCCTGGAAGTGGTATTATCCTTTTCATTATGCGCCATTTGCTTCAGACTTCGAAGGTATTGCAGATATGCCCTCTGATTTTGAAAAGGGCACAAGACCGGTAAGATTGATTGTTTAGAATTGTAGCTTTGTGGGAACTTTCTTGCCAACTTGAAAAAAAATTTTACATTTTCTTAATCATTTGTCTTTTTTTCAGTTTAAACCACTGGAGCAACTTATGGGGGTGTTTCCAGCTGCAAGTGGTAACTTTCTACCTCCCTCATGGCGGAAGCTTATGAGTGACCCTGTAAGACATTTTTTTCTTAAGAAAATGTGTATATGTATGGAGGACTACTATTTAAAAATTTTTATTAATCTTGAGTCACTACAGCTTTTATTTTCTAGTTTAAATACTATTAGAGAAATAGAACTACTTTTGAAATTTAACTTTAGCATACCTAATTTCATTGTTATTCAGAAATTTTAAAAAAATTTGTCCTGTCTATTGACACTCTAAACTTTTTTTAAAATCTGCTTTCTCTGTCCATGAAGGCTTCAAGGTCTAAGAAGAATAATCATGAAATAACCCGCCGAACTGTTCATTTCCTTAATGTGTTCATTGGTGTGATAAAATGTGATGTAGGAGCAGACTAGTATTTAATGAACTAAGTCCATAATTTTAAATTTTAAAATTCTGGCATCTGTGTCAGTTCCTCAATCTTTAAAATACAATTACAAAAAATCAAATTCATTAGTAGTAGAATTAGGTTATCTCTATAAAGAGTGTTCATTTTAAAAAGCTATAAAAACCATAATCTGAATGAAAGATAAATATTTTTAAGACGAAGACATAACAGACTTTCATAATTGCTTTTAACATTTTATTTTCATCTTCTAATGCAGGAATCTAGTATAATTGACTTCTATCCTGAAGATTTTGCTATTGATTTGAATGGGAAGAAATATGCTTGGCAAGGTAATAAGTTTCTTACTGATCTCAGCTTTAGAGAACCTAAATGCTTATATTTGGGTATGTATGTATATATTTGTGTGTATATATGCACATACCCTTATATAAATGAACAAAACCATAATGACATTTTAATTAGACATATTTGCTTTGTGTGTTATACTTAAGGAAAATATCTTCAAGTGAATGTTTAAAAAATAAAAATTCATATTGAAGAATGAACTGGGATTTTGCACTTAATCTAGATTGACAATGGTTAATACTAATTTTTTCTTCTATTATTTTTACTTATCAGCCTTCATATGTAATTATGTAATTATGTCTTTTATCTTCTTTGCATTCAGTTAACAGATCTTACTCTGTTCAGTCAGTGAGCAGTGCTTTAAAAAAAAAAAGAACACAAACACACGGGTTCTTTTGGGGATTTGCTTATTTTGGATACTTTTATATAATTTTGAATGCCAGTTTTATTTATTCTTTAATGTCTTTTCTTTCTATCTTTTCCTTTTTTCCTTTTGACTTGCCTTAGTATCTAGCAAAAATGTCACTACATAATCAGGATCAATTTGAGGACACACTCATTTTTTCAAATTTAATTAACAATTAAATGAGATAACCAAATATGTATTTGTACTTGGACAACTATCTCATGTTATTCATAAAACTTGAATTTAATGAATAATTTTAACATTTTTCTCAGTCATTCATTTTATTGGTAAAGCAAGGAAGTAGTAAAAATTGATTGACATCTAGTACATTTTCTTTCCTCCCACCATCATTCTTGGTGCTAATGAGCAAGTAAAACATCAGAAAGAGAAGTAGGAAAATTAAAAGGCATGGATGAAAAAAACATGAGGTGGGAAAAATGTAAAGTTTACTTTATAACTTTCTTGTTTTATTTAGGGTGGGTTTTTGGAATCCCTTATGATTATGTGAAATTAAGTTTGAATCGGTGATGAAAATAAGGTATAAAAACCAGTAGTGAGAAGGAAAGTAAAATTTTATACATGCACACAATTTTATCTGTTTCATGCTTTGAGAGATAAGCGGATATCAGAAGTTATGTGGTATTCTGATTTCTAACTAAATTAGTTCATGCATTAGCCAAAGAACTTGGCAAGGAGGAGTTAGTAAGGATATGAGAGTACTTTTTTTTGATGCTTAATTTCGACAACAAATTAAATTGGATCCTTGGGTTATCAAAAGCATGTTAAGTAGACAAATGTTGAACGGATAAAATCGTATCTTTGTTACTACTCTTGACTCAAGTTGAAGCCCTGTAGTTAAAGTTAAAGACATAAAGCTTATAGAACTTTAAAACACTCTGTTCTTTTAGTTATCATTGAGTTATTGTAATAGCGATTGACAGTGTCGTATTTAAATGCTGAAATGGAAGCACTTATTCCTTAGTTTTGATGACATTGTTAAAAATCCTAAGAGGAAATTACTAATATCAGCAATTATTTTTGGTGGCATTGTGATTTTGTTTGAGGATTGATCTCTTGAGTTATTTCAAGCTATGATTTTTATAAAGTTTCTTACATGAGGTAAATTTGCTATATTTACTTGAGTTAAGTACTCCACTGTTAGGTTGTAGCCATTATTATCTTCAAAGTATGTGAGTTTGTTAAATATTTTTTAGTGAGATAATGTCTATAAGGTATACTTGAGATAAAGTTCAGTGTTCTTTGAAAGAATCACCATTCTGAATGGTGGAAGATGACAAATACGTAGTTTCTTAGCATTTCCATGATATTTTATACTTCCCCAGCATTACGTATTTTGTGTGGCATGTCCTTTGCATTGCGTGTTTTGTGACTTTAATGCTGCTAATTCTTCAAGTTTCTTGCTTAATAGGACTTAACTGTTGAATTTCTTTATGTTGTGAGGAAGATTTTCTTTAGTGGAGATTTTTAGCTATTGGTAACACATTGTATCAGAAGTTAATATGTAAAAGAAAATAATTCTGTATTCCCAGTGTTACTACTCAGTGCTGGCTTAAAATTTTTTTTTTGATTTATATATTCAAACTATATGGTTAAATAAACTTGGTCTCATTGTTCCCTACATTTCTCTTTTAATATTACTATCCTTGAAATACATTTTCAAATAATTCTAGACATTATGTAGGAATTTATTCTTTTGCTCTTTGACTTGCTATTAAGAAATACTATCTTCTCAAGAAACAAATTCGCATCTTCAGAGTAAATTTTGTTAAGGCCTATTCTCAGCATCCTTTGAGTAACTATTTGAAAACTTTGAGGGGGAGGGGCAACGCTGAAAAATGTAGTCATTGAGACAGAAGTCAAAAAGTGAAATCAGCTACATAGAAGAAGAGCAAAAAAGTAGGTGAAGATAGTAAAGGTTTCAAAATTGCCATTCCTTGAAACTTAGCATTTAATATTACATTTTTATTTTCTTGAATTATTCATTTAATTTTAATTTGGAAGTGTCTCACTCACAAGAAAGGATAGCTCTGATTGTTAGGAAATTTTTTCATGATGTCTAAGCCTAAATTTGTTTCTTTGCAGCTTGTACCCATTGTTTTTGGATCAGCCTTCTGGTGCTAGACAGAACCAGGTGTAATTACTCTTCCACAAGAGAGCGCTTCTGACACTTGAAAGCAGTTATCATTTTCCTCTTAAGCCTTCTCTTTTCCAGGTTAATTGGAAACTTAACTCTTTTCCAGTTCCTTAAACTGAGGCTTATATGTCATAGACTCCAGGTCTTTCACGAACCTAGTTGTCCTGGATACTCCCCGACTTCTCAGTGTGCTCCCTAAACTTCCCAGCACTAAATGCAGTACTCTAGATGTATGTAGTTTGAGACTACAGAGGGACAGTTATCTTGTTATTCCTAGAAGCTATGCCTGTTTTAATGTAGCTAAAGATCACACTTCTTGGATCATTAAGCTTGCAGTCTTCTAAGACTCCCATATCTTTTTCAGACAAACCACTTTTAGACACCATCCATTTTACAAATGAGGTCCAACATTGAGATTGTGACCAGAACCTCAGTCTACATTACTTAAATGTAAGCACCATAGCCAGACTCAGCAAACATATTATATTTTCTTATTTGAAGGAAGTAGGTATCTAATTTTACACTTCATTAGTTAATGGAGAATGTTTTTATTTGATACTTTAATGTTCTTCCTACATGAGACAATATGGAGTTTGACTTGATTTCCTGATGGATTTTTTTTAACTTTAAAGGAAAAACTTGTTTATTTCATTAACAACAATCTCAAGGATGTTATTGTTTTTATATTTATATTAACTGATAAAAGATTCCCACCCATAAGTCATATAGGTTTAGAGTACAGAGTGTCCCAAGTGCTATTAATTTCTAAAAATCTACTGTATTGTCAGCTAATTGTATATATCACATATATACATATCTATTTGTCTGTACATGTCAAACTTAGGTTGATATGTTTTCAATAAGAATTTCTGGCCATCATTTTTAAAGAACTAACGTGTCTTTTTTAATAGATGGCATTCTCAAATGTGTGATCATCAACTGTTCCATTATTCCATAGCAGCAGAAACTTTAAATGCAATTTAAATGCTATTGATGTCCTCATTATTTTTTGAAGGGGAAATTGTGACAGGTGATGTAGAAAAAGTGAGTAATTAAATCATTTGAAGTTATAATTTATAGACGTCTTAAACTATGACTTTTCTGCCATTTTGATTTTTTCAGCATTCTAGCCATGAATACTTAACCTTCTAGTTTGAAAAATTTACGTTAACAATGGTCAGTCATTTTTGAATCTCAACTCTTTCTTGGTCTTTACTTCACACATTTGTTTTTCTGTACTAGCAGGACACTTTTATTAGAAATGCTGATTTAAGTCAGTGGTGACAACATTTAGCTGATTCTCATTTTTAAAAACTAGGTGTTGCCCTATTGCCATTTGTTGATGAACGTCGTCTCAGAGCTGCTCTGGAAGAAGTTTATCCTGATCTTACACCTGATGAAAGTGAGAATTATATTTTAAAATATTAAGTGCTTAATATACAATCATGTACTTAACATTTCAGTCTTGTATTTTTTTGTAAGATTGTATTTCTATTAATGTTAGTTATGCTAGTAATAAAAAAGACTGACTCAATTCTCTTTTTTAAAAATATCAACTTTGATGTTGCTAAATTAATGAACTAACAGTAGTCAGCATTTTTGTACTTTACGTGAACTCACATATAATGTCCAGAAGAAAATCTCAGAATTAAATTCTTATGAGAAATGGACATAATCAAATTATTTGTATGAATATTGATTTCTCCACTGTCCCACCCTATCTGACAAAAGAAAAAATGGTTGAAAAATAGTCTTTCTTAAAAGGAAGACGCTCAGTCAGTAAGCATTTATTGCCCCCTAAGCCCTATAGGCACTGTGCTAAATACTGGGAGTACAAAGAAAGGCAAAAGACAGTGCTTGCCTTCAAGGAGCTTATGGTCTAATGGAGGAGACAGCATGCAAACAACTAGGTGTAAACAAGTTATAGATGGGATAAACGAGAGATAGTAACAGTGGTAGTGCATGAATAGGGAAGCTAGGCAGCTCAGTAGATAAAGAGTGTCAGGTATGGAGTCAGGAATACTCATCTTCCTGAATTCAAATCTGGCTTCAGGTACTTACTAGCTGTATACCTCAGGGCAAGTCACTTAACCCTGTTCCCCTCAGTTTCTTCATCTGTAAAATGAGCTGGAAAGGGAAATGGCAAATCACTCCAATGTCTTTTGCTAAGAAAACCCCAAAACACATGAAGAGTTGGACACAACTGCAAAAAATACACTATTGTTAAGGGGAATTGGAATTACCTTCCAATAAAGGGTAAGATTTTAGCTGGAATTTGAAGGAAGTCAGGGAACCCAGCAGCTGGAGATGAGGAGAAAGAGTATTCCAGGCATGGGGGACGGCCAGTGAAAATGAACAACCAGGAGACCAGTGTTATAGGGTGAATGAGTGAGTGAGATTTTATATTTGATTCTGGAGGTGATAGGAGCACTGGGGGTTTATTGACCAGAAGTATGAGATGCCAGATTGTGCTTTAGGAAGATCAGTTTAGTAGCTGAGTGAAGGAAGGAATGGAGTGGGAAGAGAATTGAGGTAGGGAGATAACTACAGAGGGCCCGTACCAAAACAATGGTTGTGTCAAAGGAGAGAAGGGGGCACATAGTAGAGATGTCATGAAAGTAAAATCAACAAGATGTGGCAACAGAGAACAGTACTAAGATGAAACTTAATACATTGTCACAAATATTTTGACAGCACTGATGTTTGTTAAGCCATACAAATTAGAAACTGCAAAAGTCTAGGTTTTCTCAGAAGATGAATTTTATGTGAATTTTTAAAAATGCAGTAAGAAAAAAAATCTTTAAAAAATCTTTGTCTATTATGTGTTATGAAATTTCTTCTGTAGTTCTTTAACTTCATAGTTTTTTAAACTAAAAAAAAGCCACTGCTCACCTTTATTTAAATAACTTCTAGAAAACCACTAAATTCTTTCTTAACATTCAGAGATCTTTGATACCGACCATATAAAATTTTCCATATAAACAAAGGATTAATTTTGATTGTTGAAATTCCTGATTTCTGAAAATGCAGCTGCTTTTATTTTTTGTTTTTAAAAATGGTTTGACTTAGCTGTTCTTTCCTTCTTTCTGTTTTCTCTATCCTTTTTCCTCTCTTTTTCCCAGCTAGAAGAAATAGTCTTGGTGGTGATGTAATGTTTGTGGGAAAACACCATCCACTTAGTGACTTCCTTTCAGAACTGTACAAAACAGGCTCCACAGAGGTAATTAATGCCGGTATCTTATTTGTTCTAACATTAGAATTAATTTTTTTTCCTGTTAAATTGATCATACATTTCTTCACAGGCAGTAGATTTGCCACCTGAACTTTGTCATGGGATCCAAGGAAAACTTACTTTACATGAAGAAGCCATTCTTCCAGATCAGTGAGTATTTGGATTTAGATATTTGCATCATAGGTTTAAGACTGGAACAAACCTTAGTGATCATATAGTGCCACCTTCATCATTTTATAGATATGCAAACTCAGGTCCAAAGAGGTCAAATGACATATTTAAGCATAACTTAATTCTATACTTTGGAGTTTTGTGGTATCTATTTCCACATTTTTCTTAAAGTTACGAAAGATAATTTTAAAAATAATTACAGATTTGTTATATTTAAAAATAGTGTATTCAGTTTATATCCAAAAATCAGGTTACAGGCTATTGGTCAAGATACCAAGTTTTTATAAATTCATTTCCCATGCTCCTTTCCCCTTTGGACACAGTAATTCTAGTTCTTCCTTTAAATGAGATTCATGTTTTGGTGACAAGGTCTTAAAGTATCAAATTCAGAAGGCATACTGTAATAATAATCATAATCATAAACATTTTCTTTAGTTCAAGAATGATGTTTTAGTTGAGTCTGTCTAGTTAATATTTCATCTCATAAGTTATTTTCTGTAAACCTCTCTCATTTGCAGCATAGCTTTTAGGTGTAGAAATGATAAAAAGTGGCTATTTAATCTAGCTTACGCCTGAACAAAAATATTCTCTATGTCATATTAAAGAAATAGTTATTCAGCCTTTACTCGGAAACCATCTCCTTCTGCATCCCATTTTGCTTTGTGATGACTATTAGGAAAATTTTCCTTATCAACCGTCAACCTTCCTTGGAACTACTTCCTATTGGTCCTATTTCTGCCCTTTGGGACTAAGCAGGAGCTAGGCTCCTATATGACAGCTCTTCAGATCTTCAAAGATATCTATTCTCTCCTCTCTTAAGTCTTTTCTTTTCCTGAGTCAGTATCCTCAATTCCTTAAACTGATCCTAATAGGGTGTGAACTCAAAAGTTTTCACTGTCCTGGTTGCCCTCCAGTAGACACTCACCAATTAATCAAGGTCTTTATTGCAACCGTTGTCAAGTAGAAGACCCTCTTTTTGGCTTTATTAGTTCTTTACCACCTGGCCCAATCTCAACACAGAATCATTGGCATTCTTACTGTTCCTTGAGCACAACTGTCAGTCTCTTGCCTTTCAATCTCTTACCTTCACATGTTGTCCATGACTCCCCCTGTGTGCCTGCAGGGCTCTCTCCCTCACCTCTGCCTTTGTCTCCAAGCTTCCCTGCCCTTTTTAAGAATCAGTGCAAACTTCACCCTCTGCAGTCTCTAGCAGTGCTGTTGCCTTCCCTCTGAGGTACCACCCTGTTATGCTCACACGTCTTATATGGATAGAGGGGTTTGCATGTTGTCTCCCTCATTAGACTATGACCTCCTTGAAGAAAGGGAACACTCTTCTTTGTATCCCCGCTGCTTAGCACAGGGCCTGGCATATAGTAAGCACTTAATAAATGCTTACTGACCAACTTGCTAAAATTTGTCACCCAGAACTGAGCATTTTACTCCAGATTTGGTTTCTTGGTATTACATTGGACCTGTTGCTTACTTATTCTGGAAGCTGTTGCTTTTCATGAAACCTAAGATTGTTGATTCACTGAACTTCCTATTAAATCTCCAGATCTTCAGGCTTATCTTGAACTCCTCTGGCCATGTCTCAACTTCTTGTACTAATGAAGCTGATTTTTGCAATTCAAATATGGCACTTCACATTCATCATTCTTAAAGTTCATCTTATTAGATTCCACCCAATGTTCCAGCCCAGGGATGGGGAACCCACAGCCTCCAGGCTACATGTGGCCCTGTAGGTCCACAAATGTGGCCCTCTTGCTGAATCCAAACTCCACAGAACAAATCCCATTAATAAAAGGTTTTGTTCGGTGAAACTTGGACTCAATCAAAAGGCCGCAGGTTCTGTTCTAGTCCGTCAGGATCCATTTGGATCCTGTTATTCGGTTTGTTAACTGTTACTGTTACTCAGTATGTTAGCTGTCCCACACAGCTTTGTTATGGCTTCAGATATCATAAGTATGCCTTTATTAAGTCAGTGATAAAAATATTGCATAGTACTAGCCCAAGTTCATATTCTTGGGGCACATCACATATACACTTCCCAAATTGACGCAGAACCATTAATGACTTCTCCCTGGATCTAGCCTTTTAACCAATTCTGAATCCATCTAATTGTATTGTTGTCTAGCCTTTAACCTTTCCTTTTCTGTAAGAATAGCATGAAAGACTATCAGTGTTTTGCTGAAATCTTTCTTAAGTTTATACTTCATTCCAGCCTAGTAACCAGGTAAAAATAGAAGTGTTTAGTTTGGTATGTCCTGTTTTCAATGAAGCCATGCTGAATTTTTGTAAAATACATTTTTATATATGTGTGTGTATGTATATTTTTTTTATATCATTTAAATTTCTCCATTTGCTTTTACTCCTGCTTGTCCCAGAGAATCATCCCCTTATAACAAAGAATTTTATAAGAGCAAAAGAACAAGAAGTCAGCAAAAACTGGTCAATACATTAAAAAAAAAGACGTTTATAATCCATATCAGTAGACTCCCCCCTACCCTCACCCTCCCGGTGTAAGTGTCTTCATATCTCTCTTCTTTGGGGCCAAGCTGATTTCTAAGTTTGCAACATTCATTTTCACTTGTTTTGAGCTCATCTTTCTATTTATGCTGTTGACATTGTGTAATATAGTTTTCTTGACTCTGCGTACTTCATTTTCACATCAGTTTATAACTTGCCATGCTTTTCTGTATTTGTCATATTTATATCTTACAGCATAATAATATTCTGTAACATTAGAAAACAGAAGCAACATGAGATTTAAGTCACTCTATCTTCTCTTTGTCAACCATTGCTTATCATGGTCTTCTTCACGCCTCAACAGCTTCAGTTTACTCATGTGGAACAGGTCATAATATTTTAAATCTTTTTTTCTCCTTTAGAATTGTATATTCTCCTGTTCCAGTGTTGCGAGATTTGACACAGAACTCTGCAATCAGGTAAGTGATCCAAACTTTGGTAGTTAACTTTGGTATTATGGGTAAAAGCAAAGTAGAATTTCCTTCTCATCTTTGGATTTGCCTTGTGAAGATATCAGCCATTCTTAGAACCTTTTGTGAGAAATGAAGCTGGGAAGTGACTTTATAGATTATCATTTTTACATTTGGATGAGAAGATTGAAGTACCATGCAATTAAGTAACTCTAAGCATAAGTAGTAGAGCTGAGATTCAAACTCAGGCTTTCTGACTCCTACATTATCTGAAGGGAATTTTGCCAAAGTTTCTTCTACAAATTTCAGTTCATCTCTAATATAACTGTGAACCTTTACCAGGATTCTAGTAAAGAAAACAACTCTCATAAAGCCTTTGCTTTTGGGAAAGAAAAAAATCAAGTAACTACCCTCAAAGAGTTGTTGACTTACAACTATTCTAAAAATTAAAGCTAGAGTTTTTTTTTTCCTAATTTGACTTTCTTGATTTCTTTGGAAGCTTTCAGTCTCCTTATGTTAGAAAGGGCAGGAGAGGACTGTGACTGTATGTTATAGAATTGTTTTTCTAGAGTTAGAGAAACTAAATTATTAGAGACTCAGAGTTTGAAGGGACTTGAGGACAACTGGCCCAACTCTATACCTGAACAAGATCTTCTACAATGTAACTGACCTTTATTGCCTTCTTTGCTTGAAGACCTCTAGTGAAAAGAAATTAAATACATTCTGAGGCAGCCCATTCTTTGTGATAGCTCTGATTCTTAGGAAGTCATTGCTTACTTCAATCCTAAATCTGTTATCACTGCAGTAGCATTGATTGCTCTTAATTATGCCTTCTGAAGCCAAGTAGAATAAGCCTAATCCTTCTGTATGGTAGCTCTTCAAATATTTGAAATTTGCTGCAATTTTCTTTCCATGTTTTCTCTTCCATGTGAAAGTTTACAGGAAGGGAAAGACACAGCAGAATTACCATTTTTTTAACAACAGTTTTAAAGCAATTTAAAGTCATTAAAAGTTGAATGGCAGTAGAGTTGGTTGCCTGGAGAATTAGTGATTTGCCATAACTGTATCTCATCTTCTGTGGAAATTTAATTATCATCTTCTTGGAGTTATTGTAGGAGGGATTTTACACTCAGGTTTGAGTTAGAATAGATGACTTAAGAAATCTCTTCCATAACTGAGTCTATGATTTTAAGAAGTATTTAAAATGTGTTCATAATTCTATGCTTAATAAGCCAGACATCAGCAAGGGCTATCTTTCAATACTTGAATCTGTGATCATGTTACGAGTATTCACTGATCACTAGAATATATCCCTGCCTCATACTGCGTCATTTTATTTTTGTCCATGGCTTCCCATAAGTCCTTCACAGAGGATGCTTAATAATTACGCAAAACAAATTCCCATATGTTTTATTCTTCATCTTGAATCCCTCATACCTCTCTAACGAAGTGGGTAGCATATTTCATTAATCCTATGGAATCAGGGTTGGTCACTTCATTTTAAGAAATTCAGTATTTCCAAAGATCCGAGACAATTTCTAAGGACTTACAATGAAAAATAGTATCCACCTCTAGAGAAAGAACTGATAGAGACTGAATGCACATCAAAACGTACTTTTTTTTTACTTTTTACATTTTTTGTGCTTTTTTTTCCCTTGTGGTCTGTGTTTTCTTTCACAACATGACTGTTATGGAAATATGTTTTGCATGACTGCACATATATAACCTATATAAAATTGCCATCTCAGGAAGAAGGAAAGGGAGGGAGGGAAAGAAATTTAAAAAAAAAAAAACAAAGTTAAAAATTGTTTTTACATGTAATTGGGAAAAAACTAAATTTAAAAAAAAAAAAGAAATGCAGTATTCCTAAATGTTTCAAGGTTATTTTCTTTAATGCTGTTAAAGAGAAATTGTTCTCCTTGTTCTGCTTAGTTTGCTTTGCCTTAGTTCATATAAGTCTTCCCAGGTTTCTCTGAAATTAGCGCTTTTGTTATTTCTTACAACAAATTGTTGTTCCATTATTTTTACATACTACAATTTGTTTAACCATTCCTCAATTGGTGGACATACTTTTAGTTTCCAGTTACTTGCCACTACAAAAAAACAAATAAACCCAACCTGCTTTAAGTGTTTTTGTACATAAGGATCCTTTTCCTCTTTCTTGATCTGCACGTGGGACAGGCCTAGTTTTAATATCAGTGCATAAAAGTTATGAATTGTTGAGTAACTTTGGTTGATTTCCAGGACAGCAGGTTCACTTCACAGCTCTACCAAAGGTTCTTTAGTGTGACTCTTTTCTCACAGCCCCTCCAAAATTGGTCATTTGCTTTTTTCATCATCTTAGTCAAAAAGAAGATGAGTGTGATAGTAGAACCACAGAATTGCTTTAATTTTCATTTATCTAATTTTTAGTTATTTGGAATATTTTTCTCATGGAAGTTGTGGCTTGGATTTCTTCCTTTGAGGATTGATTGCCTGTTCATATCCTTTGACCACTTATCTGTTAGGGAATGGTTGTTATTCTTATAAATTTGAATCAGTTCCTTATTTATTTTGGATATGACTTTTATCAGAGAAACTTACAGCAAAGATTTTTTTTTCACGTTTACCTATTTCACTATTTCCCTTTTTATTTTAACTACATTGGTTTTATTTGTTTAAAAAAAAACTTTAAAATTTAGTTTTATATATCTTACCTATCACTTTGCTCCTCTTGTTTGTTACAATGTCACTCTTTATATCTAACTCAGATATCTGTTTGGAGCTCATCTTGGTATTTGGTGTGATGTTAGTTTATACCAGATTTGTGTCTGATTTTCAGTTTTCTCATCAATTTTTTTGTGAAATAGAAAACCCTAATCCTAGTTGTTGGAATCTTTAGGGTCATCAAACACTATACTGCTGTGTTTGTTTATTTCTGAATGTAGTGTATGTAATATGATAGATCTTTCTGTTTTATAACCAGTTCCAAATAGTTTTAATGATGACTCTTTAAGTATTGTTTGGTATCTCATACTGTTATACGTGTCCCTTCCCCACTTTATTTTTTACTTTTTTCATTATTTCCCTTGACATTCTTTAATCTCTGGATAAATTTTCAAAAATATTTTGTGTAGTTCTCTAAACTAGTCCCTTGGTATGGTGCTGACTAGGTAAATTAATTTAGGGAGTATTGCTAGTTTAATTATATTAGCACCCATAAACTATTAATTTCCCTGACTATTTAGGTATCTGTTTCTCTAAAGTAGTTGTAATCATATAGTCATGTAATCATATAGTCATATAATCATATAATCATGGTCTTTTTATTTTTTATTCTCCCTGTGATTTTGTTTGAAGAGATTTTTCACAACTTGTAACATATAATCTGTATTTATAGTGTTCAGAGGATATTGCTGAAGATGTCACATGTATTCACAAAAGAACTCTTAGAGAAGGCATTTACCTGTGACCCACATACTTAATGTATATCAATTTTGACTACTCATTGAGGTTGTGAGATCCTTTAGTAGAGAAAGAAACCAGTTCTTCTGAATTTTCTAAATTTTCCCCCTTCCCCAAACCCTTACATAGATAGAACGTTAAACAAGAACCTTGTTTAACACCTAGTGTTACAAATTAAAAAATGTTTCAGCAACTATAAGTTAGTTTCTTGGAAAGTGTTTCTTATACTTTATATATTTAACTATTTGGTTCAGTCTAGAGGATTAGAAGTGTCAACCTTTTTATTTTTAGAGAGTATGCGAATAAAGATGCTTTTAAATGGAAGTTTATAGATAAGCTTGATAATCATAGCTATAATACTATTTGTTGGTAAGTGGGGAGTTTAAAATAAAAAAAAAACTTGTAGGAAGTATATGGTAAACACTTAAATCCAAGTACATATGATAGATAAAGACTTGATGGTTCAAAACATTTAGAAAGGTTTTTTAGGTGCTATAATGCTTTAGGGAATATTAAACTGAACGCCTGCTTTTGACAGAATGGGAGGAGAAGCCCATAAGTCCTAGAAACTGCCTTAAAATGAAAAATATATTCATCATAAACTTTTCAATATGAGAGGATAGAATTCATATTTTTAAAATTTTTATGAATGGTGTAGGCATAAAGGCATAGTAAAGATATAACTTGCTAACTGGAGTTTTCTCTTTTCTCTCTGATGTATACTAGCAGCCCCAGAACCGTACTTTAAAAGACATTTCAAAGGATAATTCTTAAAGTGAATTGAGTTAGAAAATTGTTCACTCTATTTTTATTTTCTTTTGAGGCTTCAAAAAAATGTGTCAGAGCATTTCATTCTTAGGGATACTATATAAAGTACTACTTGTAGTACAAATGAAAAATCAATTTGGCATCCTTATCTTCAGCATCTTCATAACATAGTAGACTTTACAGTACTAGTGACGTAATCTTGTAATTGGAGTAGTAGGTTACATGTCAAGAATTCATTATACAACGTTGTAAATGCTGCAGATCTGTTGGTATTAGATATTTTATAGTGTCTAAGTTCATGTTGTGCCTTCCTGCAAATGGAAATGCCAGTTACTCATCTAAAAGCACTTAAATAAAATCTGAGTGGGAAATCTTGGCCATTAGAAGCAGAAAGTGTATTTTATGTTAATGGTGGTGAAACTTGTATTTATTTGTATAAAATCATTGTATTTTTAATTTCAGGAGCACCTTATCTTCTACTAGGAGAATTTTATTCAAATTGTAATTTGGATGAGACTATATTAAGAGTTAAATGTTAAGTACAATATTATTTCAGGCAATGTGATACTGTTTTATTGAAGGGTGTGTGTGTAAACCTCAAATTTCATAGCCAAATTAGATTTAGAACCAAAAGGGACCTCGTGGGGAAACTAGTCCAGTCCCTTCATCTTTTTAATTTTTTAATAGCTCAGCAAAGTGAAGTGGCTTGTCCACAATCACAGAGGCTGCCAGTGGTGGTAGAGCAAGAAGTGGTAGAGCATAGTAATGTGGCCTTGAAATTCAGGCCCTGTGACATCAGATCCAGTGCTCTTTGCACTGCCCCATATTGCATACAGCTCCAAAATGCTCTTCCTCAGGATCTAGGAAAAAGGAATATTGCTGTTAGGAATAAAAAAGACTTTGGGGCAAAAAATGTCTGCTGTTAATTTAAAAACCGAGTCATTTTTACCTTGCAAAATGGAAAATTATGAAGAGGATGTTTAGGTTTGGATTTCTGCAAATTTTATTCCTTCAGATATCATACATAGAAAAATTCTTAAGTCATGATATGATGAAAAAGTTGAGGTAATATAAAACAAGTTGGTTTAAAAGAAAATCAACAGTAATGAACTTTTGTCATGTACCAACAACTTAAAGCTTTGAATAGCAAAATTAGTTTGTGTTTTATGTCTTTTTTTAATTTAGAAAAATAATTTATCATCTCGATATAAAATTTTAGAAATTGCTATATTAACATCAGGAATCCTCTAAGAAACAGTGGAATTTAATAGGGAAGCCTGTGTCCCATCCCGTTCCCCTCCTTTTCCCCCTCCCCCATTATTGCATCATTGTTTCAGAAACTGATCTACAATGACTTGCTCCTTGAGCCTCAGTGTCTTCATCTGTAATATGAAGGTTTTGGACATGGCCTCTGAACTCCCTTCCAGCTCTATATCTATGATCCCATGGTGCTATGACTTTAAGGGTAAATAAATTCTTTAGTTTTTCTGGAAGAGTAGAATATTTATTTAATCAGTGGAGAATAGCAAGACATTTGTTAAATAATAGAATTATTTAAATACAACTATTTAGATGTATTTTATTCTTTTACCTAACTTATAATGGGAGAAAACAAATCTAAGAGGAAGAAGTAGAGAGTCTGTGATACATTTTCCCATTGTCTCAGATTTTGGGAGTATTGCATGAATAAATTAAATATTATTTCAATTATCTGTTATAAAGGTTAAACATACTCTTCCATCAACCCTCATTTATAATTGTCTTTGGAACTTTTTTTGCATTTTGTTGGCTCCTAACTTGGTTTTCAATTACTTCTATTTAAAAACACCTTTTTAAAACCATACCTCCTTTCCCACCATAAATGGGTGTGATAGAGAAAGTTTTAAAGTGGTAAATCCAGAGGAGAAACAGAATTTCAAAACTGTATGACACTTCTTGAACCTGAGTTTCATGGTATTTACTAAATTTGATTTAAAGTCCATTTTAAAGTAAAATGCTGTGTCATTATGACCATAATGAAAGTTTGACCCCAGAGAAAATATACCATCCTCCTTTCTTTGCAGAGATGGGGACTATAGGTATGGAATACTGCATATGTTGTCAGACTCTGATTGATTGAGTTTGGTGAATTGGCCTTTTTCTTCTTTTTTATTCTTTGTTATAAGAGATGGCTTACTTGGTAGAGGAGAGAGGGAAAGAAAGGTGATATAAAAACAAAAAGTATCAATACAAATTTTAAAATAGTTGTTTCTTAAAACATCAGATATATGCATAGTTAATGCAAAAAATGCAAAAATACATTCAGAAGACATACACATACTTATCCATTTGGGATTACTCACATTTCTGCTCCTTCTGTCATTACAGCAAATAAGAATAGAATTTTTAAAACTGACTAATTCAGCTTCTGGTTTCCTTTTTGATGTAGATAAAGTACAGTGCCCAACAGAGCTAGAGAAAAGGAGGAGAATAAAGGAAACTAAATGAGCTTAGACTAGATTTTTTTCTGAATGAACATTCACTTTTGTCATATTCTGCAATTAGTTTTCATCCTTTATTCCACAAAAGCTACCAGTAGTGTTACTTAGATATTAAAATGAGAATATACTTCTTCAAAGTAGGCAACTTCTCTCTTCATTATTGTACATAAACTACTTGTTTTTATATCTAACAACTTTTGATCGTTTTTAACCTGAATGGTTCTAAATAGTAAATTCTCTAATAATCAAGAGGTTATAAATAAATGCCCACTTTGTATGTGACACCTGCCCATTATCACACAGGCTGAATTTTGTTCTCTTAAAATAGACGTACAGATCAAATCTCATTACAGTAAAATGGACTATAAAATAAGTCTCTAAGATCACATCCTGGGAATGACTTTTTAGAAGCAACTTTTTCTTTGGGAATTCCAGTAATTTGTAGAATTTTGTTGTAATGGGATTTGACCCTTATTACATGCTAAGGGGAGATCCTTAGTATATATGAGCAGATTTAAAGATTTTTAATGTTTTAAAATTTAAATTTTAGATTATAAACATCTTTAAAGCTTCTTGTATTGCTCTGTAGTTTTCCTGTACAGTGCTTTTGACACAGGAGACACTAAATAGATGCTGTTGACTGGTATCAGTTTGAAAAGGAGAGTATCTAAAACAGTCAACCAAAGGGAGAAATAATTAGCTGAAAATTTAGATATCTGTGGAATTCAGTTATTCACATTTAAATAGCCATTTGAGAGTTTGAGTAATTCAAGTTGTACTTAATTCAGCTTTTCTATTAAAGGATTTGTTTGCTCTTTTTCAGTATTAATTTTAAAGACCCACAGTTTGCTGAAGATTACATTTTTAAAGCTACAGTGTTACCAGGAGCCAGGTAACTAAGTTTACTTTTTTTTCAAAACTAACTACGTTATTTCATAATGGTAGTGCATTTGTATATAACTAAGATGTTGAATTTTCAAATATTCAGAAAGCCTGCAACTGTACTCAAACCTGGTGATTGGGAAAAATCCAGCAATGGACGGCAATGGAGACCACAACTTGGCTTTAACAGAGACCGAAGGCCAGTTCACTTGGACCAGTCAGCATTTAGAACACTAGGGTAAGTGATACACTACTCATTTCCTTATATACTTTTCTCCCCCAAAGTGTTTTTTTTACCATAAAGTCATAAATAATCTTAGCAGTCATTCTTAAATGTACTCAGCAGTCAAATCATTTTAAGAATAACCTTGAAAATTGACAGAATGCAATCTAAGTCTTTAATAGACTATAAATTAATATGTTCATTTCTTCAGTTTCTTTGATTGTTTTTTCTGTGAAACATTTTAAAATTTGCTTATCTGGCCTGGTTTTTCTTAACCTTTTGAAAAAATGAGTTAAACTATAATATCTTGCTGTGTTTTTTTATGATTAGAATAAAAGAGAAGCAAATTCTTTTGAAAGACTCCAGCAGTATTTTGTAACTTTAATTCATTTCATCTCTCTTCTATGTGTAAAACGATACATTATATGCAGGAGATAAATAGCTGAGAAGTCCCAGTCCCAGGAGGATTCTTCATGGACTTCATTAGTCCAGTGGAAGGGAACAGAGGAAAGTGACTAAGAGGTGTTTAATTCATCAACCATTAAGTAATGATTAAGTGGGGCAGCTAGGTGGCGAAGTGAGTAGAGCACTGGTCCTGGAGTCAGGAGGACCTGAGTTCAAATGCGGCCTTAGACACTTGACAAACTTACTAGCTGTGTGACCTTGGGCAAGTCACTTAACCCCAATTGCCCTGCCTTCCTCCCTCCAAAAAATAAAAGTGTTTTTAAAAAAGTAATGATTAAGTACAGATTATGTGCTAGGCACTCTGCTGGGCCCTCGGGATACAAAGACAAAAGATAACAGTTCCTGTCTTCAAGGAGCTTACATTGGGCTTGGTAACATATATATGTAAATATGTACAAATTAAATACACAGGATAAGTTGGGAGCCCAGAGGAAGCAGTTGGGTAATCCCAAGAAAGGCCTCATGTACAAGGTGGCACTTCAGCAGAGATTTGAAAGAAACTAATTTTCCAGTAGGCAGAGGTAAGGAGAGAGAGCATTCCAGCCATGGGGATGGGGTTAAGGGGCAGCCTTTACAAAGGGAAAAGAGATGGAATGTCATGTAAGAATTAGCAAGAAAGCTTTAGAAAAGGAAATGAGTGTCCTGTGACAGTTAACAATGGGTAGGGGTGGGGTGGGGGGATGTCTCTCTTAGTTATTGCCGGCAGAATTCTTGCCAGAGTCCTCCCTAATAAGCTCATTCTTCACCTGGAAGATGGTCATCTATCTGAAAGCCAGTGTGACTTCAGAAAGGGCCAAGGAATAGTCAATATGGCATTTCCTGCCCAACAACTTCAGGAGAAATGCCAGGTGCCTAACAGAGGTCTGCAAACAATAATATTGTCAGTCATGAGGACTTGTGGAAGATCATGTAAAAATTTGGTTGCCCAGAGAAGTTCATTGGTATTATATACTAGTTCCATGATGGCATGTTTGCATGGGTTCTGAATCATGGATGGTCCTCTTGCACTTTCTCCAGCATCATCAATGGAGTGAAGCAGGGCTGGGTGCTTGCTCCCTTGCTTTTTAGCATGATGTTTTCAGCAGTGTTGTCAGACGCCTTCAATGAGGACAAACATAGCAGCCAGGTCAGCTGCTGAACGGATGGTAAATTATTCACCTTGAAAAGTCTACAAGCCAAGACTAAAGTGAAGGAAGAATTGGTGCATAACTTTGTTCACAGATGAGTGTGCACTCAGTGCAGCCTTTGAGGATGTGATGCAACAGAGTATGGGTCAGTTCTTTGCCACTTGTGCTAATTTTGAATTGGCCTGACAATTAACACCAAGAAACTAGAAGTTCTTTGCCACCCAGCACTGTACCATACATGGAACTCTCAGTTACAGCAAATGGAGAAGTTTTGAATGCTGGGGATGTGTTCTTTTACCTTGGGTAGTATACTTTCCAGGAAAATACACATAGATGATGAGATTGACTCACACATTAACAGAGCTAGCTCTGTTTCGGAGGCTCTGAAGGAAGGTGTGGGAGCAAAGAGGTATTAAGCTGCCTACCAAACTAAAGGTCTATAGCAGCACTTCTTAAACTTTGGGTCTCTGCTACATATGGGTTTGCAAAAAATTCGGCAACAGTAAAAGTTTTCTAAATGTGCAATGACCAGAAATTAATTAAAAATCTAATGTGTAATGAATCAGGTTTTTCTGGCAACACTTGCCCATGATGCATTGTGTAGTTTCACTGCTGCCTTGGTTCTTAACACACAGCATTCATATTTTGCTCTGCACATGCCATCATGCCATACAATGCCAACGAATGCTGCTGAAACACGAAAAGGAGTTATGTGTGAAAAATGTTTAAGAAGCCCTAGTCTGCAGAGCCATTGTGCTGACCTCATTTTTGCATACCTGTAAAATCTGGACAGTATATTAGTACCATGCTAGGAAACTAATAGGTAGGAAGATTCTGAAGATTACCTGGCAAGGTAAGGTACAAGACACCGAGGTCCTTTTTTGAGCTTAACTGCTAAGCATTCAAACTCTACTGCAGAGGACTGAACTTCAATGGGCTGGCCAAGTCATTCAAATGCCAAATGTAAGTTTGCCTAAAAGACTAGTTTACGGAGAGCTCACACAGGGCAAATGCTCACTCAGAGATCAGAAGAAGTATGCAGGGTCACTCTCAAGGTCTCTCTGAAGAACTTTGGAATCAGTTGTGAGACATGGGAGTCACTGGCACAGGACTGCCCAGCATGGTGTGCCTACAATAAAAAAATGGCATTGTGCTGTGTAAGCAAAGCAGAGTTGCATTAGCTCAAAAGAAACATGAGATGCACAAATTTAGAGACATCTCCACCCCAAATGTTCATATGGAGTATTTATGCCTGACCTTGGTCTGATCAGCCGCAGTTGGACACTCTGTCCTTTGACCCCAACATAGTTGATATCATTTTAGTCTTCTTTTCAGCATGAAGGACAACAACCAACCCTCAAAAAGGCCGTTTTGGCTGGATGATAAAATACATGAAGGGGAGTGGTATATTGTATAAGGCTAGAAAGCTAGGTTGGAGTAATTTCTTAAGAGCTTGTATTTGACCCTTGAGATAGATAGGGAGCTACTGGAGTTTATTGAGTAGGGGAGTGACATAATTAGATCTATACTTTAGTGTGATCACTCTGGCAACTGTGTGGAAAATGGATTGGAGAGGGGGAGGTACTTGAGGCAGGGAGACCAATTAGGAAGCTATTTTGATAGACAAGGAGAAAGGTGATGAGGGCTATTGTTGGTTGTGTGAGTTGGAGAAAAGGGGATGGATGTGAGAGACATTGTAGAAGAATAATCAATAAGACTCATAATCAGAACATAGGATCATAGACTTAGAATAGAAATGACCTTGGGGATCATCTTGGCCTCATTCCTCTCTTCTTATGGATGAGGAAACTAAAGTCTGTAGAGGTTAAGTGATTTGGACACAGTCACCGTTTATGTTTAAAAGAAAATTTTGCTAATTTCAAATTATTTTTTTGCTCGTTATAGTCACGTCATGCCAAGAGGTCCAGGAGGTGGACCTTACAGCAATGCTGCACCACCTGGAAATTACCAGGGAAATTTATACAGGCCAGTGGTAAGAGGACAAGCACAGATTCCAAAGCTTATGTCAAGTAAGTTATTACTTTTCTTCTACAATTTTATTTTTAAATGGAAGATTTTTCAAATTTTCTTTACAAAGATAATTTTACTTTAGTGGTGACAAATTGGTACCAACAAAATTTATTAATATTAGACATAAATTTTTAAGGGCCTATTCTGCAGCTACCATTCTTGGTATTTGTAGTCTTAATAATTTTAGCACTTACTATTATATATATAATAGTTACTGTTAATTAAGTTTATACTCAATTTGCTTTTCTTCTTGCTTTTAATATAAAAATCTGCTTTTGCATTTTTAGAGGTAGCACAAGGATGTTGTTTTAATTTTCTCCCTGTTATCAATAGAAAATAATATAGTTGGTACATGACATCTATTGGTAACCATAGTCCTACTAAATTTTTTTTGGTTCTGTTTTTCAATCACTTGTAGCTTTTTAATGCACTATATTGCTTTCATATGCAGAAATTGTTGGTGCTACTATAAAGAATTAAGAAGTTCATTTGTACTATTCTTTGGATTTCACATTGTGATATATTCATCAAAATGCCATTTTAAGAAATGTCATATACACTACAATAGAAATTTCTGTTTTTCCCCATTCCTGACAGCCTTACTGAACTTTGATCCCATGTGTTTTTCCTAGGCCTCTTAATATTCTTGTGTTCACTTTCATGGGTTCCCTGGTTTTTCACTGTTTCTAAAAATCCTTATGCTGGTTCACCAGTACTTCAGAAAAGCACTCCCAAGAGGCTGTGTGTGTGATGAATTTTAAATATTTTACGCTTGTTTTGCAACAGCAAAAATATGTGATGGGAAAGGAATCCCATTAAAAGGGGGTCCTCTTGGCCCTCTTATCAACCTTTTACAAATCTGAAGCTTGCTATTGGATTCTTCGAATATCTTGTGGTCTAGTAGTAAGGGCTCAATCACATACTGAAATTTTTTTTCTTGTAAAAATGTTTCTCTAAAAATGGTGTGGTGGATCTCAACATGGAAGAATCCTCAAACTTCAAAAGGTAACAGCGTATTTATAAAACTTGTTTAAGAATATTTTAGGCAGATGAAAATAATGGTGAGACTACCATGATGAATGGAGAAAAGTATTTAGAAAATACCTTTCATTTTGAAGAACTATACCATGTATATTCCTTTTTCAGGAAATAATTTTAAATTTAATTTGACTTAGTAGCACATGGCACAGCAGGAAGGAAAGTGTAAGGGCTTTTATTTAGGGCAATATTATGAGTTTGGATTTTAGGACCTGGACTAGGTCTAGTGACAGTTATTTTTCAAAACCTTAGAAAATAACAACTCCGAGTATTTCTGCTTTTTCACCTAATGACATATAGCAGGATAGAAATAAAGAAACCTATGATTCTTTGAGAGAGATAATACGAAATCACTCAGGAACCTATCTTACCACAGAGAGGACCCAGCATAATTCTGTGGATTATAAAAGTGGTAGGTCAAAACGTATGGTTGATTTGTTAATTTTTTTTTTTTAGCTATTTCTAACTTGTTTTCCAGAATGCGTGCTCATTTTATAGCTCCACCAACAGAGTATTAGCATGCTTGTCTTCCCAGGACTCCTTTAACATTAGTTATTTCAATCTTTTGAACTCTTTGCCAATTTTCTGAGGGGTGAGGCATTTCTCTTATTAAAGTATTAGTGATTTGGAGCAATCATTAATATAGTTGCTAATAGTTTCCTCATCTATAAAATGGGGGTAATAATAGCACCTATCTCACAGAGTTGTGAGGATCAAGTGAGATAAGTAAAATTCTTTGCAGACTATAAAGCACTATATAAATGCCACTTAACTACTTAAACATAACTACTTAAGTTAAACTACCTTTTCATTATGAAGAGGAAGAAGGAAATGGTATAAAGTGTAGAATGTTTGAAGGGAGATTTTTTTGTTTGTTTTTTAAGAACAGATGTGACCCATAGCCTTCTTCTAGGCAGATGAGAAGAGGGTAATGGAGAAGAAAAGATTGAAGATCTCTAGAAGAAGAAAGGAAGAAAGAAAGGCCCTTCATGCTAGAAAGAAAGAGTAGACTTTAGGGGATGATAGTGAAAATTCACTTCAATTTAACCTACATTTTTTGAGTACCAGCTGTGCCAGGAAGTATAAATAGAATACAATACAATACAAGTACAAGTACAAACAAGAACAAAACAGTCCCTTCCTTCAAGGTGCTTATGTTCCTTTGGGGAGAAAAAACAAATATGCAGGAAATTAAATACAAAACATACAAAGTAATTTCTGAGGCAGGGAACTAGCGAGGAGAATAGAATCAGAAAAGGATTCCTGTAAAGGATGGCACTTGAGCTAAGCTTTGAAAGACGCTCTGGTGGTGGGAAACAGAGTGAGTGTATTTCAGGCCTACCCTGGACAGAGGCAGAATATGGAATGTCAGTAGGGAGATCAGCAAGGAGGTTTGTTTACCTAGAATGTCCAGTAAGAGATGAGCCTATGTAGGAGGATTGGAGAGGGAGGCTAGAGCCAGACGATAAAAGGCTTTAAAAGTCAAACATGAGTTTATGTTTTAATCCTAGAAATGAGAGGGAGCTGCTGGAACTTCTTGAGCAGAGGAATAACGTACCCGTAGTTTCAGATGATTACCTTTGCAGTTGTGTTGAGTATAGATTAAAGAAGGAAGTGACTGAATGTAAGAAGATCAATTAAAAAGCTATTATTGTTCTATAGTGAGCTCCGAAACTAAAGCAGTAGCCATGTGAAGAATGAGCAGCAGACACGTAGTATCACCACAATTATGGAAAAGAAAAAGATTATTATCCCACCTTTTTTTTTCTATAATCTACTGACTTGCATATCACTATTCCGGCCTTCCTTAGTGATAGCCTTACGTAGTTCAATGTCACCTTGCAAAGTCACTTAAAATGAAGTTTTGAGGAGTAGAAAAGGAAAGTTGAGGGAGTTCCCATCTAATGGTTTCAGTCTTTTAAGTGGATTAATCTAGGTCTTCTGGCTGTAAGTGTGCGTAGTTGTGTGGTATTTGGGGTGCTGCTGAGATTTTGAGGGATAGGTTTAGAATATTGTGAACATTGATAAGTAGTCATTGCCAAATTAGGGTTGTGTAGAAAAAATTGAGAGGTGACATGAACAATTTATTTTTGCTTCTTAGTCATGGAACAGAATTTTTTCAAATGGATAGTCAGATGTACTCAGAATTAAAGATTAACCAAATAAGGTATAATAGGAGGTAAATGTGGCTAATGAACCATTAAAGTGACAGATGATGGGATCAAAAGTGGGTAGGGAAGCAAAGTCAGAATAGACTTACTGGGAAAATGTAAAGGTAAAGATCCTAATGAAGATCAAGAGCTGGTGTTTATGTGAGAGAGAGGAATACTTTGAGACAGATTGAAGGTCTGAGGAGGTAGAATTTTTAAGTTGAGTCTTTTAGAAATTAATTCGATTCTGTTAGATGACTAACATGTGGCTAAAGTGGGGGTGGAGATGGACTTTGTTATAGTTGAGAACATAAATGAATTAATGTGGTCAGGGGTGTATTGGCAGCCTGAATTTTGAAGTCTCAAAATTGGACAAGAAGGGTAGAGAAGGAGATTTAGAAACAGATGATAATAAGGTCATTAAATAAGCTAAGAGAGTGACTTGGAATCATATTATTGTAACAAAGATAGTGAAAGGTGGGTTTTTTTCTTTTTAAAAAGAAATTTGGGATGATGGCATGTAACAGGATAAAAAATTATATGAAGTGTGGAAAACAATGGGAATATAAATTAAAATGTGGGGATAGAGAAGTACATTGTGCAACAGGAGAATTAAAAAACTAATTAAAGTTGTGTGATGATTGCACCTGACTAGTAGCAACATGAATAGTTGTGTCTTAAATTGTACTGAAAATTTTTATTATTGGAATCAAAGGATTTTAGAGTTAGGCAAGACCTTAGAGGTCATTTTGTCATTTTCTTTATTTTAAAAATTGATTCATCTAAATTATATGCCTGAGGTACTGAGGACACCAAGGTACTGAGGACACCAAAAAGATTTTTTTTCATGCATAGCATCTCAAAAGTATTTTCTACTTTTTCATACTATAAGGGATATCTAATACAGACAGTTCTCACTTTTACATAAATTCACATTAAGCAAATTTGACTTTACGTAAAGAATTATGTAAGAAATCTGCATTCCCAAAACACCTGTTAACTTTACAGTACTATGCTCTCTTTCTACTCCTGCCCCTCACCTTCACACTCTGTGGTCTTCCCCTCCCTCACCCTTCCCTCCAAAAAAAATAAAAAAAAATGTTTAAAAACAACCAAGTGAAAGCAGAGGAATGGACACACAGAGAGGCCAGAGGCCACCACCCTGGATCAGGGCTCGGCTTGAGACCTCTGTTGCCAAGAGAGGAAATACTTGCCCTGCTCTGCCAAACTGTGTGTGTATCTACTCTCAGGTCTTGCATCTCGGTCTTCAGCCCCTGAGTGTTGTCCATCCTTTCCTGTTTGTGTCCATATCCAGCTCTCACATGTCTGTCCCCAGAGTATTTTTCCTCTCAGTTCTAGGCAGGTGCCCATATGACTGGCTCAGGACCCTGTGTGTTCCCCCTCCTGCTTTTGCTTCTCTGTCCCTGGCCCCCCCATGGGTCCTTGAATCTTGTGCCAGCCCCCTCCCTCCACAGGCTTATCACTCTTTCCCTCCCTCCCTCTCTACTTTTCCCCATATCTGCAGGCAAATTCTCATTACATAAAAATCACCTTATGTAGAGGTAAAGTAAGGTAAGGTAAAACAAGAACTGTCTACCTCCCTTGCAGTGTTTCAAAATAATTATGCTTTTGTTTATAAGGTTTTCCTAATGTCTTTTCTAATTTTCTCTTACTGTCATATAGATATACATTTTGAGAATGTTGTTGTTTTAGTCCTTCATTCTCAGAGAAGACCAATGACATCATGAGGGTGATATTTTGACTTGTGTTTGAATTGGATTTAAGTGAGACAGAGCTGTGCAAAGTTGTCAGCCTCTCTGCCTCCTCCAGAGTCATCAAAGTGCAGTGGCAAGACAAAAGTTTAGAAGATTGTCCATGACCCAGGGTGCAGTGGGTGACCTTGGTCTTTTAAAATTAGGTCTTTCCCAGGTCTTAGTTTGTCTGAGTGATGGAGGGCTAGGTAAGAATTGAGAAAAGGATGGCCGAATTTAGCATCATAAGCTATCAGTTTGGGAGGGGAAGACCTTTAGGGTTTCTAGCCAGAACAGAAAACAATGGCTATTTACTCATTCTAAGCCATTGAAAGCTAAACAATGAGTCACAGAGGCTTGGGGGTTACCATTGGTCATTCAGTGAGCCATGTATAAGGATATTGTACATACATACATGTGCACCTATACATATATAAAACTACTACATATTTCCCTTTAGCTAGCTTAAAACTTTTAATAATCATAACTTCAGAGTTTGAAAGTACCTTTAGAGGCCAGTAGTCCAAGCTTTTCCTGTACCTTGTTAATTTTGGGATAGTTTTAAGATTTAGGAAGTTTTTCCTCACATTTCACTAACCTAGCTTTTTTATGACTTCTCCTTCTCAACAGGTTATGTAGGGGTGCTGAAAAATAGCAAGTAAGCCAATATGAACAAATGCAAAGTCATGCATTTAGGGGGAAATGATTCCAACTAGGGGATGTTGAGCCCTGATTTAGGGAAGGAATTATAGGAGTCATCAATGTATGCTTTTCCTGCAAGGCAGCCCATTATGTTTGTACTATTGATGCAGTGATAAACAGAAAGCATTACCCTACTTCTGATTCAAACCTGTGGTTTTGGTACATCTGGTCACCAAATCTCAGGAACAACCTGGGTACCTGCACTGTCCGAATACAATTTAAACATTGGTACTTCAATCTGTAGACAAAGGCAGAGAAGGTATGTTATTTAAACTGTGGAACAAGTTAACTATCGACTTACTCAACAGATGCCAGAGCAAGAGAACTCTAGTGTTTTAGAAATATCATTTTAAAGTTAGAATCCAAAGTTGTCCCTGTGCAGATAACTTGTTGGAATTAAGTACAGTCTCCAATATTCATTGTGAATGGCATATTTGGTTTTTGCCATCTTCAGTATCTGATTTGTGACTTTAATTTTAAGTCAGTAAACTTGTCAATTAACTGCATTTGAAAAGTGATTTTTAATTAATGCAATTATTAAGCAAAATCTTTTCTTTGCTATACTGATTATGTATAAATTGAAAATACTGTAGGTTCAAGAACTGTTTAGATACATTAATTGCTGTTTATTTGGTAATAGTTATAAAGAAAACTAGAGGTATTTAGGGAGACCTCTAATTTTTAGAGATTAGCAAAGTAGTAATTGACATTTATTTGGCTCTTTAAGGGTTACAAAGTACTTTACATAAATTAATTTGAATGAGATATGTAAAATGCTTTACAATGCATAAAGCACTATATAAAATATTAACTCCTTTACTGTTATCTCATTGGAGCCTCCCTACAATCCCATGAGGTAGGTACTATAGGTATTATTATCCCTATTTTACAGATGAGCAGAGAGACTCAGAGGTTGTCCATGGTGATGCAACTAGTAAGTGTAAGAACTGGGATGTGAACTCAGGAGTCTCCTGACTTCAAGTCTAACACCCTCTCTCCTGTGCCACATTACGTCTTTTTATGAAAAGTAGCCGTATCATCCCACAAATCATTCTGTTGTTCCCCAGCCGAAGATAAAATACTGGGACACAGTGGACATTTAAGTCTAACACTTTGTTGCTTATGTATTTTACTGTGTAACATTGCATTGTTTGCAGTTAAATAAAGCCAGACGTGCTTAATTATAAGGAAAGGAACTTCAATGATTTGTGATTTCTCAGTATTAGATAACTTTCCTTAATTACAAGGACCTCAAAATAAATGTTACTATCTGAATCTTTTTTGTACATTCATATGGTTAATTCTTACCTTAACCATGGTGATAGGGACTGGACCTGGGCTGGTGATTTCATTTATGTAACGAAACTCCTTAATGAGTAAATTCCCTCTACCAGTAAAGGTATGCATCTTCTCTATAATTCAAAGGCTCAAGATTGCTATCAAGGGCAGAGGCAGGACTTACTGGTAAAATTGGTTTTTTGTTCCTATGTGATTTATTTTCCACTTATCCTAACTTAATTTTGCTAGTGTTAGATTAGTTAGTGTATATGACACTTCTATTTTTAAAAGCACAGTAACTCCTAACATTGACAAATTCTTTTTAAGTCTACTTTATTCTTTTAACACCCCATCTTCATTTCTTCCCATTCCCCACCACTCCCCAATTTGTAATTTACTCTTTGGGGTAAGTTGTGTTCATGTTTGTTGTGATCCAATAGCCATGCAATTTTAATGGCATCCTAGCTTTTGACATCATATAGAAAAAGCAGCTTCCTTTATAAATACAGTTAGTTTGAAAGTAATTACATATTTTAAATGTGGAAATTAGTGATGTGCTTTATGCAAAAAAGATAGTGTTTTACTGTTTACTCCAGTTCTTCTAGTTATATAGTTTAAACTGTAATAAGAACTTCTGTCAGCACTATAGATAATTCTTAAGAAATTTCAAATGTATACTGATTTATTAGTCTTTTTAAAATACCTTTAATATCATAGCTGTAGGGTTTTTTTTAATATGATCATATAAAATTGTGCTCAAGGAGGCCAGTTCGGTCAATCAAGCTGCCACCTCTTTTTCAAGTGCTGCTCTGGGTGTTTCTTACTTTTGTTCTCTGTTTTGACTTTGATGTGCCAATTTTCAGCTGATGAATAATTGTCCCTGTGCTGATAACTTGTTGGAGTCAAGTACAGTCTCTAGTATTCATTGTGAATGGCATATTTGGTTTTTGCAATCTCCAGTATCTGATTTGTGACTTTAATTTTAAGTCAGTAAACTTGTCAATTAACTGCATTTGAAAAGTGATTTTTGATTAATGCAATCAGTAAACATGAAATCTTTTCTTTGATTGCTACACTGATTAGGTAAATTGTCACTTGAGAAGCTATTGAAGAGGCCTTGGTGAATATAGCCTTATAGCGCTAGGAAATGCCTAACTTTTAAAAAACCAAAGGAAAATATTAACTGTCGTTTTTCCTCTCCGGTCTGAACCTTTCTGAAGTGCAATTCACTGTCTCACCATGTTTTTTTCTCCCTCTCAAATTGATCTTCTGTCAAAGCCATACAAATGAATGGTAATAAGTTTGTTTTAAATTCTACTTCATTACTCATAAGACTGGATATTTCTGCTTATGAATACTTAAGGACTGTATATGTTCCTCAGAGCTGCATAAAGAGATTTGATTAAAGGTAGCCATGTCATTTTCTTTTATCCTTTTTTTTTCTTTTGGATTAGAAAAAGATGCTTAATAATTCTGAGGCAGAATGTTTTAAGTACAACCTTTATATGTTTTCTGGTGAATTTGAAAAAGTTTTTGTGTTTGAAAATATTTATATTTGGTTTTAGCCCAAAGAAAAGGGCACGTTTAGGTTGGGGGATGGAGGACAGAAAGTAACACAACTTTTCTAACTGATCAAAACCTTATCAAGGCAAATTGTTTAGGTAGTCTAGAGCAAGGGTTATTAATCTGAACATTAAAAAAAGTTTTCATAATTGCATTTCAGTATAATTATTTTTCTTTTTAACCCTATGTATTTTATTTTCTTATGCATTTAAAAAAATTCTGAGAAGTTCATAGATTTTACAGATGGTGAAGGGTCCGTGACATCAAAAATGTTAAGAACCCTTGCTCCATTGGGTGGAGAAGGCTATACTTAATAAAACTTTACATTTAAAAACCTTCAATTAGACGTTTGAATAAATATACAATGTTTGGTGTTATTCTGCAATTTTATTATATTTGTAGGAGATGGCATTTTCTCCTGCCTTTTGTATCCTTTAAAAATTTTTACTTTAATTTCATACAGTATATTGTGGAAAGGTTTTCTTTACATTAAAATGTGCCTTTAAAAATTGACTAGATTCCAAATTCTATATCTTATGATTGCAAATTTTGAACAAGAAGGGACACTGATTTCTCTGAGTTCTCATCTACTTGTGTGACCACACTTCAGTCTCCTTTTCTGGATCTTCATTCAGGTTGTACCCACTAACCTTGGATTTTCCCAAGGTTCTCTCTTTGGTCCTCCTCTGTCTCTCTACTATTTTGCTTGGTGATCTCATTGGCTACCATGAATTCAGTTATCATTTATCTCTATATTGATGACTCCAAGATACACTTAACTAGTCATATCTTATTTCTTGATCTCTTTGAAGACTTTTTAGTCTCATTTCCCCAGTTGTCTTTTGGACATCTCAAACTAGCTGTTCCGTAGATATCTTAAAAGTAACATGTCCAAAACTGAACTCGTCTTTCCCTCTTAGGCTTCCTTTCTTCCTAAGTTCCTCTATTATCCTCCCATCATCTTCCCAGTCACCCTAGCTCACAACCTATGTCTCATGCTCATCTTCTCATCCATCCCCTATATTCAGTCAGTTGCCAAGTCCTGTTGATTTTGGTTTCATAACTTCTCTTGTATATATCCGTTTCTCTCCTGACATTTCCACTACCGTAGTACAGTTCTCGTCATCTCCTGCTAGAAATATAGAAATGATTTGCTGGTTGATTTCTTTGCCTCAAGTTTCTTCCCACTCCAGTCTTTTCTCTACTCAGCTGTCCAGTTGATATTCGTAAAGCACAGGTGTGACCATGTCCCCTCCCTGTTCAGTGCTTCCCTATCACCTCTATAATCAAATATAATATCCTCTGGTATTCAAAGCCCTTCATAGTCAAACCCCTTCCTACCTTTCTAATCTTCTTATACCTTACTACTCTCATCTACTCTGAAATCCAGTTTGCTACTAGCCTCCTTGCTGTTCTCATATACAACACTCTTGTCTCCTGATTTTGAGCATTTTCACTGGCTTTCCTCCATACCTGGAATGCCTTCTTCATCTTCACTTCCTGCCTTCTGGCTTTCTTCAAGTCTTAGCTAAAATTCACCTATGCACAAGAAGCTTTGCCCCGTCCATCTTAATGCCATTGCCATCCCTCCATGATTATCTCTGTTTTCTCCCATATATATCTTACCTGTATATAGTCATTTGCATGTTGTCTCCCATTAGATTGTGAGATCCCTGAGAGCAAGGACCTCCTGCTCCCCTCCCTTCTCCTCTCTTTTTGTCCCCAGTGTTTAGAACAGTGCTTGGCACACAAGTAATATTAGTCCAAACTCCTCCATCCCCCTTCTCATCTTTACAAATGACAAAATTGAGACTGAAAGAAAGGTTACATAACTTCCCCAAGTCATACGGTTAGTGATTATCTCAGGTGAGATTTGAACATAAATTATCTCCAAGTCTAACATTCAGTTCCCTGGGCCACTATGCCTCTCACTGGAAGCTTTTACAAATACCCCAGAAATAAACATTTTATTTATTTATTTTTTTTGTCATACACATACAAAAAGACTACATGAATCACAGAATTCTTTTTTTTTTTTTTTTGGCAGGGCAGTTGGGGTTAAGTGACTTGCCCAAGGTCACACAGCTAGTACATGTGTCAAGTGTCTGAGGCCGGATTTGAACTCAGGTCCTCCAGACTCCAGGGCTGGTGCTCTACTCACTGCGCCACCTAGCTGCCCCAGAATCACAGAATTCTTAAATGTAAATGGGAATGTTGCCAGGGTGACAACAGGAGTTCAGTGACTTCTGTAGAAGAGACACTAATAATGTGGGTCAAAATGGCATCAAGCTATGTTTCTTTTTGTCTTTTGTCAATATTTGTATTATGTATATTTGCACTCCAAAATAAGCAGTTCTTCTAGGAACAGTGAATCGTTCCTTACTATCATCTTTGTTTATAAGAATACTTAATAAAATGCATTTCTGTGTAAATAATCTTTTGGTATTTACAATATTTACATAGAGCAGGGATTCTTAACCTAAGGTCCCTGAATTTGTTATTATTCTTTAATAGAATTTCAATATAATTTTTTTTTCCAATACTATGCATTTCAAAATATTAGGAGAAGGGGTCTGCCATAGACTTCAAAAGACTGCCAGAGGGGTGGGGTCCATGACACAAAAACCATTAAGAAATCCTGACATAGAAGAAGCAAAACTAATAAACATTTCTGTCATGAGATGAATATATGTTGGAAAGTTTTCATTTCCTTAGCATCTTGCAGAAGGGTACTGCATAAATTTAAAATATTTTAATTTGTTCTGTATCAATTTAATGAATTTACTGACAGATTTTTAATAAGACTCTTTTCTTAAGTTAGGTACTTTAGAGTACAAAAAAAGTGTAATGACCTCCCTTTTCAATCTCAGCTTTTTAAGGAAAATTCTCATGGTAACATATTCCATCACTAAAGTCCATTCACCTGGTCTAGGTACCTATCACAGCTTTAGCTTTATACTTAATACCAGAGATGTTATTATGAACAGAGTTATGACTTGACAGATTGGCCCAGGTGTTTATTCAGTGAAGACTTTTGGCCAGACTAGAACATGCATTGCAGATCCATTGGTAGAACATTAAATATAATATATTTTCTTGAGATAAATATGCCTATTTAGGTTTTCAATAGGGAGAAACCATGTTGGTCAAATGGTGGCTATTTTTTAAAAAGCTTTAAAAATTGTGCATCATTTAATCACCATTTTCTACTGATGCTGCCTGTGAAATTTTAGAGATTCAAAAATGTAAGCTTAGAGATTGTGGAGATATACACACACACACACACACACACATTCATTCTTATTTCCTGTCATATATGTGGTGACTAACTTTCTAGATTTCTACTCAAATTTTGGGTATCACTGCTTATTTGTGCAGATTGGAAAACATCACAAATAAAAGTGTTCTAATACATACAATACACTGACTATTCTTCATTATTCTCTTCTGGTAAGAAATTCCCTTTATTTGAGAACTAATGTTCTACTTTTGGTCACTAAATGAATGCCATATTTAATTCAGGTTAGAGGGGGTAATCTCTCCTATTAACTATTCAAGTTCCAATTTGGATTTAATTTTTAAATAATACAAATGACAAAGGACAGGAATCCAAAATCTGATTTGTTTCAGTAATAGAAACATCTAGTGATTGCATTAAATTTTGCTCTACTTCACTTGGTACAGGAAAGGAGAAAAAGTCATTGTCTTTCTGTTCCAAATCTAACACATGAAAACTTCAGATTTGGCTTTGCTCAAGTCTGGTCCACGATGTATATTTTGTCCACATTTAGAAAGCCCTTTACAATCTGGCATGCTTAGGTTGTGTTTTGATTGGAAAGAAGCCCAAGGTAGAAGTAGCAGAACTGCTGAAGATGAAAATTAATGTGAGCTGGGAGAATACTTTGAAAGCAAAAGCACCTGCCTTGTGCTGTCACTCTCCTTTGTCTCATGTTGTCTTTTTTCATTTTCCATTACTTTCTAGAACACTATATCAAAAAAGGATGAGATATCCCTTGGCTTTTTTTTTAAGGGATAAAGATTTCTAGTTTTCTTAATATCTATATTGCATATGTGGTTTGAGAAAGAGAAAATATTAAGTTGTAGCTTCTGTTTTCCTTAAAATGTGAGCCTGAATACATTATGTTAAGCCTTGTTGTCAGTTGCATATTGCCAGTTTTAGCAGGGTGTTAACTATCAACACAATGCTCTCATTAGACAACTTCTGGAACCAGCTGTTTTAATTAGGTCACACTTAAATGCCATTGAAGATCATCAAAGATGTCACTGAAACTGAAGCTTTTGATTGATACACAATTTGCTGAGTGCTGTGAACTGACCAGGGAGCTATTGATTAGTTGTTTCTTTCATCCTGTTTACTGGTCAATTTGTTTAGAAGAACAGCAGTCATTTAATTGTGTCTTGTTCAAGCAATGTTGTTGCTACTACATCTCTGTATTAGCATTGGGGTTTGACTACAAGAGAACAATAGAAAAGTGGGTGGTCTTTATAATTTCTTCGCTTTTTACTGCCATGTGTTTAAGAGAGATTTTATGGTCTTAATGCAATGATATCTAGGTAAATCAGCTTTCTTTTCACTTTCACATGCCTAAGGGAGGATTTCAGATTACTAAACTTTTTTTTCTCCACTTATTTTGCATATTAACAGAAATAACTAGCCTTGACCAAAACAGGAGGCTTAAATAATTTTATTTTGCCCGTTACATTAAATGCAAATGTAAAGAGTAACTTTTTACAATTCTTGAAGTATTTATTTGGATTTTATCAGTGCCTGCTATATCCTAGGGTTTTTTCCCTATCATTTGAAAGTATACATTTTAGCAATGACTTGTGTTTGTGTTCCCTTTTTAAATCTTCATTTTAAATTTTCCATCCATTTTATAGATATGAGACCACATGATTCATGGAGAGGCCCTACTCCCCTTTTCCATCAACCAAGATTTGACAGGTAATATTAATATAAAAAGATTTTATGTCCAATTTGGGGGAGAAGCTAGAAACTTAAGATTCTTGTGGTTTGAAATGTATTTTAAAATATGTAGGATCTACTTCTTTGGATTTATAATTTAGGAAAGTGTGGTTCAAGTCTTTTGAAAAGAAAACACTTTGCTTCAGAAATTCAAATTTTATGTAACTGTTAATGCTTTCTTACTTTCTTTTTATTTTATTGAAGCTGTTGAGGTACCATGAAATTCAACACAGAGAGCTTAAAACTGCATTAGATTTTGGACAGGCTAAACAAATTTCTTTTTTGGAGGGTTGTGGAACTTAATGAGGCATAACTAATGGTGTTCCACTTTTATCATTTCTGTGCTGGTAGCACAGCATTAGCACAGACCAACCATTGATTCTTGCTACAAACCTCTTGAAGTCCTAATCAGCTTCTTTGGTACAACTTTTTCAGGGCTGACAAGCCTATTGTAGGGCAGTGTCACTGTAGGTCAGTAGTTATTAGTTGCTACTGAAAACAGTTTCTTTAACTACTTAAGACTGAACTGAATTAAATGCAGAAGGGACTCAGAAGAGGATTATGGAATCTGCAGTCTAATAAGTACCATGGAATAGAAAGAATGTGACATGGTTTAGTAATAAGGGATGTTTTACATGTGTTCCTTCATTGATAAGTTGTATGCCCTTAAGTCAGACTACAAATGACAAGCTATGAATGTTATGAATAATTATATTAATATCTACAGAATACCTTGAAAAGTACTGCTTGAAAATGAATAGTTTATGTTTTGCTTGGCAGCACCGATAAAGGCTAAGAAATGTCCTGTACAGGCTTGTGGAAAGATCTTTTTTTCTGACCACATGATACGGTCTTTATAATTCTGAATTCTAGTATTTTATTTCATTAAATAACTTACATTTCAACATTTGATTTAGAAATATAAACTATTGTCTCATTTGATCAAAACTTGACCAGGAATTTCCTCAGAAGTACCATGATTTTGTAATTTCCATGACCAACTTTAGAAAAGTGACAGGATTTCTAAAAAATTATTTTTATTAATGTCCATGATTGATAATCTTACAAGTGCCAACGTCAGTTACACAATTCACTCCATGTTTAAAATTGAGTATTTGTTCTGCCTCTTTTGTGTAATAGCACTTTTGTTTCTAAATGTACCAGTTCCACATTTTCTTGCCATCTCATTTGTTCTATCAATATCCCCATTTAGAACCACCAAATAATTTACATTTTAAGTATGGTGAATGACATGCGTAGCACTAAAATATTGTGTAAAAGTTTTGTGAACCCATTAAGGTTGATTTGGACCTGATGTTTCCTTTCCACTGTTGCCTTTCTAGATGATCTACCCCTCAAAAATACTTTTTTCTCCTCTTTTCTCCTTACGGTTCTGTCTTTACCATGAAACTGTTCTTTTAGCTCACGTTTATTAAGCACCTACTTTATCTATGACTATTATACTTTAGTTGCAGTTACAAAGGAAGTAAATAGGCAGTTCCTGGCTTTGAGTAACTATTCTATTCATTGGATAAACTATATTCTTTCCCTTACTCAAATAATCTCATCAGAATTTAATTTCTTCCTGGAAAGCTTTTGCAGATTCCCAGTTTTGCCATTTTAATTCTCCACCTTTTTTCTCTTTTATTCTTATCTTTTCTTTAGATCTAGTAAACAGTAATATGCTTTTTAAAAGTGAACTTGGTTTTCTAACCTAAAAAAATAATTTGTGAGGGTAATAGAATTCTGTTACTCTAGAAACTCCCTCTTCCTATGAAAATTGACTGCAGAATTAGCAAAAAATGGTGACATTTTTGAAAGTAGAAGTTGAAATTTGCTACTCTTAAATAGTTTAAGCTGTATCCTTGAGTAACCTAGAATTATCTCAATTTTATTTTTAAAAAAATTTTAAAGTTGTTGGACAAACAAAAGTTAGAGAGTGTATGTGTATGTATGTGTGTGGTTTGATGTAGGCATCATTGAATTACTGTGGTTTGCAAGTAAATGTATTAGGTTGGGAAGCCTCTAGAAAAGAAATACGTGCACATCAAACTGTACTTTCTTTGTACCTGTTCCTAATTTAGTTCCTTGTTTTGATATTGCATTTTATTCCACATTTTTAAAATGTGATTTTTCTAAAATCCAGTGTTAATCCTAAGCCAAAGATTTTAATTGCTTTAAGAATCTGAAAATCTAATGCTAAGATTCCCATGGCAACTTGAACTCTGCCCTATTCTGTGTTTACTTGCAAATGGAGGCTTTCATTACTCAATTGCATGCAACTGGGCAAATATTACAGTAGAATTGAGCCTTTACTATAAATTCTCCTTCATTGTTTTTTTCTACTTCCGTTTGTAGGTTTCATTTCTGATATGACAAAAGGTTCACTTCTGATTAATACACATAAAGAGATCATTAAGTTTTCCATAAACCTAAACTTCCTGAGAATCTAAGTAGAAAAAGCAAAATGAAAACATGAACTCTGAACTACAGTTTCTGTTTTGCTTTCCTGTGTGTTAAAGTAGTTTCGAAAAAGAAGACTTAATTTGTGACAAAATGCTTTCTAAAGACCCCTGACTTAAGAAATATAAATACTAAAACTATCCATATCAGAAGTATATACTTTACATTGCTAGCTATTGGTGATGAATAATTTAGATGCTGGGAATAAGATAGATTTTTGTTGTTAAATTCTTATGTAAGTAGCCAGAATATTAGATTTAAAAATATTAACTTAGACTAATTTCAAAATCTGCCTTATCTGAAATCCTTAAGCTCATTTACTTTACAAGAAAACATTCTTCATAAGTATCAAGACTCCTTCTGGAGTAATGTTTACAAATGAATAGTACGATATCAATAATCATTTATACAAAGTAAATCCCTGAGTGACAGTGAAAGATCACCATATAGCATTCCTAGCCATACTATTAGGTTAAGGATTTGTCATCTCCATATGTAAAAATCCCACAAAATCATGTTAATCAAAGATAAAATGAGTTTTTAAAAAAAAAAAAAAAAAACTAAAATTTTGAGTTCAAAATAAAAACCAGAATTCAGCCATCAAGTTTTCTTGGAACTTAAATGAATGCTGTCATAATGAAATTAATAATAAAAAAATCTATAGCTGACACATTTTTCAAAACTGAATTGTCTTATTAGGTGAGCCTTTCCCAGGAAATACATCTTACACATCCTTCATCTTGTTACACAGTAGTGATCTTGTGCTTTTTTTTATGCAGCGCTATTTATATGTTTATTAAAATAAGAACAGATAATAACTAATTGTTGCATTGTGTTTATTTGAAAAAAAATTGAACTAGAAAATATCTAAACTAGAAAGCAGCTTTGAGTGTTTTTTCTGCATCTTGGGATCCAGAGCTTCTTGTTTTTAATTGCTTTATTTTTAGAACAATTATAACAATACATTCGTTAATTAAGTTATGGTTAAAACTACTAGCTAAAAATAACCTTAGCTATTCCACAAAGTTCTCCAGAAAGCAGTCCTTGTTTTGCAGGCATCATATAAGAATCATTATCCTTGGTATTTAAAAAAACAAAACTCCTCGAAGTAAAAAAGTGAAGGGTTTGGACAGGAGAGGGAAGCTGAATTCAGACTTGAGTACGTAGTTGTCAAAAGAGTATTTTAACCCAGCAGACTCAAACTCTAGCTTCTTCAAAACATGGAAAGTGAAATTGAAGCATTCATCTGTTTATAGTTAAAATGAGATATATTTATCTGGCCAGAAGCTATCTGTGTGTATTGCATTATACTTAATACTTGGACCCTGAAAATGCTCCATTAAGAATTGAATTGTAGCTTTGACCCCAATTCCTGTGTAGCAGGTACAATACAGGCAGTGCTTTATATTAATAAGGTATGCTTTCTTAAAAATACCTGCTTTTTACTTTGATCCCTCGGAGTAAATGTTCTATAAAAAATGAAATTTTAAGTGAGAGAAAAATATCCAAAGGATCAGGGAGGAAGTTATACATTAAATGTTGCTTGCCTTTAGAGGCTATATCATTGCTATATCATTTTTCATGAAAATTTTTAATTAAGCCATGATTTGGTACATTATACCTGTTGCTTTATATCCATAAAGTTAAAATAGACACTTGAAGGCAATTAAAACATTTCTTTTTGCTAGTAATCTAGGGTGACAAACTGGGTTATAATAGATGTTGAATTTGTGTTCCCATATAAACTGTACACCAAATGTCAGTCAGTCCATGCCAATTAGTGCTTATGTTGCTAGGTCACCATGGTCAATTGAAAGCTGCATCAATAGAACTTGAAAAGGTTTCTTCCCGATCAGACCTTCTGACATATTGAGCAGAATAATGGATGGGAAAAAACAGCCAAGGCCCCTACCCTAGATTCAAAATACTCAGCAGTAAGAATTCATTTGCAACCTGCAATTAACTAGAAAGAATGGACTCCAAGAAAGAGTCTGGACATTTTAGAAAATAAAGCCTCATTCTCCTGTATTTCACATGTTTATTCTTTGCATAGTGTCTTAGACATAGCTAATTTGATCTTTCGATCTAAATCTATATTTCAGGTTTCTGAAAACTGATTTACAAAAAAATTCATTGAAAAACCTTTTAGAAAAGTCAGACTTTTTAATTTACTCAATTGAGTTTAACTGAGATTTTGTTTTATTTTAATACTACTTACTGAAATGTCAGGCTGAAGTGGATGTAATGAATAAATGTTCCTGTTTATGATAATGGAAAGTTGTTCCTGACATTTTTGTGCCATAAATATGAAATAAATTGAGTTACCTGAAAAAAATCTGGAGTTTATATAAGATTTTGCACTTAGGATTATTTTCTCTTCTCCCACCCCCACCCCAAAAGAGCTGCAGCTGAACCTCTACTGCCTTGGAACCGTATGCTACAATCCCAAAATGCAGCATTTCAGCAAAATCAATATCAACTACTAGGAGGCCCAGGCGGTTATCCACCAAGACGTGATGATCGTGGAGGGAGACAGGTAACTTACAATGGAATATTCTCTGCTAGACTTCTTACGAAGCTTGAAACTAGGTTACATGGTAAAATCTGTAATGCTTACTTTATGCTTTAAACGTACTTTAGAGATGGAGATTATAAATGTTAACTCAATACCACTCAACTGAACTTGGGTGAAGATTATATACTATTATTGACAGTATAATATTAGTATCTGTATAATTAAAGGGTTGTCCAGTTACCAGCACACTTGAGAAACTATATAAACTCCAAATGAGGGTCCATTAAATTAATTTTTAGAAATTAGTGGCAACACTGAGAATCAAACACTGAAATCTGTCAGTCCATTGAAGTGACACTTTTTTCAATTCAAAAAGAAAATGGGAGTTTTTTAATGTGCTATATACTTTTTTAACTAAAATAATTCTGTTTCTGAAACATTAGACGTTCTTTTTCACGAATCAAATTGACATCCTGGCTAACATTTATATATTCTTTACGTTGAAATGATTGCCAGGGACGAGAATCAGAATGTTTCAATTCATGTGGCATGATAAGAGTTTGGGATATATAATGATATGAAATATTTAAGTAGCTTACCTGGTATAGCCCACAGGCCTATTTTAAATACTTTTAAATGTTAAACCGACATTTTTCAAGCCTAAGTTTGCTGCCACATATCCTTTTATTGCCTACCATTTTTTTTTGTCTCCAAGTAACTAAATGTTCTTGTTTTTTCCTCGGTGTTAAAACATTAATAAATATTTCCCTTTGTTAAGCTCATAGAACATGTGTCATAATTCCTCATAATTAGAATGATTAATTAGTAGAATGATCCTGGTTAAATAGTTGTACCAATTTAAAGGATTTATTACCTTGACCTATTAAAAATCAGTTTATAGACTTTGTCATTGAATACTATCATCCTAGGGTCCTATTAATGATATACTAATGGATACTATTATACGTAAAGACGAGACCTGTGTATTCTAGAATCATGACATTCTTACAACCAGAAGAAACTTTAAGGATCTTTTAGTCTAACTCCCATATTTTCTAGAGGAGAAACCAAAAGGCTTAGAAAACTTAAATGACCCAGCCAGAGGCTTAACATTGCCAAGTCTGGAACTAGAACCCAGGTGTCTTAGTTCATAGTTCAATGGTGGTCTTTCTGCTAGATCCTAAACCTACTGCCTGCCACCCGTAAGTCTATTTTTGATAGTGTTCACAAAATTCTTTTTTCATACAAGTGATTTGAAACCACAGGTCAAGTTATAGTGTCAGTTTAAAATATAGGTTTATTTTATAAATTTCTATTTTCTTAGTATAGTCCTCCATTGTGAACTCTAGAGAATTTGTGTCATCAGTTACATGGCAGAAAATTGCTCACAAATACAGTATTATTACTTCCTTGCAGAACCCAACTAACAAAGACCTTAGCTTACATTGTGAACTTAAGGGTCATATTCATATTATTAAAATTAAACCACTTCAGTGATTTGAGTGGAAGTAAAAAGCATCAGAAACTGGTTTTGAGATCTCTATTTTAGAGTATTAATAGAAGTAGTGACACTTTTGTGTTGTGCTGAAATTTGAAAGGATGATTATTTGCAGGCACACCAAAAGTCTAAATTTAATTGTTTCACTAGTAATTTATTAGTCTGTAGCATTGGTCTTTGTGACCTGAAAAAGATTCTTGAACATCCCACTGAATCATGTTATGTTAGGAGAAACAGCCTCTAGAATTAACTGACCCTTTAGTTCAGATAGTTTTCAGTTGCTTATTTATTAAACCTCATAGTTGACCTGGTTAACCACCAAAAGGTGCTTTAAGCACATCACTGAAGAGTGAGTGAGTTAGAGTGAGTGAGTGAGTGAGTGAGTGAGTGAGTGAGTGAGTGAGTGTGTGTGTGTGTGTGTGTGTGTGTGTATGACTTTGTAAACTCTATAGGTGATTGTACTTAGTGCTTTTTGTTAATTTGTTTTAGTCTATAGTGATAATGAAGCCTAAAGACCCTGAAGAGCAGCTGTTATATAAGTCAACACTAAATTAAAATTTTAAAGTCAGTTTTCAATCATTTCATTTTTGTCAGCTCCAGTCTTTATCAAGTAGTCTACAGAACTTTTTGGATAAAAATATTTACCTTTAAGAAACCATCTGTATATACTGTTAAGACTTACTTAGCTCTTTCTTTGCTCCCTTTATCTTCAAATATACTGCCTCATAATTTTTAAAATAGATCAGAGAAGTTAATTTATTTCTAAGGATGTTAATCCAGAAAATAAACTCTTCCTTTTGTTTTTTTTTTACAGGGATATGGCCCTGGAAGGAATTACCCTTTGCCACCTCCCTCAGGAAGATACAACTGGAATTAAGCTTTTGTAAAGCTTTCTTAAATCCTTTCATCATTCTACGATTTTATGCTGTTTGTGGAAAGGACGCATCTTTATCAAACAGTAGTTTAAGAACTACGATACTTGATGTATTTGTTTTAACCGTGTATATTTCTTACAGATCTGATTTTCAGTGTTTTATGTTGCTTTCCAATTGTGTAATGCATAATACAGTGGATTTGAATTTACTACTTTACTTGTGAGAGACATTTGATGAATAGGAAAGTACTGGTTTTTTTTTAATCGTAGTTAAGAATCAAACTGTATTACTGTGAATTTCAAAACAGTGTACACTAGCTCATCCAAAATACATACTGATTTTTAATTAATGCACAAAAATTAGGTCTGAACACTTCAGGTAGAATCTTCAACCAGCTAGAAAACACATGTTTAAGACAAGCTACTGTTCAATATGCCTTTGAAGACACTTCATTATTGTATCTGTCTGAAAATTTCTGGACCACTTTAGTAAAAAAAAAAAAAAAATCAACTTTTAAAACTCTGGTCTCTTGTGTTCTTTTCTACTTTCCCCCACCATTTTAACATTTTACTTTTTAGGTGTATAGCAGAGTCAAAGCCAAAATGTTTCTTTTTAGGAAGCTCTTGCAGAGATCAGTTCAGTTCTATCATTAGATAAAAAAAAATCATTATTAAAGGTTCAGGCTAATATGGTTGGCACTTCATAATTATTTTCAATTTGGATCAGTCCAGGAAATGGTTTTTAAAAATACATATTCCATAGTGCATTAACATGTCAACAATATTAGCCTAAGACTGCCTATATTTTTGAAATTGTGATAAGTAACTTTTTTATGTACTTTTTGAAATTCATATTTCTGTAAAAGTTTCTACATTGTCAGAATTTAGGGGAGGGGGAAACTCTTACCTGTTCTTAATTTGTAATAGTTTTTTTCCAAGTCCTTAAGAAAATAATGGGAATTTCAATAAAAGTTAGGTATTCTTTGTTCTTTAAACATAGCCACTTTTTTATGCGCAATGTGGGTTACATTTTTAGGTTGCATATTTCACTTTGATTCATTTGTTTCATTGCTATAGGACATTTCATCCTAGACATTTAAAAAAAATTATAAATTATAGCTTTTTGAAGCTTTTTCTCATTTCTCCAGTCTTTGTCTTAGATATCAAGAAATAATTTCTCCTGGACCCTCTGGTATGGGCATTTTTGCTTCAGCCATCTTCAAGGGCACAGATGTTAATCCTAGTGAATAAGGAAAGAAACACCACTTTAGCCTCGAAAGGAAGCTTATTTTGAAATTAGTCTTTTTTTTTACTTCCAAGTGATAACTGAGCAGAACAGAATGTTTCATGATGAAATTTTGCATCCCAAGTTATTGACATTGTAACCATCTTTGTATCTTAATGCACTAATGAGATAGATAATAGTACGTATTAAAGTGGATATGAATTGTCCTGCCACGGATAAGCTGAACATTAAATTTTTTTGTGTTCTTGTTGTATTTCATCAAAAGTCCCTTGCCATCTAAAATTCTGCAAAAGCAATAGCATGTGTCTGAAGGAAAGCACATAGCTCTATCGGTGCACTTTTTTACTTAAGCGTTTTCAGATGTTAAATTTTGTGTGTGAGATTTCATAGCGTTTTCTTCTCTCAAAAATACAACAATTTAGGAAGGTTCATCTCATTTCACCCGCCCAACCAAGTAATAGCATGTCTTATATAGAAGCTGAAACTGCATTGAATTTTTAAATCAGTTTTAAATTCCTGATCATTGTTTTGGAGACCATTTCCTGAAAACAAATGGTTTTCAGGAGGAAATGTAGTCTTCAAAATCCATACCATAAAAAAGTCAACAAGGACCATGTTCCTGTTCAATGAGTGGTGTGGTGAAAATAGTTTTGGATGTGGAATGAGAGGACCTGGATTAAAATATTGATTCTGCCGTTTGCCTAGATGATTATGAGCAAGTCAGTTTCTGTGAGCCTCGGTTACTTCATCTATAAAATGAGCGTGGGGTAGGGGTTGGGCTAGATGATCTCTAAGGTCCTCTAGCCCTCAGCATTGTTTCTGAGTAATTGTAAAAATTAAATGTTTAGCTAAACTATTGTTGCTTCAAGGAGATGTTTATGTTCTTCCTTGATGCTTTTTCTTCCTCTTTTTCTTAGCCTTCTAATAGTCATTCATGGAGGTTCAATATATGTCTTATAAATCCTTCAGGGAAGTTGTTCCCTGCCATTTCTATATAGAAAACAAGAGTTTTGTAGTTTTAAATATAATGTGTAATAAATATTGCAAATAAAGTGGTGTAAAATTAAAGCAAGATGTTAATAGTTCATATCAATGTCATTTGTATAGAAAATCTCTTGAAAACCTGGCAATTTTGTTTATAAATTTTAATGTAAATAATACTCCTGGAAACATGCACTTTTCAGCTTTGAGGACTTATATGCATGCATGTAGATAGCACTTAGTTCTTGAAATATTTTAGCTGTAATTTCAGAAGGTGGTAGGGGGAGTACATTAGGCCAGGGCTTTGGGGGCTGTTACTCATGAAAAATAAGCTTTTTCTAATAGCTTAGTAGCAGAGCAGGCTGCTTTGGCCTTTGGTTAAGAGAAATTATTGTATAATCTGATTACAAGGTGTGTGGTAAAGGCTGTTACAAACTAACTTCTCAAGGTTTCCCCAACTTCTCAAGAGAGTGGCCTTGGTTTAATTGAGGTGTGGAGAGGAAGAGGAGAACGGGCATACACAAATGTCTTGGTTTCCAATTCTTAAGGTTGTAGTTGCAGCAGTTGTTAAGGAAGCCTAATATTCAACGTGCATTCTTTTATTTCCATTAAATAAAATGTGTTCTTAATGCCTGTGAGAGAACCTAATTTTGAATGAAGATAGGGAGATGTGTGCTCTGCTTTGCAAATAAAGAAGCTTTTCGGTTGCTTGCAATATTGAATTTCAGACCTCTCCCCACCCCCACCTTTTTTTTTCGTCTATTGTGTTGTGTTGTGCTCAATTCCACGCTTAAGGACTTGGTTCCTTCATTGCACAGTGGTCCGTAGCTTCCTACCCTGCTCTTGCCTGAAAGCTTCATATTCTTTGTGGGTGTGGCCTTTAAAATGGCCCACCCACAGCTTCTTGGCTTTGTGAAGAACACAAGTTGGGAGTGGGGGCTGGGAAGCGTTCCCCGGGGAGGCAAAAGTCAAGTAGAGATTTGACATCAAAACACAGTTTTCTTGAAGTGCTACGAAGAACTGAGAATAAAGGGTCTTCCTTTGCCGGATAGGGGATAGAAGGAGCAAGTGACTACTTGGTTTGAAAGCCTTCAAGTATAAGGAAAGCAATGGTGTAGAATTATTCGTGTCTGTGTTAGAAGGGCTAGGGATAACTGATCGCTTCCCACCTTGTCTAGAGTCTAGACCGTGTGAGATAAAGCAGGAAAGGGGAGTCTTAGAGACTTGCGTTTTGCTAACTGTTTCCTAGGTCCATCTCTTCTCGTCCCAGCCCAAGAGCTGCATTCTAGGGCGCAGCTCCTTCGCGTTCTTCTTTCTTGCTTATCGTGGCACCCGCAGCGTTAGGGCCTCTGTGGGAAACCTAGGAGAGGAAATGTAACATGAAATCATTGTTACACGTTCTTCAGTTTAAGCCCCTGGTTTGTTTACGACACGATCAATGTATGTCCCTTGTTCTGCTATCTTATGTAAAGCGGACTCTACGTGAAGTGCCCCGGTTGTTAGGAGAAGGCTAGACACTTCTGACTGGGTGCATTGTCTGATGTAGTTATATAGCACCAGTTCGAGTCAGACGATAGAAAATCACTTTAAAATGTCCTGTCCCCTACTTCCATTGAAAAGGTACATATCTTCATAGGAAAAAAAATGCTCATTATCAATGACATTTTCCAGCAGAACTGGTCCCACATTCACCTATTTTACCTTAAGCACGCTTAGAAAATGTTTGCCTGCGAAAATGGTTTCTTGCACCAGGCTCAATTGCTGGCTTAGCTGTCGTCCCTCTTTCACTTCAAGGTCTGGAGCGGCATAGGTGAGTAGAGTCCTTGCTTCTCCCAGTCGTGACGTCACAAACACTGCCGTCCTCCCCGGAGGAAAGGATCAAGGTTCTAAGACAGGAAAGAAACCTCCACAAAAGCAGATGTGGTTGTCTAAAACGTGAACTAGAGTCATCCAGGGCTGGGCACCCTTTTCCCCTCAGTAGAATACTTGGCGGTTCTTTAACCCCAAACCGCTCTTCTGTCCCATAGGTTTTGTTAAAGGCGGATGATAACCCGTTTGAAGATTCCGACCTTCGCAAACAGTCTTTCCGTGGAAACTGCTGCTTGAAGCACGCAAACGTTATAATTTTAAACATTATAATTTGATCTTTATTTACAAGTAACTACTCAGCCCTACTTGATTCCATCTTACTAGTATGAATGCAGGCACGTGGCACTCTTAAAATACGGTGACCCCCTCCCCCACTTTTAGATTTCCTTGTTAGGCTATTTAGGCTTTGTAAATTGGAGATCTGGGCATCTTCAACGATTCAAATTAGGTTGTCTCTTCCTCTGATTTTTGTAGAGCCTTAATGGCAGAAGATGCCTATTGGGTTCTATTTTCACTATCTCAGCCATTAGCTAAATATCGCAACTTCTTCCTGTGTCCATGCAAAAATGATGGCTGAGGTCATCGATTTAATTTCTTTTTATTGGCTGAACCGAGAGGTTAGTACATTAAAAGAATAGTTTATTCTTTGTAGGTTACAGTCCACTAGGAATCCAATTCCTATTACAATTTACTTTGTATTCTTGTACCCTGTCAGACAATTATGCAGCCAGGAATAATTACTAGATACTAGATACTTTGTCTTTTAAGATTGTTACTTATTAATCTATCGATATGAAGATATACACATGTACCGGTAAAATATATGCATACAGAGACATAATTCAAATCCAGACCATTCTAGTGGACAAAAGGCAGTTTATTAGAAGTCAATTAAAAAAATTTTAAGTAGATTTCTTAGGATCTAAAAAGGTTGAAAAACAAATGCAACATTTTACTGATGGGGGCAGGGTAGAACTTAGATTTAATAACCCTTTCTGACTCATCTACTCTCTCTAGACTTTAATAAACAGTAACACACCAGGAACTGATCTAGAAATGAATGTGTCTCAGTACTTCCTACATTCCATCTTTTACTGAATACCTGCCTGACATGAATTTCTCAATCTGCCTATCTTCAGTCTCTCCGAATCTCACCAATTCAGCCAAAGCAGGGGGTTCATTTACATTCTCTTTTTTTGTCCCTCTCTCTTTGCCCTTCCTTCCCTTCCCACTCAGTTTTGAAGTGAAAAGTATGAGGCATTCCAGTAACCACACTCAAAAAGTTAAAACTGCATCAGCATGCTTTACTGTTCTTTGTAAGAAATAGGAAAAAAAACAAGCATAAGACTACTATGCCATACATTGAATCAACAAAATAGCCACCACCATTTCTGTCTTCTATTTGGGAATTCATACTGTAAATCAAATTGCATGCATCTTATCTAGGAATAATTTACTTCACAAATATTCTCTGAAAATGTCATCATGAATTGGGCAATTGATGGTACATATAAAAATTATTCTCTGAACTTAGTTCTTTTTATTCAATCAAAACTTGCCAGTGAAAATGGGTGGTTAATTGATTGAGGCATCTGTGTAAATAGACATTTGATTTATTTATTTTCTGACCATAATCTTTTAGATCAAAAGTGGAAGGAAAAAAAGGAGAGCCAGCTTATCCCCAAGATCCCATACACGAAATGGACCACACTTCATTTAAAACACACACACACACACACACACACACACACACACACTATTTTAATTTACATTGCAGATCTGATTTCAGAAGTGTACCTGCAATCCCAGCAGTTTCTTCTTTGTGACACTGATTCCTCGTTTGGGTTTCCATTCCTTAATTGGAAAAATAAATTAGATTTTAAGAAATATCTAGAAAAGATGGGACTTGGCCTGTCTGCAGACTTAGGGATTCTGATGCAATTTTTAGCTTCTACCACTGCTAAACTTTGAGGTGGCTTTGTTTCACTTGGACTCTTTGGTTATTCCTGCTTGTTGGATGTGAAGATACTTATCCTCCTCTTCAGTTAATGGGTTTCACCTACTTTGCACATTTGTATTCTTATATAAAGATCTGCAAAGTGCAAATTGAACCAAAAAGTTCTAGGTTTGATTAAATCAGAAAGTAATGCTCTATAGTAAAAAAAAAAATCTGTTTTAATGTCTCAATCCCCCAAAATATTCTGAGATACCAACTGCTCAACTCTGTGTAGAATTTTAAGGGGTAGCAATTTTTGAGTGTTTTATTACTTGCCTTATATAAAAGGGAGAAAAAACAATTTTCCTAAATACATTTTGAGAAAGGTCCCTAGAAATTTCTTTCAATTTTAAGTAAAAGCTTAAAGATTACCTCTTAGATGGATTTCTTTTTTTTTTCATTATTTCTGCATGAGTTGCATTTCCAAGAAACTACCAAATAAATTGAGAAGAAAAAATGCCCAAGTGGATACATTTTTTCTTTAAATAGGTTAGTTAGACAGTTAGACTACGTTGGTACACAAATCAATGGGTTTTTAAAATACTGAACCACCCAAAAAGTTATCTTCACAACATAATTTTTATAGTGTGGTCAAATCTAGAGATACATATTCAAAATTCTGACACAATTGCAAGAAACTGTGTTACACACACAAAAGCACATCTGAATACAGAATACAGAGTAATTAGAAGTAGTTATGATCTTTTGGAACACATTTCCTTAGCTAATCCTATTTACACTCACTAAACAAAATTGTAAGTGTTCTACAAGGGCCTTGATTCACATTTTTTTTGTCCCCAAATCCTTCCTTGTAATGCATAAAATTTCATTAAAAAAATTTGAAGCTCATCGGCTAATGTACTAGGAAATATTGTTTAGTCCTGCTGTCTTCTGTGGTTGATCTCAACTATTCTGTGAGAAGTCTTTCCTCTCAAATGGACTAAAATTTTTTTTGAAACTTTTCTTATAAAGAACATGGTTTTGCAACTTTGAGAAAGGAAGAATTTATCTTCTTAACCCGATTTCCAAAGAAATTCTGTTTTCTGGGATCAAGAGCACATCAACAAAAGAACTGTCAACCAAACTCTGAGCCCCAAAATATCATCTTGAAATCTCCAATTAAAAAAAAAACCTCAAGGACATCCTTAGTAGTTTGTGTAATTTATAGATCACACCTTGTTAGTGATACTCATTTTATTTTTCAGTATTAAATAACACACTTTCTTCGACTTTCTTTGAATATGTTTACTCCAGAAATGACTTTAAATCATTGTGTAAATTGAGCTTTGTAGCAAACATCATGCAAATAGTGTGGAAAAAAAACAAAAACAAAAACAAAATACATCACCCTACAAAACTTAGTCAAACAGAAGTAACTACTTGACTTTTTGGAGAAAAGTACTCAAGGTTTTGTTGTTGTTGTTGTTTCCAAGATATTTAAGGGAAAAAAAGAAATAGGAACTGGTATGTTAAAGGGTAAATACAGTGATTGTACATTACAAAAGGAGCAAAATTTTTGAGCAACTTCTTCCAATTAATGTGGTTGTAAAAATGCTACTAGAATAACTTTGATAACATATCTTGTTTATCCTCACTTTTTCTCTTTAGTCTTGACTTAGCTCTTATCAATTTTATATCATTTTTACATGACTAGCAAAATTTAGAAATAATAGATGATATCAAGGTATTGAAATCTACAATACCAGATACTTCAAGGAACAGTATATTAACTGAAATGTAGGTTCTTTTCTTTTTTAAAAAACCTTGTCTGATTTTTAACTGATTAGATATCATATAATAAAGGTAGTTTCGAGAATTTATTTAATAGGATTTTACCCCATAATAAAATAGGAACATATGGGAAATACATATATGGGAACTCACTAAATAATAGCAATGAATAAATAGCAAAACATTAAAATCTAAAAGTTATTTGGCAAAAGATCTTTAACTGGTAGAAACTGTTTTGATGACCTAATTGTTGAATTTTTCCTCCTACTACCCAGTTGACGATGAGTCCTCTCAGATATCATTGCTACATGCTTTGTCCACCCTGAGTTACAATTCAATTTATTTTAAATCAAATAATAATGAAGTTGCACTTAAGGGGGACCCTTATAAAATTAATTTTTCTGATAAGTTGCACTTCAAAAGGTTTATTGTTAAAGCTCAATTGATTTTATAGATATATACACCAACCAACACGATTTCAAACTAAACTAAAATTCTGATGTCTTGTTAGCATTGCAGCAGACAATCCAGTCAATCAAATGTGATTAATCACCTCAATTTTGTAACGGTAATTCACGATAAGAAGAAATAAACTAACTCAGAGATCATTATGGTATGATATTACACTGATTATTTGGTCCCTTTTATACCTTTGTTTTTGAGGGGTTTTATTTGTTTTTGTTTTTGTTTTCAGAAGCAAGGTCTGACAGGATTTTTTGTTTGATCGTTTTTCAGCATATACATTTATTTGTCCAAGGAAGTTCAAAAAGATTGTAGCTGCTTTGTTTTCAACTGTTTCACGAGTTTGTTCACTTCAATCTTAGGAGAAAAAAAAAAGGAGGTGGTTGAGAAGGGAGATAAGTAGGAACACACTCCAAGAAAAGGTGGGCAGGCAAGCAGATCAACAGGTGAATCCTGTTGATGAACCATGTAGAAACACAACCCAAGGCAAATCCACCCTATTACCATGTCCTGCCATAGAGCAGGTTCGGGTTGACCATGCCACTGTTATAATCGACAGTGGTCGCGTCCATCTGGGCTAGGTTGGTGACTTGGTTGTGAAGAGAAGGCGGGCTGGGGGACATCTCTTCCAGGTCGGGCGCCTGGGTTAAGGAGTTAACTTGTGGGTTCTGGTGCTGATGGACAGCGCTGTTGGACGTGGGGAGCACGCCATTAGCCCCGCTGGGCGGCGGCGGCTGCTGCCCGGGCTGGCTGGGCGTCGGGGTGTTGGAAGTGTTCTGGCACGGCTTCCCGTCCTTCACCAGCACGGGCACCGCCACTCGCCGCGGTGACTGCTGCTGGCACAAGCTGTTCTCTTGCTGCAGCTGCTGCGTGACTTTGTCCTTCGCCTGTCTTTTCATTTTGTACCGGTGATTTTGGAACCAGATCTTCACTTGTGTCGGCGTGAGGTGAATCATGCTGGCCAGGTGCTCTCGTTCCGGGGCTGACAGGTACTTCTGCTGTTTGAACCTTCTCTCCAGCTCGTAGACTTGCGCCTGCGAGAAGAGCACTCGCCTTTTCCTTCTTGGAGCCGCGTGGAGCGGGGCCATGGACTTGGCGGCCTCAGCGATCCCCGTCAGCGTCCCCATGCCCGTCATGTTCATGCCGGTGGACGGCCCCATGAACCTGGAGACTGGGAGCGTGAGGGAGGCGAGCTGTGAGCTCACGTCGAGGGGCGACGGCCGAGCGCCCTCCTGTCCGCCGGCTGCGGCGTGCGCCCACCCCGCCTCCCCGCCTCTCCCTCCCCCCCCCGGGAAACCTAACAGTACCCCGGGGACACTGGCCTGGAGAGGGCAGGGAGGGATCTATGCTCAGCTCCAAGGCCAGGCCTCTCTCTTCACACCTCGTGAAGTGTTCTGACCCAGCGGGGATCCGCCCCAGCAGGAAGCGCGACCAGAAAGACGGCTCAACCCCTCGGTGGCTCCCAGGAGGTGGGAACCCGGGCACTGGCCTTGATACTGCCGGGGGTGGGACGGGGAGGGAAAGGGGTGGCACGTTCTGGCGGTCCAAGCACCCCGCGAGGCGCCCTCGAGCCACCAGCCTCACTTCCATCGGCTGGCCAGGAATCTGGCGGGAAAACGCTGCCCACTCCATTCCAACCCCCTCCCTTCACCTCCTCAACCCCAAACTCTCCAACAGTAGCGGTCTTTCCCCCCTCCCCCGCCCCCGCCCGAACTTGCGCCCATCTCACTTGTGGAGTAGCGGGGGTCCGGATTGGCCCCGTACCAGCCGGTGGCGGCAGCGGCCGCCGCACTGCCCCTCATGCCGTCCGGGTAGGCGGGGATGTCTCCCATATTGCCGATCCCCCCGTTGCAGTAGCCGCCCATGGCACCGTGGGGGAACTGGGAGACGCTGGGAGGCATGTGGTAGGTGGCGGCCGCCGCGGCCGCGGCCGCCGCCGCCGCCGCTGCCGCTGCAGCGTTGTGGCCCGCCATGGCGTGGGGAGGAGGCGGCTGCATCCCGGCCGCGGCGGCGGCGGCGGCGGCCGCGGCCGCGGCCGCCTGCGACGAGGAGCCAGCGGGCTGCTGCCGGTAAGCCGCTGCAGCCGCGGCCGCCGCCCCCAGGGGGGAGCCCAGGTTGGGCGGCGCGCCGTCCATGGCGCCGCCGAACTTCTTGTAGCTCTCCTCGATGGGGCTTAGGATGTCGGACACGGAGAAGGGCGTCGTGTGCTTGGGGCTCAACGACATGGCTCAGCGGGCGGGCAGGTAAAGGGGGCCCGGGGGGCGGGGGGGAGGGGGAGGGGAGAGGAAGGGAGGGAGGGAGGGGGAGAGAGGAGGAGGAAGGAGGGACGGCCGCGGGGCTGGCGGGGGTGGGGGGTATTCGTGCGAGCCGAGGGGGTGGGCGGGGGTGGGGAAGGGATAAGGATAGGGATGAGGATGGGGATGGGGATGGGGATGGGGATGGGGGGAGGGTCGGGGAAGGCGGTGAGAGGCTGTTGGCAAGGTGCTCCCCGCCCCGCGGGCCGGCTGTCGGGCGCCCCGGCGGGCCACAGGGCAGAGCGGGCTGTAGAGGGCTGAGCTGCGGGCGCACAGCAGAGGCGGCGGGCTGAGCGGCGGCCCGCCGGTGCGCGGCTGCCCGGGCGCGGGGGCTGAGGATGCTGATCCTGCTCCCGCTCGGGTCCTTTCTGCCTCTGCCTGCGCTGAAGGGATCGCCTTGGCAGGAGGAGCCAGAGGCGGCGGCGCGGCTAGCCCCCTAAAGCTCTCTTATCTCGGGTTTATTTTAGTCCGGCGCCAGGTTTACGACAGACATGGGGGGCGGAGCAACATCCAAAACGAGCAAACAATGGTCATTGACATCCCCCCCCCCCTTTTTCCCCGTAATGGAGGCAAAAAAAGAAAAAGGGGGGGCAGTTTTCGTTTCTCATTAAAAGATCCCCGGGCATCTCTAGTCTTTTCTTCCACCCCTCCCACACCCCCAGCTGAGGCCGCCGCCCGGGTCGGTCCCATCCATCTATCCCATTACGAGAGCACCAGAAATCTCCGTCGAGTCACCCTTTACCCTCTTGGTTTCATGAAGTGACTTGAATGAACTGGCCAGTGGCAAAGTCGGAGCTAATTGAGGGGAATTGTGTAGTTAAGTTTGGATGGTTTGGGGGCTTATGCCATCCTCTCTTGCTCCCCAGTCTCACACTTCTTCCATCATCTAAAGTGTTAAAAAAAAAGAGGCTCTTGGGTCCCCCACACAAGAGCACAGAAAAAGAATAGGTACAATGACCGTACCCTGCCATTGTAGGGCTACCTAATTTATGCATCTTTAGATCCTTAAGCTCATTTTGTGGGCAACCAGACGGGCACTTCCAAATTAGCTCAAAGTACCAAAATCCAAAGGAGAGAGAAAACACACACACGCACACACACTCACAAAACAGACCTTGTGAGCATTCTGTTTTTACCTTGTGGGAATGGTGATTGGCATAGGCCAAGCAAACGTATTTTTTTTTCACTAAACTGTTTCCAGTTTGCTTTATTAGGTCTGGAATTCTGTGCTTTAAGGTTTTTATATTTTTCAAAATTTTAAGTAAAACAATCCTCATTATCAGTCATTCTCACTACCTAAAACACCATCAGACCCATAGTCTAAAGTATAAGGAGAAGATTCATACACTTTTGGTTACAAAAAGTTCAACAAATTCAGGAATTTAAAAAGCCTTCAGTACTCAAGAGAAAGTGGAAAAATGTTTTGCTTCTTTGGAAAATACAAAACTATATTCAAACAAAAAATAAATTCATTTTATTTTAGTATCTATATTTTTATGCACTGTATAGTAAATAACAACTCCTGAGTTGTGGGCACTACAAGAAAGACTAAAAGATACAAGATAAAAGTGTCATAAAATAATACTGGATATGTGTGTATACCTTATTTGGGAGAATGGTAGTAAGGCTAAATAGTTCTTGAAAATGTTATGCTAAAGGTTGGGGGGAGGCATGGATTTAAAGAGTAATAATTTAAGAAATGAGAGGGAGTTGGTGAGAGAAGAAATGAATTCTATTTCAAGAAATGACTTTGCCTTGAACAGGTGAAAAGGGAAAACTGATGGTTTAAGCTTAATAGGGAAAACCCGGATGATGTAATGCTTCCTCTTCCTTTAGCAATTATAGTTTGAAGTCGCTTGGATTATCTTTAAGACACATCTTGACAAGATTTTACTTTGATTTTTGCCCAACGTAGGTTTTTTTTTTTTTTTTTTTTGCACAATCCCGCCCTCCAGCAGATATGTGAGGAACTTGACAATAGTGCAGGTTTGGGAATTTGTGTACAAAACCATTAAAAGATAAAATAAAAAAATGTCTAAGATTTGATGTTATTTCCACAGTAAGAAAAACATTACTGCAGTTTAAACATTTTGTTAATTTCACAGGTCCTTCCTGAACTCGAAAACCTGCATATGTCTTCGCCTTTAGCTGCGCTCTCCTTGTCTACTTTATTATCACAGCACAAAGAAGTTGTTAAGCTTCTGCTGGGATTCTCCTGAACTACAGTTTCCCTTAGGTCTTTGCTCTGATTCAAGTTTTTCATTCCAACTATTATATCAGTTTGAATAAAAAGTAGTTTGAAAAGTCTTGCATTCCAGACTTTCCTTGAACACAAAGTTAAAGCTGTTGTACAAAATGCTATGTATTAAAAATCACTTGTGGGCAAATGATCTTCCTTTCTCCAGACCAAAGTCACATATCATGTATGTGGCAGAGACGAAAACCCTAAATATAACTTTATGTTTATCTTCATGTTGGAAACGTTAAATATAGTGATTCGGAAATCTTACCTTCTAGCAATTTGAAGAACTGCAACATGTATCTCCTTAATTTTACTCACAGAATTAGTGATTTGTAATAAAAATCTCATTATTACCTTAAAGTTGATTCCAGATCTACAGCATTTTGTTTTTCAGCAGAAATTAACACGGAGTTGCTGGCTTGTGAGAACTGCCTTCTTTAGGGGCCATAGCACATTTCTGAATCAAGAAACGGCAACAAAGACTACATGACTGTTAACCCATGTACCAATAACAATGAAATTACAGCAGTGTAATCAATTAGGTGATCGATACTTGCCATACTCTGAAAGTCGATTGAGACGCAGTAGGCTTCCATCTTTAAACAGAACTGCACTTTATCTTCCCGCCAGCTCTTTGCAGCAGTCCACTCTCTAACTGCCTATGAACTTGGTGCTCTAATACTTCTCCCATTCACAGTGATAAATACTTTCGTAATTACCTTGAGGTGAACAGTTGAGGGGTGGGAAGAAGGCGGGCATGTTAGTTGATCGAGGAATTCAAATACTCTTAGGAGTTTTCTAACCATATCCTATGTATTTCATGCTCACTGTGGGCTTAATAAAGTATTTCAGGATTTACGCTATATAAATCTTGGAGCTAGACTTTGATATGCCGTAGGACTCATCAATACTAACTTATCAAAACTAAAATATTGTACCAAAAACAAGTAATTGCACAGGGCATAAACATAGAGGTATTTTAACTGGTGGATTTGTATATGGACATATACATAGATACTATGTTGATAATTATAACTTTTTGGCTTCTAATTAAACTTGCCTTGTAAGAACTATGTCTACATACATTATAGACCATGCATTCACTAGGTGCCCAATAAATGTTTATTGAAGCAATTGCACTTCCTAAGTAACATCTTTGAATCCATTAATTTAGGTTTTATCAATTTGCAAACTTCAAGCATTATAAAGATTGAAAATATAATAAACAGGTTATGACAGGTTTCCTTTGTAAATTTTCATAAAAAGAATGGTTCGCAGGCTTCATGTATTCCCATGCTTTTCTAGGCTGCTCCTTTGTCCTTCTGAAATTTAAAGCTTTTCTCAAGATTGTGATATTTATTGACTATTCACATTGTGATAGCTAAACTAAGGGCTGAATTACACAGAGATCTTTAGAAAGAAATTTACTGTCTATGAGAATCCTGGGTCAGGTGCCCACTTTTACTTCCTTTCATAGCATTGGAAATTCAGCTGTTTAACAGTTTAAACAGTTGTCAAACAGATCCCTAGAGAAGGGGACCTGAGGGAAGCTAAAAGGGTTTGTAGTTATCTGATAACCATTTTGGAGGTTAGGAAAGCTTGCAATTTTTTCCTTTGGTGGGAAGTGGATCTTTGTGCCTCCATAAAGTGTGTCTTTGTAATCTTTGCAAACAAAATTTGTCAAATAGAACAGAAATGTCTGTTAAAGTATAGTTGCCCTGACACAAACTATTCAAGAATCGAATGCATTTCAACTCCTTTGGACTATATATAAAAAACTTGATATTTTTCATGAAGATGAAACTTGTCAAGTTCTCACTTTGTGAAACTATAAAAAAGGAATACTTTCTGAAACATTTTTGGAGTAGGGGAGAAATAAAGAGAATTAGTGAACCAGTATTTTGCAGTAAGCTTCATAAATACAATAGGTAGGAAGAAAGAAAGAAAAAGAAAGAAATGAGCATTAAGTGCCTACTATGTTTTAGGCACTGGATGAAGTGATTTACATTTTTGCTTACTCCACTAATTTCCAAAAAGAATTTTTTTTTTTGCTTTCTTTGTGGTCTTGTTGAAATTTTAAAAAATGTTTTAGGGAATTTGCTCTAGCTAACTTATTATTGGTTGACTTATTCCCACAATTACAATAAGTTTGGAGACCTTATTTTATCCAAATATTATTTCTATTTTCTCCAGTGTTCAGTGCAGGCCTATGCATATAGTAAGTGCTTAATATATATTTGTTTAATCACTTCTACTTATATGATAAACTTTTCCTATTCGCAAAAATATTTTCTTTGCAAGCTTGTAACATATCAAAACTAAACAACAAGAAAAACATCTTTAAAATACTCTTATTTACATCTATTATCCATATCTTTCTGCAACTCACTTATCTTGGATCAAAATCATATAATAATCAACAATAATTCTAAAGTCAACTCAGAGATGCCTTTTAAAATTATAATTATGTTCATACAAAACTGTGAAAGCAGTTTAATAAAGAATTTCTTGCTCCTTGAAGTTATCAGAATATCAAAATTCATTGAGATTTCTGTGTCCCCCTCTGCCCCACCCCTCCCCCGCTGCTTTTCTAGAACTGGTAGAACAATCAGTTTTACCAGTGGAATGAAAATATGAAACTTGCCTAAGTCTTCCAGAATGTTGAACATGGTCAAGAAAGCAAAAATTACATACCTAAAAAATAGAATCTCTTTCACCATAAAGAAAGATGATTTGGAGGAAATGCTGAACAATAATTTTTATTTCTGAAAAATAAGTCTATTCATTCAGTTTGTCTACTTGGAAAGTAAAGTTTTTTGGAATGCATTTAAACTCCTTTGAACAATATAAAACTTGATATTTTTCATGGAGATTTTTAAAAAATACTTTCACATTGGCATTTTCTAAGAAAAAAATTATTTTAAGTAAAAATAAAATACCAAAAAGTCTAGAAAACTAAGGAAAAAAGGATAACAAGCATAATGAGCAACAGAATAATTTCCCAAAGTTCTATCCTAGCCCTACACATTCCTGGTTAGAAAATGCATAGTCTCCAACTTCTTTTTAAGTAAAATATTACCCAGACCCCCCCCCCCCCCATATTTCCCTAAAATTCTGAAAGGAGTCTATTTCAAATTAAAATATTCCTTTAAATTCCCAGTGACAGATATTACAAATGTTCCAGCACCTGCTCTGTAACATTTGATTATATAATTAAGATTTCTTAAGTGATTTATTATTACTATCCAGGTTCTGGTTAATAATCATACCTCTGCTAACTATGTGGGTTATAAATACTGGTTTCATCTGCTTATCTGAAAGAGAAATTTTAATTTTTAGGCTTTCATAAATTATTCTGAGCTAACTTTTAGATTGGTCCAGCAAAATAATAAATTCTAAAAATTATTATAATTATATATTGTTATTATAATCAAAGTAATTAATGGCATAATCAATTATTTATCAACCAAGGTTATTTTTGTCCTCCAGTGACACAAAATTAATTTGATACTGAAGACAGATATTCCATAATGTTTAATGGTAATATAAATTAGATTTTAGAAGTGTGTAAATGTCTAAATTCATTGGTCCATATTATCAACTATGTTAGTAGTTGAAACAGGTGTGAACAAGAAAGTCTAATTTTATATCTTATAGCAATATGCTCCAATTCATTTTACAAATCATCAATAGTGCTTGCACCTTAACAATTTAGTAATTCATATAATTTTCTCTACAAAGATTTCAAACCTTTTTTTAAAAAAAATACCTCAATGATCAAAAATACCTATCAAATCAAACTTGATTTAGTAATTAAATAACAGGTGATTTCCCTCCCCCCCTCCCAAGCAACAATAACATAGGAAAATAGCTTTGAACCATGACAATCTGTCAATCAGGTAGAAAACGTTTAATTCCTGGCAAAAATAAATCTTGTGAAGCAAATTGAATAAATACATACCTTTGGAATCTCTAGTTGGTGACATTTGAAGGCATGAGAAAGAAGTGCTGAATATAGAAGGCAATTAACTTTGTCATGATGCAGCAAATTATGTGAGGATATTGGTGAGAGTGTGATTGATACCAGCACTTGAAACTGTAACAAAGGAATTCAAAGGCATTTTTTTTTGCTAAAAAATTCTGCATATGTAAATTCGATGAACTTTTTAAAAACTTGAATTTAAAATATCAACATTTAAAATTCAAATTTCTGAACCATTAGTTTGAAAATTTGTGAATCTCCAAAATTCATTCTTCACAAATATATACTGTGTACTATAGAAACAAAGAAGTGAAATAAGAATCAGTTATTTTAAAATATTACTTCCTTTATGGTGTGCCTTATAGGATTCTAATTATGTCTAATAATAGAAATATTTCATGTTTTGTCTAACTTGTAAGAAATAAAGAATATCTGATAAGTATACCTCTACTAAAATAAGGTTTAAATGTATTTAATAAATTGATAAATTAATTGCATATTACTTTCTGGAAAAAAAGTTATAGGTACAAATTATACAATCTCTGAAAAGACAGGAATAAGTGGGAAGTTAAATTCATTTACAAATCTTGTTTTTAGTATTTGTCTTATTCTTCATAGAAAAATAGTCTTGAAGTGAAGTTAGTCAGCACATATTTATGAAATGCTTATGTATATTAGGTTTAAAAGCTGCCACAATAGTTCCAATCTCTGTGTAATGGAAAAGCTTATAAGGTAATGTATATCCATATATTTTTATATGTCTGTGTTCTGATTACTGTAAAGAAGTTGAAGCCTTTAAAGAGATAAATCATGCAAATATAACTATAATAGGTATAAAATTTTCTTTTTACCTAACCCATTCCAGAATATTTGATAATTTCTTTCACAATATGTGGTCCTAAAAGCAACAGCTCTTTTTTTGTTCAAGTAATCGATGATGGTGAAAATATGACTATTTGAATTACAGTTGTGATTGCAATTGATGACATTCTGCCTTGAGTCAACTCTTACCAACAATTTACAGAGATTAAAAGGGTATTGGAAATGGTGATTTAGGAAATGCTTTTTAAAGATATCAGCGAGTTGAAAAGAAACCTGGGGTTTCCAAGGTTCTCTGTAATCATTTTCACATAAAATGCAGGTATAGTACTTACAAGTGTTGTTTAAGGGCCCCATTCAGAAGGGGAAAAAATGTGGTATAAAGAGATCTAGTCATGGATCTTTGAAGTATGTATCAGGTTATCTACTGTATCTCCCTTTGTAAAGGAGGAATAAATAATGTACAAATTAGAGAACATACTGCTACATGTAGTTGCATTTCTCTATACAATATATAAATATGAAAATTCAACACTTCCTCATGCCTACCAAAGTCAAATTACACATTCACAAATTATCCACAAATTTCTTATGTAATTTCTTTCTTATGTATCTCTCTTAGTTTTGCATTTTCATGTTGGAAGCTGTAGTACTTGTGGCTTTCTCAGTCTTCCAAAGAGATACCAAAAATAAAACTAAGTAAAAATAATACCCAGGGAAACAGAATGTGTTACACAATTAGGAATCGAATATGAAAAAAAAAACAACTTGCTTTCCTAGAGTACAAAGTGAGAATAGCATACATTGTGTGTCAGTACAAATCCAAATCTAAGAATTAAAACTAAAAATCTGCAATAATGATACAATAATTCCTTCATCATGAAATGTCCTCTTTGCTTCCCTTCTTCCTCCCTCCCTCTCCCAGGGACCTTCTATTGGCCAGATTGTGCTTGAGCTAATAGTGAACTTTTCTTTGGGCCTGATCCTGATTTTCCTAAAAATAATAAACCATAGCTTAGGTTAACAGAAAGTCCAGAAATGTCTTGATTGTTACAGAGACAACCACTTCTCTGTAGAAGTTAATTTGTTTGGTAATGTGGAGACTGTATCAGTAGTGACAGGAATATAGGCAGTTAATGTTAAGACTGTAGACATAAGGGCACAGGAGTAGATGGTTCAGATAAAAAGATTTATTTAATTATGTCATGACAAGAAAGAAATTTAAATCTATTTTTCCATGAGAGCCTACTGGTCTACCCACTGACTTCAAGAAATCCTTGCAGTAGGAGCTAAGTCTGGACCCAGTTAGCCTACTTGATTGATTCACTGGGGATAGGCAGAGAGGGCTAAGTGGGCTCCTCTCCCTTTCACTGCTTCACTTTGATTCCCCTAGTCTCCAGCTCCCTAGCTCGGAAGGTATTGGGGAAATCTGCTCTTTGAGGCTAGAGCCTAGCCAGGAGTAACCCCTGTCCTTCCCTGAGCCAGGGGAGGAGATGGAGAGAGATGGGAGATCCAGATCAAGTGACCTGGGAAGCTGATACTAGGGAGTGAAGTTGGCAAGCAAAAATGGGAGCTTTATTGGTTTTATTGGTTAGATGAGAATAACTCACACTGAATAAAAGATTCACAGGCAATCATATCATAGAATTTTAAGAGATAGAAGGGACCCTAAATTTCATTGTTAGTCTAGTAGAATTTGTAGTATACTCTTATACTCTACTATCTACAAAATTGAATAACTTTAGATGGTTTTAAATGAAAAACAACTGTAGACAGACTTAGGAGCTCCTGACATATGGTTAACCTATATGCAAATTACTAATTCCACAACTGGAACTTCCCCTTCCCTTGAGTTCCTTTCTCTACTGTAACATTATTGCTGGGTAAAGCCACCTTCCCACTATACTCCTTTGTATCCTTTAGCCAAATCTTCAGTCTACTGCTTGCTAGTGAGCCTTGGCTGTAGAAACCAGTATCATTTCTACTCTTACAGCCAGTGCTATTTTATGGGAAAGGGAGGAAGAACCCCTATTCCTACTGCTATGGTAGAAGATAGGTTCCTTGTTCCAGAATTACAATTTGTCATGCATTTTCGTATAGTAAAAACCTTATAAAAGTTTAGTTTTCTAGTACTATTAATTCCATCATGCAGAGCCTTAAGAATAACAGAATTTGTCCGTGATCACAAAAATAGTAAGTATTGGAGGGAAGATTTGAAGCCCCTGCTTCTTGGCTGAAGGCCAGCATTCTATCCACTACACTGTGCAGCCTTTAGCTGATCTGGACTTTAAGTAAGCTGGAGTAAATAACTGATTGTCCTGGCCCCCTGAAACTCAGAACTCTCGATCTCAAGAGCTGAACTTCTTTCAGCCTTATTTTCCCCGATAATAGTGATTGTAGGTGTGTGCCTCTATGCCTAGCTCTATGATTTTTCAAAAATTTGTGTTATTGGCTTAAGAATTATATCTTCTAGTACACAAAGATGATTCATGTGGGCCATGTGACTTAGATTCATCAAGGCTTGCTAGGTCCTCTCCTCTTGGTATTTCCTTATTTATCTTTGGTATTAATTCCTCTTTACCATTTTGATTCTTTCCTTTCTAGATCAAATATCATTCTCCCTGACAGAGAAAACAGAAATAAAACGAAAATTGAGCAGCTTTACCTTCTTTCTCTCTGTGTTTAGTTTTCTTCTTCCCTTCTGTCCTGAGCAGTTGTCCTAACTCGTCTTTGATCCTGCTCTTTATTCCAGTATAGTTTTTAAAAAATCCCTTTTTCATGTCCTTAGCTTTCTTTACCAGCTTCACTTTGTTCTGGACTTTAGCATTACTGAAGCTTTTCTTACATATCTGTGAATATCTTAAAAATATAAATTGGTTGGTAAGTTCCATTGAACTTTTCAAAAAACTCTCCCTTTTCTTCTCAAAATGAAATTCACTCAGAAGAAAGAAAAAACAAGATACAAAGTATGATACAACTGAAAGAATACTAAATGAGATATCAAAAATCATGGGTTCCAGTACTAATTTTACCACTAATTAGATGTGTGACCTTGTCCAACTCACTTACCCAACAGAGATTGAAGTAAGATAATGGCTAAGGTTCCTTTCATATCAAAGGTTCTATTATTCCCTTACCTGTAGTGCTAAAAGTAAGTTTTTTAGGAGGGCCTAAAATATCATAAAACCTTTCATTAGACTTTTGCAAAATTCTATATGGATTAACCATCCTACTTCAAGATTCTTCATTTTAAACAACACACAAACCATTCTGTTTCATTTTTCCATCATTTTCAAGAAAAAATTATGTTTCAAATATTAAAATCAGACATCTTAGCAAGATGCTTAGAGAATACAACATATCAGAAGTATATTTACCTTGGATAATTTGAAAGAGAAATTGAATAATTGATTCTACCTTTTTGGTTGAATTGGCTGGCAGCTATATATTTAGTCAGTGGCATTCTGAAATTTAAAAAAAATAATAAACTTATAGACTCTGGGGATATGGGTAGATGTATGTATATATGTGTGTATGTGTGTGGAGAGGAGGGGGAGAGGTGAGAGGCTATCTCTACCTCTTCCCTGGCATAATACAATGTAATGTGATACAATAGCATTTATTAGTATCTGTTGGATACAAACCACTGTGCTAGGTGAATTTTAAATAAAAAAGTTCCTGCCCTCAAGAAGGTTGCAGCGTTGTAGATAATAAGACACCAACAGAGAACATTATAATGTGCAATGTTACATGAAAATGTTCTAAGGAGGAAGGTCATTACTAATCAGGGGATCAGGGAATGTTTCATGGAGGAAACAGTATTTGACAGACTTTAAAGAATGGCTAAGACTTAAACAGGTGAAGAGAGGTCAGTCATTCCAGGAGTAGGAAACAAAAGGCTTGGGGAGATAATAGTGCAGAGGGCTTGGGAGGCAAAGAACATTTTAGCCAAGCAAGTATGAGAGAATACCTAAACACCACCAGTGAGAAGAAGAGAAAAAAAGGTGGAAAATTAGATTTTGTTAGATTAAACTTTAATATTAATTGTTCTTCTAATTAAGATCCTAGCACAGAAGACAGCTGAAGGCAGCTTTTCTTTGCATTAGGGCTTAGCAGGAATCTGCTAATTGCCAATAAAAGGCAGCGGAGTAAGCTAGTGACATAAAATTAAAGACATAAAGTCCTTCAATAATGATAGCTGATGTTTATGGAGTGCTTGTTATGGTTCATAAAATGCTTTATGCACATTATCTCATTTGAACTTCACAATAACCCTGTGAGTTAGGTATTACAGAAGAGATGAGTTGTGATTGTTAGAGATTCCCTGCTGATCTGTCAACCTGACAATGGAAAGGATTGTCTGTCTTCTGTGGACATATGTCGCAAGGAAAGGAAAGCCTTCTTAGACTTTTCAACTCCTATTACCCTTACCCTCTCCTGGTGCTTCATGGGGGGCAATGATTCCACCAGAATGAACTTAGAGAAAATTTCTAGGTGTTTTGATGTTCTTCTGAAGCAAATGCCTAGGAAACCAATGCAGGGAGAAGTTGTGATCAGGGCAAGCAGGGATCCAAGATCCAGCACAGAGAGGCCTAAACTTGTATAGAGTACAGGTATTGCATCTTTCAAAAAGCACATATTTCCTAGAGGTGCGTGACACTTTTACAAAAATCGGTCATGTGTTAGTGCATAAAAGTGTCAACTGGCATTTTTATATGAGTATATTTGTATTTATATATTATATATAAATATATATACACATACATGTGTATTATACACACACATATAAATGTTAGCAAAGAGGCTACATTAGTATATTAAAAGATTATACAATGTGATCATTTTGGATTTATTATAGGAGTGCATGATTGTTTCAATATTAGGAAAACTATAAACATAAGAGACTATATTAATAGGAAAAATAAAAATAACACTACTATGTAAGTGCAGAAAATACTTTTGAAAAAAATATATCCATTAAATTTTTTTAAAAATTCAAAATGTTGAATAAACGGACCTTTCCTTAATATGGTAAATAGTATCTCTATGAAGCCAGGAGCAAAAATTATCTATAATGGAGAAATGGTAGAAGCCTTTTGAATAAGATCAAGGCTATCAGGCCCATTATCACAGCTGTTATTTGATATGTTTCTGCAAATTCTAGCTATAGCATTAAGACGAAAGAGAAATTGAGAGAATAAGCATAGGTAAAGAAGAACATCAAATGACCACTTTTGCAAATTATATGATGGTTTATTTAGAGAAGACAAGAGGGTGAACTAAGATTGATTGAAACAATAACTTAATAAATTAGCAAGATATATAGTGAACTCACATAAAATTGCAGTCTATGTATTAAAAACAGGAAGAGTTAGAAAAATTACCGCAAAATGTAGAAAATATCATAGAATCTAGCTACCAACACACATAAGAATTCTATAACTACAACTACAAAACACTCTTTTACAAAATAGACATTTGAACAACTGCAAAGACATTAATTGCTCATGTTTGAGCTATGCCAATGTAATAAAAATGACAGCATTGAAAACCCAAAGAACCCTCGCATTTTCGTTGCCGTGGAGTATCCTCCCGTAATCTCCTTTTACAAATGGGCTCTGTGGCCTAGCGCCCCCTTCCCCCGAGCCAGGTCACCCGTGATCGTCCGCCGCAGCCCACTGCCTGACAGGGGCTGCTCGGGAGCCGCCACTAAGGTTTACATCATCATAAGAAGAACAAGCAACATGGCAGCAATCCCGTCCAGCGGTTCACTTGTAGCAACCCATGACTACTACCGAAGGCGTCTGGGTTCCACTTCCAGCAACAGCTCCTGTGGAAGTGCTGAGTACTCTGGGGAAGTGATCCCCCACCATCCTGGTCTTCCCAAATCAGACCCAGGCCACTGGTGGGCAAGCTTCTTCTTCGGGAAGTCGAGTCATCCGTTCATGACAACTGTATTGGAATCCCCAGAGCACTCAGGAACTTTCCAGGTTGCTCATGGCACGATCACCTGTGACCTGGCTCAGGAGGCCATGAGGAAGCGGCATGTCAGCGAGCCCAGCAAGACCAACACTGGGCCTTCTGCATGAGCAGCAGCACCCTCCTTGCTGCTCCCTCGCTTCTGAAGTGTGCTAGGCATCAGAGCCCATTTCCCCCTCCCCTCCCCCCCTTCCCTCTCCCACCTATTCCCTTAGAATAGATAGGCTGCTTAAGTGTAGAAGTAGTTGTGTTGTGTGTGTGGTTTTTTTTTTTTAAAGGAAAACAAAAGCAAAACACCAAAAAACAAGCAAAAGAAGCCACACTGTTATTATGTTTTTTTTTTACTATCTGAATCACCTATGTGCTTTTCAGCAACCTCAATAACTTGTTCACTTTGTACTCAACAGAAACTAATAAACTTTGAGCAGCCTTTTAAAAAAAATGACAGCATTACCTAAATTAATTTATATATCAAGGGCCATACTAATCAAATTATCAAAGCATTGCTATGATAGAGCACCACTTTTTTCCTAATAGTTGAGAATGGTTTCCCTTTAAGGAAAAAGAAGCCCATCCTTGGGACTTGTTTGATTACTTCTAGGATCAAATATCAAATCCTCTGGCTTTGAAAGACCTTCATAACCTGGCCTCTTCTTACACCTTACTCTCCTCCACTTTGAAGAAGCATCTTCAAATAAGACTCATCTCCAGAATCTGCATTTTCTCTGGACATCCCCTATGACTGGAATTCTATATCTCTCCCTTTTCCCCTTCTCTGTCTCTCTCTGTCTCTGTCTCTGTCTCTCTCCCGCCTCTCACCTTTTCTTTCTACTATCCCTCTTTCTCTCTCTCCTCATCTCTACTTCCTGCCTTCAAGTCTCAGCTAAAATCCTACCTTCTACAAGAAGCCTTTCCTTTTTCTTCTTAATGTTAGTGCCTTCCCTCTATGAATATCTCCAAGTTATCCTAAATATATATTATTTATACACAGTTGTTTGCATACTGAGAGCAGAGTGGTTTATTTGAATTGTATCCTTTTTATCTTGTCACAAGGAAAGTTGTTTTCATTGCATTTCATGGTCCAAAAGTACCTAATTTAATTTTAATTTTAAGACTGTATTACCGGACTGTCTTGAGTTAGGCCAGGTCCAGAACACTTACTTCTTAGAGCTAGAAGAAATAATAACAAAATTCAACTGAAAGAACAAATGATCAAAGATCTCAAGGGAAATTATAAAACAATAAATAATAATAATAAATAAAACAAGGGGGCTTATTGGTATCAGATCTCAAACTTTACTCAAATGGATGTGTGATCCATTGAGCACAAATTTGAGTTTTCTCCGATATTTCAGATTGCAATCCATTCATACCTGCCTTTTTCATGTAACTCTTATCCATGCTCTAGTATGAGCTTGCTTTACAGAGTCCTCCTGATGTTCTAGTGGCCTTCCTTACTTTATCCCAACATCTCTAGCATGGTAATCTGAGCACTCAGGCTGTTCACCTGTCATCCTTCCTCTCTGGTGAGTCTCACCCTTCCTCCAAGATTCCATGCAGTTTGAATTCATCTTACAAGGGAAATTAATTCGCTTTGCTAGAGGGACAACCCCAAAATATAGGTATCCAGGCATCTAAACTTGTGTTAGATCCTGAGGTCTTGGATTCCTTTCAGAAGAAAAACAAACTTGGGGTTGCTAGACGTGTATCCTCCAAGTTCTAATGAGTACCACTTTTACCCTAGAGATAGCTTTATAGTCCTATTCTGAGGTTATAGACTTCAGAAGAGAGATGGGGCCTGCAAGAAGCAACAAATCCTTTTCTATTGCACCTGAGTTATCTAAATAACTATTACAGGTAGTAACAGAAAGCAAAGTTTAGGTTTTTGTTTTCCAACGCTGTTCCTTGCTGCCCTTTCAGTACCAGGGGGCACCTGCATAATTTTCTCTGTCCCAAGAGGCTGGTACTGCCCACAAGCTCCCCATCTCTTTCTACAAGGCTGAGTCTGGGAACTCTTGAATTAGGAGTTGTTAGAGAGGCAACCTCAAGGCTGGAAATGCCCAGGTATTCTCTTTCCATAAGGTTATATTCTAGAACTAGGAGTCTAGATAATCTCTTCTCTCAGACTATGTGGATCGGAGCACTCACTGGCAATTCCTTCCTGTTTCTGACTCCAGGCATCTATTATCAGTGGTGGGAGTGGAGGTGGGGGCAAGGCTCACAAATAAGAGGAGTAATTCCTTCTCCCCTGGGCCTTATTTAGTTTTACTGCTCACAAATCTGTTCTCCAAAGAGAGAGAAAGGTTGAATATTCAACTGAATATCTTTTCACAGGACCACACAAAGGGATGACTCAGTGCCACAACAGTCTTAGTCAACCGATTCATCCCCAGATGATGAGAAAGTTTCAGACAAAAATTTACTACCATATAAACTTAACCAGTTGACCAGGGAATTTTCCAGACCAATCCCATACAGGGCACTATAGAAAAGGCAACAGTACTCAACTATTATTTTGCTTCTGTTTTCTTTGATTGGCTATAGAGGTATAGTCACTAGATTGGAAAAGAATGAAGCAAACATGCACTACATGCTTTCTTGAAGTCTGATTCCTGGATGGTCTTTGAAAGATTATGGAAAATGAGAGAGGCCCTGCCAGATTGAAGGAATAATGTCCCCAATTTTAAAAAAGGAAAGAGTCAAGCCTGCAAATTATTCATTCATTCAATTCAATACACACCAATAACTATTATTTGCCAAGCAAAGAGGCAAAAGACAGTCCCTACCCTCAAAGAGTTTACAATCCACTGGAGGAGACAACTGGCAGAAATACATGCAAAGCAATCTATATACAGCATAACAGGAAATAATTGAAAGAGGGAAAGCAGTGGAATTAAGGGGGGGGGCAGAATTGGGAAGGCTTTCTGTAGAAGGTGGCATTTTAGTTGAGATTTAAAAGAAGCTAAGGAGGTCAGCAGTCGGGCAGAAGAGAGAGTGTATTCTAGGCATGAGGGACAGCCAGAGAAAATACCCAGAGCTCAGAGATGAAATGTCCTGTACATGGAACAATCAGGAGGCCAGCATCATTGGATCAAAGAATACTTCTCAGGGAGTAAGCTGGTTAAAAAGACTGGAAAGGTAGGAGAGGGCTAGGTTATAAAGGACTTTGAATGCCTAACATAGCATTTTATATTTGCTCCTGTAGGCAATGGGAAGCCACTGGAGTTTATTGACTGGTGAGTTGTGGGGTATGTGTGTATGTGCGCGTGTTTCATGTTCAGACTGGCATTTTAGGAAAATTACTTTAGTGGCTGAATGGAGACTGGACTGGAGTAAGGAAAGACTGGAGGCAGGCAGACCCACCAGCAGGCTATTGTAATAATCAAGATGTGAGGTGATGAGGGCTTGTACCAGAGAAGTGACAGTGTCATAAAAGAGAAACGGGCATATTTCAGAAATGTTGCAAAGGTGAAATCGACAGGTCTTGGCAACAGCTTGGATGGCTGGAGGGGAGGGCGAAGAGGTGAGAGGTAGTGAGGAATGCAGAATGACTCCTAGGTTATGAGCCTAGGGTATTGGGAGGATAAAGTTGCCCTTTACAGAAATAGGGAAAGGTAGGGAGAAATAATGAATTCTGCTTTGGACACACAGACAGTTCTTGCTTTACATAATGGACCCTTCCATTTACCTCTGGTAAAGTGATTTTTACATAATGGTAATTTGCCAGTGGACTGGCAATTGGTTCAAGGTGGGGAGAATGGGGAGTGAGGGGGGGTGTAACAGAAAAAGAAGAGCAGGAAGAGGAAGAGGAGTCAGGATCAGTTACATAGAGGCCTGGCCAGAACTGAGAGGAAGAAGACATGTGGGGGCTGGACATGGACACAGGAAAGGATGGGTGACACTCAGGGGTGGGGACCCAAAGGAAGAAAGATGAAAGACATGTAGGGGTTGGACACACCAGAGGTGGGCAGAGAATTGCAAAGGTCTCCTCTCTGGACTCCAGAGGTTTCAAACCAAGCCCCCACCAGCTGCAGCAGTCTCTCAGCCATCCCATTCTTCTTTCACTTGGAGGGTTTTGGGGTGTGTGTGTGTGTGTGTGTGTGTGTGTGTGTGTCTGGGGGGGGCAGAGAGGTTTGGGAGGCCACTGATATAGGAGCTGAGGGACAGAAGCAGAGAGAGAGAGAGCACCATATTTTTACAGTGAAGTTAACATAGGTGTTTTTTTGGAATGCAGATTTCTTTCAGAATTCTTTAGGTAAAGTCGAATTTGCATAATGCAAATTTACTAAAAGCAGAATTGTTTGTATTGAGTTCAAGATGTCTGAAAAGCAGTTGGAGAAGTAAGATTGGAGACTGGCAGAGAGATTGGAGCAGTAAAGACAGATTTGAGAATCATCAGCATAAAAATGGTAATTCAATCCATAAATACTTATGAGATCACCAAATGCTGTAGTATTTAGAGAAAAGAGAAAACCCCGGTCAGAACCCCGAGGGACACCTCTGGTTGGAGGGTGTGATCTGGAAGAGAATTTAGCAAAGAAGACAGAGGACCTTAATTCTGTCACCTGGGAAAAAATCTAGAACATATTCTTGATAGGATGGTTTGTGTGCATTTAGAAAGGGAAGTGATGACTATGAAGTCATTTAGTTCAGCATGGTTTTACCAAGAATAGACCATCACAAACTAAAGATCAACTAGATTGGTGGAATAGTGGAATGCTGTATACATAGTATACCTAGATTGCAGCAAAAGCATTTGACAAAGTTTTGTAATAAATTTCTGTGAACAACATGGAAAGATACGAGTTAGATGACAGGTTAGATGGATCTGGAACTGGGTGAATATTTGGTTGACCCAAAGAAATGTCATTAGTACTCAATGTCAAATTTGGAAGTCTATTTAAGGCAGTGTCCTGGGAATCTGCCCTGGGACCTTTGTTGTGTAATATTTTTAGCAATGAGAGGCAGCACTAAGAAGGCAGAGTAGCAGGAAACAGTTCAGCAGAGCTCCTCTCCACAAAACTCCAAACAGACCTAGACAATGCACCTGACTTAATCTTGATGGAAATATCCAGGAAAAGTGACAGTGAGTCATTTGTCTAGTCCAGGTTGGCATAGGGAGAGAGACCAAGATCTGCAGACTGTTGGGACAAGGTGGAGCCAGGAATATGCCAGGAAGCACTTTAGTCATCAAGATGAGGTTGTGCACCAGGACAAGAGGAGGTACCTGACCCATGCCAGAATACCCCCAGACATATGGCAGGGCACTATGTTGGGGACAGGTACAACTGGCAGTTTTGTTGCCCACTATCCAAATCTGAGTCATATAGACCCAGAGCAAACTGAGAAGGGGATCTGTCCTTTGGGGAAAGTGTTCCTGGGTAGGAAGGCCCTGGGTGGTGTACAGAGAAAGGAAGTTCAGAAGAAAGAAGCACTGGTTTGGTTCAGACCCCAGGAGCAGAACAGAGTCTCAGTTCCAGCATCTAACCTGCAAAAGAATAACCAGGGCAAGAATCCCAGAGCAAAAGGGAGCCTACAATTCTTTCACTCTGAACTAACAGATCTGTCCATCTGAGTCTAGCAGCATTCTACTATGGCTCAGATTGAAACCCACGTAAGGAATTTGCAGAGCTCAGACCAGGACAATCCAGATTTTGCCTTGGATCAGTCCTCTTTAAGAGCACTGAAAGTTTGCAGGTCCCCAGCCTGTCCCTGAGATCCTGAAATAGCAGCACCCCATTAGAGCAGCAACAGGACAAGCCCAGACCTTCCTTCTAGAAACATTACCTCACTCAACCTTAACATCAAGTCTGAAGGCAGGAAAGAAGTTGGAAGAACGAGTGAACAAAAAAATCTCACCCATAAAGATCCATGAAGCTTGACACAAACCCAGAAGAAGAGAATGACTCCAAAACATCTACAATCAAAGCCTCAGGGAAAAATAAAAAATAAAAACACTGCTTGGAAATAAACTCAACTAGAATTCCTGGAAGCAATAAAGCAAAATGGGTGAACAATGACAAGGGATTAAACAAGGATAAACTGCTTCCATTCCAATATAAGGAGATGATATATCATCATCAGGGGTCATAGAGGGAGTTTAATTGACAAGGCCTGGAAGTTATTTTATTATGTCTTGATGATTTTAAGAGAAGAATATGAAGAGAGAGAAAGAGGAATACATGGGAGAGGAGAGAAGGGAAAGGGAGGTTAGGGAAATTTATCACAGATAATCAAGATATGCAAGTAGGCATCTATATAATTAATGAGGAAGGATGGAGGGGGATCAGCTAATACTTCAACCTCACTATCATCTGAACTGGTGAAAGGAAGGAGTAATAGGCAGCACATTTGTCAAATTTTCAGATAACACAAAACTAGGTGGATTAACTAACACATTGGATGGTAGAAACAGGATCCAAAAATATCTCAATAGGCCAAATCTAATTAATTTTAATAGGGATAAACCTAAACTCTCACATTTAGGTTAAAAAATCAATTTCAAAAAAAAAATGTGGAATGTGGAATAATCAGGTATAGACAGCAATTTTAAAAAAAGATTAATAATGGAGTGGAAATGAGCTCATACAGTAGCTGAATAGGAGAGAAAAGTCAAGGAGAAGTTATTTTAGGATTGGGGAGACTTGTTTATGTTTGTAGGCAAATGGAAAGAAGCCAGTGGTGATGAAAAGATTTAATCTGCACAAGAAAGAAGGGGACAACTCCTGGAGCTGGTCAGAGCGAAGGATCAAGGGCACAGGGAGAGGGATTATTCTCAGTGAATAGTACATATATTCTTTTATAGTTTTCTATGACCAGAGGGAAGGAGAGGAGAAGGAGAAGAGAGGTAATAATTATGTTGAAAGATTTAAAGGAATCTTTAAATCTTGAAGGAGTTCATGTTGGATGGCCTTAATCTTGGAAGGCTAGGTCATTTGCTATAAATTTGAGTGTGGTCATATGACTGGTGACAAGAATAAAGAAGAAAATATTTCTAAAAGTTGCTATGGATTATTGAATTGATAAGGGTAGGATAGAATTGTCAACGACATCGAGGTACTGGCTATGATATATAATCAACTTGTAGTGTGAAATTAACTCTGATTTTTTTTTTGCCATTGACAGTAAATAACCATGGATCAAGATTGGATAAATGGTGGGAGTTATTTAGAGCTAAAGATACATAGGTTAGGGGTGTTGGAAGAGTGAGGGGCAGATGGTTCTCTGGTAGAGTAATTGGCAGTGAATCATAAAAGTGACAAACTGTGGGTTTAAAAGCCTGAGAATAGAAGCGAATGAAGTAATAGAAAGGAATATGGACTGAACAAATAAGTGTAGGGTGTGTGTGTTTGCCCATGTGTGTTACATATATTCATATGAGTTGTCTAAATGTGGCTTGTGAGGAGGTATGAATAGATATTTCTAGAATATTGCTTACCTCTCTGGGGGAGATTTTCATTCCTGCCTGGTCGGAATTGGAGCCACTAAGTTGACCATTCTACTCTGCTCAGAGAAGAGGTACTGGACAAGAATTATATTTGTCTTCCCTTCAAATACTCTTAGTCTAGGGGAAATGATATTTAGGCAAAAGCTGTTTCCCTAGTCACCATCCTTTAAAAAGGAAGAAGTCCACTTTTTATCCAAACTTTCCTACCAAATTCTAGTTCCCAAAAAAGACCATTACAAATATCGAATAGTGATCAATAAATAAACTTTTATTAAGCACCTGCTATGTTCCAGGGACTGTACTAAGAGCTGGAAGTAAACTCATTTGTCCAAGTAAATAACAAACATAAGTCAGAAAAGTTATACAGATCAGAATATGCCAGCCAATGCACAAAGTGACTGAATTGTCCTACAGTGAATGAGATATAGCAGCTCAACAGACAGATCTCATCCAAGATGAAATTCTCTGAACTTCAGAGAAGCAAGTTCAAAATCAGGGACATGTTGGGGGACCAGCTTTCCTCTACATGTCAGCCTTTCTAAAGTGTCTCTAGTAATTCACTTTCTTCATCAACGAGAAGAATCTTACATAAATGTACCTATGGTTACATAGGGATTGGTCAAGATATGTTATGATCCTTATGCAATACCTACTCATGAAGGCTATGTTTAGTGTGAGTGAAAGGGTGGGAGGGGTACGAGGTTAGGAGGCTGTGGTTAGAATGTACTTTTATCTCTTCTACCTAGTATATCTCTCCCCTTTATCTTTGCCTGTTGATGTTCTACTCATTCATCCATGGCTGATGCCACCTCCATGAAACCTTTCTTGATTCTTAGAGTTGAAAGTATTCTTTCTCTCTGTGCTCCCGTAATACTTCACTGGTATTTCTCCTGTAGCATTTATCTTATTTTTTCCCATTTTAAATTTAATTTATTTGATATATTTAGTTTTCAGCATTGATTCTCAAAAGAGTTTGAATCACAAATTATCTCCCCATTTCTACCCTCCCCCCCACTCCAAGATGGCATATATTCTGGTTGCCCCATTCCCCAGTCAGTCCTCCCTTCTGTCACCCCACTCCCTGCCCATCCTTTTTCCCTTACTTTCTTGTAGGGCAAGATAACTTTCTATGCCCCATTGCCTGTGTATCTTATTTCCTAGTTGCATGCAAAAACCTTTTTTTTTGAACATCTGTTTTTAAAACTTTGAGTTCCAAATTCTCTCCCCTCTTCCCTCCCCACCCATCCTCCTTAGGAAGGCAAGCAATTCAACATAGGCCACATGTGTATCATTATGTAAAACCCTTCCACAATATTCATGTTGTGAAAGACTAACTATATTTTGCTCCTTCCTAACCGATCCCCCTTTATTGAATTTTCTCCCTTGACCCTGTCCCTTTTCGAAAGTGTTTGTTTCTGTTTACCTCCTCCCCCTATCTGCCCTCCCTTCTATTGTCCCCCCTTTTTTAGCTTCTTCCTCCTTTTATTCTGTGGGGTAAGAAACCCAATTGAGTGTGTATGTTATCCCCTCCTCAGGTCAAATCTGATGAGAGCAAGATTCACTCATTCCCCCTCACCTGCCCCCACTTCCCTTCCTACAGAACCACTTTTTCTTGCCACTTTTATGTGAGATAATTTACCCCATTCTATCTCTCCCTTTCTCCCTCTCTCAATATATTCCTCCCTCATCCCTTAGTTTGATTTTATTTTTTTAGATATCATCCCTTCATATTTAACTCACCCTGTGCCCTCTGTCTATATATATATACATACACACACACACACACACACACATATTCCCTTCAGCTACCCTAATACTGAGGCCTCATGAATCATACACATCATCTTTCCATGTAGGAATGTAAACAAAACAGTTGAACTTTAGTAAGTCCCTTGTGACTTCTCTTTCTTGTTTTACCTTTTCATGCTTCTCTTGATTCTTGTGTTTTTGAAAATCAAATTTTCTATTCAGCTCTGGTCTTTTCACTGAGAAAGCTTGAAAGTCCTCTATTTTATTGAAAATCCATATTTTGCCTTGGAGCATGATACTCTGTTTTGCTGGGTAGGTGATTCTTGGTTTTAATCCTAGCTCCATTGACCTCCAGGATATCATATTCCAAGCCCTTTGATCCCTTAATGTAGAAGCTGCCATATCTTGGATTATTCTGATTGTGTTTCCACAATACTCAAATTGTTTCTTTCTGGCTGCTTGCAGTATTTTCAGCTTGATCTGGGAGATCTGGAATTTGGTGACAATATTCCTAGGAGTTTTCTTTTTGGCATCTATTTGAGGAGGCAATCTGTGGACTCTTTCAATTTCTATTTTGCCCTGTGGCTCTAGAATATCAGGGCAGTTCTCCTTGATAATGTCTTGAAAGATGATATCTAGGCTCTTTTTTTGATCAGGTTTTCAGGTAGTCCAATAATTTTTAAATTCTCTCTCCTGGATCTATTTTCCAGGTCAGTGGTTTTTCCAATGAGATATTTCACATTGTCTTCCACTTTTTCATTCCTTTGGTTCTGTTCTATAATATCTTGATTTCTCATCAAGTCACTAGCTTCCACTTGCTCCAATCTAATTTTTAAGGTAGTATTTTCTTCAGTGGTCTTTTGGAGCTCCTTTTCCATTTGGCTAATTCTGCCTTTCAAGGCATTCTTCTCCTAATTAGCTTTTTGGAGCTCTTTTGCCATTTGAGTTAGTCTATTTTTCAAGGTGTTGTTCTTCAGTATTTTTTTGGGTCTCCTTTAGCAAGTCATTGACTTGTTTTTCATGGTTTTCTCACATCATTCTCATTTCCCTTCCCAATTTTTCCTCTACTTCTCTAGCTTGCTTTTCCAGATCCTTTTTGAGCTCTTCCATGGCCTGAGACCAGTTCATGTTTTTCTTGGAGGCTTTTGTTGTAGGCTCTTTGAGTTTGTTGACTTCTTCTGGCTGTGTGTTTTTGTCTTCCTTGTCACCAAAGAAAGATTCCAAAGTCTGAGTCTGAGTCTGTTTTTGCTGCCTGGCTATGTTCCTAGCCAACTACTTGACCCTTGAGTTTTTTGTTGGGGTCATACTGCTTGTAGAGTAGAGAGTACTTTGTTCCAAAGTCAAGGGGATGCACTGTTGTTTTCAGAGGTATTTCTACACAGCCAGCTCTGCCACACCAGCACTTCTCCTCCCCCAAGAACTGCCAACCTGGACCTGACTCATATCTTAAGCAGGCTCTGCACTCTCACTCTGGGGGGCCTGGGGCCAGAAGCAACTGCAGCTGTAGTTCTGTAGCTTCACCACCCCGGCTGCCACTGGGGCAGTGGCCAAACTGTGAACTTCTTTCACTCCCTGAAGCTTTTTCCACAAACCTTCTCTGTTATCTTTGGTGTTTGTAGGTTGAGAAGTCTGGTAACTGCCACAGCTCACTGATTCAGGGTGCTAGGGCCTATTCTCCCCAGCTCACAGTCTGGTTCATCCTGCTGCTGCCCACGCTGGCCTCCGCTCCGCTCCCAGCTCCGTGTGCGATAGACCTTACCCAGCTTCCATCCAGGCTGTCCCGGGCTGGAGCCCTGCTTCCCTCCGCTATTTTGTGGGTTCTGCAGTTCTAGAATTTGTTCACAGCTGTATTTTATAGGTTTTTGGAGGGACTTGGGGGGAGCTCACACAAGTCCCTGCTTTCCAGTTGCTGTCTTGGCTCCACCCTCCATCTTATTTTTTTTAATAATAATTTTTTAGTGTGCATATTTTCTACTAGTTGGTAAACTCTGGAGGGCAAGAATTAGGTCTTGTTAATTTTAGCAAATCCATAGTGCCCTACACAAAATAATAGGTGTTTAATAAATGGTTGTTGGATTTAATGGATTTAATTGATGCCAGATTAGAGGGATAAAATAATGGAACTAGATTTCTTGAAAAAATCCTTAAGGACACTGAATATTATTGAATACTACTGATAATATTCAAACATATAAACTTATTCAAATAATAATTATTAGTAATTTCTCCCCATAATTTTGTTAATTGGCTTAATATTGTCATTGCTTTGCCATAGTCTTAGATAAACACAGGAAAATATAATCTATTTTCATCTTGTGTAATCATAATTGAAACTGAAATGAGTAAGTTAAATGTGACTAAAAAGAACAGTTCTATATGGTTAATGCAATGGAGATCAGACAGTCTAGAAATAATGCTGCAAAGTATTATTTTGATTCTAATATAACATTTTATGCTATTATTTTTAAACTAATAGTGATAGTAACTATGATAGTCATGACTTTAAAAGGCAAAACCATTTTTCTAAATTGCCGATATCTTCCCCGTTCCATTTGACAAGAGTGGTGTCTAAGATGATAGTTATATCTTTATTATTTTGCTTGATTTGTTTGAATTCAGGCTTAAGAAAGATAATCTCTGACATAAATGCATATTCTGCCCCTGACACTTACTACCTATATGACCATGGTCAAGTCACTTAATCTCCAGGGCCTCAATTTCCTTATCTGTTAAATGAAGAGGGTAGATTAGATGGCTTCAATGGTCCCTTCCAGCTGTAGATTTCTAGATTAGTGGTCTTATAATGCACGTGTGTGCATGTGCAAACACACACACACACACACACACACACACACACACTATAAGAGAATAAGCCCAACCTTTTTGTCACCTTGCCTTCCTTTTATAACCTGTGCACTATCCTCATTTTCCCTCTACTTTTCTGCTTTCTCTTCCTTCACTTGTGTCTTAAATATGGAGATTCCCCAAGGCTTAGTATTCAGCTTTTCTTTGCAATTGGTAGACTAATCCCTTGCTGGATAGATCTCCAAGTTTACCTACCTCTATTAAGTCTGTCAAAAATCTTGGTGGGGAAAAGGGTTCAACTATTAGTGGAGCTCCCTCCCACACTCCACTCTGCTCTCCTCACAAAAAGTTGTGAATTCCTGCTTTAAGTTTTCTCACAGCGTGAACTCATTTGATTGACTTCAACTATCATCTCCGTACAGATGACTGGCAAATTTTCATTTACAAGTCTGACCTACTTCCAGCATATAACCTCTTCTGTAATCAAGCCAGTATTTTACCACTTTACTGTTCCAGGAACACAACCTATCCATTTCCACCTCTATGCCTATGGTGAAAATGTTCTTCTCAGTGTTTTGTTCTCCTATTCTCTCCAATACTAAGTGTTACCCAACATTCATGGCCCAGTTCAAGTCCTACCCTCTTTATGAAGCCTTTCCAAACCAAATTCAACCCTTTCCCTCTATGCTGAGCTCCTACTAAGCATACATATGCAATTTATCATTTAATCATATTTTAGATTGTATACTGTTTGGGAGAATTCAGTGCCATGTAGTAAAAAGAGCACCAGGCCAAGTCAGGAGACTTGGATTTTAGCTCTGGCTCTGCCACTAACTATTTGAGTGACCTTGGGTAAGTCATTTAACTACCTTGTCCCTCACTTTCTCCATTTGTAAAATGAGATGATTTAACTAGATGACCTCTAAGATTTCAACAAATTAGACAGTATTTTTGTTTCATGCATTAGTCTTATCTCTCCAATTATAACACAAACTCCTTGAAGGCAGGGACTATCACTTATATTTGCCCTGTAAGATCTATCAGTGCTTAATCCATAGGTTATCAATAAATACCTGTAAATTGATATATCACATCATATATGGATGTATGTATGCATATATACATCTCTTTCCCATCGTGTATATATATGTATATATTTCATTCTAGAACTCTCTTCTTATTCTGAAAGGGAAAACCATATGTTCTCATTATTATCAAAGCAAGAAAACTTTTCTTTCACCTTTCTCCTTGATTTTCTTTTTATATGGAGCCAATCTTTGGTCAAATCAAGAAATATTTATCTGAAACAAGTAGCCTCTGCAGGCTGTAGACCTGCAATTTCTTTTCTTTGCAGTGAAATTAAAGAATTTCAAGTCTTGGTGGGGGGGAGAACAGTTTTGAAAATATATATTCACTACCAACCCTTCTTTTATACAGGCACAGAAACAAGACGCACAGGGCTGGATAGCTCAGTTAGAGTGTGATGCTGACAACGCTCAGATAATGGGTTCCATCCCAGTATGAACTAGTAAATTTTTTTTGATGTGCTTCAATGAACACTGCATTTGGAGTCATAAGCCCAGGATTCAAATCTTTGTTTTATTACTTACTAATTATATGGCCCCTAATCTACTCTGGGCCTCAGTCTCCTCATCTGTGAGATGAGGGAGATGGTTACATCATCTCTAAGATGCCTTTCAGATCTAAGCTTTATGATACGTACACAGACAATTCTGAGGGGCCCTGCCACCATTCTCACGCAGTTGTGCATTACTGTCTGTGTGTAATGGTATTGTACATCAAAGGAGAAGCAGGGTGGCACCATGAACAAGTGCTTGATTTCGATCTTGACTCTTATGTTTACCACTTGTTTTACCTTGGGTCAGTCACTTAACCTTTGAGGAAACCTCATTTTCCTCAACTAAGACCTCTTAGGGTCTTTTCTAGCTCTGACTCTATTATTTTATGTGTTGAGCATGAAGTCACTTACCATCTTCTGCATAAACTTACTGTGCTCAAATTTGTTCTCCCCAGGTTACATTGCTTTTTGCAGTGAAAGTTTTATTGTTGATGATAACAGAATAAGGAGAAGATCTTGGGCATTGGTTTATTTTTTGAATCTATGAAAACATGAAACCCCAAAATATAAAACAGTGGTTGGGTTTTCTTTTTTAAGTCATTGCCAAGAGCACTAAGTAATGTCACCTTTAAAACAATTGTATTCAGTGGTGCTGAGCTGTATAATTCAGAGACAGCATGGTATTGTTGAAAGAGCACTGCACTGAGAGTCAGAGACCTGGATTCAAATCCCAGTATTGACACTTCCTAGCTATGTGACAATCAAGGTTAGAAGCTTTGGGGTCATACTTCAGTGTTTCTTTTTTGCTGTGGCATGTAGGATGTTATTGTCTCAGAAAACCCTAGGTTCAATACATTCTGTGTGTCTGAAGTTAGGAAAAAAACTCCAACAACAACATAGCTAACAAACTTCTAGAATGTCTTTGCTTTTACTAGTCAGCCAAAAGAAAAAATTAATTCAAAGCAAAGACATTTAATAAATTAGCTTAGTTTTTTTCTTTTAAAAAGTAGTCATAGGACTTTTCCTCTGTAACTTTCCCATAGTGTGTATACTATCAGTAAGAGTGGACATGTTTAAGGATGACACGTGAGGAAGGCACGTATTAAAGAACATGTATGATAAGAACACGTGTAAGGAGGGGCTATTCACATCTTGCACTGGAAGACTGCTGATTTCTTCTAGAGTTAACATCTCTTTGCTTCTTTTTGACCTGACATGGTGTTATCAATTTATTCAGAAGGAAATTTCTGTTTGGAATCATGGTGACATCATAACAAGCTGTATATCTGTTTTTTAAACATTAATTGAACAGAGTAAAAATATCCACTGGGTGGTGTTTTGCAGGTCTCCTGCTCAATGCTAGGCATTACTGAATTGGACATGTTCTTGCTAGGTGCTATTTCCTAGGGTACATGGTTTGCTTCTAAGTATTTTGCTACTGGGCAGGTGGTTGTGGAATTTTTACTTGCTTCATAGTTTTTGAGCTTTAGCTAGAGTCTTTAGGACTCACCACTGATCATTCCAGCTCCCCTTTGCTGGGATAAAGTGGACTAGAAAGCTTCTCCCTAATAAGAGCAAACTGACAACTCTTTAGTCATAGCCAGAGGCTGTGCCACCATTCCCAGAAAAGTGACTGCTGAACAGAAGCCAGCAGACTGCCAACAGGTTAAGATTACACAGAAACCCTCCCCTTTTAAGTCTTTATCTTCCTTGGTCTAGAATTGAATTGTAGTTCTTCGAGACAACTATCTGACTTAGGGTTGGAAATACACTAAAGCTTTATATGAAAATTAATTTGAGCCATAATGAAATGTAATGTTCTCCATCCACTTGGATTGCATCTCTGCCTTTGTAATTGGCTGCTAACGACCCTCTTAGGTTTTGAGTTCCCTTACACGATTTCCCTCACATCCAGTCTATTAACGCATCTTGTAGATTCTTTTTCATCTGTCTCAATCTGTCTTTTTATTTCCATTTTCAATGCCACCACCCAAATCAAGGCCTTCAGTACTTTTTATCTGAGTTTCTGCAACAGCCTTCTCTCTGGTCTCTCTGCCTTGCTTCTCTCCCTCCAACCCATCCTACACCTACACCATTGCCAAATTAACTTTTCTAAAACACTGCTTTGCATTCCTCATTCCTTTTGTTCACAGACCTTCAATGGGTCTCTGTTACATATAGAATAAATGACCAGATCTTTATTTCCAATGGAGAGGGAGGCACATTTTGAAAATTTTATGGAAGCCAAATCAATAAATATATGGGATGCTTAGCTGAAAATGTGTGCTAATATCATGCTTAGTGTCAATATACTTCCTTTACTATGCCCACCTGTCTATCATATTCTCTGCCTTTTGCACAGAACTACCCACTCATCTCATGGATCTTTTCCCTCTCAGAGCATTGAAAAGTAAATCCTTTGATAGAAAATGTGGAGTACTACTATTCTGTATCATTCATTTGGAGTTTTATAACATTGCCTACCTTAATTGTTATTTACATGCTATGTCTATGTTCTATCTCTAATTAGATTGTTCGTTCCTAGAAGGCAGGGGGTCGTGCTTATTCTTGGTGTCCCTAATACATAGTACAGTATCTTGAACATAGTAATTAATTGCTCAATCAGTATTTAATGTTAGTGATGGTGAATCTGGACTTGCCCTAAAAAGTACTATATATCCTATAGATATACATTTGCCAAACATGAAAATGAAAATAAGTTTTGCTGTTTACCCTACGTTCAGTTTTCTCGATTATTGGGAATGTTGCAGGGAGAAACAGAGAGAGCACTTGGAAGGAAGAGAGGCAAAGTGCTGTATCAGATAATTGGGTGAGTCTCTATTTGTTTAGACCATTGAAATCCATTAGTAATTGAAATTTGTTCTGGAGTACCACTAAGTTCTTTGGGAAAATAGTCAATATTACTCAGGGGTGAAGTAAGAATCTAGGAGACTCTTGTCCTCTGAAGGTTTAAAATGATTCATATGGAAGTAGCTGTAAATTCTCAGAAAATGGAAAGTAAAAAGCTGAGATTCTTTTTGTAGGCTCCTATTGTCTCCTTGTATTTAAACCAAGAAAATGAAGAAGCTTCACTTCTTGCCAATGCTAACTCTTCTACCACTAATATGAACCTTTCTTCTCCAGTATCCTTCAATTTTGCATCTGCCCCTTATCTGCAATCTCTCCCTTTCTACTGGGTCCTATTTGCTTGTAGGTGTGGTCCCCTAAGGGGGAAAAACCTTCTCTGACTCTTCTATATCGTCAAGCTCTTTCTGTCTCTGACTATATCTTTGTGTCTGTCTCTGTTTTTCTTGCTTCCACTTTTTCATCACCCTCTTATATGCTCATCAATAGCTTCAATCTGTTAACAATTCCCTCCTTTTTGATACTTGCTCCTTTTTTGACTCTCTTTGTTCTTTTCCTAATAGCTGACATTTATATAACACTTTAAGATTTTCAAAGCATTTTCCTGTCTTTCTTTTTCTTCCTTCCTTCCTTCCTTCTTTTCTTCCTTCCTTCCTTCCTTCCTTCCTTCCTTCCTTCCTTCCTTCCTTCCTTCCTTCCTTCCTTCCTTCCTTCCTTTTCTCCTTCCTTCCTTCCTTCTTGAAGGCAATTGGGACTAAGTGATTTGCCCAGGGTCACACAGCTAGTAAGTGTTTGAGGATGGATTTGAGTCAGGTTCTCCTGACTCCAGGGCCAGTCCATACTTTATTTCATTAAATCCCCCAAATATCCTATGAGGTGAGGTTTGCACCAAAAGTTTCTCCTTTTAACAGATGAGCCAACTGAGGCTTAAGGAAGGTAAATAATTTAACACTGGTTACACAGGTTAAGTAAGTGTCTGAGGCAGGATTTGAACCCAGGTCTTTCTTGACTCCAGTTTCAAGACCTTTTCTGCTATACCACATTGCCTTCTACCTCTCTAATACTTTCTTTTTTGTTTCTTTCATTATTTCTTCTTTCTATTTCTGCCCCAAATATTAATGTTTTATAAGGGTCTGTTTTCAGCCCTCTCATCTATCTTCTGTTTCCATGCCTCCAATTATTATCTCAATGCAAACGACTCCCAGTATAAAAATAGCTAGCCCCTACTTCTCCTTTGAGGGCCAGGCCAGCATCCCCATCTATCTACTTCATATTGCCACTCAGTGTTCCATTAATATCTAAACCTCAAAATGCCCAAAACAAAATTCATTGATATCTCCCCAAACGTATCCTTCATTATAATTTCCCTTAATCTAGTGATGGCACCACCACTCTCTCAGTCACTGGGGCTCAAAACCTAGGCACCAGCTTAATTTTTCCCTCTCTTTTATTCCTGACTCTAAGTTGGTTGCCAAGCCCTGTCCATTGTACATCTGAAATACCTTTCACATCCATTCCCTCATGTGAATTCAATAAGTACTTATTAAATGGCTATGTGGCAGGCACTGTGATTAATGCAAGGGATACAAAGACAAAAATTTTAAAAATAGCTACCATTTAAGACTTGAAGATTTGCAAAGCACTTTACATATTTCATCTGATCCATACAATCACATTGGAAGGTAGATGCAACTTTTTATGAGGGAGGGAGCTAATATAATCCCTCATGTGGAAGAGGCTAGAGACTAGAGAAACCTCTTCCAGAAAATCATGGTAATGTGTATAATGGAAGTACCTTGCTCCTTAGTCATGGCATGGGTGCATAGTCTATATATTCTATAGCTGGTTCCAGTGCTTTAGCTCTGTGATAAGGATATGGACTGTGATAACATATGGAGAATAAGATATAGAGGAGGATTGCCAGTCATAAGGCACTAGTCAGTTGGGACCTTGCTCTTGGTTAGTTTCTTGCTGCAGTTCAGGTTTGAGAAACATTGGTGTTAGGGGAGTGGCCTCAGACTCTCCCCATCTGAGGCCAACATGTGGCCGGTGAATATAGACTTCTGTTCTTTGTCTCTGCATTTGTTATTTCTTATTTTAGGTGAATAAGATTGGAGATGGCTATGACTTTATGATCTTCAAAGGTCAGGAGAATAAGCCACCAGAGTCCAGGAGCTGGAGAACAAGCCAGGATGTGCTGGAATGGAGATGATGAGGAACAAAATATTTTATGATCTACCCAGAACAATCCCAGCATTAGCAGAGATGCAAACTATCAAAGATGCCTATCTATCCATCAGCCTTACCACATTTGGAAGTGACGTTGGTGAGGGCAAATCTTATATAGAGATTACATTAAATCTAAACCCACTATCCCTAGGGACCAAGGTTATGTAGGGAAGAATGTATTACGAAGTATTAGGGGAATTTTTTTGGTAACTTCTGTTCTTGCTATATTTTCAAAGTAAATATCCCTTTGTAAAAACTAATTGGTGCTGATTGGTTAGATGGAACTGAAACACTAATCACTGACATTTTACAGTGAGAGGAACACACTGGAATGGTGGCTTGAGCTGTTAGCATTAGAATCATTCTTGACCCTGTACCTTGAGGAAGAAAATGCATCTTGCCTTGCTCTAGGAGAATGAGTCCAAAGTCAATTACTACATTCAGGAAACCACTACCTCCCAAGGCATCACATTCTACTTTTGGATAGTTTTAGTTATTAGAAAGTTCTTCACGCCATCAGATCTAAATTTGTCTTTTTTAAATTATCCTGGAGCAATGGAAAGTTAAATAACTTGCTAAGGATCATGGAACCAGTCTACATGAGAGGCCAGATTTTTATCCACTATACCATACTGCTTCTCTGGTAAACATTTGCCTGAGATGTTAAACAGATTCATGAGGCATTCCACTAGACACTTCCTAGCAATCTCTACCTATCGATGTTCTCTTCTTTCAAGGAGAGTTTGGGTATTATACCCTAGCCCCTCAGCTAGAAATGATCCTTTCTTCTTAAATCTCTGTGATTGACTATTCTTATCCATTTGGTTGTATTTGAACTTGTATTATAATTATTGGGGGGTATATGTACTTGTTTTCCCCATTAGAATGTAAGTTCCTTGAATATTGAAATTATTTCATTCATTATATTTGTATTCCTTGTACTTCGCACTTAATAAGTGCTTAATGAATGCCTGGAGATCAGTTATTATTCTGTTTTTCATCTTTCCATCCCCAGAAGATAATAATGCTCTGCACATAGTGGAACTTAATAGTTACTTGTTGAATAGAATTGAACCATGTCAATCCTGACCAATTTTTCCTGTAATCCTGGAAAGAATACTGAATTGTATTTTTAGAGTAACGCAATATAACTCAGATTCCTCCAGGGTACTCCCCAGCATTGCAGTTTATCAAATAAGTTGTTAAGATAACCTTTTTTGAGGAATGTCCACAATTCGGACCCCATATTTATTTTGGTCATAATAACCACTGTTGGCTTATTGTCAGTCAGTCAATAATCATTTATTAAGTGCCTACTATGTGCTAGTCACTATGCTAAATACTGGGGATACAAATAAACAGTCCCTGCCCTCAAGGAGCTTACAATCTAATGGGAGAGGTAACACCCAAAAGGAAGCTGAAAAGAATGAGGGGGAAGGTACCCAGTGCTGGAGCATGTTGAAGAGTTCCAGAGAAGTCAAAAAGCCTTGTGGCTGGTGGGAAATGGACCAAACCAGGCAGGAACTACTCTTTAACTAGAAACCCTGGTGCCCATGGGTCTAGTCAGAGAGACAGAAGATATGACGAAACATGAGTGCCAGGCAGCTTCAATCTTTCAGCATAGTGAGACTTCACAATGATGAGTTTCCTGGGGAAAGAAGGCATGATGGAGAGCTTCAAAGAAGATACTTTTCTCTTTTCCTAAGTTACGTTTCAAATGTAATAGAACTTGCTCCTTGCTAAAAATGTTTCTGGTTGGTTGTTTTCCCCTCTTATTCCATGAAGCCTAGTTTGTGCTAGTTTTTGTGTAGACCTTTGTTTTCTCAGGCATTCTTAAGGGTGGACTTGTGCATAAGCACAATGCATGTCACACAGGTGTGATCTAAAGGGCCCATAATGGCCAAACAAACTACCTCCATTTGCCTGAGAGCCTTTGACAGGGTATATGGACTTTTATTCAACAGTTAGGCTTAATATGACATTTAAAATGAAATTTTCCATTTAAATCTATTCACACTAAAATGGAAGTGACCAGTAGTGGGTTTTGACAATAGTCTGAGAGAAAACGTGAAGTCTCTGGACCCACAAAAGCAGGGGAAAGGGAGCCTAAAATGGAGAAATAACAATAAAAACAGAGGCCAGGTTACTGAGAATAAACATCATCAACTTCACCATTTTATCTAGGGCCAGCTAGCACTACAGATTTTAATTCTAGTAGCTCATCTGTGGGACTCAGATACCTAAATGGGGTCCAATTTTGCATGAAGAGCCAGATGCCCATTTAACTTTCAAGGTAAAGTAATTCTTTCTCAATCCTGTCATTCAGTCTGTGCATTGTGACCAATGGTAGTTCAGTGACCATGCCACAATTTTCCCAACTGAAACACGAGCAAAAAGTTGAAAAGAAAATTCTCCACTTTCTCAACAATTATACATACATATATATATATATATATATATATATATATATATATATATATATATATATATGTGTGTGTTTCTTTGTAAAATATTTTAGGCAACTGTAGTCCATTGACATTTATATTTCAGAGCTAAAATACAGAGATTAGATTTGGATCAACACCTTCAATTCTTATACCCTGAAAGTAATTATGTTTTGTGCATAATGAAATGAAAATTTTACCGTATTTAAATCTGTCATGTGAAAATAATATATCAGATATCACATCCAAGCCATTATAGTAAAGGTTATTTCTCTGTCTGTTTCTGTAATTATATTCTCGTTCCAAGAATTTTGTTTCAACATTATTCAGGAATAAAACATGATAAGTAAGTTAGGGATATTTTCCACAGAAGTTAGAAATAATATTTTGTTATTTCTTGCAGGAAGTTTGTAAGCTCTTTGTAGCCAGAGTCTATATGGAATGATATAGGGGAAATAGCATGATCCTTAGAATCACAAGCCTTGGATTCTAATCCTGGCTCTGTTACTTATTAACCATATAGCCACAGGTAAATAATTTAAACTTTCTAAGTTTTAATTTCATCATCTGTAAAATGAGCATTGGGCAACTAGGTGGGGAAATGGATAGAGGCCAGGCCTAGAGTCAGGAAGATTCATCTTCCTGAGTTCAAATCTGGCCTCAGACACTTACTAGTTTTGTGACCCTGGGCAAGTCATTTAACCTTATTTGCCTGGAGAAGGGAATGGCAAGCCCAAATGGGTCAAAAAGAGTCATACATGACTGAAAAATGACTGAACATGGGCATTCTATTACTTTTACTACCTACTTGAAGTACTTGACAAGTCTAGAAGGTGCTATCAAAATGGGACCCATTATTATTTTTTGTTTTTCTCATCGTGCTTAGCACAATCCTTTGCATACAGTACATACTTTAAAAGTAGCTGTTGTTGCAGCTTTCTGGTTATCTTTAATATGTACTTCTCCTATGCCTCTTGGTGAGAGGTAATTCTTGATTCCAAGAGGCTACGCTAAAGTATGGCTCTAGCAGATCTCTACCCAGCTGGAAAAGCTTTCAATATAGGCCTGATTACTACTTTGCACTGTGGACTTATATTGAACTTAGAGTCTCCTGAAATCCCACATCTTTCACCTATCAGTTGTTATCCAGTTATGTCTCTCTAATCTTGCACTTGTGCCATTAACTTTTTGAACCCAATGATCGGACTTTACATTTATTTCTACTTAAATTTCATCATGTGAGGTGCTACCCGTTGTGCTAGCCTGTCGAAGTCTTTCTGGATATTGACTCTGTGAGCTGCTGAAAAAAAGACTTTACTGGTGGGACCTTATCCCACATTTCAGCCTCTTTCTTACTTTTCTATTCTTCGTTCCTATATTCAAGTTCTTTATTCCTACTACCCTGACCTCATTCCTCTTTCCTCATTAGGTAATCTAGAAAATACCTTCATTTTGCTGGTCCAAGAGAAGAGGGAGAGATAACAGGGCAATCTCTCATTCATATCCTACTGGCTGTTTATCTCAAATGATATTTGTTGAGCCCTGAAGGTCTCTAGGACTTTGACCAAAGAGTGGCTACTCTGGCCCCTCTGTGTGCTGCCCACCTCAGGTGTGGAAGCTGTTCCTGTTAATTGCCGTTTTCCTCCTTACCTTGTGAGTGGTAATAAAGTTTGTTAAAGCCTTCTCTGTCTTCGATGCCATTTCATATGTACTCCCCTGTACGACAGATTCTTTCGATTGGCATGTTAGGTATCCCATCTCGTTCTGTATCATTTTCAAATTTGTTAAGCTTGACATCCACACTTTAATTCAAGTTATTGACGAAAAGTGAAAACTGCTGGTTCTGGAGTCAAATTTACTGCCTGTGTGACATTGTGCAAATCCCTTTGCCATTCTGATCTCTGGTTCCTCCTCTGAGGTAGGGCTCTTTTAGCTCTTACTGTATCTCCTTACTTAGCTGTTGAGGTTCAACTTAAAGAAAACAGGATCAAAGTCAAAATTAAGTTCTTCTTCTTCTTCTTCTTCTTCTTCTTCTTCTTCTTCTTCTTCTTCTTCTTCTTCTTCTTCTTCTTCTTCTTCTCCTCCTCCTCCTCCTCCTCCCTCCTTCCCTCCCTCCCCGCCTCTGTTTCTGTCTCTGTTTCATCTATTATCATCATCCCGTCCATCACAAACATTAGTCCTATTCTTTCCTGACCCTTCTCTTGCTCCAGCATCACCATAAAAACCCTTTTTTGTTGTTGTTTTGAGTACTTATTGACAGCCACAGCTCATTTTGAGCTTTAGTGCTCCTGACAATATTTTTACAGGAACATACCTGTCTTTTGGATTCATCCTTAGTTATCTGCCTTTGCTTTTGTGGAGTTAGGAATAGGACTTGGGGACTCCATTAGGTATATGAGGGATTTTGATATTTGAATGTGATTCAGCTCATGGTTTTTGATAGGTACAGAGTGGGAGAGGGATTTCAATGTAAAGCATTCAGCCACTAAAGTGATTTTCTAAAAACTCCAATTATGTCACTCCCCTATTCAATAAACTCCACTGGCTCCTTTCACCTACAGGATGAAATACAAAACTTTGTGTTTGACATTCAAAGCCCTTCATAACCTTCATAACCCAGTTTTCTTTCACCTTACTCCCCATCACATATTCTTTGATCCAGTGACACCTGCCTTTTAACTATTCCATGAATAAGACACCTCATCTCTTGGCTCTGGGCATTTTCTCTGCCTATGCCCCATGCCTGTAATTCTCTCCCTCTTCTGCTCTGCCTACTGACCTCCCTGGCTTTCTTTAAGTCCAAAAGAAAATCATTTCTTTCACTGGAAGCCTTCACCAACACTTCTCAATTCTAATGTCTTCTCTTTACTATTTCCCTAATTGTTTCCTATTTATCCTCTTTGAGGGCAAGGACTATCTTTTGATTCTTTTTATATCCTCAGTATTCAGCACAGTGGCTGGCACATAGTAGACACTTAATAAATGTTGGTTGACTGATTGATATGTCATGGGAGAAACGTTGTCTCTTCATACTGAGAGATCTATGCTGAATGAATCTGACCAGTTTTGACCAGAGTTCCACATTCAAATACAGCAGCAAATATGCTAAGAATAAGAAAGCATTCTATTTCCCAGGATACTGAGGCAGAAGGCACATGGCGAAAGTTACTAAGCAGGAAGTGTGTGGAGGGGGAGGGCAAGTTATGTGGGTAACAGTAACAGTAATGGCAGCTGCATGGGCATTTAGGCCTATGCATGAGCAAAGGTAGGCTCTATTAGACTATGACCTGGACTATTCATTCATACAAGGAGGAAAAGGAGAAGCAAGTGGAATGAGACTCCAATGAGAAGCCGTATTTGAGCAGAACAAGGAATGAAAGAAAATATCAATGTAATCAACACCAAAGAAGCCCCTCTACTCATGCTACTTTTGAATAGCTGTCATGAGTTTGTTCCTTGCTGCTGGACTCATGTCATAGAATCATACATTTTGAGCTGGATGGACCCTCATAGATCATTTAGTCCACCCCTTCATTTTACTAATGAGAAAATTGAAGTTGCAAGAGGTTAAGTGATTTATCCCACAAGTAGTAGATCGAAGATTCTAATTCATATCATCTAATTCAAACTCAGTGCTCTTTTCCACTGAATTTCCAAGTTAATTTATGCCATCAGTTATGTAATAAATATGTTTATGGTCAAAACAGTTGTCTTGGTTGGTAGTAGGTGAACTCACTCCAATACACTAGAAGCAAGTCAAATTCACAAGTTCTCAAAGCAGAAACTCTCCACATAGCAGCATGAGCCATGCTTTTATTATTGATAGATTTTAAAGCTTGAACCCAGCCAGTTGGTCTCTCCATAATTGATATATGGGTTACATATACATTAATTGGATGAGAACACACATTTCCAGAGAAAGGTGAAGCTTAAGGTTATACAAAAGCATATTATAGAGATTAAGTGTTGCTCACTAATTGGCTGGAAACTCCACCTCTGCAAAGGAATTAGACTTTCAGATCATGATGTGGGGAATTGGGCATGACTTAATGTTAACTGTGATAAATAGGAAAAGAGTGAGTAGAGAAGAGACATTTGTACAAATGCAGTAAAGGGAGTAAGAAGTTTTAGGAGTTCCCACCATGGGACATCTCTATATCTAAAAGCAGGTGTGTGTATATAAATGATTATTTACGCATTTTCAGGAAAGAGAAGATTACATGACAGGGGTGGATCATGATGTTCATTAAGGAAAGAGTGTCATCAAAGACAACAGAAAGGTAGTATAGGTAGGGGATGAAAATACGGCTTCTCACATTGAAAACAAAAACAGAGCATTGGGAGGTACTGGCATGTGTTTGTGGGAGGTTCCTAATAGTATAAGATAGTCCTGCTATCACAGCAATGACATAGGTACCACAAAGTAGAAATGGAATTAGAGAACACGTCGATGTACTCTCTTAGCAAGCTGAACATAATGTTATGAAGAAAGCTGTACCAAGAGCTTGTATAATGGGGGATTGGTCTCTGAGCCCAGTCCTTATGAACACGTATAGAGTGAAGCTGATGGCTTCCATGCTGAGCTGGCTGGAAAACCCCTAAATTCAAAAGATCATAATCTCTTAATTTCTCTTCACCTAAAATTCTGGGGCAAAGGGCCAAGGGCTGTATTCATGGGCCATGTGTTGGCCTTAGGGGGAGAGGGCCTGAAATCATCAGCCAGAAAGAATTCACACAAATAGAAGCTCTCATCAGCTACTGTTTTTTGCTTGAACTCTGAGTTCTGGCCAATCAGAGACTGCTATTCACCATGCCTTAGCAACCAGTTACAGTTATTAACTTCAAATCTCCCCAAGACACTTTCAGTAAGAGTCATCAAGCCTCTCCCAGAAGCAGGGTCCTCAGTCTTTTCCACATGGGGAATTTTATCGTTGGCACTCTGCATATGCTCGTAAGACAGAGTGAAAATTCCAGCAGATTTATGAATATTTTAATCCCTCAGATCATTTCTCCATACTAGATTTGAATTCATCATCAATTTATGCTCATGCTCATGAGGACTGGATTCAGAGGCCAGTCCCTGGTTACATTTACATGGCCAAATATCCAAGTTACTATGCACCTTAAGAGACCTGAATTGAAAGAGTAAGGGAGAGCTAATGGTTCTCATCTTCTATATGTGTCTTTTGAAATCTAAGTTGGTCAATTATTTCCGTTTATCTGCGTTGGTCTCTTTCAAGATCTTCCTCTTATCTTCTTTCACTGGAGTCATTTGTATTTGTGTCATTAGAATTGCTTTCTTTAGAGCTTCCCATCCTGCTTGGAAAACTTCAGGCCATGAAGTATTATCCACCCTTTCTCTGAGCTCTTTGAAATTTTCCGTCCTAAAATCTAAAGTGCATTTCCTGGCTTTTCCCTTTTCATCTTTCAAAAATTCTGAGACACAGTGGTCATTTTAAACTGAAGTTCCCATCAATTCTGTTATTTTTGATTAATTAGATGGTCAATAATTTTATTGGTCAGATTTGGGGTAGAAGTTTCCCTTATTTCTTCTGTAAACATTTGTTGACCCTTCTGCTTTTAGGAGAGACAGAGAGTCAGCCAAACAGAGAGGATGATGGGTGGGGGGAGAGAGAGAAAGAGAGAGAGAGAGAGAAAGAGAGAGAGAGAGAGAGAGAGAGAGAGAGAGAGAGAGAGAGAGAGAGAGAGAGAGAGAGAGAGAGAGAAAGCACTTCAGCAGGCGTCTGGAGAACCTAGTCCCCCATATCATCCCTCTGTACCAGTTCTGAACTCATCCACCATTTTATTTTATAGCATGTCATCTGTAACATGTGCTCAACATTATCACTTCTTTTTCTCCCTCTGTCTAGCTTACCCAAGTGCTCTTCACCATGCTTCTCACTGGGTACCAGTTCCTGAATTTCCTTATTTCAGAGCATATCTTCTTGATATACTGTGCTATTCCATTATCTCAATTATCTAAACAGTTTGTTTTTCATATACTTTGCCCTTTGATAGCCATTTATATCAGTCATAAGTCACATCCCACTAAATCTCAGTAATACCAGTGATATCAGTTGTACTTCCTAATGTTAGGATGTCCAGTTGGTAATGTTTATTAAGCATATTTCATGCCTTTTGTATCAGGTTTTATTGTTGCCTCACTCTAAGATCTCCTCTAGCTTTATAAATCTACAACTAAAAAACCAAAGAACTTTTGTCCAGTGATATCCTAAGATGCAAACTGATGCCATTTTGACTAAGTATAGAGGATTGTCTTACAATGACTTGCAAAAAATAGGATAAAAGATATTATCCAGAAGATGTGTTCCTAGAAAAGGAGGGCCAGTCATGTGGCAAGTTTGGGATAACAGATGGATAGTTCAGGTGCTGCACTGGTATCCAGCTATTCTCAAAAGACCTAGACCTCTTTAGAAAATATTTTATTTATATTGTAACAGGAGCCAGGATGGTGGATTAGAGGCAACCCAGATGAACTCTATCAACATTCCCCTTAAAAAAACTTTAAGATAATGTCTCAAATCTTATTTTGGATTGGCAGAGCCAACAAAAGGTCAGGGTGAGACATTTTTTTCCAGCCTAAGAAAACTTAGGAAGTTAGAAGGAGAAGTTTGTGACATTGGAATGGAAGTCTATCTGGAACCCACCCATGTGGCAGCAGAAACAATAAAACAAAGTCAAAAGAATGAAAACAATTGAAGAAAATGTGGACTATCTAATCAGAAAAACAATTGACCTCAAAAATGGATCAAGAAGAGATAATAATTATTGGACTACCTGAAAGCCATGATCAAAGAAAGAGCTCAGACATCGTATTTCAAGAAATTATCAAGGAAAACTGCCCCGATACCTTAGAGTGAGAGGGTAAAATAGAAATTGAAAGAATCCACAATCATCTCCTGAAAGAGATCCCAAAATGAACACTCCCAGGAATATTTATAGCCAAATTCCAGAGCTCCCAGGCCAAAAATAAAATACTTCAAGCAGCCAGAAACAGTTCAAATATTGTGGAGTCACAGTCAGGATCACATAAGATTTAGTGGTTTTCACATTAAAGGAGCAGAGGGCTTGGAATATAATATTCTGGAAGGCAAAGGGACTAGTATTACAACCAAGAATAACCTACCCAGCAAAACTGAGTATAATCCTTCAGAGAAAGAAATGGATATTTAATGAAATAGCATTCCTGATGAAAAGACCAGAAACTCAAGACTCAAGACTCAAGAGAAGCATAAAAAGGTAAAGAGTAATCATAAGGATTTCAGTAAAGTTAAACTGTTTACATTCCTATATGGGAAGATGATGCATGTAATTCCTAAGAACTTTATCATTATTAGGGCAATTAAAAGGAGTTTACGTAGACAGAGGGCATGGATGTGAGCTGATTATGTTGGAATGATCTCAAAAAAATGAAAGGATGAGAAAGAGGAATTAACTGGGAGAGGGGGGAAGGGAGAGATAGAATAGGGAAAATTTTCTCACTTTTATGTGGCATACAAGGAACAGTTTTTACAGTAGAGAAGAAAATAGATGTGGTGGCAGGCACTACTTGAGCCTCACTCTCATCAGAATTGGCTAAAAAATGGGAAGAATTATAGGTACACATTCAGTTGTGTACAGAAATTTAACTTACTCAACAGGGAAATAAGAGAGGAAAGGGATAAGAGAAGGTGGGAGGAGAGTGATAAAAGAGAATGCAGATTAAGGGAGATGGTGGTTAGAGACAAAATACACTTTTGAGGAGGGACAGGATAAAATGAAAGAAGAAGAAACAGAAGAAAATCAGATGTAAGAAAATATACAGTAATCATAACTGTGAATGAGAATGGGGTGAGCTCACTCATAAAACAGAAGGAGATAATAGAATGGATTAGGAACCAGAATCCCACAATATGTTATTTAAATGAGACACACTTGAAATTGAAAGATGTACAGAGTCAAAATAAAGTCCTGGAGTAGAATCTAATATGCTTCAGCTAAACTAAAAAAAAGGCAGAAGTAGCAATCATGATCTCAGATAAAACAAAGGCAAAATAGATCTAATTAAAAGGGGTAATCAGGGAAACTACATTTTGCCAAAATATACCATAGACAATGAAGTAATATAAAAATTATAGCATTTCTCTAATAAAGATCTAATTTCTCAAATATATACTGAATCAAATTTATAAAAGTAAGGGTCATTCCCCAATTAGTTAATGGTCAAAGTATATAAACAGTTTTCAGATGAAGAAATCAAGCTTTCTATAGTGATATGAAAAAATGCTTTAAATCACTTTTGATTAGAGAAAGGTTAATTAAAACAACTCTGAGGTACCATCTGGTGCCTATCAGAAATGACAAATGACAGAAGGGATGAGGGAAAAATAGGTACACTAATGAACTAGTGGAGTAGTAAGCTGGTTCAACCATTTTGGAGAGTGATTTGGAACTAGGCCCAAAGGGCTAAAAACTGCATACCCATTGACCCAGCAATACCACTACTTGGTCTGTATCCCAAAGAGATCAAAGACCTATACTTAGAAAAATACTTACTTATATCAGCTCTTTTTGTGGTGACAAAGAACTGGAAATTGAGGGGATACTCATCAATAGGGGAATGGCTGAACAATTTTTAGTGTATGATTGTGATGGAGTACTATTGTGCTGCGGGTGGTTTCAGAAAAACATGGCAAGACCTGTATGAATTGATGCAAAGTGAAGTGAGAAGAACCAGGAGATCCTTGTGCATGATAACAGCAATGTTGTAATGATAATCAATGGTGAAAGACTTGTTCTGATCAATACAATGATCCAAGACAACTCCAAAGGACTCAAGGTGAAAAAATGATATCTGCCTCCAGAGAGAGAACCAATCAATTCTGAGTGCAAATTGAAGTATATTTTTTTTCCTTTTTGTGGAAATATGGCTAATATGGAAATATGCTTTGCATTATTTCACATGCATAATTGATGTGATATTGTGTCCCTTCTCAGTGGGTGGGGAGGGGTTGGAGGGAGGGAGATAATTTGGAACTCAAAATTTAAAAAGAAAAGAATGTCAAAAATAAATAATAAGAATTAAAAATAACATATTTTTTTAAAGACCTAGAAAGGTCTATAAGCACATTGGGTGACCTCTGATGGAGAATTTATGGGAAGACATGAAAAGGGTTGCACAGGATAAGAAGGTATGGATGGTTAATTTTGTGCTATTGGAGGAAGTACACACACAACAAATAAAATATATTTGGGCCATAAATCCATAGAATAACTATATTCATAGTCAACTGTTTACAACTCAAGTATAATACAATATTACAGTTATTGTTGAAACTCATAGCACAGTGTTGAAAATACCTAGACCTCACTTACTATGCAGAAGCAGAGCCACTCTGTCATTTGGTAGAATCTCCAAGTTGGATGGGAGCCTCAAAGACTATCTTGTCCAAACCATACCTGACCAAGAATCCCTTCTTTGATATTCCTTACAAGTGATCTTTCAAACATTGCTTGAAGACTTCTAGTGTGGGAAAACCTACTACCTCCTAAGGCAGCCATTCCATAGACATAGATTTCTTCCAATGGAACTGTATCTTTTGCAATGTCATCGGTGGCTATACCCACAGTAAAGAGGGCTTGAGATCCTTCTTAGATGTTTGGGATGACTTCCATGACCCTCATCCATTCTTGTGTTTCTCTGCTCATACATGAGTATGAAGCATGAACAGCAGCAAGAATTGGACATCACCGTGCTTGTCAGTGATGACTCAGCTACCATGTAGTACAAAGCCTTTCCCAGACATAATATAACCTTCTAGTTCCTCTCCAGTTCAGACTATCTCTGATCATTACTATTCTCTCCAAAGGCACTGGACTTTAGAAACATAGCCCAACTTTCAATGACCCACATTAAATGAAACCTGTTGGGGATATTCAGCTGAATGTAAAATTCCAGGTTGAATATTAGGAAGACCTTGAACTCTCAGCACTACTCTCAGCTTCATGTTCCAGGAGGCCTAACTATCCAACTTTACTGTGACACTGCTACAAAGGGATTTTAACTTCTCACTCTGAGAAAAAATCATGATTTTTGAATATTACTATGATAGTAATTACACAAGAGATCAGGTTGTCTCCCAAGAGCAATTTCACAGATTATTTGGATTTAAATAACTCAAAAGGAAAAAAAAAACCCAGAAAAAGAACATCTTAATGTATTGGAATGAATTTTCTTCATAAAATAATCAGAAACAAAGGTCTGAGTATGGACTTACCCTTAAGACAAAGGAGCAAAAAACCTGAAGGGATGGAGGGGGGAAGCAATGTGCCAGCTGTTGTGAAGATGTTTAATCAGAAATCAAGAAAATAGAAGGGAAAGAGAAACTCTCTCTACACCTAGCAAATGATAATACTAGTGATAGTAATAATAGCAGCAGACATTTATATAGCATTTTGAGATTTTAAAAGAGTTTTACATTCTTAATTATATTCAGTCCTCACAACAATCCTGTAAGATAGGGGCCCTTATTATCCTTATTTTACAGATGAGAAAAGAAGTTCATAAAGAATATGTCTCACAAACCAGTGTTACATGATAAGTATCAGAGGCAGGATTAGAATCCAGGTTCCTCCTGATTCAAAGTCTAGTACTCTGTAAAGGAAGGATGCCTTTAAAAAATTGTGTCTACACAAGAGTTCTATTTCTATAGTGTTTTAGAAGGGAAAAGAAGGGAGGATTATTGATTGAATGTACCAAAAAATTCGCTTCTGGCACAGACAGCCTTGACTAGATATACCAAGTCTACATTTTTCGGTCTCTAGGACAGTCAAACAAACTTGATCAATTTTGTAAAAGAAAAAATAAGTAACTCTGTAAACACATTATTAACCATTAAATACTTAAAGTTAGAGTACCCTTGGGATCCACAACCTATTCTGAGCTTGGAAAGAAGGTACTAATGAGTCATTGTTTCAGATAATTGAAAGACCTATCCACAAAAATATTTCCCTGAAGATATTTTTGCTTCTGTCATACAGGATTCAAAAAACAGATTTGAACAAAATATTTGAATCCCTGACTCCATTTAGACACAGTTTTACTCAGCTTGAGGCTCTCTGACAGCCGAGACATTTCTGTCGGGAAAGCATTAAAATTATCATATCCAATTCTTTCAGCTCATATTTATGATTTCTTTTGGGGGTACAATGACCTTGTACTCCACAAATAGTCATGCATCTGTCCTCTGGGTTTTTTCATTATTTGGTGATTTAGTTACTAATGTGGTATGAATCAGATGTCAGCAATACATTTCTTTTTAGAATGCTTAGTATCAAAGCTGGGCTAAGCTATGGCTATTTTCTTTTGTGAAAATTCTATTCATCGATATGTTATTTTCTCATTTCCTCCTGAAATCACTCCATCATTGTCAGTAATTTTATTCTGTCTGTTTAGGCTGCAGTTACTGCCCTTAACTGCTTGTTTTTCAGACATTCTGTATTTCACAGTGCTACCCATCTAACCATTTCCCTTAGTACTAGCTAAAATGTGGGAAATTTTATTTATCAGTCATTACTGCCTTCATTGAGAGTGTAAGTGACTATTGGCTTATGTTTGATTTCAGTGGATTCTTGGTTTTAGATTGGTTACACAGTTCTCTGTGCAAACATTTTGTTTGGAGTTGAATTAGATCCCATGATGGCCACTATTTTGCAAGGCCAGTCAAAAATGCTTAGTGAAAAATGAAAACAGAATTTAACTCATTTTTTCGCTACTTAATGCTATCTGGTGAATATCCATAAACCTTGTCATATTCACAGGCATAAAAAATTCCTATTCATATCTTTTCCCCATTTATTGCTAATATATAGAAGTCAGGCATCTTTGGTCAAAATATTTTTTATAGTCTGGTATTTTGAACTTCTTTCTAGATAACTAATTCTATATAACTCATGCTTCCCCTCTAGGTTTCTCAGGAATATTGGCCACTTTTTTCAGAAACATCTCAATTATGGATTTACTTTTCCTACCTCATCATTTTTCTAGACCAAATTCCTTTGCTTGTCAATTTTTCAAAGGTGATCCAAAAATAATACTCCTTTTGAGATGAATAAGAATTTCAAGCTTAAATCAAATTCATACTATATGTGTTTTGAGGATGGGGAGACAGACAGAATTTTGCTTTGTATAATATGTTTGGCCAAATCAAAATCGATTGGGATGAAAAAAACCTTTAAAAAATAATATATACAAAAGGGCCATCCTTAGCTCAAATTTCCTTGGAGAGAAGGGGGCAGGTAGATTTTTTAACAAGTTAAAATAGCAGAAAATAATTTTCCCAATCAAAAAGGTTACAGTTACAAAGCAGGAAGGCTTATATTAAAATTTTTAAAAGCGTATTCTCTGATATGAGCTAGACTTTAAAGAAAGTAAAAAAAAAATTTGATCATTCATCTATCAAGGTAGGGAAATTCAGCTTATATTGAAAAAGCTCTACAGGGCTGACATCTTACATGACCAATGTAGTCATTATAATATCCTAACTCCAGATTGCATTCAACACACCTACACGCTGATAATAGAAAGATAGCTCTATCTTGTTCCTCATGAAAATAAATACACCACTAATATGATGATGAAATAATGTTTTAAAAATGTAACACAGTGATATTATCAGTCACTGCTTTCATAAAACTGCTTAAAGTATCAGACAATATTATGAACCTCCAATATTGCAATTTAATGTCCTAGTTTATGCTTAAACTCATAAGGTAGTCCTGCAACATCAGATATTCTTATCTCATTCGATATCAAAATGTTCCTATTATCCTTTAAGAGGCCTGAATAAATCATGAAGCCTTGTTCAGTGACTACTTTGCTAACAAATAATCATCTCTCCCTCTTGGCTGGTACATAAGACTCCAAGCTGTGATTGCAAGGGGCTCCCCAACATTTGCTAACATTAGATTCATTAAAAAGCTGGCATGGTATTGACTGTGTTCAAAGTTCAAAAATTACACCATCCTTTTTTTAAAGACCTCACCACAATATAATGGAAGACAATTAACTTAAGCATGATTCACCCACTCCTAGTAGTGCTTAGCCTTTCATTTATGCCTAATTTATATTTCCCAAATTGGTTGCTTTATTATTCTTTTTCCTAGGTGAGAAGCTGTTCTTAGGACCTGGGACATATGGCTATCATTGTTACACTAAAGTTGAAAGATAGCTTTTTGTGTCTGTAGTGATAAACTGCAGAAGGGGAAAGTCGCATTATTAATTTCCTGCCTGGAAAGATAGGACTATATTGTGAACTTCACTGTGCCCTAGAATACCTTATTTTGCATATCATGTGATATGCAACAAAATGAATATTCCTCATGTGCCACTGGGACTGTCCCTCATGGAGTGGGGGTACTGGGCAAATAACTATCTGTCATGCCTAAACTATCCTTAGACCCAAGAAAGTAACCTGTTCCTTAGAGAACCTCTGGAGGACAAGAGCACCTTCACAGAGCCCCAGTGACTCTCACTTGCAATCATTCAGAGACCTGTCTAACCTGAGACAAGAACATCACCACCAACCTTTGATTTTAGAACTGACTGTGCCCATGACCTTAGCCTGGACCCTGGTGCCTCAGGTGCCTGTTGGGTGGCTGAGAGAAGAGGACTCTAGATACCCTGGCCTTTCTGGGGCTTTTGGCTTCGACCTTAGAGAGGGCTCTAGTAGTTGCCTTCAGGATCTGCTCTGATCTTCACTTGATCCCCTCAAATGATCATCCTGTATCTCTCCTCCCTTTCATATTCAAACTCCTAGAAAAGATTATCTTCTCTTGTCGTCTCCACTTCCTTTCCTCTCATTTCCTCAACACTTTGCAGTCTGGTTTCTGACTCCATCATTTAACTAAAACTCACTCCAAACTTCCCAATTATCTTTTAAATATAAATATGATGGATAGCCTTTTGTCAGTCTTTATCCTTGACCACCTTCTTCTTCTTGATAGACTTTCTTCTTCGAGTTTTCATGATACTGCTCTTTCTTGGTTTTCCTCCTGCCTATCTGAGTACTCCCTGTAAGTGTCCTCTGCTGGATTATTATAAAATTTTCACTCCCTAACCCTAGGGGAATCCTGAGGGTCAGTTCTGAGCCATCATCCCTTCTCTCTGTACGCAGTCTCTCTTGGTGACCTATCATAATCTCTCAATGGTTTAATTATTATCTTCTTGCCAATAAAACCTGAGCTGTAGTTCTTTTCCTGAATGAACTGTCTAGAGTAAATTTTGCATTGGATATACTACTGGTAATTCAAACTTAGTATGTCCCAAACAGACTTAATTATCTTTGCTTCCAAATTCCACACCTTTTATGAATATCTTTATTTTTTGTAAAGGATTCCCACCCCAATCACTTAAGGTTTGCAACCTTGGAGTTATCTTTTACTCCTGTTTTTTCTTTACTCCACCTATCCAATCAGTTCCCAAGGCATATCATTTCTACCTCTGCAACATCTCTTGTATCCATCCCTTTCCCTCTACTCAAATGTCCACCATCCTAGTTCTAGCTACCATCACTTCTCATTGGTTTCCCAGGCTCATGTCTCTCCCATTTCCATCCTCCACACCAAAATGGCTTTTCTAAAGCACTTGTCTGACATGTCACCCTTCTCTTCTCTTTTACTGCTGTGATAAAAGTACAAACTTTTTGGAAATTTAAAGTCTTTCACAATCTGTCTCCAACCTATCTCTCCTGGTCTATTCTGTATTACTCTCCCTTTACACATTCTACAATCCAGACAAGATGGCCTGCTTGATCCTCACACCTGTCATTCCATCTCCTCTCTCTGCCAGAGATATCTTCTGTCTCTTTCCCCCAGACTGTCCTTGGGGTTTAGGGAGTACCTCTGGGTGACTAATCTCCTAACACTATAGTCTATGTATGACCACTGGTGTGCTTCCCTTAACACTCAGCCAGTAGATTCAACTTCTAGAAAAGTAATCTATTCAAATGGCATAATAAGAATCAGAGTTGCAAAGCAATCTCTCTCTTTCTCTCTCTCTCTCTCTCTCTCTCTCTCTCTCTCTCTCCAGCTCCCCCACCCACCCAAACCTGGAGGCACACTCTCCTACAAACAAACCAGTGACCAAGGCAACCCACAATTCTGGAACAACAGTGCCCTGGTATCCCTTCTTTCTCTGGATGGTCCATATATAATTCCCTGTGAGAGAGATCATTGGTGTCAGTGACAGATGTGTCACTCCACTGCTAGGCTAGGCTTAATCCTGGAAGAGTAAGGCATTTCACCTGGATAGGTAATCTATTGCAGAGTGGTCAAGAAGGATACTTGGCTGCTGAGTTTCTCACAATGTTTATTACCACTGGGCTGCTCCTGGCAGGTTATTCTGTCTCTGGTCTGTGCTGCTGGACTGGGCAGGAAGGCCATTGTGTTACTGGGTCATTGATCCTGGGCTAGGCTGGGAAGGTTTCTTGGATACTTGCCTGTGGTTGCTTAGGCTGGGCGGGGCAAATTGTTGAGCTACAAGGTTCTTCACAGAGTACAGCATGCCTGCTAAATGGTTTGGTCTACTGAAGGGGTGTCCAACTCAGATAGAAACAGAAGCCACTAACCATATACAAGGATCCTTGTGGGCCACATATTGACTTAGAAAACCACATATTAATTATCTAGGTTCTGATGGTCTGAGTGAGCCCACTGGCCCTGTGTTTGATACCTCTGATCCACTGGACTCTCTGGGCTTGTTCTTTAATGAGAAGGGTTCATCTTGACCACTTCCAGACTGTGGCTTAGCTGGCATTTTGCAGGATGTACTCTGCAGACTAAAATGCATGGTGAAATGGCTAGAGAATTGGCCTTGGATCCAGGAAGAGGGGGATTCTGAAACTGCTTCTGGCTGGAGGCCCTCTCAGTGCTCTAGGCTATTTATGAATACTGTAAATGGCTGTGAAGGTGCTAATCTGCTTTAGCTGAGGAAGTGCCGCATCCAGAGCTATCAACCAAGAAATCACAGTCCCAGGCCCTACCCCTAACCAACTATAGCTAAAGCAGCTCTCTAAATCCCTTTGGGTCTTCAGAACCAGTGAGTGCAACTCTAAGAAGACTCCATGGTATGGCCTTTTAGGCCTGTTGAGCTATGCTGTGCCCAAGCTGTGTGTATTACCACACCCTTTGCCCCATTAAATATCCTCTCTGCCAATCTAAATCTTTTACATCCAAGTTTAAGTTCCATAGACCCTTCCTTCCCCCAGCCCTGGACAGCTACAGAGCTGGAAGAAACCTTAAGAGATAACCTAGTGTAACATCCTTATTTTCAAGATAAGGAAATAGAGACCCAGAGATGTAAAGTTACTTGTTCAATGTCATACTTAATTACCTGGTATTTGATGAAGATGAACAAGAGTATAAACTCATTGAGAGGAGGACTTGCTTCATTCTTTCTGTGTATCCCTAGCACCTAGCACAGAGCTTGGAACAAAGTGGTGATTTCATAAATACTTGTTGACAGTTGATCCATTGAAGGAGTGGAATATGCCTCACAAGAATGGCATTTTCCACTAATGAGTGAAGGTATTTAAACTCTATCTCTGTCTCTCTCTGTCTCTGTCTCTCTCTCTCTCTCTCTCTCTCTCTCTCTCTCTCTCTCTCTCTCTCTCTCTCTTTCTCTCTCTCTCTCATATAGTGTTGTACCCAAGGTCATACATACCTTGAGCAACACGTTAGAAGAAAGAAAGAATTAATGGCATGGTCAAAGTGAAATCTGGATTCAGACTCTGGACTTCCAGTCCAATGTTCTTTCTACCCCTCCACCCCTAGCACAATGAGAGTAGGACTTTCTTTGTGTGTCTATCCCAGTACCTAGCACAGTGCCTGGCATGAAATAGTAGCTTAATAAATCCCTATTGCTTCCCATAGCACCATCCCCTGAATCCCTTCCCTAGTGAAGATTTCCTTGTCTACCATAGCTGAAATTGATCATCTTTCCATTTTCTTTATTCCTATAATACTTAATCTATCATCTTACTTATAGACATAATAAGAGCTGCCAACTAGGCTATAAGCTCCATGATAGCAGAAATCATATTTTCTTGGGGTGAACTCTAAGGAAAGGATTTCTTAAAACCATACTGGGGGCACGCTGAGGAATAATAATAGCTATCATTTATATAGTACTTTAAGGTTCCTAAAGCATTTTACATGTATTATCTCATTTCATCCTCACAAAACAATCTGTGAATCAAGTACTATTATTATCTCCACTTATAGATGAGGAAACCGAGAGTGTCTCAGGTAGGATTTGAACTTTGGTCTTCCTAACGCCGGGACCATTATTGTATCTACTATGCCATGTAGGAACAAGCAATAGCTAGAAATCCAGCTTTCAGTAAGTGGGTAGGTGAAGTGAGATTAAAATGATGATAATAGACAGGAGGAACTATTCCTAATTTGTTTCTGTTTTCTTTATGAAGGACAGTTATCTTCAAAATAAAAAGGATAGAATGTAAATAGTTAAGGCAAGATAAATGAAGTGAGTTATCTGTTCTCTGCAAGTTTAAGCCACATGATAGGGATAAATTATATCCCAGTGCACTGAAAGAAATTGTGAATGTAATTGCCTACCTGTGACCAATCTTTGGGGAATGGTGGAGAAGGGGAGAAGTGACATAGTACTGGAGACCAGACAATGTCTCCATTTTCAAAAGGGGAAAGAGGGCAGATACTTTGAGCTATAAGCTGGGAAGTAGATTTCAACCTCTGGGAGAATACTAGAATGAATTAAAGGGAAGATTTGTGAGTACTTAGAAAGGATAGTGGTGACCACTACACAATAAAAACAGGTTATATCAGACTAACCACAGCTCCTTTTTTGACTGGTTGATCATGGAAATGCCATGGGCTTAATACGCAAATGTTTTAGCAAAGCATTTGACAAAGTCTCTCATCATATCCTCATAGACAATGTGAATGTAATGGAAGAATGTAATGGGTTCTGAAATGGTTGAACAATCAGATGCGAAGTTTGTAGATTAATGGTTTAATGTGAATTTAGAGGGAGGTCTTAGGTGCAGTGGTGCAGGCTCAGTCCTTATCCCTCTTTTGTTCCACATTTTTATCAATGACTTGGATGACAACATAAAGGGAATGCTTATTGAATTTGCTGATGACATGGGAGATGGGAGGTGTAACTAATGTACTGGATTCCAGAATTAGAATCTTCAAAGTCTACAAGCTATAATGAAAGAATAAATCTAATAAGATTTAATTTAGGAATAACTGAAAAGTCTCACACTTGGGTTAAACGTCATCAGTACAAGTACATGATAGGGGAAATGAGAAATAGAGTTGGAGACGTTAATGAATCATCAATCAGCATTGTGATATAATCCCTGAAAAAATGTGATTAGAGTCTCTATTAAGAAAATCATAGTGTCCAGAATAAGATAAGTGATAATCCCACTTTACTATGCCCTAGTCAGGTCCCATGCGGAGTACTGTATCCTGTTTGGGTGTCATATTTTAGGCATGATTCTGACAAACTAGTCAGATTCAAAGACATATAATCAAGATGGCAAGGGAACTCAGCAACATACTGTATGAAGATCAGGTGAAAAAAATTGTGGCTACTGACCTAGGAAATAGAAGATTTAAAGGGGGAACATGGTCACTTGATATTTGAAGGATTAGTATTTAGAAGAGATAACAGACATTAGCTAGAGAGCTAGATGGCATAGTGGATAAAGTACTAGGCCTGGAGTCAAGAAGACCTGCCTTCCTATCTGGCCCCAAGCACTTACTAAATGTGTGGCCTTGGGCAGGTAACTTAGTTTCTGTCTGCCTTGGTTTCCTCAACTGTAAAATGGGAATAATAATGGTACCTACATTCCAGGATGGTTGTAAATATTAAATGAAATATTTGTAAAGCACTTAGCACAGTATCTGGCACATAGTAGGCACTTAATAAATGCTTATTTTCTTCCCTTATCTCTCTTGTTTTGGTTATCCCCAGATGACAGAATGGGAACCAATGGGTGAAAATTTTAGGTAGACAGATTTCAACTCTTTATAAAGTGGAAAGAGAACTAGATTTGAGAATCAAAAAACTGGGATCAAATCCTAGCTCTGTCATTTGGTAAGGAAGATATTATGGTTTAGTAGAAAGAGAGCTGGTTCTGGAGTCAGAGTACTAGAGTTCAAATACCAGGACTGCAACTTACCGGTTATGTGACCTTAGGTCTCAGTTTCCTCCTTTGTAAAATGAAGGAAATTTGGAAAACTCAACAATGGCCACTGGATTGGAAAAGATCACTCTATGTCTCAATCCTAAAGAAGGGCAATGCCAAGGAATGTTCAAATTACTGAACACTCACACTAATTTCACATGCCAGCAAGATTATGCTCAAGATTCTTCAAGCTAGGCTTCAGCAGTATGTGAACCGAGAATTACCAGAAGAGCAGGGTGGTTTTCAAAGAGGCAGAGGAATTAGCGACCAAATTGCCAACATTCATTGGATTATGGAGAATGCAAGGGAGTTCCAAAAAAAAAATCTACTTCTGCTTCATTGACTACACTAAAGTTTTTGACTGCCTGGATCACAGCAAAATATGGAAAGTACTCAAAGAGATGGAAGTACCATATGATCTTACTTGTTTCCTTAGGAACTTGTATGCAGACCAAGAAAGAACAGAACCAAACATGAACAACTAATTGATTTAATATTGGGAAAGGTATATGATGAGGCTGTATATTGTTACCTTATTTATTTCACTTATATGCAGAGTACGTAATGCAAAATGCCAGGCTAGATGAATCGAAAGCCAGAGTTAAGGTTGCTGGGGGAAATGTCAACAATTTTAGATATGCAGATGATACCACTCTAATGGCAGAAAGTGAAGAGGAATTGAGAAACCTCTTGACGAGAGTGAAAGAGGAAAGCATAACCATTGGCTTGAAGCTTAACATCAAAAAAAACCCAAAGATCTTGGCAACTGGTCCCATTACTTCCTGGAAAAGAAATGGAAGCATTTTTATATTCTTGGGCTCAAAAATCACTGTAGAGAGGACTGCAGCCATGAAATTAAAAGATACTTGCTCCTTGGAAGGAAAGCTACGGCAATTCTGGACAGAATACTAAAAAGTAGGGAAATTGCCCTGCTGACTAAAGTCCATATAGTCGAAGCTATAGTTTTTTTCCAGTAGCATTGTTTGGCTGTAAGAGGTGGACTATAAGGAAAACTGAGTGCCACAGAATAGACGTTTTTAAATTGTGGTGCTAGAGAAGACTTTTCAGAGTCCCTTGAACAGACAGCGAATCAATCCATACTTAAAGAAATCAATTCAGGCTCTTCACTAGAAAGTCAAGTACTGAAGCTGAAGCTTTAATACTTTGGTCACATAATGAGAAGTGAGACTCATTGCAAAAGACCCTGATGTTGAGAAAGATTGAAGGCAAAAGGAAAAGGGGATGGCAGAGGATGAAATGGATAGATGGTGTCATGAAAAAATGAATATGAATTTGGACAGACTTTGAGAGATAGTAGAAGATGGAAGAGCCTGGCGTACTATGGTGCATGGAGTCCGACATGACTGAATGACTCAACAACAACAACAACAACAACAACAACAACAACAACAACAACAAAATGAAGGAGTTGAACTAAATGACTGTTAAGGATCCCTTGCAGCTCTAAACCTTAGACAATTCACATTATCTTTCTAAACCTCGGTTTATTCATTTGTAAAATACTATCTGCTTATATGTCTTGCTTTTTGGTACTGACCAGAAAGACAGACCACTGCACTGCAGCAATAGTCTACTCAGTCTTTTCCAAGGTGAGTGGAGTGGCTATTCCCTCCTACAACCAAATTATGTAGAGGATCTGGGCTCAAATTCTGACTTTGCTACTTACTACTAGTGTGACATTAGGCAAGCCACTTCAACACTCTGGTCTCAGTTTACTCAGCTATAAAATGTTTGGGGTTATGTTATGCAATCTTTAAGTTCCCTTTCAGTCAACAAGCCTAGCTGTGTGACTTTGGTCATATCACATTATCTTTCTGAACCTAAGTTTCTTCATCTATAAAATTGTCTACCTTCTTGCCTAAATGGATTAAGAATGGACTAGGAGAACTAGGAAGTGAAGACCATAATAATGTAGAGCCAGATAAATTTGAAAGACTTCAGAATTCCTATCAATGCAGTTACCAATCACGAATACAAACATATGATAAAGTATGTCCCCCATATCTTGGTAGAAGTATAGAATAATACACACAATTTCATACATGACCAATATGTTGATTTGTTTAATTTGCCTATTTTAATTTTATTTCCTGTAAGTTATCTTTTTTGCTGGCATATAATTATTAAAATGGTTTTTAATAATTTCCATTGTTTCTTCATTTATTGTGAATTCTCCTGTTTTATGTTTGATTTTTGCACTTAGGTTTTTGTCACTTTTAGCTAATGGTTTGTCTATTTTATTGTTTTCAAAAATATATTCTAGTTTTATATATTAATTTGAGAGTTTTTTGTTTTCATTTTTTTAAACCTTTGCTTTGACTTTCATAATTTCTGTCCTGGTATTTAGTTGAGACTTTTTGATTTGTTTGCTTTTCTAATTTTTTAGTTGTTTGCCCAGCTCATTAATATCTTCTTTTTCCTTTTTTGTTGATGAAAGCACTGCTTTAGCTATATCCCCAAAACTATGTTATATCTCATTGTTGTCATTTTCTTTGATACAGTTATCTATTATTTCCCTCTTACTGTCCTGTCTTGTTAGCCTTTTTCACATGGTGTGTGTGTGTGTGTGTGTGTGTGTGTGTGTGTGTGTGTGTGTGTTTTCAATCATCCTTTATCTGGTTCAGATAAAACAGGCTATGAGATGTCCAGTCCTCCTAACCTTCTATACCCTTCTAGCAAGATCCCCTTCCTTCTCCCTCATTTCTTTCCTAGTGTATTCTTTGGGATGGGGGTGGGGCTTTATTTTCTTTCCTTTCTTAAAACCAACAAAACTGAACAAGCTCACACCTATGCCCTGCATTTATTTTATTTGTATTGTTTGCCTGTGACCCTTGAATTTTGAAGAAATACTTTTAAACTCTTTTCCTCTATTAGAATTTAACTTTTTACCATCACTTATTCCCTTCCAGTTGCTTAAGAAACTTTTCTTGGCTTCTTTTGCTTCCTCTATTCTAATTTCAAAATTTCTATTTAGCTCTGGTCTTTTTGCCATGAATGCTTGGAAATTTTTTATTCTATTGAATGTCTATTCCCCCCCCCCACCACATTACATTTATACTAAGTTTTCATGGTAATTTATTCTTGGTTGGTAGTCTTTATCTTTGATTTTTTAAAATATCATATTCTAAGACTGTCTCTTCCTTATGTTTATATTAGTTGCTGTCAAGTATTTTATGATTCTGACTATGGCTCTTTGGTACTTGAAATTCTTTCTTTCTGGCTACTTGCTTCATTTTTCTATGTTTAGAAGTTCTTTATTTTGGCTTGGTGTTTGCAGCTTGGGGCTTCTTTCAGGTGGTTACCAGAGGATTTTTTTCTATTTTCACTTTGTTCTTTGGTTCTAATAAATCTGGACAGTTTTCACTTATGATTTCTTAGAATATAGTACCTAGGTTTTTTGTTTGGCCTTAGTTTTCAGGGAGTATAATAGTTCTCATATTGTTTCTCCTCAGTCATTTTTGATAATATATACATTGCCTTTTCTTTATCAATTTTTGACTTTGTTCTAATATTTCTTATTGTTTCATGGAGGAATCAATCTGTATGTTTCATTCTGTTTTTCAGGGAGTCTACTACTTAGTTAAGGCTTTCTACCTTTTGTTCTAAGCTACCTTGGACTGTTTATTCTCTTTTCATTTTTTGCCTCTCAAACTCTCATTTCATATTTTTTTATCTCTTGCTTCATTTCTTATAGCAATTCGTGTAGTCATTGTGGCCAGGCAGTGTTTTTCTCTGGAGGCTCTGCTTGTAGTTGTTGTGGGACTCCTTTCTTCCTCTGGATTCACTTCTTGAGATTCTCCTACTCCATGGCCTTAGTTCTTGGAATGGGACTTTCTGGTAAGTCCCCTCCGGCATTCTTGAATGGGTTAGGTAAGCCTTGTTTGTTCCCATCCATTTTGTAATCTGGATGCCACTGCTGATCTGGATGGGGTTTTTAGCATTAGGCTCCATATCAATGGAGCTTCTGTATCTGTATCAATCTGGTCATACAATGTGAGTTCTGGCTTAAGACATTAATTTTATCCTTCTCTTTGCACAATCCTTAACAAACTGGGACTTGATTCCATTCACTACTGTGGTACTGACAGGTCCTAGTGGAATGTTAGAGATCATGTTGGTCTCAGGTCTCTTGTATACTTCCTGCTCTCCTCCCTTTCCCCTCAAACTCCCATGATGAGTTTGCCCAGTTTCCGGTTGTGGTTCTCAGTGTTCTGTGTAGTGGATGGCCTGGTCCTTCTTGACTGCCTGCACAGTGATTTATGGGAACTGGTTTTGTGCTTGCTTCAGTTCTGATAGGTCAAGCCTGGGATTTGGCCTCTGGAGTCTCTGTTAATGAGGTCTGGAGAGCTTTTGGTTGAAGTTTAGGAATGCAAGGGATTGTGCTAAGCCTTGGAGATAACAAAAGGAAAAGCAAGACAGACCCTGCTCACTAGAAGCTTACGTTCTATTAGGAGGAGACAACACAAATAGGAAATTTCAACTGAAAATCAGATGGAAAGGTCCCATGGTTCTCAAAGTGCAGCAATGAAGCAGATATTTCACTATCTTTAATATTATTTTCATTTATGTAATATGATATGACACAATTTAATATGATAAATTACAATATAATATAATTCCAATATCAATTTCTAATATTGAATCATTTGATAATGCCAAGGAACTTAGTGACAAGAACGTTCTTTTCTAGGTCTTGAGTGGCTATGGTCACTAAAAAAAGTGAGGCTACAGCACCTACAGAAAAAGTTGTCAAGTTCCATCTCTAAAAGAGTTGCTTCCTTGGACTATTTATTGCAGAGACAGAGGTTTGTGGGATGCTGTTGTTCCTAGGGTTGTTAAGCTTATCTGACAATCTTTTGCAGTTGGTTAGAAGCTGGTGTGTGTGGTTTCATAGAGGTAATTGATAGAGCACTGGATTTGGGAATTAAGAAAACTTGAGTCAAATATTGCCTCACATACTTGTATTAGCTGTGTGACCCAGAAAGTTATTTAATCTACCACAGACTCAGTTTTCTCATGTGTAAAATAGATTTTAAAATTATTACTTTTAAAAATTAACACAAAAAACTTTTTCTCCCTCTCTCCCTCCCCTTCTGGGAAACAAAAGCAAAATCTTTGTAAAAATATGCATAGTCAAGAACCACAGATTTCCTCACTGGTCATGTACAAAATATATATATATATATATATATATATATATGTATATGTATATATGTGTGTGTGTGTGTATTATTCTGCCTTTTGAGTCCATCACCTCTCTGTCAGGATGTAGATAGCTGTGTTGGCAATCAAAATGGGCTCTTAGCACTTAGTTCAACCAAGTGCCGTTGAAGAGCTTGGCCTTTATTTACTTGATTAAATTAGGAGTCCTTGATGACCTCCCTGACTCAAGGAAAAGCCTAGTTTACATGGGTGTGAGTGACATGTTTGTGACATCAGAGGCTTTTAGATCACATAGGTTTAAGTTGCCTCTTTGTGACAATTTTAAGTCACATGGGTGAGTCACTTGTGTGACTCACCTTTGACCTGGAAAAAGATATAAAACCAGGGGTTGGCTTTCTCTTTTTCAGAGCTCTGACCCACAGCAGTGGTGGTGTGAGTGACTCTGGGCCGGCCTTTGTTATGAGCTCCCAGGCTGAACTTAGATGTTGGTAACTATGAATTGTATTTGGCCTATCTGTCAATGTTTGTAATTTGTTTCTATTTGCTCTGAAGTTCAGGGTGCTGGCTTTTTCCCCTGAACTAAGTGCATGGTATTTGTATGATGAATTAAAGTAAGCTTGTTAACCCCTTAATGTTGCTTTCCTTAGTAAAGCAGATCAAAAGAACCTGGGCTTTTGCAGCATTCTGTGAGCTGGTTGTTGTTGATTTCACACCCTCCACAGCAGCTGCTACCCGAATTGTTGAAACAATAGCATGTTTCATTATTGTCCCCTCTCAAATTGGGGGTAGTCATTTCACTGATTATAATCTTATGGCTTTGACGGTTGTTTGTTTTTACAGTGTTATTATTGTATAAAATACAATACTATTTTCCTTTAAGAAATGAGGAAAATATTATTTCAAAGAAACTTGGGAAGACTTATATGAACTGATGCAGAGTGAAGTGAGCAGAAGTTTTAAAAACAATTTATATTGTAACACCAGTATCATAAAAATGAACAATTTTGAAGACTTGTATGCACAGATGAAGAATGAAATGAAGAGAACCACAAGTCAAGTTTATGAAAAGAAAATAATAATAGCATCTACTTAATCATAAGAATCAAATGAAACAATATATGTGAAGTACTTTGCAAACCTTGTGCTCTATACATGCCTAGTAGTAGTAGTAGCAGTATCCTCAATGCTTTGCATTGTGCTTAATAAGCACTTAATAAATGCTTTTTTCAGTAATTTATTCATTCATTCTCCACAACTTTGTGTGTTATCACCTTAACTGAGAATTGACTATACTTACATGTGTATAAGGGAAGGCTGCTACTTGTGGGAGAAGAGGAATTATTTGGTAGTGAAAAAGATGTGATTTTTAAAAAGAAATAAAAGAATCAACAAAATATTAAAAATCCATAGAAAAAAAGTTCAGAAGGGAACACAAACAGGACAATTTTATTACTACTTTGTTAAATTTAATATATATTTTTCAAATAATTTTCACTTCACTAGAGGAGTTCTATAATTAAAGGAGCTCTGAGGTGAATCTAGTGTGAACACTCCACCTCTCCCTAATTTACATGTTTTATAAACTTAAATATTTTCTATCAGGTTTTCTTAGAGGCATAGCTGTAGTGGAGCACTGAGGGTACTACCATGTGTCCTCTATCATCTTGTGTAGGGCACACTGTTGGAGGGGCTTCCCTATGTGTTGACCAGGAAGGAGGATAAGTGAACTCTTCAGATAAAAGAAGGTTGAACGAAACATGTGGCCTAGATGATATCATGGGTGAGACTGTCCTCCTGGATGACTATAACTAGGAATTCTGGCAGCCAGGGAAAATTCAGTCATAGGAAGAAGGGAGAGAGAAAGTCTTACCTGATTACGTCTGGGACTGCTTTGTAACTCCAGGGAGCAGATGACAGAGTCTGAGTAGGGGCAGGCAGGGGAGAGGAGAGAAGGGAGAAGGGAGAATGGGAGAAGAGTGGGACCTTCTTGGTGCCATTCAGTCATGGAATCGGTAAAGAATTGCAAGACTTGGGGAATGAAGGCCATGGGATAGCCAAATGGAAAAGGCACTTCACACCTCCCTTCCCAATGTTAGCACACTGGAATAAAGTATCAGTAGTGCTTTCATGGCACTGTCTAAGCCAGGCCTATCTTAGCTCCATAAACTTATTTAAAACAGATCCAGGTTATGCCAAATTCTGTGCTAGGGGATTGGCTACCTAAACTGTAAATCTAATTGTGCTGATGTATTAAAAGATAAAATGATGATATATGAGGCATTGTTACCTTTACGCAATAATTCAAGATGTCAGAGATCTATATTTCATCTTTGTGAAGACCAATCCCTCTAATAGTGCACATCACTGTCTTTGACTTTGAGAATTGCTGCGACTGAAAAATTCATCAGAATGTACTTTCCTGATCTTAGCAGGGCTGGTCCTCAAACAAGAGGCATAGAATCCATAAAGGTCTGGGACTGAGTCAATCTGCTCAGGATATAGGTTCTGCTCCTATAGCACAGCCTTTGTAAGTCCCAAGACACCTTCATGCTGCCATAAAGTATGTGGGAATTTTATTGGAAGGCCTTTATCCAAATGGCAATTAATATGGGAATTTCAAGGTCCATGTCAGGCTGAGGTAAGGGAGAAATTTTTAGGCTTCTAGTGACCCTCAAATTACAATAGAAAAGAAAACACATAGCTGACTATTTTTCCTACAGCATTTATGAATCTGGCCCTGGTGATGACTGGCTTTATTGTTCCTTCTCTTCTTCCTAAAATCTAGAGCTCCTTTTAGGCTTTCAATACTGTCTGTTTTTCTTCACTAGTTCCATTCTATTTTTATCAGTTATCTATCTTAGTCTAGTAAAGAGCTTTACCAATTTAACTTCCATGAGGCAAATACATTATACAAATATCTGTCACAGGATTTTGAAGAAGTTTTTCATATCTTCGTGCAGCCAAGAAGAAGCAAGGGAAGCTCTCACCATATTGGGTTGACTTGATGCGAACTCATGGGAAGAAATGATCAAGTGTTCTATGGAATGAGTAGGCATGAATGGGTGACAGTCTATATCAGTGGAAGGAGAGCCTGCACTAATGCGATGGCAAATCCATTTGAGCATTTGCCCTAGGAAAATCTACTTGCTGCATACACACACATATACATACACATGCAAACAAACACAAGCCAAAGTATTCCTACTAATTTGTATGAATACTGGGATTAGTTGGGAGCCTTAGTTCACAGGGCTCAGATAGAGAAAGAAACCACTGGATTGAGACAACTTTTAGCAACTCTAAATACAGAAAATCAGTTACAGTTACTTAAAATTTTATTGATTACATTGCGAATGCTTAAAGATGATTTGGAATTTCAATCTGGTTGGAGAGCTGCCTGTCAGTTATGCTTTCACAAAAGGCCAAGTGTAACTTAGCCACTTAAAATAAAATCTTGAAAGGAATTGCATGGTCTCCTAGTTGAAAAATATATCACTGGAATCCTATCCATCAAGAACTGTCCAGCTCTCTACCACTTAGCTCCTGTGGCTTGATTCTCCACTTTCTCTGAAACAGTGATGTGATCAAGGCTTTCTAAGTATACTTCAGAAAGCATTTGATGCAGGGAAATGGAGAGAGTTGATAAAGATGTCGATAACAGTGTGTCTGAAGTGGAACTTAAACTAACTGTTGAAATACTTTGAGAAGCACTGACCACAATTAAGTACTTAATCAGGGAAGAGCTGCAATTTTCTCAGACCCTAGGTAGAAAAATGAAGTAGTTGATCCAGAGATATGAAGGAAAATGCCTCTGTTGTAATTAAGATCCATTCAACTTGAAAATGATGACCTGTGCCAAGAAGTGTCTGGTCATGCTACAGATATACTTACAGTCGTTAACATGTGAATATTTGAGATTGAAAATGCTTAGTGATCATAGTATCAATTCAGGCTCATTTATAGGATCGTATAAGGCAACTATCTGCTGTGTTATTTTAAAATTAAGCATTTAACCATTAAAATAAAAACTTAATAACTTATTGTTGCTTTGTTCATTTAATTCCTGATTATTTTTTACTTGCTAAAAATGAAAGATAGAAACATAAGTAGCAAGCAGAAAAAATGATCCAAGAAAGGGAACCTGGATTTTAACTCATTCTACATGGAGATATTTGTCTATAGGAATGCTGCCCAATATTCCCAGCATCCAAAGGCTAATATCAATTTCTGAATCCCAGAATTTCAGAGTTAAAAAGAACCTTAGATCCCATATAAAGATATAATATTATTTTGAGGGTCATTGTCCTCCTCTGAATTCCTTCCAATTTTTCAACAAACTTCCGAAAATGTGGCACCCAGAATTGAGCAGAATACTTGATGTAATCTGACCAGGGCAGAGTGCTATGGGACTATTACCTATCTAATCAATTAATTAGTCAACAAGCTTTTGTTAAGTACCTATTATGTGCTGTAATATCAATTAAGTTGGGACTTTCTTACTGTTTTAAGATGATTAATTAAGTGTCTTTGATTAAGCCTTATTAGGTGCTAAGTCCCAGGCCCAAACCCCTATTAGGTGCTAAGCCTATGTGGGTATGAATTGGTAACTAAGGTGGGGCTCCAGGTGGGACCAGTGAAGGGAGGTGCTAACACCAGAGCCAATTGAAGGAGCCTAAGTTCTGGTGGCTCAGATGACATTTGATGACATCTGAAACTGCATAAAAAGCTCTGACTTAGAGCTATTTGCTGAGGGCTCTCACTCTTGGTGGTGTGCTGATGTGGAGACTCAGGGGAACCTGCAGCCAAGAGCCCTCCTGCTTGTAAACCTGGATGTTGGGACTTTGTTAAACTCTGGTAACTATGAATTGTATTGGGTCTGTTTGTAATTTGATTGTATTTGCTCTGAAGTTCAGGGTGCTGGCTTTTTCCCCTGAACTGAGTGAATGATATTTGTATGCTAGATTAAAGTGAGCTTTTTAACCCCTTAATGTTGCTTTCCTTAGTAAAGCGGATCAAAAGAACCTGGGTTTGAAGCGTTCTGTGAGCTGGTTGTTGTTGGTTTTATACCCTCGCAGCAGTTGCTAGGCAGATTTTTGAAACATGTGCCAGGCTTTATGCTTCATTCAATGTAGTCCAGGATTTTTTTTAAGCTGTCATATCGTACTTCTAATTCAAGCTGAGCTTGCAACCCACTAAAGCTCTCTATATTTTTCAAATGAACTGCTTTTTAAGTATGGAAACTCCACCTTATAAAAATGATTTTTTTATCCTAAGGGTAAGGCATGACTTTTATCCCTATTATATTTAACAAGAATCAGACCAATGCCCTAACCTACCAACATATTTTTGAATCCTAGCTTTGTCATCCAGTATGTTAGCCTCATCCCCTCCAACTTTTTGTCATTTGTAATTTTTTAACCTGTGAAGGTATTTTTGGATCTTGACTCTTTCATCCAATGCTCCCGGTCAGCCTTACTAATGTGTAAATTTGATGTAAACATGGCATTTATGTCTTTATTCAAGTCATTGACAAAAATGAGAGCAAAGGGCTAAGCACCGACCCATGGGACATTCCACTGGAGAGCTTCCAAGTTGACATTGAACCATTAATGATGTCCCTTTTTGTATAGCTATTCAAGTTTGGAATCATCCTAAATGTGTTACTATCAAGAAGTACTTGGATTCAAATCTTGCCCTCTGGCCAAAGCCATGTGGCCATAGTAGGTAGGAGAGTTACTTAAATTCTCTGAGTTTCAGTTTCCTCACCCATACAATGAAGCTATAATATAAGATGTGAGGATCAAGTGAGATAATAGCCTTAAAACCCTTTTCAAACCTTAAAGAGTCATATTAATGCCAGCTATTTATAGCTCCTTATTGTCTAGCTAGAAGTCAGCATGACGTAGTACGTAGAAAACTGCCTTTGGAGTTAAGAAAACCTGGGTTCCAGTCCAACCTCTGCCACTGACCATGTGACCAAGGTGTATCAACAGTCTTGCTAGTAGCTACTGTGGCTTTGTAAAACCAACAACAGCCAGCACACAGAGGGCTGCCAATACAGGTTCTTTGATCTGCTTTCCTAAGGAAAGCAACTTTAAGGGGTTAACAATCTCAGTTTAATCAAACATACATATATCATTCACTTAGTTCTGGGGGAAAAGATCAGCCTCCTGAACTTCAAGGCAAATACAAATAGAAATTACAAACATCAACAGACACACCTTGTCTGATTCAAATCACAATTCATAATTACCAAAGAACCAATAAGTCTGGGTTAGAAAAGCCAGCGAGCAGTCACAGTGGCTTGCCCAGAGTCTCAACACTCCTTCCATGAGTGAAGCCCAGAAGTCAAACACCAAGCTCACCTCAGTTATATCCTGTTCGGAGCTCTGAGGGCTGTGACCTCACCCAGGCTGTGTGTGTGTGTGAAAGTTCCCCAACCCCCCTCACTTCATATACAAGTCAATGACTCCTGATTGCCTCAGTGCTGAGAAATAGCTGAGAAATATTCCAAAACAAAGGCAGCAAAGGGTTTCCCACCAATTCAAACAAAGGGGAGACTTGATAGTCTTAGCATCCCAAAAGGGAAAAAGAGGGAAAAGTCTGATTGCCTTAACACATGGGCAAGTCAATTATCTTCTTAGTTGCTATAGGCAATTTTAAAATACTAGAAGTCACAGGGAAAGTATCCATTTGCATTAGTAGAAGTTCCTCATAGGAAGCTCCTGATGCTCATGAAATTATAGATCCAGTCTCCCTCTCAGCTCCTTCAAAAACAACATCTCATTGGTATCTTGGCAGTCACATTCAATTTCCTTTCACTTGTCTTGCGTAACTCTTACCTTGTCTTAACTTGTCTTCTTTATCTTGTTCTTACCATGTCTTGTTAACTTGCATCTCCTAGAGTCATGCTCCTCATAGTCCTTCTCAAGTCTGACCTTCTCTGCCTCTACTATTCCTTGTCTCCTAGTTCTTTAGCTTGAGTCTTTCTCCTTCAGTGGAAGTCTTTCATCTTTAAGTCCAATCTTCTTCCTTTAGCTCCCACTTTCCTCTTTCAACTTCTCTTCATGTCCTCCCAAATTGCTTCTCCCCAAATTTAATCTCTGACCTTGGTGACAATTCCCAAATCCTCCACATTTACTTCACAATTCCTTTTCCTTTTTCAGTATAACCCCCCTTTCCTGTGTAATCTTCTCCCAACAGAGCTTAAGATGGAGGGCCACTAAAATAAAACTTACCTATATCACAATTTTGTGTATGGTCCTGGTCAGGGACAGTATGCTTACTTGCTGCCAAAACACCTACATGAAAAGTGAAAACATCAGTTGTTCAAATATTTGGTTTGTAGGATGTTAAATGTATGGTCTTTTCCAATTTCTGTATTGGTTATCTAGATGGCTAAAACTTTTACTCTGTCTCTAGTTATTTTGAAATCAAGTAGAAATAGTCAATGTCAGCAAAGCTTCAATGTTACCCAAAACATATACTGTATCTGCTTCCTCCTTTATCAACCTATCTTCCTTTCTCCCTGGCCTTCTTCATATGTCCATAAGAGAAGAGATATAAAATTGGAGTGTCTGTGAAATTTGCCTTAAACCGAGCAATAAATCTCACCAAAACTTTTTTGCTCATTGTTTCAACTATATTTGGATATTTGACATGGAGCAAACTATAAATGTATGTTTGATCTATTTCAAAATAGCTTTTAACATAAACCAAATTTGTAAGGGAACTAGGTATTTTGGGAATGACATAGAGTGTACCATGCTTGTTCCATTTCCCCTCCAATGAGTTCTACCTCCACATAACCTGCTTTCCTCTTCTTTCCCTTCACCTATTCTTCTCTCCTCTCCACAAGTTAGAACAAAGTCCTCTGAATTATCTGAAATTATTACTATCTACATTTTATGGCATGATTAGGGTTTCCAGTATAATTTGGCAGCCGCTTCAGTTCAATGACTGAGACTCTTAGTCTCCAGTATTGCCTCTGCCTATTTCAGTCATTCCGAAAGCCCTGGTAGCTGAGTTATGAAGTTGGTCTTCCATTGACTGGAGCTACTGTCCTATATGGCTTATGCTTATGCTAGCTCTGAAATTGTGTCATGAGAATGTGTGTCTGTTTGGCTTAGCCACAAGGTGGCTGATGAGAGGGTGGAAATAGAGTGATATCATTATTAATATTTCAAGAACAAGTACTGCTAATGAGAAGGAAAAAGTCAGCTGGCAATAGTAATATGTGAAGGACAACTGTAGTGGGTAGATCACATCTAATTTTCTTGACTTCAGAGTTTAGGGAATTCTATTAATTTTATCTGCTGGAATGTAGAATCTTTGACATCCTTAAGCAAAGTGCTTAGCATTTAAGAGTCTTTGTTTATTTAAAATAAGGATAGAGAAAGCTATAGAAATTATTGCCATGTTACCTTGAATTACCAGCAAATGTTTGTGAAATAAACATACAGCTTTCATACAAAACTGTAATGCATCTATCCTATAAATAAAACAGTAATGCCATTTATATATTCAATGCTTTTGAATATGGAAAAAAAACCAGACTTGCAATTCCATAAAAATGAGATGAAGAAAACTGCCTGTATAAAGTCCAAATCCTAAAGAAAATGAATCACCTTGAAACAAAATCATTTTCCAGGCATCATAATACAATTTAATAACATAAAACATATGCACATAAAATTACATTTTCACATGAACTTCAGCATTATTGAGGACTTTTATTCTTCAATGGCTTTAACACCCGGGAGCCAGATGGACTCAGATAAATCTCAGCCTAGAGAAAAACAAAGCAAATCACAAATGTAGAGCCCAGAATAATCTGTTTCTGATGCTATTTGAAATATGAATCATTACCATGAGACCAACAGAAATCAGAAGGAAAGCCATTCTTAACAAGCACTCAGCATTCAACTTTACGTGTTCTCTGTGGATACATGGACATTCAATAACTGAAACAATCATTAACAAACTAAAAGACATTCCTTTTAATGGAGTCTAGCTACTTACAAAAAGTAAAGTGCAGAATTGAGTAAATTTTTAATTTTTGGAGTTTATAGTTCATTTGTATTAGAGGGTATTTTAGAGATTATCTTGTCCAAATTCTTCATTTTACAAATAAGGCAACTGAGGCCCCCAGGAAAGGGAATTTAATGCAATTCAACAACCATTTATTGAGGAGCTACTTACTATCTATACATCCTTGTGCTTAGCCTAGGGAAAGACTTAAAAATACATTTTAAAAAACCAGCTCCTGCCTTTGAGGAGCTTACAATTTAGTTGTGATAGAGATAAGGGAGAAGAAAAAAAGTAAGACAAGTGCACTCACAACTACAATGTAATAAATCCATTTTCAAAAAGCATATATTAAGCACTTACTATGAGTCAGGCACTTTGCTAGGCTCTGGGGATAAACAAAGAGGTGAAAAACAGTCGTTTACCTCAAGGACCTTACATTCTGATAAAGGAGACAACATGTACATGAATAGATGTAATCAAGGTACACAGAGTAGATGGAAGGTAGGCTTAGGGAGCAAGGGGGGGGGGACTAGCAGCTGAGGCAATGGGAAAGGCCACCTTAAAAAGGAAGCACTTGAGCTGAATCTTCAGAGAAGTCTGAGATTCTAAGAGGCAGAGGTGAGGGAGGAAAGCATTCCAAGCACAGGGAAGAAGCCATAGGCACAGGATTTGGAGATGATATGTCATGGATGAGGAAAAGCAAGGAGGCCATTATGGTTGGACTACAGAATACATGGAAAAGAATGATATTAAAGAACACTGGGGAGAAGGAAAGGGTCTAGGGTAGTGGCTGTGGGAATGGATAGGAGAATGTATGGGGAGATATTGTGGAGAAAGAAGCCATAAGATTTGGCAACTGATTGGATATGTAGAGTGAGAATGAGTGAGAAATCAAGGATGGTTCTGAGGATGTGAACGTGGCTGCTTGGGAGAATGATGGTGATCTCAGTAGTAGTAGAAAAGTTCAGAAGATGGAATATCGTGGGGAATGACGTTAGAGGGATATGAAATGATGAAGAGGGGAGGATAGAGCTCTCCAACTAGATTTGGTGAAGTATGAGGACATACGGTCTAGCTGAGATGAGAAGGGGAGGGGTGTTGTGATCTAAGGACAGAAAAAGCTTGGAACAGTTGCAGTGGTGAGTGGGACAGGGAAATGATCAGGGAAGAATAGTAGCATTGCTTTTCTTCAGTAAACAAACAACTGAGATTAAATAGGCTAAATTTTAAGTGGGCCCAGGCAGTAGGGTTTTGTGATTTCCTCCAATTCCATTCAGTAGCATGTGAGTAGTAGTGATGCAGGTAGGTGATGGAAGTATTACAAGGTTGGGCCTTGGCAAGACATATTTGATAAGGAACAAGGGATTATAGAGAAGAAGAATGAGCTGGTTCACTAAGGAGTTGAGGATGGGAAGGAAGGAGAGTGTAGCCAAAGCAGGGGTGATAGCCTAGGAGAATATCAAGGTATAGAAGGATTGGAAGTCATGATGAGGATGAATGATAGGCTTAGGAAGAGTAAGGCATCATAAGGAGAAATAGAATGATAATGACGATTGGATAAAGGTTTTTCAGAAAGTTCGAATATTAAAGTGGAACACTTGTGGGGATGAACATCTCTGTGTATAACTGAGACGGCATGGAGGGGTAGGTCATGGACATTGAGTAGATTTAGGAACTGGGAAAATAGGATATTTGAGAGAACATCTATATGTATCTTGAATTCCCTTAATATGACAGGAGTTGGAGCAAAGAAGAATACTGTGGGCCATGTAGTGGACTCATTGAAAAATACAGGAGAATGTCCCAGAGGGGAAAATAGATAAAGACAACTTGAATTTTGATTGTGTGAGCCTCAAATAAGTAGAGGCTGCTAAGTGATGATGGTAGGAAAAAACTGGAGGTGGCAGTGGGGAGCAAGGATTATTCTAAGTGCAGCCAGTACTGGAAAGGATGGCAATGGATGCAGTGTCATCTAGAGTATGCTAAAACCCAGTGGAAGAAGAAGTGATGAAAGGAAGTTCATCACCTTAGGGGCGTCCTTGACTCTTCTCTCCTTCAGATTCCATATCCAATTAGTTATCAAGTCTTGTAGAGTTGCTACAATATCTCTCCAGACCTTCATCAGCTCTTGGCCTAGACTACTGCACTAGCCTCCTAACTGGCCTCCAGACTCTCCATTACATTCTATCATTCCACAACTACCAACTTGAAATTCCTAAAGCACCAACCCTGCCATGTCCTCTATGGTAAAATAGAAACCCTACTTTTTGGCATTCAAAGCCCTTCATTATCTGTCTCCAGGCCATTATTTCCAGACATTTCATATTATTCCCCCTCATGCACAATGCATGGTAGCCAATCTGGTTTATCTTTGTTCCTGCTGCCTGTACATCACATCTCAGCATAGACTGTCTTCCATGCCTGTAACGATCTCTCCCTCCTTGCCTCTGATTTTTGTGCTCCCTAGCAGCTCAGTTCAATGGTCTACTCAAGAGTCCCTTCTTTCATAAGGCCTTTCCTGATCTCCCTAATTGTTACTACTTCTTTCCCCTGCCTCCACGCTACATTGTGTTTACTTTCTATTTACTTAATCTTAATGCCTCCCCTTGACATTGTCCCCAGTTGATCCTGTTCATATATTGTTTGTACATAGCTGTTTTCACATTGCCTCTCCATTAAAACATTTGAGAGCAGGGACTGTCATTTGCCTTTCTTTGTATCTCCAGCCCTTAGCATAGTGCCTGATAGACAGTAGGCAGTAAATGCCAGTTGACTGACTACTTATCTATGTATATTTGAATTCTTTGAGGTGATGGATTGTCTTCATTTTTGTCTGTATTTCAACATGTAGCAATATACCTAACACCAAATATGCACTTCATAAATGCTTGGTGAACTAGTGGCCATACACTAATAATAAAAAGAAAAATCAGTTTCTCAGAATCTGCACAATTCTCATTATCTCATTGGATTTACTAGTCTACTAAGATCCTCACATGTTCAGTGACTTTTAAGCTGCAAGTAATACAAATAAAGCTTGAGGAAAAAAAAGAATTAAAAATAAATCTGAATTTTGTGCTGTTTTTCAAGCACAGCATAGTGAAGAAAGCTCTGGATTGGGAAAAAGAAGACAAGGAGTCCTATCCCAGCTCTTGCCACAATCATGCAATAGAACTTGGACAAGTGACTCAAGTTCCCTTGGCCTCAATATCCTCATTTGTAAAATGAAAGGCTCTAACTAATAATATGTTTCTATTTACATAGTGCCTTAAGGCTTAAAAGGCATTTTGCACTTATTGCTTCATTTGATCCTTATGATAACCCTGAGATGGTACAAACATGACCTTCACTATTTTATAATTGAGGAAATTGGTTGAAGGAACCTGAGTCATTTGTCCAAGGTCATATAGCTAATAAGTGTCAGAATGGAAGTACTATGCCAGGGCTTTTGTCCACAATCCTGTGGTTGTTCTACTAAGCCACTATCCAAACATACCCCTAAAAATGTGTTATATGTAGTCACTTCAGATATTTCAGAAGATTATAGTTCTGACTGCCATCTTTGCAGCCTTAGCATGCAGTGATAATTCTATAAATCTCTCTGATTGGTAATGTAGCAAGAGCAAAGATAACCTCTTGATAATCTGTGTGACTCTTATCTAGATCCTCCCACAAATTCTCCACAGGGGTCCAGCTCAGATGTGGAGACCTTTGTAACTCTTATCCATTTGTAATTAGATCTATGAATATATGTATGTATCAACGTATGTATTTTTGCTGTCAATATTTTGTTATTCCTCGGGGTATAGTCCAAATCACAGGATCTCTGGGCAAAATAGTACGGACATTTTACAATGTACAATTGTACATTTGTACAATTACAGATGTTTTCAGGAGTGCCTTCTAGAATATACTTGAACAGTGTTCATCCAGCTTCTCTCTGAACATTTTTAACTTCTAGATCAGAGATTTGGGTTCTGGGCATGTTAGACCTCCGAACTCAAGGATCAATTAGGTTCAATAAATGTTGACTGATACTACTCAATGGCCTTAATGGGCCTCATATAAGTCAGCATTGGTATGTGGTCTACACAGTCCCGGTAAGCTGTAATGATAATGGAGGAGAAAGAATATCTCATGTTCATGGCCCCTTTTGTGCCAACAACATGCTAAGACATCCTGTCCCACACATACCATTATGCAAGTTAGGCTAGTTTGTCCTTAAAAATTATTGAAATACTACTCGAGACACAGTTGGCTCTTGGATCAATTATTCAGGCTATTGACATAGTTTCCTGGTTGCCTGATTACAAGAAGCCAGGAGGAGGGAATGTTTGCCTACAGACCACCAAGGGCAATCCAGAGAAAGAGGGAATTGCACTCAGCTAAATCAATGCAGTGCCCTCGCTTAATATTTTTGTTGATTATCCTTACCCTGCTATATAGCTAGATACATTTCTTTTTCTTAACTGTAAGATCATCTACAAGTATTTCATTTCATTCCAATATCAAACCTAAACTACCATAATTCCAGCCCAAGGCACACTTGGCCTTCAACAAGGCCATAATTCCCTTGGCATATTTTGTTGTTATTATTCTTTGGGGTGGGGGGGAGTTAGCTGATTAACTCTTCTATAATAAGATTGTAATACAAATTATAATTAAATGCTACTTTGATGTGTTTATTGAAAAGTAGTGGGAAAATAGTGGCTTCCATGGCAGAAGTAACATGTTCTAGTGGTCAAAGCTGTGGCCTGAGGTGGGGAGAAGAGGAGGAGAGATATGAGGAGAAATCTGAAGAGTGTGAATGTGGATGCATTCCTAGTTCCTTAATGGTCTTCATCACTTTTCTTTTGCTCTTTCACTAGAATGAGCTTAATGATAGTTGAGAATTCGCCTCTCAGAAAATCTGAGGGTTCAGTAATGTCACCTATCCAGTGTGCTTTATGTACATTGTCTAGGGTAATGTTAGGAGGTTACTGTATAGCCACCCACTTTCATTAATTTTCTTTAAAAAAAACCTTTTATGCTGCCTTCTTTCTGAGTGACAGCCTTGACAATAAAATACAAACAGCTTTGTTAACCTAGACAACAGCAGCTGTTACAATAGCGATTGCCTCAAGTAAGCAGACACCTTTAGAAAGCTCACGATCATGCCCAGTACTTCTACTTCCACATGTCCATTAACTCATGGAGTTGTCATAAGGATCAAATGAGATAATGTACATAAAAGTACTTTTGAAACCTTAAAACATTGTATAAACATTTACCATTTTTATTAAGATATCCTTTGCCCACCAGTGTCTGCCCCTTTGTAGCAGTGCCTTCTGGTAGGTACCAGGCTAGGAGTTACTCTAGTACAACCTTTCTCAAAGTTGTGGTGTCAGGACCCCTTTATACTCTTAAAAAGTATTGAGGACTCCAAAGAGCTTTTGTTTATATGGGCTATATTCACGAGCATTGTGAGACTTAAATGAGATAATGGATGTAAAACATTTTGCAAACCTTAAATTGCTATACAAATTCTAGTTATGATGACAATGATGATGATGATGATGATGATGATGATAAGTCTATAGTCATCACTCCTCCAGTTTGGTAGGCATCATTCCCTAAGCCTTCTATTACACTCTTGGTGAGTTCAAGCAATGTTCACAGAGCAGTACAGGGATGTGGTGGTAAGTGTTTGACAACCAGACTCATTGGGGGGAAAATGTATGCTCACAAAAATGTATGCTTTTAAATTAAATTGCATTACTAACATTTTCTTAAGTTTATACAGTTTTTCAAAACAGTAAATCAAGTCCTGATCTGCAGGGAATGCTCACACTGAAAATTTAACAATAGATTCTCATGAGCTGGTACAAGCTGGCTATGGAATACCTCTGATTATATCGATTGATATTTACCATTTTAAATATTAAAATAGATAAATTTAAAGATATTTATTCATTCATTTAAAATAAGAATAATAAACTCATCATATGTTAACATAAATAACATATTTTTATGCAGAGTAACTATTTTTAAAAATTAGAGGGGATTGCTCCTTGTACCTTCCATTCTGCTCCAGCCTGGGAACTCACAGCCTTCAGGCAAACTTGTTGCCCCCTTGCCAAAATTCTCATGCGACTGTTTCCAGGCAGCTCCCCCACTCACAATGCTTTCAGTTCTCATCTCCACAGTGTAGCATTAAACTTTTTAATTCTCTTTGCCAATGTGGTTTAAATATGAAAAAGTAACACCGCCCCCCCCGCCCCAGAACATAGATTTTCATGAGAAATGCTGAGAAATGCTAAGAAATGTTGGAGCTGTTTGCATCATGAGCTGAAGCAAGTTGGCCAGGCTAAAGAGTATCTTGTTAATCTGTTGTTAAGAAAATAAATCCAGTAGCAAATGTGGATGTTGGTGTTTTTTATTGTTAATGAAGAGGAGATAAAGAATGGTGACTGTTAAAATGGAGGAGACTTCATTTTTTTTTCCAGTTTCACTGTTTGGAAGAGACTGGATACATTAGCAACAAGATAGGTCTTGCCTCAGAGCATTCTAGGAACATTATGCTTATTAACTTGCATCCATTCTTGCATATGACCCAAAAAGCTGTTCATGTGAGACCAGTTAAAAGAGGGGCTCACTTAGATGCAGAGAAGCAGAGGTTTTGTTTTTGTTTTTTTAAGGAGGTGGTTTCTCCCTCTGGGTTATTCTGAAATCAGCTGGGCTGGTAGGCACATGGTGGTGGGGGCCATGGAGGGGTCAAGGAATGGATTGTAAAGTTATAGTCCAAAGGAGTAACTGTTAAGTCAGTCATGATTTTAATATATGTGTAATATAAGTGCAAAAATATTGCATACTTCATATGATAAAAGAATTTTGTATTTGATAACACAGACACTTTTGCATGATGGTTAAATATTTAAATAGCGCATTCACACAAATAAATACATATGCATACATATACACATACATATATATGCACATACATGCACACTTTATATTTATATATATATATATATATTTATAAAGAGAGAGAGATGCTTTTGCTTGTCTGTTGCATTCAGAACTCATCCCTGATGACTGTGTAAGATTCATCACTACTGAAGGCAACCTGTCTTCCTGCCTTTTCCCTCTGCTTCCCTCCCTGATCAAGGCTACCGGAGCCCATCCAGGCTCCTCATTTGCATGTCGATAATTGCCAGTTGTCTTTCCCCATTAGACTATGAGCTCTTTGAGAGCAGAAACTAGTTTTTTTGGCCCTTCTTTGTATCACCAGTACTTAGCACAGTGCCTGATATGTATTAGATACTTAATAAATGTTGAAAGATGACCCTTTTTTGTCATTTGACAATTTGGTGAAACCTACAAAGCTCTTCCCAGAATAATGGTTTTAAATTTAAAAAATAAAATACATAGGATATCAAAGGAAACCAATTTTTTGAAATACATACAGTTCAGGGATTGTAGATTAAGAACCTTTAGTCTAGATGTGTTAATTAATCTATAGTAATTCTTAATTACTATAGATACGTATCATATATGTAATATATACATATATAATTCTTACCTAATTGTTTTATGTGTATTAGTCTTGTTATTTGTTTAGATTGGGAGCGCCATGAGAGCAGGAACAGGAATTAGACCTCTTTTGGTGTCCTCTACAATGTCTAGCAAAATGCTGGCTATAGAGTAGAGATGTGCTCAGTATGTATCTGCTAATTTAGTTCAGTTTCTCATCCTGAAGTTCTCTTTGCTTCCTTTGTGCTATTTCTGAGACACGTAATTTCTTTATTCTTCTCTTTTGTTTTTAATTGGGGTGCCCTACCTCACTTTGGTGCTTGGAATAACATAATTAATTTTTTTTTCAATTAGAATGGCTCTCTGCACCCAAGCACCTCATTGCTATAGCTGTCAGTGTCAACAAGTGCTGAGCAGGAATATAGAAGTTTATATGCGTTTGAATTTTTTTTAATGCACCTTAAGTCTGGACATCTAGAAGCACTTGGCTGTTCACTTGCAACTAGTCCTTGGCTTCTCTTCTGAGGCTGATAATGACACTTGGTTGCTATTGACCTCAGCTGGATTTACACTGATACTCCAGATGTAAAAGTCTCTGAAGTCCATTAATAATCTCTTGAGCCAACCAACTCCTCAACCCTTAGAACTCTAAAAGGGTTTACAAGGTGGATTGGTCTTTTATTATCAAGTAATATAATTGCAATGACACACACACAAGAACCTATTCTGTATCTATTAGCAGCAGAATTATATTTAGATAGGACATGCCAGGATTGTGTTTTGTCTTCACTGTGTACCTCTGGGCAGTGGTTCCAAGCTCGATGCTTTTCTGTGAAAAAGATAGGGGTGAGCTTACAGGAGAGGCACAAGGAAAAATGGAATTACTGTCATTAGTTATTGCATCAATATCTCAACTGACATTACCTTTTCTGAGTAAATTACACTGAGCAATATGGGAAAAATGTAATTTTTGTTTGCAGTGAAGAATGTGAAGTATGTAATGAAATGGGCTAATAAGCAGAAAAATTTCTTGTATTGATTAGAACCTAGCTGAAGTGTCCATTGGGGAAGGAGGAGGAAAAAAAAAGAAAAGAAAATATGGCTACTTAGGTTGTCAAATGCTTCTTGCTTTGCATGATTTCAAAAAGGTTTCCTCAATCAGGGCCAAGGTCATTTGTTGTATCAAAAAAGAAACTGAATAAATATAAACCTGTAGGGAGGAGGATATCTGACCAAGCACAGAAACTATTGTGTAACAACACCCTAAGGGCAGAAGGTCAGGGAAGGAAGTTATATAGAGGCGACCCAGAGTGCTGGATTTGCTAAGAAATATTGACTGAGTTTACCAGCTGATGAACAGCATTTAAAAAATCATTTTTTACCACTCTTGTGTATAAGATTTTTTTCTTTGTTACCCACCCTGCTATTCTCAGGTAGTGAAGCCCATGGGGAGCTTTGCCAGTGACAGAAGAGGGAGCAAAACCTAATCACCACTCAAATTTCTCATCACCCTCCCTGTGTCTATTCATTTATACTTTTGTTTTAAATCTGTGTATTTTCCCTTGGCAATGCTGTAATGTCAGCTTTGGTCTCTCTTCACCCTAATCATAATCTACATGAATGTAATGGATGTGGTATTCCTTTATTTTTGTCTCCCTTTTATTCTTTTAATTCTAAACTGCTTCTTTCCCTGAAGGAGGACTGTATTACAAAAGCATGGAATTTTCCAATGTTTAGCACATAATCGTTTTAAGAGGCTTCATGTTTGCAAGAGACAAATTAAGCAGCCTTCTTTAATATGTAGACAACATCTGTTACACAAAGTCACCATTAATGATAACACTGAGTTCTCCTTTGTGACTGATTTCCATCCAGCTGTACCTAACTGTAAAAGGAGCTATCAAAGGGAGGCTTCACATTTATCTGTCAGTTTCCAATGACTTTGGGAAGCAGTGAATAAACCAAAAGGGAATCTTTGTTAATCTCTGAAATTGGAATCTATAAAAATCTTTTGCAAGAGCACTGCTTATACCTGTATCTCCACCAGCCTGTTGTATTCATTATAGATCAGAGAAAGCTATCCCAGGCTCAGATTGGTGATTCCAAAGAAAGACCTCACTCTGTGACCCACATAACCTTATGGTCTTACCTGTAATAGGGATATTTCTCTCTCCCCTGCCTCCCATCCCTCATAGCAAAAGCTAATTTCCATGCCTTATACAAACAAAAAGCCCTTTGGGATCTGTTGGTCTGTGATCTGTAAAAAAGAAAAATAAATAAATGAAAAATCCATGGTAGTTTTTACTGACTCTGATTAGGAATGTGGTTTGATGACCTGTCATGATTTATGGTGGTAGCATTCTTAAATAAGCTCATGGAAATTATTTGGTTGAATAGTAGGCATAGCTATATACTATCTTAATTAATCTTTAATTATGAAATGTTAGCTCCAGAAGAGACTTTAAAGATTATTTAGTATATTCTCATCTTAATAGTTGAGGAAACTGAGGCCCACATAGGTGGATTGTCTTGCTCAAGGTCACACAGCAAGTTAGCAGCAGAGCCAGTCCTAGACTCCAGAACTCCTGACTCCCAGACTTTTGTTCTTTCTACCTCCCCATACACCTTCACTAATAAAACATACACATGCAAAACTGTCTTAAAATCTGAACGTGTAATGTATTCCAGGTATGTTTTCTCCTTTGGCTTCGTTGCTCATAAGAGTTATATTTTATGCTACCTCATAGACTCTGTCCTTAAAATGTTAAAAAAAAGTCCTTTTGAGTCCTTTCCAGTTCTACTATTTTACAATTAAGGATTCTATATTAATAGAAGACCCAGGTGGTATTCTATTTTAAAAAAACAAATTGTCAAGCTATCAAAAATTCATTATCAAAAAGAGTTTCTGACTTCTATTCCACTAATGGTATGCTTCCTAGTCTCTTTTCTGGTTTGCCCTTTTACTGAACCTGGATCTTCATCCCACCATGACCTGCCCCTTCATAGAAGATGTTCAATCTGGCATCCTGAAAGAGTCACCCTCTTTCTGCAGCCACTTTAGATTCTCACCACAACCCTCTTCTCCAATAGCATCTTAGCTGGGACTCTATTACAATATAAACAACGCCAATCACATTTACACTTACTTCTGGCATCTATTCCAGCCTTACACTTCAGAAATTGGCACAGCTTCACACAGAGGCAAAGTTAATAGAAAATTCACTAAGGAGCCCTACTAGTGGCAGAAGGGTGAATAACGCAGCCCTAATCTCTGAATTTGTTAACATGGTTGGACTGGAGCTAGGGAAGAGTACTGTGGCGGGATGCTAGAATACTAATGAAGCATGCAAACACTCAATCCAAGTAAGGATGTGAGCATACAAATGCTAGTTGCCATAGAACCTCCCTAAACAGCTGTAATTAATGTAAAACACATCTCACCAGCTGAACCTTGGGATAGGCTTAATTGCCCAGAGTGGTTTAATCTTCAGCTCTACCAGTTTCAGGAGGATTACTTGTCTTTGGTGAACTCAGTGGAGGGTTCAAAGTAAATTTGTTTAAAGTGATAACACAGTTTAAGATGCATCTTAAAATTGCACAGAGGAAGAATCATAAAGAATAATGCCTGTAATGATAGAAAGCATGGCGGGATAGGCCCGAGGGACAGAGCAATCTGGCCCGCAGTTCAGGTATGATCTAGGTCAGGGATGGGGAACCTTAGGCTCTCTAGGTCCTTAAGTATGGCCCTTTGACTGAATAGTCAATAGTTGAAGCTGCGCTTGAGGACCTAAAGGGCCACACATGGCCTCAAGTCCACAGGTTCCCCACCCCTGATCCAGGTACTCCTTTGATTTAGGCCAGTGTTTAAAGTATATAGTCATAGGAGAAACAGACTGTACTTGATTTTAAAGTTAGACACAGCTTGAAGCTATTTTAGCATAACTCTAAAACAACATTTTACCATGACAGTAGGTAAAATTGGGGAACGGAGAGACAGTGTGATTTAGTGGAAAGAGTCCTGGACCTGGAGTCAGGAGACCTGGGTTCAATTCTTGGCCCACATGGACAAGTCACAATCTCTCTGAACCTCAGTTTCCTCATCTGTAAAATAGGAATCATAGTGTTTTCACTTGGTGGCTGTGAGGCACAGTATATATGGGACTGGAAAGAGGAAGACCTGATTTCTGTAGAGTCCTATCTCTGACATATACTAGCTGTGCATCCCTGGCTGAGTCACTTAATATCTCAATGCCAGAGGCAATTCTATATGTAAAACCTTTTGCAAAGGGTTTGCAGAGATTTTTTTCAGTCTGCATTGATGAAAAGTATTTCTAACCAGGAATTCACTACACTGGCACAGCTACAGGTCTGGACAAAAAACAAACAAACAACAAAGACCCTTTTACTACTTATAAGGCTGTTATGAGGAAGTGCTTTTTATAAGAGAGTTATATAATTAACAGGTTTTATTGCAGGGAGAGGAGAACAAAACTGTTTCTTGATGCCTTCAAACACTCAAACTATTTCCTTCATGGAACATTCACAAATAAAATAGAAATAGGGTGACAATTTTTCCTTCTTCATTCATTCACACATGTCACACCCCCAAATTAAAAAAATAAGATTATTATGAGCAATTTTAACAATAGTTAGCATTTATATAGCACTTTTAAGTTTGTAAAGTACTTTACAAATATTATCTCCTTATTATCAACCCAATAACCTTGGGAAGTAGGTGCTACTATTAGCCTTGTTTTAGAGAAGAGTAAACTGAGGCAAACAGGTTATGGTGACTCACCTAGTGTCACTCTGCTAGCAAGGGTCTGAGGCTGGATTTTACCTCAGGTCTTCCTGATTCTAGGTCCCACACTCTATCTGCTATGCCACCCAGCTGCCATAATAAACGTAGGAGATGTAAAATTCTGTTGCATGAACCACATTGTTTTCTTAGAATCTTCTCTCTATATTAATCTTGTCCTAATGTACCTCTGTCCTGAGTTTGTCCTTTCATACCAGAGTAGCAATTGCAAGAGGGATCAATCAATAAACATCTTCCTTCCTTCCTTCCTTCCTTCCTTCCTTCCTTCCTTCCTTTCTTCCTTCCTTCCTTCCTCCCTTCCTTCCTTCTTTCCTTCTTTCCTTTTCTTTCTGGTTTTCTTTCTTTTTTTCTCTTTATATCTCTCTATCTCACCTAGGTTACAAATGCAGGGGCTATTGGTAAGATTCCAATGTGGATCAGTAGGGAAGCTTTAACCTGCTCAGTGTTTCTGACCTGGCCCAGTTTGACCCTCTTAAAATAGCCTGGTGTCACTCTCTCCTCAGGGACTTCTCAGTACCAGACAATGCAAATAGGTACCCAATCATTTTTAGGTCTACTGAATCTCAAAAGCTCCAACTCAAATGATTTGCCAGCCTCAGCCTTCACAATAGCAGGGATCACAGACCTGTGACAGGAAGTCTTGCTTTTTTTTAAGATTTGCAAAGTGCTACACATGTGTTATCTCATTTGAAGTTTGCAATACTTTTTTCTAATTCTTTGATATCACAAAAAGTACTGCTATAAATATTTTGATGTGTACGGGGACTTTCTTCTTATCAATGGCTTATTAATCAAGCCCACTAATGGAATCTCTAGGTCAAAGGGTATGGACATTTTAGTGACTAGTAGATGTTCGTGATTTGGAGAATGGCTAAACAAATTGTGGCCCGTGGAACTTTATTGTGCTGTGAGAAATGATAAATGTGATGAATACAGAGAAGCATGGAAATATCTACATGAACTGATAAGAGTAAAATAAGCAGAGCCAAGAAAACAAATGTTCACACAATGTAAACACAAATCAAAAGTGAATGTAGCAAAATTATAAAGAACAAGCATGGCTTAAAAGAAGAGATATGACGGGATGCTCCCAATTTAGCCCTTTATTGAGGTGGGAGGTCCATGGGTTTTGTATGTTGCACGTTCTCAGACTTTTTCAATGTATTAATCAGTTGTGCTGATTTTTCCTCTTCTTTTTCTTTTTTTCTTTTGTGTTTAAACATACCATTTATTATATGGGACAGCTGGAGGGGGAAAGGATACTGGGGAAAACTATGGTGATGTAAAGAACAAAAGACATGAATAATTTTTTTAAAGTTGTATTTACTTTCTTAAAGGATTGAAGTAAAATATTTCTTATTTATCTACAGCTCAATGGATGTTTCAAAGGAAATTACAGTTATAATATGCCCCATGTAAGGTTGCTTTGGCCCACAGGGAAACAGTCTCTAAGAAGGCAATTTGGATGTGTTGTAAATCTTACTATTCTGTTAGATATATTGCAACACAGTCACTCTGGTCCTGTCTGCTCTCATTTGGTCTTCTTTGAAAATGAAGGACAAAAACAACGAAAGGGGCATGGTGGCAAAGTCTATAGAGTCAGAAGCACAGCTGGGAAGGGAATGAACCAAGACTAACCTGGGGCTTTCCCCAAAATGGAAACCCTGAAAGGAACTCATGAAGAGCACAAGAGGGTCAGCATGGTAGAAGAGAGCCTAGAATTTGTTATTCCATAAGGCAAAAGAGAAAGTCTTACAACCAAAAATAACTCACCCAGAAAAATGGAAAATGACTTTACAAATGGACCTTTAATGAAATAGAGGACTTCCAAACATTCCTGACAAAGAGACCAGAGCTGGGTAGATACTTTGGCATGCAAAAAACATCAACAACAACAAACCAACAAATAAAAGCAGGAGTCAAAAGAGTCATAGAAAGGTGACTATGTTTGAGCAACTGTAAGGATTGTATGACGATGAAGTGTTTACATACAAATAAGAGGATAAAAAATAAGTGTCTAATTTCAAGGGTTGCTAAAGGATTAAATAAAACAAGTTTTCTTATATTTTTATAATCTAAAGAGAAAAAAGAAAAGGAAAGGGAAAAGGGTATATAGCATGGAAGAAAGAGGAAAGAAGACGGTAGAACTTATCATCTGGAATAATCAGTACATACAAGAAGACTATACAAACATGCAGAAATGTGTCAGGGTCAGGCTACGTATGAACTTCACTTTCATCTGATCTGGACAATGGAGAGTTGAATATATACATACATACACACAAAAAGTGTTTCATATAGAAATATATTAAATTCAATAGAGAATCATTTGGGAACAGGGAAAGAGCAAGTGAGGATTAAAAGATATTCAGAAAGGAATAAGTCACAAGCAAAACAAACTCCAGTTTTGGAGGATGGTTTGTTAAGGGAGAACTAAAAATAAAGAAAAAGGAGGCAAACATCTATATTTGGGTTCTAGGTAAAGGGAAGAGAAGAGGGGTAGTAGAGGGGAAGCAGACCACTTCCTGGAGTTGAGCACACTTTTCCGTACTACCTTATTCTTTGTGAAGAGAGGGTCGGGGGAACAGTCTGTACCATGTGTCACCTGTTGGGCAGGGCCATTCTTTTTCCAGGCCTTTCTATTCCAGTTTGAGGTACTTATCATTTGGCTGCCACATTCTGGAGGCTACTTTCTGAATTAATGTTAGGCTCTTTTAGTGAAAACAGAGCTCCTAAGACTGGGGCCTACAGAGCTATTCAGATCTGCTCCCTTGTTAAGGCTCTGAGGCAGCATTAGCTCTCTCAGCAAAACAGTTCTTCTAAAGTCTAGAATTCTTAGTACTATTTAATTATGCCCCCTGAGCTCTGAGGGGTTTCCTCCTTTTGAGCCATGGATATTAATAAAGAGGAAGGCAAACGCATTTCTAAGGTGTTTCTCCCTTCCTGTCTGTGGGTTGGATTAAAGGACAGGGCAGCCTAGCCTAGTCTTTCTCCCAGTCAGTCCTTAGAATTGCAGGGAATTCTTCCTTTTAACCAGCTCTTTCAAACAGCAAAACATTCCTACAGTTAAATCAGCTGTCAGTAACAGCTGCACAGTCTGTCTTCTTTCTGCCTGCTGGTCTTAGATAGGGCCTGCTCAAAGCAGCTGCTCATCTCTGTTTTACTTCAAGAAACGGAAGTTTTACTTCTACTTCTATGGGGCAGATAGGTAGTGCAAAGGATGGAGGGCTGGGCCTGGGCCTGGAGTTAGGAAGACTCATCTTCCTGAGTTCAAATCTGTCCTCAGACACCAGCTTTATGACTTTGGGCAAGTCACTTAGCCCTATTTGTCTTGGGTTCCTCAACTATAAAACGAGCTGGAGAAGGAAATGGTAAACCACTCCAGTATTTTTCACCAAGAAAACCTCAAATGGGGTCATGAAGAGTCAGACATGACTGAAATGACTCAAAGAACAATAACATTTGTATTTCTGTGTCTCTCCTGTGTTCAGCTTCTGTATCTCTCGATGTTGACTTGGCTTCTTTTTTGCTAAATCCAGTCACTGACTCTTGCCCCAAAGCAAGGTCTCCTGGTGCCTCATCTCTACCTTAGGGTGAAAAATCAAAATTCACATTTCTGTCATACATACCATAGACAAAATGTATCAACATCAGCATCCCATAGTTGTCCCCAAAGTTTGTTATCAGGTTTTCTTAGCCATCACCCTCAAAGGCTGCACAACAGTCATATATAAATGAGCTTCAAACATCTTTGCCTTCAATAAATCCTCCCTCCTTGGCCCCCTTCTCTTCTTGTGGGGGTGGGGGAGCAACTGCTTTATCTCAGGTCCTCTCAGTACTTTCCTCTGAGAAGCTGCTTATTCTCAGGTACTCTCAGAACTGTGTTTCTCTCCAGTACTTTTCTGTGACAGGATGCTTTTCTCAATGTTTCTCACACATGTCCGTTTTTCCTGACCTTTTCAATCAATTAAAATGTCCAAATAAGGAAATAAAAATGCCATTACAGTTCTACTTTTCCATAGAACAGCTTAATATTACAAGATCCCTGGCCACAAGAGACAAAACTGTTACAAGCTGCCTCCCATCCAGTACAATCCAATCTGATTATCAGGCACCTGCTATACATAAAGCATTGTGCTGGGGATGAGAAGCCAAAACAAAACAATTTCTGTCCTTAAGGCCCTTAATGAGTGAGGGAATTGAAACATATAAACAAAGATATACATGATAATTTAAGAGGAAGAAACTGCTAAAAACTAAGGGGTTGAGGAAAGGTTTCCCATAAAAGGAAACATGAGCTGAGTCTTAGGATCATAGATTTAGAGCTGGAAGGATGCTTAAAGGTTATATGGAAAGGGGAAAGGTATTTTAGGCATAGGGTATATAGCCTATGCAAAGGTATCTGCTTCCCTGCCTGATTTTTTTCAACTCCACAAAACAAGATGTTCCCTTCATGTTAAGCTCATCACCTCTAATCTCACCATGCTGCTCACTCGGGACTTGACTGACATCATCTCCCTCAGTCTTTTGTCTCTGATGGGAGGGTTAGAAAGTGGAGTACCAAATGCTTTCCAATGCCTTCTTTTATAGAGGGCAGAAAGTGGATTTTAGGGCTCACTCCATTTTGTATTTAGGTTTTGAACTTCAAGAACAAGATACCCCAGCCCCAGGTATCCCCTGGTGACCTCTCCCTCTACCTTTCCTGCATCTTTTTGTATATTCTCCTTCCTGCCTTCCCTTTCCCCATTATATTGTAAAGAACTGTCTTTTTATTAATTGTATCCCCAGTGCTTAGCACATAGCCTGGCACACAGGGGGTGCTTAGCAAAAGTTGATTGGATTGGAGTTGAATTCAGGCAATAGCAAATAGGCTGGTTTGGCCAGATTGTGGAGTGAGTGAAGAAAGTAATGTGCCATATAGCTAAGCTTTATTATCAGGAAAAATGTTAGCTCACATCCTGTGCTATGTGCCATTCATTTTAGCATGCTCCATAAGAAGCTCCTAAGCTAAAGGTAAAGTGCAGTTTTTGAGTGGAGAAATAAAAGGCAAATTTTATTAGCTAGCCTTGAGATGCAAGAGTTTCTAATAAATCTTGATGAGGTTTTTAATTGATATTTTTATTAGTAAAATTAGAGGTTATCTTCTTGGAAGGAAAAATAAAAGAAACCCACACATCACTTAGGTAGCAGGGGGAAGGAGAAGTATGCTGGAACCAGGTTGCAGAAGACTTTATGCTAACCTAAGGAGTTTATACTTTATCCTAGAAGCAAGAGGGAGCCATTGAAAGTTTTTGAGCAAGGAAGTAAGTAACATTGTCACACTTGCAATTCAGGAAGATTATTTTGGCAATTGTGTAAATGATGGCATTCTGGTTAAGTGATCATTGCAATAAGAGGTCACAAGGGTCTAAATCAGGGTGGTAGCTTTGTGAGTGGAGAAAGAGCAGATTTGAGAGATGTTGGAGAGGTGGAAACAAGATATGGTAACTAATGGATACGATGGGGGAAGGGTAGTGAGTGAGAGACAAGTCAATAATACTGTCTCGATTTCAGATAGTGTGAGTAGAAAGATGGTGGCACCTTCAACCAAAATGAAGAGGTTTGAAGGAGGGGGAGAATGATTTAAGGGGAAAGATAATAAGCTTCATTTTCTATATATTGAAGTTTGATATGCCTGTGGGGCTTTCAGTTGGAAGGAAGGGAGGCGCCTGTTACTAAGCACCTACTATGTGGCAAGCACTGTGGTAAGTGCTTTACAAATATTGTCTCATTTGATCCTCACCACAACCTTGAGAGGTGGGTGCTATTATTATCCTCATTTTACAGTAGAGAAAACTGAGACTGACAGAGCTTAAGTGAATTCCCCAGGGTCACACTACTGGGAGACAGAACAGAATTTGGCTTAGGTCTTCCTGACTCTAGGCCTACGCCTCTACCACTGTGCCATCCAGCTGCCTCTGCTAAAGATATCTAATAGTTAGGTGGTGATGCAAGACTGAAGCTCAGAATAGATAGAAGGACTGGATGTCAGATGGAGAAGTCACATCTGTACAGGGATGATTATTAAAGCCATTGAACCTAGACTGATGAGATTAAAAACAGAGAGCATAGAAAGAGAAGATTGGGGGCAATTTCTTTAGAGTCACTCATAGCCGGGAGGTACCCCTTGAATGATGATCCATCAAAAGAAGACTGAAAGGGAACAGTTGACCAGGTAAGAAGAGAAACAAGAGAGAATGAAATCATGAAAATGCAAGGAGCTGTGAGTATCCAGGAGAAAAGGTGGTGGACAAAGTCAAATCCTTCAGAGAAGTGAAGAAAGATGAAGACTGATTAAGAGTCAATGGATCCAGAATCTAAGAGTTCGTCAATAACTCAAAACATAAGAATTTGTTTGGTGACGAGATTGAAAACCAGACCATGAAGCATTGAAAAATGGGCGAGGTGAGAAGTGATGGCAAAGAGTGTAGGTGCCTTTTTCTTGGAGTTTACTTTTGAAAGGGAGGAATGGCACAGAAAGAAAACTTTAGGGAATTACAGGAGCAAAGGAAGTTTTTATTTTTATTTGTTAAAGAATAGAGGAAGTGCAATGGATAGAGCACTGGTCCTAAAGTCAGGAGGACCTGAGTTCAAATATTACTAGCTATGTGATCCTGGGCAAGTCACTTAACTCTGAATGCCTCCAAAAAAAAGAATAGGGAAGACTAGAGTATGATTGTAGATAGCAGTGAAGGAGCCAGTAGATAGAGTCTAGATTACAGAGAGGGGAAGATTGAGGAGCCAGCTGTTAACAGAGATGGAATGGGCATGGGATCAAGGTCACAAGTAGAGTGGTTGGCCTTGGTGGAAAAAAAGGCCACCTCTTTGTCAGGAACTGGGTCAAAGGAGGAGTGAGAGGAGAATGATGTGAAGGGCTTTTGAGGAATGGAGGGAGGAGGAGCTAATGGTGGATGGTTTCTATTTCTTCAGTAAGGTACGAGACAAGGTCTTATGCCTAGAAGGGGAGAGGAGAGAGGCATATGGAAAGCTTTAGGTGAGAAAGTTTGGAACAGCCACTGTAGAGAGTATGATAAACAGCACAAAAGGGAAGAACAAAAAGGGCTGTTGTTCCTCAGTGAAGGTCGTCAAGATTAGATAACATAAATTTGTAGTGGAGCCGGTAAGTACACTTACGTTCTGGTTAGCTTGGTTATGTTATTGCTTCAGTAATGTTCAAGAGCATTAAAATAAAAGATGAATGGCAGGGGTAATACAGAGCTGAGGTCTGGTGAAGGATGAGCATCAATAGGAGAGGAGACCAGGAATTCAACAAATGAGAACAGTGCATAGTTAAACTGATTAGCCAAAAGGTACAGACTCTTTCCTCTTTTCCCTCACTTTACAAAGAAAGAAGGTAGTGAAAGAGAAAAAAGTGTGTTCAAGATTAAGAAGGGAAGAAAGTGAGGTCATGGTATTGGTGATGATTTGGGAAAACAGGAAGGAATAAAGTATCCCAGATCATACTCAGAAACTATAAGAGGTTTGTTGACTCAGAGTCTGGCCTTGAAAAGTATCTTGTAGATCACCTCCTTAGTTGATAAACTTTAGTATCTCCCTATCACCTCCAAGATCAGCTATAAAATCACCTGTTTGGCATATAAGGACCTCCACAACCCGGTCTCTAGCTACCTTTCTTACCTTGTTACACATTACTCACCTCCACAAACTCTTCAATCTAGCAACACTGGCCTTCTTGCTAGGAATTTTCACTGGCTGTCCCTGCCCAGGCCTGTCAGGTTCTCCCTCTTCATTTCCAGCTCTTGGCTTCCTTGAAGTCCTATCTAAATTCCCACTGTGTAAAAGAAGCTTTTTTCCTGACCCTCTTTAGTATTAGTGCCTTCTCCATTGATTGTTTTCAATTTATCCTGTATTTATCTTATTTGTACATAATTGTTTTCATGTTGTCTACCCCTTTAGATTATAAGCTCTTTTGAGAGAAGAACTGTCTTTTGCCAGTCTTTTATCCCAAGCACTTAACATGGTGCCTGGCACATAGTAGGTTCTTAACAAATGTTACTGACTGACTAGAGGTGAGGTTCTGGTGTATTAAGTTCAGGTCTTGAAATGGGAGATTAGGTGCTGACAGCAAAAAGTCAGATATGTAAATCTATAAGCTGAAAGTAGAGTCCTGGAAGCAAAGGTCTGAATCTTTAGACTCCTGGTTTTGTTGTCTAAGCTTTCCTTTCTATAAGACCTAATGTCTGTGTATTTCTCCATTTAATTCATGAGTTATTTGTAAACCCAAATACCAATCACCAGTATAACCAGTTTAACTTACTTTGCAATTATTTACATGTAAATACTTCAGCCTACTGATATCATAACATTTTAGTCTCTCCCTTTAAGTGACCATGAGGATTCTTTTGTCTTTTCAACCCCACTCACTTTTGCTTTTCTAATATCATATAGTATGTAATCTGCTTCTCTAGTTCTGCTTTTTTTCCTTTCCATACTTCTATAATGGGACTGTGGAGCATGCCCAGATCACCTAACATGGAGGCACCCCGCCACATCATTGGGAGTTGACTCCTCCAATTGGCTGTATAGCTGGAACAGGCTTCATCTTTAAAATTGCTAGACTGAACAATCTCAGTCTCTTCCTGTTTACTCTTTCCTCTTGCTGCCTGGAGGATGAAGATCATATTCAGTTTATCCACAGCCTTGGCACCATGAACTAGGAAGGAATGATATCTTCCCTTTCCCATTCTTACAACCCTATGGCTCTGAGAAGTGGGCCTGGGGGTGTTTATTTCTGTTCTGTTTCAATCTCCACTGGAGCTAAGAGTTTGAACCATGGTGACTTTGTAGCCAGAATTCCAGGTGGAATGTAACCAGTCAGCCCAGCTGGGAAGGACTGAAAATGCAGAGTGTCTGGTACTTGAGCTTAAGTGGAGCTTTGAACTTAGAATTTGGGACTGTGCTATATAGAAATTGAGCTAAGCCAAGAAATTATCCTCTTCTTCTCCCCAGAAAGTAATGTGGCATAAAGGAGAGATTAAGTCCCACATGTTGGGGAGTTGGTTTGTATATATTTTTGTGTATACCTTTAGGAGTAAATATTTCTAGGGTTCAGGGAACCCACCCCTACAACTGAGGGAACACAATTGGTGGGGTCTGGAACCAATGGAAGAGAGCCTAGACACCACCTTAAGCCCCTAAACCCCTTAAAAGGTACCAGAGAATCCTGGGAAAGGGACAAAATGTAACATACCAGATCTCTGGTCCGTGGGGCCAGGGTAATAATTATTATACATCTTCATATTTATACTCTTCATATTTTAATCTTAATTGAGATATGGCATTTCATTACATTAATAAGTCATAATTCATTTAACCATTCCCCTGCTGTTAGACATTTAAGTATTTTCTAGTTTTTTTTTTCAAGGTTCATCAGGGTTTATTGGGAGGTGGAAAGGGAGGAGTGCCCTGGCCACCCACATATCTCACAACCCCAGAGTACCAGTCAGCTGAAGGTTCAGCTCAGCTGACTCCATCCCTTCGTCTCCAGAGACAGGAGTGGGCCTGAGTGGCAAGGCTCACGGAGGAGGTGGGGGGGGCACCCTTCCCCAAGTCCCTCATTTCAGAGGATGATCTGGTTGGTGAAGTTCCAGCTCAGCTCCTTGTGTGGCAATACAATGGAATTCAGGATCAACACCTCGGCAGGAATTCTAACCCGGAAACCCAGGATGGTGATGGCTGGCAGCAACTTCCCATCCCGGAAAAGGCTTGCACTGTCCATTCAGGCTCCAGGATCGTTGGGGGTGGTATCGTTGGGAGTACCCTCCACTTGGGCCCATCTTCCTACTGTGCTTCCACAACCTACAATACTGTGTAGCAAACACGTGTGCTCCTGCAGGGTCGCTCCATGATGGAGGACAATGGACGCTCGGAGCCGGACTCTCTCCCCTATAGTCACATCTTCCCCGGTGGAGACATTAGGACCAGGCACCGCAGACGAGGCCACCTTAGCTGTCGGGCGGATGAAAAAATTTCCTCTGATGCAGGGGCCTCCAGGGGTGAGCTGGTATCGGTTCAGATAGAGATGAGAGGCATAAAGAGCAGAACCTGCAGACTTGATTTGACTCCAGATACCATCGGTGAGGTGGACGTAGATCTGGCCCTGTCCAGAGAGTGCTGTGAACACATCCTGCTCCAGCCGAATGGTCCCTGCCCCAGGCCAACTGCCTGAAGAGCCGTCCAGTTGCGGGTCCTGCTGGTTTCGCTGGAAGACATCTCGAAGGGGCTTCAAGGCTTCCAGGGAGAAGAGGTAAATGCCACAGTTGATGTGTCACTCACAAATGTGCTTGGTTTTTCTACGTAATGCAAAATCTAGTGTGTTAGCTGGCACCTCCCCCCCAAACGTGGAACATAGAACTCTGTAGTCTACAAGCAGTCATACCCCACTGAAAAACTCAAAGGTCAAGTTAGTTGGCTGGGAATATGGCCAGGCAGCGAAAACGCACCGAGATTCAGTCTCAGACTTTTCATTCTTTCTTTGCTGACAAAGAAGACCAAAACAAACAGACAGAAGAAATTAATAAAATCAAAGAGCCTACAACAGAAACCTCCAAGAAAAACATGAACTGGTCCCAGGCCATGGAAGAGCTCAAAAAGGATTTGGAAAAGCAAGTTAGAGAAGTAGAGGAAAAATTGGGAAGAGAAATGAGAAGGATGCGAGAAAACCATGAAAAAAGAAAACAACACCTTAAAAAACAGACTAACTCAAATGGCAAAAGAGCTCCAAAAAGCCCATGAGGAGAAGAATGCCTTGAAAGGCAGAATTAGCCAAATGGAAAAGGAGGTCCAAAAGACCCCTGAAGAAAATACTACTTTAAAAATTAGATTGGAGCAAGTGGAAGCTAGTGACTTTATGAGAAATCAGGATATTATAAAACAGAACCAAAGGAATGAAAAAATGGAAGATAATGTGAAATATCCCATTGGAAAAACCACTGACCTGGAAAATAGATCCAGGAGAGAGAATTTAAAAATTATTGGACTACCTGAAAGCCATGATCAAAAAAAGAGCCTAGATATCATCTTTCAAGAAATTATCACGGAGAACTGCCCTGATATTCTAGAGCCACAGGGTAAAATAGAAATTGAAAGAATCCATCGATCACCTCCTCAAATAGATCCCCAAAAGAAATCTCCTAGGAATATTGTCGCCAAATTCCAGAGCTCCCAGATCAAGGAGGAAATACTGCAAGCAGCCAGAAAGAAACAATTTGAGTATTGTGGAAACATAATCAGGATAATCCAAGATCTAGCAGCTTCTACATTGAGAGATCAAAGGGCTTGGAATACAATATTCCGGAGGTCAATGGAGCTAGGATTAAAACCAAGAATCACCTACCCAGCAAAACTGAGTATCATGCTCCAAGGCAAAATATGGATTTTCAATAAAATAGAGGACTTTCAAGCTTTCTCAGTGAAAAGACCAGAACTGAATAGAAAATTTGACTTTCAAACACAAGAATCAAGAGAAGCATGAAAAGGTAATCAAGAAAAAGAAATTGCAAGGAACTTACTAAAGGTGAACTGTTTTGTTGACATTCCTACATAGAAAGATGACGAGTATGATTCATGAGACTTCAGTATTAGGGTAGCTGAAGGGAATATGCATACATATATGTTTATGTATATATATATGGGTGAATGTGTAGGTATGTATATATCTATGTGTGTGTGTGTATATATATATATACACATAGAGAGAGAGAGAGAGAGAGAGAGAGAGAGACAGAGAGACAGAGAGACAGAGAGGACACAGGGTGAGTTGAAGATGAAGGGAAGATATCTAAAAGAAATAAAATCAAATTAAGGGATGAGAGAGGAACATACTGAGAGAGGGAGATAAGGAGAGATAGAATGGGGTGGATTATCTCACATAAAGTAGGCAAGAGCAAGCAGTTCTATGGGAGGAGGGGAGAGGGCGGATGAGGGGTGAATGAGTGAACATTGCTCTCATCAGATTTGGCCTAAGGAGGGAATACCATACATACCCAATGGGGAATCTTACCCCACAGGAAAGAAGAGGGAAGAAGATAAAAATAAATGGGGGGGGATGATGGAGGGGAGGGCTGATGGGGGTGGAGGTAGTCAAAAACAAACACTTTTGAAAGGGGACAGGGTCAAGGGAGAAAATTCAATAAAGGGTGATGGGTTGGGAAGGAGCAAAATATAGTTAGTCTTTCACAACATGAGTATTATGGAAGGGTTATACATAATGATACACATGTGGCCTATGTTGAATTGCTTGACTTCTTAGGGAGGGTGGGTGGGAAGGGAAGAGGGGAGAGAATTTGGAACTCAAAGTTTTAAAAACAGATGTTCAAAAACAAACAAAAATGTTTTTGCATGCAACTAGAAAATAAGATATACAGACAATGGGGTGTAGAAATTTATCTTGCCCTACAAGAAAGGAAGGGAAAAGGGGATGGGAGGGGAGTGGGGTGACAGAGGGGAGCGCTGACTGGGGAACAGGGCAACCAGAATATACGCCATCTTGGAGTGGGTGGGAGGGTAGAAATGGGGAGAAAATTTGTAATTCAAACTATTGTGAAAATCAATGCTGAAAACTAAATATGTTAAATAAGTTAAAAAAATCCTTTAAACAAAGAGAACATCAAAAAAAAATCTAGTGTGTTTCTGGATTCTCCACAATGCAACCATAGTGGAGGTATTGAGTCCGGTTTGCCGTGGTGCCAAGGAACGAGAAAGGATGGGGCTGGCGTCTGTGGGTTTCTAGCATAGCCCCCCGTGGGAAGTCTGAGCAGACATCGGCATTAAGAATGAAGAAGGCTTCGGGACCCCCTGCCAGGATCTGGTCTCGGAAATGATACAGACCACCCCCTGTACCCAGGGGGGCAAATTCCTGCAGGTACCTGATAGGAAGGTTGAACTCCTGTAGAGCAGCCTCCAAGAAACGGGTCAGCGCCTCATCTGGTTGGTAGAAACCAATGAGAATTTCCTGCATCCCAGGAACCTGGGCACAAGCCTCTATGTGATGCTGCATCATGGGGACTCCCGCCACAGGAAAAAGTGGTTTGGGCACTTCAAAAGACAAAGGCCGGTATCTAATCCCCTTCTGAGGACCTCCGATCAGGATCACCGCTGTGAGCACGACGAAGGTGACCTCCAAATCCCTACGCCGACACCCGCCCCGCGCCGGCCAGGAAAGGGGAGGGTGCCTAGTTTTTCTTTGTAATGACAAATAATGCTACTATAAAAATCTTTGAAGAGAGAGTACCTTTTTGTTTTCTTGCTTTTTATACCAATTTCACCATTTGTTACTGAGTTTCCGTGTATTATTTTGTACCTAATTTGTATTTATATATATGTTGTCTCCCTCTATAAAATGTAAGCTCCTTAAGGACAGGAACAATTTCATTTTTGTCTTTGGATTCCCAGTATTTAGCACAGTTCTTGGCATATAATTGGTGCTTAATAAATGCTTGTTTTAATTAATTAATTACATGTGGCTTCTTAAAAAAAACCCCAAAAAGATTTGATTGATGCCTTTTGTTTTTTTACACCCAATGTCCACTCCCCACCTCCCACTGTACTCTCCTATGTAACAGAACAGTTAAAGCTGATGTAAAGATCTCATCTGACACTATATACAACATTCTATTCCCATCCTCTCTATTTCTCTAAAGAGAAAAGTATGTCTCATCATTTTCTCCCTGGGACCAAGATTGGTGGTTACAGTTGATCTGTTTAGCAGCCTTTTGGTGCCATTTTCAATTTACGTCATTTTGGTAATTGAAAATAATCATTCTTCTGGTTTGTTTTTTTTCATATTCCAAATATTACTGTTTCTCTCCACAGGTTTCATCGCACTTTTGGCTCATTTCCTCAGGTACAATAAAGAGTTTCAGAGTTTGAATGGTGATAGCCAACTGAGGGTTCTCATAGACAAAGGAGAAAATGCCAAGATGCCCAACAACAAAATGTGAGTGAAAAATGATATTGTATTGATGTCCTCAAAGAAATGGTGCCAATTCATGCTAATGAAAAGAATTATTTGGGACAAGTGTAATGGAGCCACCATCACAAACTGCACCAAACCTACCATTTTCTTAAAATTTCACACTTTTTTAACTTTTTATTTTACTCATTTACTGTCCTGTGAGGTGTTTTTCCCCTTAATTTAGTGCCTAGCATGACTTTTTCTGGCCTTTTATGAAATCAGCCTATCACTCCCAGTTATCTAAACAGAGCATTTTATATTCTTTGTTTTCACAGTCCTCCCCAGATTCCCAGACTGTAACCATTTCATCAATGATCTCCTAGACTCCTATGGTCTTCTGGCTCCATTACAAAGATATGAAACAAGAGTTTCCACAGACCTGTTAGGGGCCATCTTATAAGAGAATCCACTCTTACAACACACCTGACGTGTTCAACCTTTGTTTAAAGACCTCCAATGAGGAGGAACCCATTAGGCTCTTAGGCTCCCATTTGTAGCAGAAGGACCCTCTTCTCTTAAACAGCTGTCTGGTTCTCAAGTGGCTGGTAGCAAAGAACAAGACAAAACAAAACTGTCCCACTCCCCATCTCTTTCCCCTAGGTCATCAGCTGCAGCTTTCAAATCTACTGGACCTGATCAAAAGATGTCATAGAAAGATAACTCCTCTACGTATCATGTGCTCACTTAGAGCACTAGTTGGTAGGGCCATTCCAAAGGTCAAATCAGAGCAATCATATTAAAGCTTTGAGGGATCCTTGTTAATGTGGGGACCTTCCCCCTCCTCCAAATCCCTATTTCTGTTCAATGTACCATTATCCTTCTAGTCACCCAATTTCACTGCTTTGAAGTCACCCTTCACTTTTCCCTCTCCCTTATCCCACTTTATAGCCAATCAGTGACAATTTTACCCTTACAATATCTCTTACATCCACTCCCACCTGTCTAATCATACATCTTTTTCAAGTACTCATCACTGTTGCCTGAACTACTATAGTAGCCTAATTGATCTCCCTGCTCCAAGTCTTTTGCCTCTATAATCTGTGCTCTATACAAAAGAGTCTTCCCAAGACGCAATTCGAACCATATTATTTACCTTCTTTGCATATAGCTGAAAATACAAACACAATCTGTCATTTAAAACCCAAATATGGTTTCAACCTACCTTTCTAGGCTTAGTTTGTCTAATCCCCTTCATACATTCTATGATCTAGTTAAACTGGACAGTTAGCTTTTCTCTTAAATTTGTCATGCTATCTTCACAAAGCTGCTTCCATGCCTGGAAAGCACACTTTCTTCATCTCTTCCTCTCAGAATCCTTGTCGCTTTTCAAGTCTTGGCTCATGTGTCACCCTTTTCAAGTACTCTTCCTTTATCTCACCAGTTGTTAATGCCCTCTCTGTTCATAAATTACCTAGTGTTATGCTTATATGTATATATGTTGCATGCTCCTATTAGAACATGCTCCTTGAAAAGACAGATTTATTTTTGTTTTTGTATCCCCTGTGTCTGGTGTAGTGTTGTACACATAATAGGTACTCAATAAGTATTATTGAATTGAGTTAAATAGAGAAGAATACTGATTGGTGCTCAAGAATGAAGCTTATCAATGTGATGAAGAGTTGGATAGGAAACACGATTAAGACTGGTTGCCTGAGATAGTATATTCTGACCCCTTTCCAAAAATATCTCTCAGATTTCATGTTAACCTTTTGTAATATCTCCTCTTTTTTTCCTTTTTTCTTCCTGCTGACCCTTTTTAAGACTATCCATGATGTTCATTTTACCTGCGTAAAAATATTTTGGGGAAGAGAGAAAAAGGGCAGCTGGTATGATTTGGCTTTGGGGTTGGGGCTATCTCTAAGGGGTGGCTCTGCCAACTGTATTTGACTTTCACATGCTTTCAGAAATCTGTAAGAAGTTTCCAGAAATTGCTGTAGGATTAGTCAAGACTCAAGGTACTGAAATTTGTTCTGGTCATTTGCCATTCTAAAAAGTGTTTTTTTCAATAGATGGTCTTCAAACACAAACCAGTTCTTTATCAGGTTTCATTGGTCTGACATTTCATATAGAATCAAAACTAAGACTGTGAGGGACCTCAAACCTAGTCTCAAAGAAGGAGCGTATCATATGACCAACCAAAACAATGCTTCTAACCTGAGGGAATGATTTGAAGATAAGGAAATTAGAATTTACCTTTTGGATGAAAGTGATTAACATTTTGTTCTGAGTAAATACAAATTGGTTCATTTCAAAATATTAAAAATTTGGGGGTAAATGCATATATGTAAATTTAATTTAACCATTCTGACTTAAAAATAGTATTTACATTGCAGGATATCAATTTTACCTTTGTAAAGTACAGTAGAAAGCAAATGCTTTTTTTTTCTTATGCTCATTATTTTTTCCAAAATGGCAACCTCAAACTACAAAGTAAACTGAACTCTATTATGTCTTGTTTAAGATGACTTAAAGGTTATTTAGGATTTGAGACCTGGGAAGTTAGAAGAGTTATTCCTTCTGCATTTTTACAAACTAGGGAGATTTTAGCATATATAGAAAATATATTAAATTTTAAGTCTTAGGAAGCTCCTTTACTTTTCATGAAGTTAGTCAAGAGATCACTGTGAATTTATTCTTCCTTGTGGGTCTCCCAAAACAGTTGTGTATCTTGAACTTGTATTAAACTAGAGATCTTAAAGAATAGAATATAATTATAAATTGGAGTAATTTGACCACCTACACCCATAAAATTATCAGATATGAATCCCATTATTCTTGTGCTCTATTTTCATTGACTCATGTGCCCCCATAATGTTAGGGGGAATGTAAATTTCCTATTATATTTTTCATGTTATTCATAAATCACCTCAGACTCAAGTTCAGAGTTTAAAAGGTTTAATTGTATTGATAAAATTATGGTAAAAATTACACACACGAATGTAACATCACTGTCACTTTCCAGCTCCAATTTCCTTTACATTTTGGAGTCTTCTGAGCTGGGAAGAAGAAAGAACTTCAAGGAGGAGCTGGACACAGGCAAGTAGTGCATGACAGATTGTCCACACCAAGACTGAAGAGCATTTCAGAAGTTTTCAATAATTCCCTTGGTCCCAGATGCATGGGGTGGGGGGAGGGAGCCTGGTATCCAGATCTCTCAACTCCATGGCCCTTTGCTTTTCAGATCCTGGAAAATCTTTGATGCATTGGTATGGTTTGCTTACTTGTCTATTCCTGTGAGCCAGCAATGCAAAGGACGAAAAACTAATATCCACAGGACACTGCCTGGCTGAAACAAATATAACATTGACCAGCAAGTAGAGGGATAAATCTGACTGTGTTTTGGTCCTGGTCTTCACTTCTGACTTTTTCATTGCTCTTTCAAAAGTGAGGAGTCCTTCATCATACCCACAAGTCAGTCCAAATACAGGCTCGCATGAAAGCCAACCAGAAGGCATGTTAGTACTGATAGGCCCTATGGAAACATTGTATCACAACTACAAATACAAATATAAGATTAGATTAGATAAGTATTAGATTAGATTAGATGAAAAAGCTGCTTAGAAACAAAGGTATGGGTTAATTGGATTCATCTTAGATTCATCCTGGATAAAGATCCAGCCACAGTTTATTTTCAAAAATCATCACCCAAGGGAAAAAAAAATCGTCATTCAAGAACATTTGTTACATACTTATAAAGGGTATAACACTTAGCAGAGATAGCATTTTTTTAAAAATAGTGGACAGGGAACTAAATAAGAATTCATAAACACAGGGCTTATGTCTCTACTTGGCCAGTTACTAGCATTGACTTTTGTGAAGTCACCTAACTTCTCAGAGATTTAATTTCCTTATCTGTAAAATGAGAGTAAATATGCTTATTTCTCAGGGTTGTTATAAACAAACAAGATAAAATATATGAAAACAATTTTTAACCTGTAAAGAACCAAACACCTTTAAAGCATTATTAGACATCATGGATATAAAGAAACTCAATCCCCAATTGTGAGCAATTTAAAATTTCTATTGGAAAAAATGCAGATATGCAAAAAGATACATAAAAATAAGTACTAGTATGTGCTAAATGTAATACACATACATGCTAGAGGAAGGAATTCAAAGGAGGCAATAATCACTGAGAAATGGGGGAGCATAAGTTTTCCTGAAGGAACTGAGGGTTGAGCTGACTCCTGAAGAAAGGGAAGATGAAGGAAAAGATGGGCAACGAGTACACTCCAGATAGGGGGACCTACATAAGCGAATGAAGAGACAGGGGAATGTTCCTAAAGTGTGTGAGGAAAAACAAGCAAGCCAATTCAACCGGAGTGGATGACTCTTAGTGTGAGACCAGGTTGGAGATTAGGTAGGGGCTTCATTATGGAGTTCCTTGAATGCTAGATTAAGGGGATTATACTTTGTTCTATAGGCAATGGGGAGACCCTGAAGGATTTTTTTAATGGAGGCAGTTGGGTGGAGGCAGACAGGGAGCAGGGGACCTACCAAGACAATGATATGAACAAAATAATATTTTTCTAAGATCAATAGGACAATTGTAAATATCATGGATTGGACTGACAAGCTAATCAGAGACCAGGAGACCAATGTGAAGACTATTGTAAGCATGAAGTGTTGAGGGCCTGGACTTAGGTGCTGTCAATGGTAAGAATGGAAAAGAAGTGATACATGGATGTGAGAGACATAAAGAACTGACAGCACGTAAAAGCTAACTTCCTATAGGAAGAGAGGGGAAAGAAGAAGCGAAGGATGACAACTAGGTTTCCAACTTTGGTAGCTAGGAAATGATTGTGCCATTGACAAAAGATGGGGGATATAGGTAGCCATGTTCCTTTCCATTAAGCGTGAATGGCCCAAATAATGTCCATAAACAAATGAACAAAAAAGGAAAATAGGGACAGTAGAAGTCTAAGGGCGGGGGGAAGTAAGAGATTGAAGAATCATGAGTTCCTGCTACATTCCAGGTCTATTTGTATGTTATTCTGTAATGTTAAATAAAGTTCTTGCCATTCATGTTGCCTCGTGCCTTTTAATTACATGGTTGATCGAAAAGCTAACTCTAAAGTCAATATGACTGAGAACTCAGAAAAAAAAATTGATTATGTATTATTTTGTTTACCCCTTTAATTTGCTACTAGACATGATTCTTAAGCATATGTATTTGAACTTGTCTCGTTTCTTTGTCAGATGATGAATGTTATCCTGTTTTCACATTTGATTAATTAACCTAGTTGGGATGATTGCTTTAAGCCACCCTGGATATGGAGCCTCTCCAGGCTTATTTACAAAATTTCCATTAGAGGCCTTTCAATTCAACTAGGACAGATCTGAAAATAATATTTGACAACAGAGTATTCATAATTGCTTTCCCTAATTGCATGGGATAAGGGTGGCAAACTTTAAAAGGGTGTTTGCATCAAGTGCAGCATTTCAATTTACCTTGGTAAATTATTTTCTCCTGTTGCTGATATCATGTCTAATTTTATGAAATGTCATTATGACCATAAAAAAGAGTGAAAATGGGAATGGGGAAGGGTTAACAATGGGAGTAAATGCTTCAACAAATATCTTGCTACTTCATCACCATTGCACATGCATTTCAGGACCTGAGGAGCCCCTGCTACCTCCCCTCTCCCAAAGCTTGGCCATAAAGCAGCTGAAATGCCACAGTAAGATTGTGGCCTGGAGATGATTATAGGATCTTGAAGACTATGTCAGGGAAGCACAGGCTCTGACAGGTAGTACCTTGCTGGAAAGGGTTTGCTGGAAGAGAGCTGGCCACAGATTGTATCTACTTTTTGATAACTAATCCAGTTCATAGAAAGATACTCTTGTTTATGAATTCTTTGGCTGTGGCAACAATGAAACAAACAAATGAAATACAAAATGACCCCTAGTTCTGTGCAGTCCCCTTCTGCTTCTGTAGCAATGATGGCAAGTGACAACACAGTGGGCAGAAGGTACTAAAAACCACAAGAGATTCCATAAGAGGAAGCCCTCCCTCCCTATTACCCCGGCCATGTTAGGTGGATCTCTAAGAGACTTGTTGGAGGATATGGACTGAAGTGGCACAGAATAGCTTAGCCTGGCTGGAATAAGATCTGTCTCTCACGAGGGGCACTTAGGTTGATAAGATCACAGATCCATGGAAGTAATGAAGCATGGAAGGGTTTCTCTGGAACGAAAGTTATAGGAGGTAACCTGGTAGATGGGAGACAGTACAGATTTTAGGATAGAGTGCCAGATTGGAAAAGGTCCTGTCTTGGGGATCTGGGGACCTGGGTTTGAGGTAGTTCTGATTGTACAAAACTTAATGAGCTATGTGACTGTGGGTGAATTGTTTCACTCTGAGACACAAAAAAATCGGTGGGAGGAGGGATGAACTTAGAGCCAGGAGATCTGGTTTTGAATCCTTACTCTGCTAGTTTGCTGACCTTGGGCAAATCATTTCCCTTTGTTCCTTAGTCTGTCCACTGGACCCACATAGCTCAGGAGGAGAAAATGAGGCTGGTGGTTTTGCACAGCCCTCCCTCACTTGAACCCAATTCACCTGCATGTCATGGCATCACCTCCCTGATGTCATGGTCCTCTTTGAAAACAAAGAACAAACAGCAAGCTGCAGCAAATAAGAAAAATAATATTTATCCTACCTACTTCAAAGGAGGATTGTAAGGAAAGTTCTTACTAAACCTTTAATGTGCGAGTTCTTAAAATTTGGGCAAACAAGTTAGCCTCCATAGGTCTTCTGCTAAATATCGAGCTTCCTTACATAGGTCTATAAAGATGCAAAACAGTCACACAGCAGGGTTAGGGAGCTGTGATATCCAATCAGGTACTTTAGTTGGTGATGAGACCCCTTTCCTCAGGTTGTCCTTTTTTAGTGCTAAATAAAGGTTTGTATAGAACAATGGAAGAGCTGTGAATAATGCTTAATTACTGACTTTATTACCATTAGTGGGTAGTGAGTGAGTAGTACTGACTTCAATTCCACAAACATTTATTAAGCATTCCAGGCATTGTGTTAAATCCTATAGGAAGAGAAAAAAAGTCCTTGCCCTCAAGGAGCTTACATTCTATTGGCAGTAAATATTTACATAGAAGATTAAATACAAAATAATTTCTGGGATTAGCAAATTTGGTATCAGAATAGGCTTTCTGTATGAAAGTGGAAAGGCGAAAAGGTGAAAAGATTTGAAGGAAGTTAGGGATTCTTTGAGCTGGAGGTGTGGGAGTCATTCAGGCACAGGAAATTAAGCTGTGTGAAGTTAGAGAATTGGATGGTAGAATATCATAAACAAGACAATTTGGGTGGAAAAGAAAAAACATAAAGGAAGATATGTGAAATAAACCGAGAAATGTAGACTGGAACCATAGTTTTATGATCTGGAGGAAGGAGGGGGCCATGGAGTTTCTTGTTAAGCAGGGAGGGAAATGGCTTGGTTTGTTCTGCTGATTAGCATCCATGGGAGCTGTTCTATGTGGCAAAAACAGCTTTTAGTGCCACGCTCGCCGAACCTGAGTCTGTTTACCTATACTTTTATTTGATATAGTGCTAAAAAGAGCCCAGAAAACTGGTCTTAAAATCCCCCTCCGTTCATCTTGGACAAGTCACAGCATCTTGGAGCCTCAGTTTTCTCATCAGCAAAAATGAGGGATTCAGAGTAGACAATTCCTCAAATCCCTCCCAGATCTAAAGTTACGATTCTATAATTGTCTACAAATGCAGGGAATAGTGGGGTTCTTCCAACTTTCATGAGGCAAAAGGGAGAAGGGAAAACATTCTTTACACACTAGCATTTACCCAAGAAAACGCAATATAAAAACAAGCACTAATGAATCAATGGCCATTTGCCATGCATTGTGCTGAGGATACAAAGTAAAAAAAGAGAGGCAGTGTGATGTGGTGAATGGGGCATGGGACTTGGAGTCAGGAAGTCCTGAGCTTGAATCAGACCCTCACCAGCCTTGTAATCTGGGAGAAGTCACTTAATTAACCTCTCTGGGCTTCTGTTTCTTTATCTGTAAAAGGAGGTTGGACTTGACCTCTAAATCTATGATCACCAAAAATAGACCATGCTCACAAGAAACTTACATGCAAAGCAGAAAGTGTCCTTGACTTTTTAAGAACTGGGTTCAAATCCTGACTCTGACATTTACTTGCTATGTGACCATGAGCAAGTCAATCCATTTTCCTCATTTATAAAATAGGATCGTGAGGCTCAAATGACTTGGAGAATGAGAGAAGGCTTCCCAGGCGAGGTGTTGAAGTGTGACCTTAACAGATGGTTTAGGTACCAACTCAACAGGTGAAGAGGAGAGGGCAAATGAGAGGAAAAGAGACTGGTGAGCATGGAGGTGAGAGGGTGCACCTCCATCTGGGGGAAGAAGAGTAATCTCATTTGCCTGGTAGGTTGAGTATGTAGCAAGGAATTGTGTCAAATAAGCCTGGAAAGGAAGAATGAGAAAAAGGTCATAGGATGTGGTGACTTCTAGGTCATTGGTAACTGCTAAGAGATCATTTTCTGTAGACTGGCGAATATCAGCCAATCTGTAAGGGGTTGGGAAGATGGCTTTGTGGAAATGGAGGCATTAAGTTTTGATGACTTTTTTTCAGGAAGTTTAGGAATGAAGAGGAGAAAGGAAAGTAGATGGATGGGATATAGTATAAAGTGAAGTTGTTTTTTATTTTTTTTCTTTAGAAGTAGGAAGTCCTAAACATGTTTGTGGACAAATGGGCAGAAGTCAGAAATTGTAATAGGGATTACATTATCTATGATAGATTTTTTATCTTTCCTTCCTACAATGACCACTTTAATGACTTCACATCTGTATCACTTTGCCTTACTCTCCTCACTCTAGCTCTAAATTCTGGGTCTCAGCTCACTGCACTTGAGGTGATGAAAGGACGAATAGGACTGGGTGTCCATTCCTTGGAACCTCTTCAGTAGGACCTGGAGGCATGGAGGAGAAAACATATTAGACTGATATCCAAATTAGCAGCAGGCCTAGAGGGGAAGACAGATTGCTAAATATCAGGGAGAAGGTTGTTTTAATTAAGCGATGTTGAGTATTTTCTAAATTTGGAGTTGTTAACTTTTTTCTTGAAAAGGAAGGTAGGGAGAAGTGATGAATTAATAATGTAGTTGTAAAATGTCAGTGGCTAATATTTTTTAATTTAAAGATTAACCAAACACTTAATTAACCAATCACTTCCCCATGATATCCACAAAGTACCATGAAGATTTAATATGTGAGGTCTCTGATGCAGTTCAGAAAGACAAACAACCTACTATGCTATCCCTCAATTACTTGATAATAATAGTAGCTAACATTTACATAGTGCTTTAAGGTTTGCAAAGCTTATTATTATCTAATTTTATTCTTACAACAACTCTGAGAGTTTTTACAGATGAGTAAACCAAGGCAAACAGGTCAAGTGATTTGTCTAGGTTCATTTAGCCAGTAACTGTCTGAGGCTGAATCTGAACTCAGATCTTCTTGACTTCAGGTCTAGTATTCTCTATACTGTTTCAGTAAGTTTTGCTAGCAGGGGGTGGGGAACCTTTGACCTGGAGGCCACATGTGGCCCTCTAGGTCCTCAACGGCAGCCCTGTGACTGAATCGAAACTTCACAGAACAAATCCCCTTAATAAAAGGATTTGTTCTGTAAAACTTGGATTCAGTCAAAGCACCCAAGGACCTAGAAGGCCACCTGTGGCCTTGAGGCCACAGGTTCCCCACTCCTGTGCTAGGGTGTAATTTGTTTTAGTTATTCTCCAGTAACTTTATAACCAGGATAATAACAATAGATAATCATGTAACACTTTAAATTCTCAAAGTACTTATGCCTATTATCTCATCTGACCCGCACAACAACCCTGGGAAGTAGGAACTACAGGTGCTATCACACAAATTTTACAAATGAGGAAACTGAGGCTTGGAGTCACTAAATAACATAGTCCCTGAGTGTCCGAGACAAGATTCAAATCCAGCTCTGACCTGAGCTGTACCTCCCCCCAAACAAACACCCTTTTGGTTTTAGATAGAGGTCACTATCTTCTTCATATTTCCCCTTCCAAACTATTCAGCATTTTTTACTCAGCTAACCCCTTTACATTTTTTCCCCTAGATGGTGCTATGGACAGAACATCCCAAGTCTCTCATATGCTACCTGTGTGACCTTTGGCTGGTACTTAACCTCTCTGGGCCCCATTTTCTTCATCAGTAAAATGAGGGATTGGATTAAATGAAGGCCAGATTCCTTTCCAGCTCTCAGGCTATGAAGCTGTGCTAATTCATTTAACCTATCTTCTTAAATCTAAGGTCTCTACCGCTTAGGCCATGCCTACACTGGGAAAAAATGTCTTTACTATTTAGATCAGGGCTAGGATAGGAAAATTGTTTTTCCTGATTCCATTATCATTTCTGAAAAGAAACAAACATAATCTTAGTGCACCTTAAGTCTTCCATACCAAATCAGAATTTATAGGCAATGGAATAAAATTTAAAATGGCAGGAGCCCCTAGATGAAGAAATGGCCTGACTAGGAATGCAGGGATTACATTATCCTTTGATCTCTTTTTGAAGCTCTACTTGGAAAGCTCCAAATTCTTTACACCTCTCAAATTGTGGGATCCACAATTACATGCAGAGAATCATGTCTTTGGACTTTATCTCTTCCTCATAAGAGGAGTAAAGATAACTAAGAAAGTAATAATTAGATATTAGTTCATTTTTTCGGAGGACCTCAGAGTATATTTGCTTTACACATGTAATACCACTTACCTCAAAAACTCTCCAGAGGAGTAGGACACATATTCTTACCAATATGGAACTTCTGAGAAGCAATGAGTAGTGCAGAGAGAGCAAGCCTCAAAATCAGGAAGAACTGGGTTCAAATTCTGCCTCTGGTATGTATTGGTTCTATGTCTCTAGACAAATTACTTAACTTCTCAGTTCCCTAGACAATTCCCTGGGACTAAGTCCCAGAACATTTGCTGATCTATATTAGTAAAAGGGGTTTCCTTAACTTGAAATCATTACGTCAATGAAATCACAGATCTAGGGGAAAAAAGTCAGTCACAATCAAGCTGAATGACTTGGCCAAAGTCATCCGGCCAATGAGCAACTGAATCTGCCTCTTCAGAAGGTCTATTCAAGGTTCTTTCTATTACATTGCTTCCCTGGGGCCTTACAAGCCTTTGTCAAGTTATTTAGTTTTTAACAGAGACAGAATGTCCCGAATAGAATTTGGAAGCCTCTCTGTAAACTGCTTAGTAGAAAACAAGGCGATAGCAAAGCCTGTCAACCATCAGAGACTATGGGAGCCAGCTCCTAATAGACAAATTCGTGATCTTTCTTGTTGCTTAGAGAAGCCTGCCACCCAGCTGCCTCTGGCAGAACATGAAGCTAAGTTTCTCCTTGGGTAGGGTAGGATCCTTTAATACTCCTCTCTGTTTTTTCCTCTGGCTTTTCAGATCCTAATTTTTAAATTGCTCTGGAATTAGATTACTCCTTTTGCTAATCTGTGTTTGTGTGTGTGTTGGTTTTGTAATGTGTTTTGTATTTACTTAAACTCTGCTATCACAATATTAGGTTGAATAGTGGATAGAAAGTTCTACTTGGAGTCAGGATGATTTGAGTTTATATATTGCCTTGGACACTTGCTAGCTGTGTGACCCTGGGGAAGTCACTTAACTCTTCTCAGCTTCAGTTTCCCCATCTGTAAAATGGAGATTACACCAACTCCACATCATTGTTAGGAATATAAAATTATATAACACATGTCAAGTACTTTGGAAACTTTAAAGTGAAACATAAATGTTAACTATTATTACTATTATATCTTGCATTTATATCTTGCTCTAAGATTTATAAAACATTTCCCTTACAACTACCCTATCAAATCCTGCAAGTGTCAACACCCCCATTTTACAGATGAGGAAGCTGAGACTCAAGGAGTTAAATGACTTACCCAAAGTCACATTGCTAGTAGCAAGCTTCAAAGCCCAGCCTTCTAACTCCAAGTTCCATACTCTTTCCTCTGAGCTAGATTGCCTGACTCATGAAAGTTAAATGCTAAAGATGAAATTCTGAAATAAGGAAATGGTTGGCTTTTCTTTGCTGTTTTCAGCTGTTGATTCTCATTCTCCTCCCTGGATTAGGATAAATAATTTATTCTAAGCATTCTACAATAATTTTGCAGTTTTGATGTATTTTCGATTCGCTGTGTGGAATTAAGCAATTAATTTTTAAAGTAGCTTTGTGATTAAGGTGTTTTTCATACATAAAATGGAGAGAGTATATTTTATTCAGATGTAAAAATGGTGATGAAAAGACTATCTATAAAGTCTTTGGGAAAACTAAGAAACCTTAGAAACTATCCCCACTGACCGACGAAGAAGAAGAGAGAAGAAGAAAGAAATGAAAGGGAACACTTATACTCTCCAAGATCAAATACATTTAGAGCATTTAACCTTTTCTGTGTATCATGGGCCCCTTTGGCAGTGCGTTGAAGGCTATGGACCCCTGTTCAGAATAATGATTTTTGCCTACGTTCATAATAGAAGAAAATGCCAAATTTCAATTACAGGTTAATATAAATACGGATGTAATATTTTGCCATACAAGTTAACGGAATGAATTGAAATGAAATGAACAAAACCCACAGGACCGAAGTTAAGAACATCTACTCTAGGGTATTCAAATTTCCCCCAAATTAGAGTCTATTTCTACCTGTAAAGGCACCCATCAACCTGAAGGGCAAAACCAACCAAACAAAAACAAACAGGAGGGGATAAATTAGAAATTCTCATGGTTAGGGACATTTTATGGACGGCCTTCTGTTGATTCTAAAACTTGGTTCCCTGCAGAAATGGGGCCGTCTTGCAAGCTCCCTTTCCTTATCCAAGTGCGCCACCCCGTGGCTACCTTCGGCAACGTAAGCACCTTCCTTCCTGGTTATTATCCACTTCAAGTAGGCTTGAATGGCTCAGGACCCAATGCTTGTTCGAGGAAAGTCAAGTCAAGGGGAGTTTGAAGACAATAAACCCTATTTTATGGGCGGGGAACGAGGAGGCAGTTGAACATAATCAACCTACGAAGTGGCGGGTCAAGCCCGAAAGCTCAGTCTTTTTGAAACTTCGTTTCACGTTGAAATGGATTTGAGCTGCGGAATTACTCGCCCTTAATGTTGTTCCTAAACCCTAAGATTTACCCCCTTTTTGCCTCTGACTAGCTCCCTATGCCGTGGGATGCAGTCATGACGAAGCGTCTTTGATCGTGCGCGTTCTGGTTTCCCGGGCCTCTGGGGTCTCGAATCCGTGAAGCAGCGAGAGAAGGAAGCGCCTGCCCTCAGGGTGCGCGTGGCTCTGCCCTCAGGGTGCGCGTGGCTCTGCCCGCAGCGCTGGGCCCCGCCCTCTACTCCCCGCACCCCATTTCCCCCGCTCCCCCCGCCCCGAGCTCCCGCGTGCCGCGGCTGCCCCTGGCGGCCGAGCAGAGAGAAAGAGCAACTCGCAACGGAGACTTCGGCGCCCTGGGTTGGAGCCGAGACCGGGAGGTAAAGGACAGAAGCCACGCGTCCGCGCAGGAAGGATGAGCGCCTGCCTCTCTGAAGACCTTTCCTTCTTTCTCCTTCCCAGGGTGAGGGGCGTCTTCTGCCGTTCATCGTGTTTGAAGCTGGCGCTGGAATTTGTAGAGAGGTGAAACCTTGCAGAAGGAACATCCCCAAGGACTGGGATTTGGAGCTGTGGGTGCAGCCGCGCAAGCTCCTTTCTGGAGTCCCCGGGCCCTGGACCGACTCTCCCGAGCTTCCCAAAACAAACCAAACAAGAAATACAAATACTCTTCACCAAATGAACCGAGAGCATCAATGCAAATTGTGCCTTCAGTCACTAACAAACTGCAGTCTTCTGGAATATGGTCCGCCCCCCCCCCTTTTTTTACTTCATCCTTTCGCTTCAGGGGCCTGTGTTTTTTTCCATAATAACACCCCCCCTTTAACAGTAGCATTTTAATAAACAAAAATAGAATACCTTCAGACCATGAGGGGGGAGAGCTTCATCGAAAGGAAAATGGAAATAATGGAAAAGGAGAAAGAAGAGGTTAATACAAGCCATAGCTTTTTACATTTCGTTATAATTTACGTTATTCCGATCTAGTGCAGTGGTATAATCATGGATAAAATGCCGCTTCGATGCCAGTTGGACCTGGCATCCATCACCTCTGGCACATACTGTCTGTGAAGGTCCTTGGCAAATCACAATCTCGCAGTACTAGAAAACTCCCAACGATTCTCTTAAGTTGCCAAGAAGGTACTGACTTGGATTGGTAAAGAGAATTTCCTCATCTGAGAGTTCTCTATGCTACTGAAACCACAGCTGTAGCCCCTATCTGTTTTTGCTTTCGTTTGTGTCCCAGTCACTTAGAACACTGTCTGGCACATAGTACTTAATATATACTTGTTACTTATATTACACATACATATGAAATAACAGATATAGATAGGACTTGTGGCTTCATCAGTGCAGGGAAGCTCCTGGTGTGGAAATTTTCTCCACAGATGCAGCTCGGCAATTTCGTGTAACTCAGGGGGCTTGGGACACTGTGAAGATAGGAGAGGGGTCCAAAGTCACCGGTAACATGTGTCACAGACAGGACTTCCCGCTACAAGAAGCACAGTTGTCCACTACGCCACGGTGCGTCTGGTGCAGAATATGTAGAAATGCATTAACTTATAGAGAAAGCATAATTAATATGTAATATTTATATAGCTAGATGGTCATTGATGGAAGTTATCCAAAACAATTTCTAGATAAATCTCTAAGGTCATCTCTTTGATTCCAGAATAGCTGAGTCCAGCTAAAGAAAGAGCTTCAGTTTTACTTGATATGTAGGGTCTAAGGTCTGTCATTATGCGGGTGCATACACACACACACACTCAGCCAACATAGAATTTTGGGCCATTCTATCTATTGCATGGACATAAAGTCATTTATCTCCAAGGTAGTTGTAGCCCCGGAGCTGAAGGATCAGAAGGACTTTGCTGCCTCCCGGTGGCCGCAGGGCGCCATGGCAACCCTTGTTTTAGGGGTTTGAAAAGGGGTCGTTGGATTGTGTGTTCGCGCGAGCGAGGCTGGTGATGGCTATTTTTCCTTCCATGCTTTTCTGATTGAAACGGTGATGTCTGTCTCTTTTATTAATAACGGTATCGGGGGAGAAAAGCCCGAAGCCTTAAAAAAACAGAAGAGGTGGTAGGGGTAGGGCGGGGGGAGGGAGGGGAAAGCAATAAAACTAAGATCGTTTCCTAGGCAAGATAGCGTGGGCTATAATGCGGTGGAGAGATCAGGGGTTTATTTGCAGATCCTGGATAAAAGATGATATATCGACACGGTTTAGAGTGTCACTCTGCTCGGGCTCTCATGAAGCCACAAGTACATATTTCCTGAAATATTGCACAATACAATATCTAATCCGCGCCACCACTTAAGGAATGGGAAACCTTAGTATCTCATACATCACCCATATGGTCTTTTCCCTCCAAGAATAGGTTGGGGACCCCTTGCAGATTATAGTTCTTCCCATTCCCACCCTTCCCCAAGAACTGGGGCTTTGTTTTAGGTTCCCAAGTAATCACTTAGTGATCTGCCTTTAATAAATACAACTGAGAATTGTTCTTATACTTGGTAAATATTGGATTAGCTTTTCAATGACCAGACTCTTGAAAAGACTCAAGAAATCCACACCAGGTCTCAACTAAGCTCAACAGTCAATAGGTAAGGAAAATAAGTTATTTCCATGGCTTAGAGGGGTTTCCACTCATTATCAGGTTATCTGATTTTTCTTAATAGAGAGAGAAAAGGAGAGGTAGGAAAAGGAAGAGAAATATTTAAACATAAAGTACAGGATTAGCTGGAATTTCCTTCATCTTGGTCTCAGTTGGCTTAAGAATGTTTCATTTTACATTGCAATTATCCTTTAGTTTATTTTAATTTCATGATAGCAAGTAATGTAATCCTTTAGTGGCCAGGTATTTATTTACTTTGCTTACTTTTCCCATATTCTTTCACTTCAACATGCAAAGATGGTACAAGCTATGATTCTGCATCACCCACAATAATAAAGGCCAATAAAACCACCTTGTAAAGCCTACCCATAGGGATAAAAATAGGACAATAGCAACCTCAGAAGTTTTGTGTCTATCTTTCCTTGTACCTCTATTTTCCCCTCCTTTCTGATTTTCACAAATATCCTTTTGTGTATTTTTTAAAAGGAACAAATGATTATTGAACAGGGCAATTCCCTGCCCACTCCACTCCCATCCAAGGGAAGGGAAAAAATATTGGGAAAAGTCTCTGTCACAATAGAAACACCAGCAACATTGTGGGAAGGACAACGGTGAATTATAAGAAGGAATAATCTGTTGGTCTCCTATTTTGGACATTTGAGCAGTTTGCCAAGGAAAAGGGACACCTGGCTCTCTGTTGCAGGGCCATAAGAAGAACCATATGATTGAATTGGTTATTACTAATATTTCTAGCCTCTCCACTATGAATGGACCTGTATATGTATTGTCTTTTGAGATTATATGGCATGTTATTGGGGAGGGGAAAGAGGGATGTTTCTTTTCCTGCCTAGGAATCCGAAACCAATTTCAGCTCAGGTTCCAATGAGGCTCCTGAGGTCCTTATCAGAGCTTGATGCCTTGCCTCCTTCACTCAAGTCTTCCAACTAGTCCTCTCCCCCAAACCAAGACTTGGAATCTTTTAATAGGCCGCAGAAGGAGCCTGGAAAATTGGTAGCATCAGAGGTTGGTTTTGGGGTTTCTTTCAGAAGTGGGGAGCAGTGAGGGAAGAAAAAAGGACACATTGCAGGAGCAAGGGCCAAACCCCGATAACCATTCTTCTTATCATCAGCAGTGTCTAGAGGCCAGAAGAAGCCTGTGCACTGAGAAGAGAAGCTGGTAACTTCCGGGTTGAAGGTTTGGAGGCAAGAGCATTGTCGACTGAAAGGCAGTGGACTTAGTTGGGTAGTGGACGCTAATTTCGTAAGGCAAGAGAAAGGAGAAAGAGGAAAGAGAAGGGGAAAGAAAGGGGGGTGGGGGGGCAACTTGTCAGAGGCCAGCACAGGGGCCTTCTGAAGCCATCAAAGACAGGGTGGCTTTTTTTTCCCTTTTACTACCCCCCCCCTTCTCCACCCCCCCACCCCCCAATAGATATAGCACGAATTTTTAATTCGTCTTCCTTTCACAGACAACAATACTGGGTTTGAAAGCTGGACACAATTTGGGTTTTGTGAAGGTCCCTCTTCGCCCTCCCTTAGCCCAGCTGTCCATATGGAATACAGCATGTAGGACAAGAATCACAATGGGACCCAGTGACAGGACCAACAAAACCCCCAGGAGACTTCTGCCTGACTCCGGGATTCACTGCTCCTGATAAACGAATTGAATACCACTAAATGAGAGGATGGAGGGAGGGGTGGGGGGGTGGGGGGGAGTGTAGCACCGTCTTTCTCCCTTTTTCCTTGTCTCTGTCCCCTGTGAGTCCCTTTCTCTCTCCCTCCTTAATATGCACGCCTCTAACATCCTCAGCTCCCAGCCTCCCCCATTGTGCTGTTTTGTGATGTATACTGTAGATTGGGCAAAGATAGACTTCAGAAACTGCCTCCATTGCGTGTGAAATATAAGGCCAGAGGGGTTAGGGCCACACAGGACTTCAGCGGGTTTATTGACTTCATAGGGACCCAGAGGAAAAAAAGTGGTGAGCTTGCTAACCTCCCTCCTGTCCCTCCCCCCAACACTACACTACACACACACACACACACACACACACACACACACACCTCTTTGCTCAACTTGGCTGCCAAATTACACACATATAGATATCTACTATTTAATGGAGCACTTCTGTGAAGCTTTTGGACAGGGAAAATATTAAGGGAATTAAATCAGATTTGAGTTTGGAAGTTTAAAATAACATTCCCTCTAGATACCTCTCGCATTTATAGAAGTAGCACAAGTTCATTACTATTTTTTCTCCCAATCCAAGTAATGACCTGGTTGATTTTCAATGAACTTATTTGGAATTACACCCCTTTCCATTTTTGGAGGGTGAGGGAGGGGTGATTCTCTTTGGTTCACTCAGATCAGATAGAATCCTAAAACTATGAAAATGGTCAAAGTATGAGCTAATTCTCTAGTCACCCATATACCTTCTTTTTATTTCAAAGAACTTATTTGGGGTACCTTTTCTCCCTGGGACAAATATCATAGTTTTTTTTTTTTAAAGCCCAGCAAATGACTTTTCCCTCTGTTCTTTAAAACAGAAAGAGAATCTTTTAGGTGTTCAAATCAGTGGAGAGAACAAAGAGATAACTTCAGCATTTGGGTAACCACCCCACTCCCAGATTAAGAAATACATTTTTGGGGAGAGGTTGAGCTGATGAAATATTAGAATGACTTCTGAGCCCCCAATTATCCGGAGGGCTGTGTATAAAGCGAGAAAAACATGCAATAACCTCCCTTTCCCAGGAGCTATTGAACGCCTGCAGATTTGGTTACAGATAATCGTGTTTGCCTTAGATATTGAATTAAATCTGATCATCAACAAGAGCCAGGACGGGAGGAAGTCATCTGGGACTGCTCCATTTGCTTTGGCGTTCCCAGCCTTCCCCTCTCCCCAGTCCCTGGTTGTTTATGAAACTCCCGGTGAGAAAGATACAATTTCAGAATCTGTGCCGGCTTCCAATCAGAAAGAGTAAAATCTCCCCGTTCTCCACTAAGCCTTCAGAAGTCCAGGTTATTTTCTAAAATCAGGGCATTAAAGAAGAAAGGAGAACTTCGAGATCCACCTGCCCCTACTTATTCCCCTCCTACATAGCAAAATGTGCGGGAGCATCTGGAAAGGGGATCTTCTCTGAGCTTACAGATTGAAAGATGAAATAAAGTAATACAAAGAAGGAAGCCCCCTCCTTCATATAGACCATAAATGTCCGTTATTTCCTCCCAACCTATTCTCTCCACAGTCATCCCCTCCTGCAAAGGCGCCAGTTCTGAAATAGGGGATCAACATCACCATTCCTTTTCCACTCTCCTCTGCTATCACAACACACACATACACACAATCACACACACACATACTTAAACTCTGATTTTTTTTTTTTGGGCAATCCACCCATCCTATTCATACCTTGTATACAATACATAGAAATATGTATTAGGGAGAGAGGGCAATGAAGACGAATGAATCTGGGTGAAAGGACTACGGAACTTCAGGAAGGGGGCAAGCCCTCCCCACCTCACCCTTCGCCACTAAGAAACATTCAATTGCAATCTAATCCCACCAATTCTCCTGCTCTTTACCAGCCATGGGCCCTAAGTCTTTTCCAAGGGGACACCGAACTCTATCCCAAGCCTCAGTCGTCCTCATCTGCTGTGCCTCTCTCCACAGCTCAATCACAAAAAGAAGGGGTGGAATAGGGAATAGAGAGAAACCCAAACAACTCTCTCTCTCTCTCTCTCTCTCTCTCTCGGTATGTCTGTCTCTGTGTTTCTATCTCTGTCTCTTTCTCCACCCCTACCCCGCTTTAGTAAGAGGTAAGTCAGTCCCAACAAAATGAAAGTCATTGAGTGTAGTGGCGTCAAAAGCTTCTCAGTCTAAAGGAGCCACTCGTAGATTTCGGTGAGCGAGGGACTTTTCTCCTCATTTCTACTGGGTTTCACAAATCACTTTCCACCCGCATCCCCTTAGCTCAGATACACTGGGTCTTCTCTGAGGTGAAGAACTCAGATCAAGTACATAGGGAAATATTTATTTTCATCTGGGACAGCGTGTAGGGATGGGCGGGGGAGTGGGGGGTGGGAATAGGAGGAGGCAACCCCTTAGCCAGAGAGAGGAAAAAATTCACACCACAAACGTCTGGAGGCCAGGTTTAGAGTCTTGCAGGCCCCATCCTAAAGGTGTTCCCAGTATCCTGCTTTCTACAGTCCTTCACTACCCACCTCACTTCGCCCCAGCCCCCCGATCTCCCCCCCACCCCGCCCCTCTGCAACTACAACGACAACAACAAACAGGGCTACTCAGGGTGGGATTGCGGCCTGTGTCCCGGTTCCCTCCCGCTGCAAGGCGCTGCTCCTTGGAGACAAAGTCAGACAAACCGGGCCGATTTCTTTCTTTCTTTTTTTAAACACAGCATTTTTATTAAAATTCTTATAAAAAATCGAAAATCTCCCAGCTCTCCTTTCGGAGTCGTACACAACCACTGAACTGGATATTCCCGTGAACAGGGCCCCGAGAACTATGAGGAGGGTTTGGGGGGCATGTCTTCTACATTTTCTTTTTCTTTTTTCATATTTAGGCATATTTGCATCCAGGCAAAAAGAAAAAGACTAAAGAAAAGAAGGTAGGGATGGGGAAAGGAAGGAAAAGAGAAAGATCGCCCTGAAGGTTACTTTTGGCAACATTCACCACCGATATTTACAAAAACCCAAACCCAAACAAAAAGCAAACAAACAAATAGAAAACTGGGAGGGAAGGGAAGGGGAGGAAGAACCTGCTACCAGTTGTCAGAATGTGTACATGGCCATAAATATTTAAAGTTTTCTTATAAAAAGGAGAAATAAAATTCTCTATTTTAAGCGTTCTCCACTTGCTTTAGAAGAAGACGACTGACAACATGTCTACGGCACACAAACATACTTTACAAAAAAAACACAAGAGCAGAGGGGTTTTATTTTGTGTGGAGGGAGATTTATCTAGGTTTGTTTTTCAGACGACGACGACGACGACGGTGACGGTTTCTCTCCCCTCCCTTTCCCCAGGGGAGTGGCAAGTGAGCAAGACTGCGCAAAATTTTGTAAACACGGCGCCCAGATCTCCAAAACCCCTCTCTCCAAAATTAAAAAAAAAAGAAAGAGAGGGAACACAGTCCTTGGATTTCCCCACCCCAAGGAGCTCAAAACACTTCCCTCCCTTAAAAAAAAAGCCAAGAGCAAATTTCATAATAATAATTAGAATAATAATAATAGCGTCCTCCAGTGGAGTGGGATTTGTTTTGGAGCCTTGAGTCTCTCTCTCTCTCTCTAGGGCTAGGGCGTCTGTCTCACCAAGTCCACTGCTGAGCTTGCACCAAATGGTGCGCTGTCGGGTACTGGGGGGTGCTGGCGGAGCTGTACTGGGCGTTATATTGCATATGCTGTAGTGACTGGGCGCTGTAGGCGGAGAAGGGGATGCCGGCCTGGAAGGTGGCTGCGGCCAAGTCCTGAGCTTTGAGCGTGTGGCAGGGTTTGCCGTCCCTGACTAAGACGGGTACGGCCACCCGGCGTGGGGAGGGCAGGGGGGTCACCTCCATACCTTTTTCGGCCCGCGCCCGTTTCATCTTGTAGCGATGGTTCTGGAACCAAATCTTCACCTGCGTAGGAGTCAGGCGGATGAGGCTGGCCAGGTGCTCGCGCTCTGGGGCCGACAGGTAGCGCTGCTGCCGAAAGCGCCGCTCCAACTCGTAGGTCTGTGCCTTGGAGAAGAGCACCCTCCTCTTCCGCTTTTTGCCCGCTTCCCCCCCGCCGCCCGGGGTCTCCTTGTCGTTGTCCGGCGACTCGTCGGCCGAGGGCTCCGGGGATTTAGCGCTGGAGTCCTGCGGAGGCGCCCCAGCCGCCAGCCCGTGCACTGCAGAGGGAGGGTATGGGGCGGGGGGGGGGGTAGGAAAAGTGGGATGTAAGGGAAGGTTGAGGGTGGGTGAGGGTGGTGTGGGCGAGGACGGCAGGAAAAGAGAGAAGCTCGTGAGGGGGGGGGGCAGGCCGGCGGCCTGGGCCCTCTGCCCTCCTGGGTAGCAGAGGATTGCTTATCCTCAAACCCGCCCCCCTATATCCCAATCTCCTCATCCCTTTCGGCTTCCAGGGGAAGGATTTAGGCCTATCTTCTCCCTACTCTGACTTCCCTTTTCTAACCACCATCCTCGTTTGAACCTGTCAAGGAAGATCTCTGTAGTTGGGGACATTTGGAAAGGAACCCGTTTGCCTTCCTGGCGAACTCCAGCCCTGCCTAAGAGGTTGCCAGAGCCGTCGGGTGTGCTCCCAGTTTCTCCAGGTGGGGAGGGAGGCCTAGGGAAGCGGTGGGGATAAAGGGGGAGCCTCATTTTCCCAGTGGTTATGAAAATGACCATGGGGATGTCTTCTGCTCTTGGGGGGGGGTGCGAAGAGAAGGAAAAGGTGCCAAAGGATGGAGATCTCGGACACCCTTAAGTGATTTTCTCTCTGAAGGGACGTGGGCTGATTTTTAAAAGAAGAAATTCACAATCCAGTCATTGATTAGCTGTGCCTTTTAAAGACATTTTTTGTGTTTTTTGTTTTTGTTTTTCTGGACTGTCTCTAAACCAACCGATACCCGCTCGGCACAAAGCGGCCTCTGTGTCTGAACAACGGGAGGGCTATTTATAGCACCCCCAGAAGTCCATCTGCATCTTAGGCTCCTTCAGAGATCAATATTACACACACAGGCTCGAACACAGGAGTGTGTATATGCCTAGTGATCTTTTGCCTCAGTAATGACCTGGTATTCACAATTTGTTATCGTCCCCCAAACCCGAATTGTAAAAAATACCACTCCTTGGAAGGGCATTTCAACTTCTTTTCCTCCTTTCCCTTTCAGTTCAGCAGAATAAGAAAAAATCCGAGGCATAGGTCCCCAGCTCTCCCACTCCCCTTTCCTGAGACACGGAGAGTTTTAAAACAAAGGTAAGAGTTAATAGAGTTCCCCCACAAATCAATACTTTGGGGCCTGGCCTAGGTTGGGGTTGGGGTGGCTAGGTTAAGTAGCTTCTCCTTCCACTGTCCAACCACATTTGGTCTAAGGGGGAAAGAAGGGGGAGGGAGGTGTAGGATTGTTAGGGTGCAGTTTCTTTACTCACAGGAATATTGGATGCTCTCGGTACTGGCCAGCCAACGGGTATAGGGGTTGTCGCTGTTGTCGTAGAAAGGATTTTTCAGGGGCAAGGTCTGTACTGCTTCCAGGGCGCTCGGTCCCAGCACCCCGGTTCTCTTAGTGGGCTCCGATCCCTCGCTCTCTTCCTCTGCCCCCTCCGCCACCGATCCGTCCTCATCGTTGGTGTCAGGCAGGTCTAAGATATCCTTGACCGAAAAGCCCGTCTTTGTGTTGGTCAGCGACATGGTCTGGGCCCGGCAATTTATGCAGGAAAGTTGCAACACCAGTTTGTCAATCCACAGTTCTTCGGACACACACACACACACACACACTCACACACACACACACGCTCACACGGGAGGGGTGGGTGGGGGATGGGGGAGGGGAAAGGGGAGAAAGGGGGAGGGGTGTTGGATTTTATTAAAAAAAAATATAACTGTGAGGAAAGGGAGAAAAAAAATCACTATTTTCTTTGAAAGGACTCAAAAATTTGAGTAGTAGAAGAAGCCAGGAGTCCCGCGGGTTGCTGGTCTGAGTAACAGTTTGTAACTCCAGGAACGATGCCAAAGTGCGGTTACTTCGGGCTCCGGCTGCAGCACAGTGTGCGGTGTCTGGTGGCAAGAAAAAAATAAGCCATAGCTGGAGTGATCAGTCCATATAAGGCTGGTCTTCACACATGAACCTGCAGAGGAGAGAGAGAGAGAGAGAGAGAGAGAGAGAGAGAGGAGAGAGAGAGAGAGAGAGAGAGAGAGAGAGAGAGAGAGAGAGAGAGAGAGAGAGGAGAGAGACACAGAGAGAGATAGAGACACAGAGAGAGAGAGAGACACAGAGAGAGAGGAGAGATAGAGAGAGACATTAAAAACGCAAAAGGTTGGCCACGTGTGGGCGGGTCTTGGGAGTCAAGTGGATGAAGACAGTGTTTGCAGATGTGAAATTGTGGGTTTTGGGGAGATTCGAGCTCCCAGCCATTGGTCCCGTAGCACATGATGAGTGGTATAACGTGTCAATTAATTGCAAAGACGGGGAGGGCCTTTTTACACAGTATTTACATACAAAGAACTACCAAGTCGCTTGTTATTCCATACACTTGAAAGTGGCATTTTTAACAAACTGCTTCTAAAAAGGGAAAGGAAAAACAAGAAAAAGAAAAGGAAAAAAATCCAGTTTTACATTCACCACCCTCAACTCCTTCACCCTCCCCAGCAAAAAAGATCCGCCGTGTTTAGCTGAAGAGACTATAAGTCTTTGGAATAGAGGAGGGGGGTGAGTGCGGGGGGGGGGGTTGTGGAGAAGAAGAGGAAATCTCTTTTTCGAATTAATGGTGGTTACCTAAACAAGATGCTGTTCAGATGGCAAGAGACCAACTTATGTAAACCTTCTAGGTCAATATTTTGGTTGAGGCTTAAGGATGAGCACTAGAAATTAAACAGGCGAGTAATTGATTCTAGTTAGCTCCGAAATACCCCGGAATAGCAGAGCTGAGGACTCTTTCGCCCACCTCTATCCACAAGGCAGATTTCCTCCCCCCTCCCCATTGCCCTCCTTTTATTTGCTAAAGACTAATTTATTTCACTCATTCGCCTCTCAACTCCCCCCCCCCTTCTTTGACACAGACAAGGACAGGCGTTTCAGTTAAGCTTTTGACATCATGAGTTAAGGAGATGGGGGGTATGTGCAGAGCGAGGTCTGTTTTAACTCCAGGATTGGTTTGAACTCAAGACGTTCTCTCCCCCTCAATTCCCTTTCTGGCCTTGCTGGGATAACCACGTAAACTCCCAGGGTTTCCTCTCTTGGTGTGCTAGCAGGCCAGTCAAATAATCTGAACTGTGAGAGAGACTCGGAGACCGGGAAGTGAAGACTCCTGATACAGAGACAGCCCCACTGTCCTTTTTTTCTCCTGTATTACCCCCTATCCCCCGCCCCCATTTGGAACTCAGCATGTGGTGGAGCTAGAAGAGGAAAGGCGGGGGTTGGGGGTGGGGGGCTGAATGGCCCAGAATGTTTCAGGGAACTGAGGCTAGAAGAATGAGGGGCCGAGAGAGACAAAATTTCCCCCAGCAAAATTGCTTGGAGGGGTGGGGTGTGTGTGTGTGTGTGTGTGTGTGTGTGTGTGTGTGTGTGTGTGTTGGCCAATACTTTCAGTGTCTTCGTCTTCCATCTAACTCCGCCCCCAACTTTCTTCTTTTCCCTTCCCCGGCGACTTTGTTCGATCGGAGGGGTTAATGGTTTGGAGCCCTGAGTTAGGATTGTGTTAAATCTGCATTCTCTCCCTGACCCGGTAACTGAACTATTCCCCTTTAACAGCCCCCTCCCCTTTCCCTGGGCGGTAGAACCCGGCTCCTTGGGCGTTTTCTTTTCAAGTACACTAGTTTTTCTCCTAGGATGTGTTACCTAACTTTTCTTCACCACCTTGAAAAAGCGATGGGAGAGAAGTTTGACTTGGGGAAGGAAGAGAACGTTGACTTTGGGATAGGGGTCTAGGTTCGATTTGGCTTCGAGTTCCCCTCCCCCGCTTTTGTGGAGGGAATTGAGGTGTTGGGGGAGGGTCAAATCATGGGGAGCTCGGTGGAATGTGTCCGACTTCCACCCCTCTCGCCCCCCTCCCCCATAATCGGTTTTTATTTTGCTCCCCTGCAAAGCCTTGGAGTTCGACTGGCCCCCGGAGCAATTTATTACTGTTGATCGGTTTATTTCTGCATCCCTCTCTGCCTCCCATCTAGTATGTGACGTGGGTGACAATGTCTCCGGGCTGAGCGAGCCCTTCGGCGCATCCTGGGTGGTCGGACCGGGCAAACACAAATACAAACCGATTGCTAAGCTGCGGACAATGGGCGAAATGTAGACAAATGTCCTGCTCCTGTTGGAAGCTTTTGTCCGGGCTCGGTTTTTGCATTTATTTCAGTGGCGAAATAATGCATGATTGACGCCCTCTTTCAGCGTGTCCTAACTGTTTGGAATAAATCTAAGGTTGTTCCTAGTTGTCATGGCATTCAACTGCTCTCAATGGACTATCTCTTCATTCATTTCGGAATCTATCCACAATATTAAGGAAACCCCTTCATGTTGACGGTCCCCAATTCCTCTCTTTCTCTACCCAATACACTTTTCTTTCTTCTTTTTCTTTTTCTTTGCTGTACGATTAGAAAATGGATTGAATCGCGTCCCTGATACCCATTACTTTGCTCTCCCTCCACCCCCACATGTATCTCTCACTCACTTTCCCCCCTCTTTTCACGTGGAAGCTCTTTGGCCTCTAGGGCAGTGCGTCTAGGTTGGAGGTGCAGAAGAAAAACAGAGTAGAGTTCAGCAGGGTTTGGACCCAGGGGCCTAGAGGTTTCCTTTTCTATTGTTGTCTAGTTGTTAAATAAATCACTAAATACCTACTCCGTCTAGATAAAGGAAAATAAAGCGCTACTGCCTCGATTCCTCAATCTAGCAATCGAGGCTGGATCCTCCTTTTGTCCCTTCTCTACTCCCCATCCCCCTCCCCTGCCCTCGACCCATCTCTGGGAACAAGAGTGACTCGCGGAAGGGGCACTCTGAAACCTTTAGTTGTGCTGACTTGAAGGCAAGATAAACTCTCCGAAATCTGTCGGAAAACTTTTTCCTTAAGGTTGTAAGGATATGCCGCTGGAGTTGGGTAGACTTCTTTACTCTGGAGCGTTGGTCTGCTAGAGTTGGGAAAGTTTGGTTCTTTACCCCTCAGACAATCTTTTCATCTTTTATACCGCTGACACCACCCTAGAGACAGATTGACTCCAGTACCTAGGTTCTCGGAGGTAGGCCTCACACTATGTTAGTCTGAGACTGCTTAGATCCTTCAGGGAACTCCTGGCCATATTAACCCTCTGGGCAGGAAAAGTGGAAGGTGTGTGTGTGTGTGTGTGTGTGTGTGTGTGTGTATGTGTGTGTATGTGTGTGTGTGTGTTCTCCACGGGCAAGGTGCTAGTCTCCCAATCCTCCCACCCACCTCCTTCTCAGAATCTAGTCTGAGTTGGCCACCCCCTTTCATTCTTTCCCCTTCCCCTCTCCTCTAGGGAGTCTATAGGATGCACAAACCACCTGATAGGTAAATATTTTCCTGGGTTCTCAGAGCTAATCAACCAGGTGAAATAGGCCTCACAAAGGACTATTGAAAAAGCCACAGTCCAGCCCCCAGTCTCCTCTCTGCTGCTCACAAAGACATAGTAGGAATGTTACTCCCTTCCCGTTCTCACCAAACTCATCTCCTCATTCCAGGTCTACTCTGCACAACTCTTCAGGATCCCAGAGAACAACTTCCCTTACTACTTACTAGCTTTCGCATTCAATGCACCTGAAAATGCCTACCTAGCCAACAATCCATCTTTTTTTCTTTTGAGAAAAGGTCCCTGCCTCTCAACACACTCAAGTTAAATTAAAAAAAAGTTTTTTTTACTGGCTTCCCAAGGTCATTCTCAATCTGGGAATGAATGTAGGGTTACTCTTTCTCCTGCACTGTTTTGTCTCCTTGCTTCCTCCTCCACTCTTTAACCATTTCCTTCTTAGAAGTGGAAGAGATTTGATGATTCTCTCCTGGGATTTTTTTTTTAAAGCATATCTTCCTCACAGTCCAGTCAGTCGAACATGTGGCTCCCATACCAGAGCTTCCAAAGACCCAACATTTGCAAGTGAAAGGGGCTACCAAAAGCAACTGGGAGCACTGTAATTGAGGGGGAGAAACTGGGCTTGTTATAGGAAAATCATAAAAGAGAACTCCCCAAGGAGAGGTGTATAGGGTGGGGGAAGATACAGAGCTGCTGTGTTGGGATTTGGCTGGCCTAGTAGTAAGTCCTGCTATGGAAACTACCCTAGACTCCTTCCCCATCTTCAGGTGCAGAACTGAGAGGGTGGCCTAGGACCTGAAGCTGAGACCTTAGGGAGAGAAAGTGCAAAACGCCCATTTTATGCAGTTGCTGAAGCCCAGATTCAAATTAAACAGGTGATTAAGCACTATTGACTCACAGAGCGAAAGAGAGAGTGAGAATGAGAGTGAGACAGAGGGAGAGGGAGAGAGAGAGGAGAGAGAGAGGGAAGGGGAGAGAGAGAGAGAGAGAGAGAGAGAGAGAGAGAGAGAGAGAGAGAGAGACTGACTCTTTTCCAAGAGAGCAGCAGCCTTGTTTCTTCCATAGCCATTTCTACTGACTTTGGATTGCTCAGGCCAAAATAGCCAGGCTTGAAGCCCCCAGTAGAATCTGGAGCTGCAGAAATGTTCACTGATAACTCTTCAAGGTAGTGTGCACAACTTTCACCTTTCTTTTCAGCTTCATTTATATTTTCTCTCTTTCCTTTGGAGTTACATTTTTAAGGAATTATTTTTTTCTCCCTTTGCCAGATATATTCAATCTTCACCTAGAACCTGAGTCAGACTGCCTGAAGGGCAGGGGATCCTTAGAGATCATCTAATATTATATAGTGCTTTCATTTTACAGATGAGGTAATTGGGAGGCTGGGGCCCTTTCCATCTAGACCAAATCTTTGTTTTTCCTCTACTCAAACTTCTAATTTTTCCCCCCAATCTCACCAGAACTTTAATCTTTTACCATCCTCTCTTAGGAAAATACCAGAGCATGCCCTCTATTTAGAAAAAAAATTGGCCTCAGAGACCTCTGTCTGGGTCTCTTTTTTAAAGAGGGAGTGGGAATACTCCCAAATCAGGCTTTGCTCCAGTATTGAGAGTCAAAATAGAGTATGGAACTGAAGGAAAGTCTGACTGCATCCAGAGTTTTCAAAGTTGCTCTCCAGTGCCTGGCTTTCAGTGGTTTTCTTAATCCAGCACCCTTTGCTGTGATGCCCACAAAGAGTCACAAAGACCTTATGGTATCACCCAGGCAGATGGGACCTGCTCCTTCCTCTTCCACTCCTAATGCATCCTCCTCTTGGCATTCTCAATGTGGAGGACCCTAAGTGACTTAAGAATCAATTTTTCTCTGTTCTTCTTAAAACTCAACAGGAGGAAAAGGGGAAAAGGTCATGGTGGTGATGGTATGCTCAGGGGAGATGGGGAGAGAGAGAGAGAGAGAGAGAAAGATCACTGCTCACAAAATAGAAATGGATAGATTCTTTTCAGTGGGACTTGGGGTATGTCTGCCGCCTCCCCAATAAATCCCTTGTTGAAACATTGTTGTAATGGTCCTCAGGGATAACTGGAGGATTTAAGCTTCTGCACAGCAGGATAGAGGGAGGAGTTGGGGTGGGATGGGGTTATTTGAACAATTGAGCAAGAGGCCTAGAAGGAGAGGTGAATGTACACAGGATAAGTGGTTGCACTTCAGAACAAGTGGCCTCTAGTACTGTCTCAGTGTTTACCTGTTTACTTTTACAGGTAGCTCAAGCACAAACCATTGGCCTTTTCATTGCACTTTCTGGAATATGGGGACTCTCCAATACACCCCATCCTTCTGCATTCCCCATTTATATCCCTTCATCTCACTTCTAGCCCTTTTCCAGTCTTTACTCACCCTAAATCAAGCTACTTTGGGCTTTCTAAGTCTTCAAGTGATCATCTGGAGTCATCTGTCTTTAAGAAACAGTAGAAAAGCCCCCCCCCCCCACAGTTGGAAACTAGGAGACAGTGAACCCACACTACACACAGCAGTGGACCCATAGGTTTTACAGCATCTGCGGGGACACCTGCCAGTTCAAAGATCCACCATCTCTCTAGTGCATTCAAAAATACTGACTTATCTGGTGAAGCTCCGGGAGGGTAGAGGCAGTCACATTACCCTGGATTATTTTGGGACTGGCACCGCCCTTGTCTTTCTCAAAACCCAAGCTCTGGAACCACAGCAGAGAAGAGACATGAGAAGAGGAAACAGATTAGGTTTCTGCTCAGAAGCACAGGGCTCCACGCTTGTAGTGTGGCCCGAAGTGCACTCACTTGGTGCTCTAGTATTCGGGGAATGACTTCAGCTCCGTGGCCTTGGTGGCAGGCTGCCGAATACAATTATGGAATTAGAGGCATCATTTCCCCCTTTCCTAGGGCAGATGCGCTTCCACTCATTAAAAAGTACAAGGTCTTTTCCTTTTATTGGGAGGCACTTTACTTGTCTGACTTCATTTTTTTTAAAGGAATGAAAAGGAGTTGAAAAGGACCTCTCTCTCTCTCTCTTTTTGTACAGTACACCGGGCTGACCTTTCCCCTACCACTGAGCCCATCCCTGATAACAGCCTTCAAGTGGATTAGTTCATTGTTTGCCCAGTGCCAAGGTGCGGGCAATTGTTTTCTCTCACTCCAGACAAACAGAACGCATCGCACCTTAATGCTCGGGTGAGGATTAGTGGAGCTGACACAAAGCCTTTGTAGGAGAGGAAGGTTTATTTTATCTCCAGTTTGATACCCTGAAGAAGACACACACTTGAAATCAATGGGAATGGAAGATACAGCCCAATCTAGGCCTGATGATTACAGTAAAGGGATTCACCTTCCCAAGGCGCACTTCCCAGGTCTGCAATAACGGACGCTTTGTTTTAAAGTGGGGGCAGGGGGAATATAGCGGAACTTCGAGTATAAGAGGTGCTAGTCTTTGTCTGGGACAGGGGGTGGGGAGAGGAGCATTGCTTCTGCCTCCGGTATCTAACATGACACCCTTCTCTGAATAGAATAGCTTCAAATTCTGTTTGTCTCCAGAGAACCTCTGGACGGCCACCTCTCCAATATCGCATCCACTCTATGTGACTGCCTTCCTATGACTACTTGACATCCCTACATCCACGAAGGAGTAAAGCCAGACAGTATGGATGGTGGAACACAAAAGATGTCACCATATGAAATTCTTGAGTAGGAAATATGGGGGAGGGGGAAGCAAAAAGAGGGATACAGGAAGAAAGAAAAAGAGAAAGAGAAGGAAATTAGAAGGGAATAAAGGAAAGAAGGAAGAAGGAAAGGATAGAAAGGAGAGAGGGAAGAAGGAATTCTAAGCAAGGCCTTTCTCAAGTCTAAAGCTTTAAGGTGAGTTTTTTTAATCATTTCTAAGAGTTGAAACTTCCCTATAGTAAGAAGGGCAGAGAGAGATTTTGTTGAAACTATCTGTTCAAATAGATCAGGAATCTCTATTTGGACAGGAAGATCTATATATACTATGCCATCTAGGAAGAGGAAAGGAATTGGTTGGAAGTAGGAGAGTTTTTGAAGCACAAACACTTGAATAAGGTTAGAGGAGCTGCAAATCAGAATGTACCTGTGCTAAAATAGGTGTAGGTGATCAGTGTATTCCTTGGCACCATATTAACCAAGCAGTCATAATAGGAGAACTAACAGTCCATCTCTTTGCCTGTCTTTCTTCTCTGCATAATGAACTGTGGGTGCAGAATGTGGAAATCTAAACGAGCTCCCCCTTACCCACTCCCTCTATTCTTTTTTCAAGGAGAAATATAATAACACTTTCACGATTCTCTTAAAAAATAAATCTCCCAAGGTCATAAATTGTAATAGAAATTAGGATTTCTCTTTCTATTATTCGGTCTCATTGTGTGTGGGGTAGGACCTGAGGGCATATGTTAGGACTTTGATAAATGCACTTTAATGACATCTTTGAAAATGTGCCCAAATAAAATAAAAGGCCAGAAAAGCCGTTTTCCTTTCATGGATGTTAAATTGGACAAGGAATGATGTTTTAGGTAGGTAGCAGCCTACAGAATAGGACCAGTTTATTTATAATGTATTTTCTTTGATAAAACGCTGAGAGTCTTCCCCGGGGCAGTCCTTTCAGTTCCAATCTATTATAACCGTTTTATTGGCGAATCTAACGTAGTGTCCCCTCAGGCAAACCCGTAAGCTTCATTCGTTCACTTTGCTCTAATGATTAAATATGTCACAATGAGATTAAGTATTGTCAGCCCTGCCTTCGGAAAGGTTCTTTCCAGCCAAGCCCAACAGTCTCTGATAACCACCATGTGAATGTAGGAGATTTGTGTGTCATTTGGACCAGTAGAGCCGAAAGCACATTCTTATCTGAATTTACTTCCTACTGTGTAAAAAAAACCACACACAAACACACACACACACACACACACACACACACACACACACACACCATTACGTAGTACATAAAAGTACAACAGCTTCTAATTGCTTTTTATACAGTATTTAAAACAGGGCAGGTCTGAAATCGAAATTTATCAAAGGTAGATTGAAAAGAATGTCTTACTTGTGCATATTGCAGAAAAAGAATCGGATAGAAGTGTGTAGGACTAACCCACGTGCACATTACATTCATCCAGAGAGAGTCGTCGCAATTTTCTCCAAAACAGTCAACTCTGAGGAATGATGAAGGCACCTCACTCCTCCCCCTCAACTTTCTGGAAGTTATTCACCGAAGACTTTGGAGACCCGGGACAGTTACCTACCGCGTGAACCGATCTAAGTCACTATAAGTCGGAAAGCGAGGTGATACTCTAAATATTCTTAGGTGCCATGCTCACTTCTGGGTTCAAACAACAGATACCCTAAGCAACCTAGGACCTCTGGGTACTTGGGCATTCATTCTTGATCCTCTGGCGAACTCTGCTGCCTCAAGCGAGAACTGTTCTACTCAGAGATCCCTGGCAAGGAAGACTTTGCCAGACAGGTCCTCTTTTTACTTTAACCTCCCGCTTTTCACTTCTTTCACTAACCTTAATTTTCGATAACCGACTCTTCTCTCCGGCCAATCCAGAAACAACTGTTTCTATCTCCTTCTTCATTCCTTCCACCCTTCTTTTCCCCATCTATTTCGTCCCGTCTCCGATTTCCCTTTTCATACATTAGAATTGTTTTAGACCCACAAGAAGTCAACACAACCCAAGGTCCCAAACAAACGCCTGTAACCACGATCCCTGAACAAGCACGACCTATCGGAGTGCCCTTACTTTTCACTCCCGCTTTCCCCCAAACTCACAGATTTCATTGCCTGTGGGCTGCTCTCAACCACACACACACAAGGAGACTTACTCGGCTTACGCTGGTACAAAATATGTAACCAAAAAATCCTTCAAGTTCCCAACTACTTATAGACCTTGCGTCCGGGCAGGTGGGTGGTTGGGAGGGAGATGAAGAGGGAGAAGCGTGCTGTTCTCCACTCTCACACTCCTGGTTGGTTTGAAAATAACCCAGATTAGTCGTGATTCTTTCTCTTCTTTCTCTGGTCTTTCTCCACCCTCCTTCCTTTCCATCGTTCCCTCTCCTCCCCTCTTTCTCGCCCCACCTCCTCCTCGACTCCACGACAAGAATTGTTTCCCTTTGGTTTGGTTTGTAAGGACTCTTTGATCTCCAATTTTCTTGACTTCTACTTCTGTCTCTTCATACCTGTGCCTCACCTCCCAGCCAAACACGCACTTAGCATCTTCCTCTCCCTCCATGTCATAGCCCCCTTCTAGATTGCAGGAAAAGTGGAAGACGGCTGGGGCACCTGGCTGCTCCCGGCCTCTGCTGCAGGTAAACTTTCCTCCCTGCTTAAGTGTGGGAAGGAATGATGGGCTCCCGCATCTCTCCCTCCCCTATCCCCACCCCCGCGCTGCTCCCTTCTATAATTACCCACCCGCACGATGTAATCACAAAGATCATGGAAAATAACAATAAATATTCCGCACATTCCCACCTGCTGCTTCCGGAGAGTGCAAGACAGAACTCCTCACGGTTCCTGCTGGATCTGGGATGAAGAGGTGTGTGTGTGTGTGTGTGTGTGTGTGTGTGTGTGTGTGTGTGTGTCTGAAGGGTCAGGGAGAGAAGCGGAACTGACTGGGAGATTTGGCGCCGAGGGAGGTCTCCCGGGTATGGGCCAGCTGGAGCTGCTTCCCTCCACTCGGGGCCCGCTCCTTGGGTACCAGGAGGCGGGAGGCTGGGATTGCTCCTGCGCCGGCTGGGCCCTTTGGGCACCGCCCGTTCCGCCCCCAGTAGGCTTCCCTGTCCTGACTCTGTCCCGGCTCTCCTTCCGCTGCCAATAGCCGCCCGGGGAGCTCCGCACAGAACTCCCCTCCCTTCGCGGCTGATGCAGGGAAGACGAAGAAGAAAATGGGCTGGGGGTGGGGCGGCTGGCGGGATTGGGGGGGTGGGGGGGGGAGGAATCTGTATGGCTGTGGAGATTTCAAACCCTCACCTCGGTTGAGAGACAGGACCGCCTGAAGCTTATCACCCACAGTTGTCCCCACACCTCCCCTGACCCCAGCTTGGTCAGTACTCCATACCCATGCCCTATTTATTTCGCACCGGCCGCCTCTCGTAGCTTGGCCCTTGTCCCCTCCCCCTTCTTCTGCGTCGCCGCCCCCCCCCCCCCCCCCCCCCCCCCCCAGCCCCACAACTTCCCCCTAGTCTTTCTATAAGCCCCAAACTCCATCCTGGAAGTCAGAGGGTTAAAGGAAATACAGCTCCGGAGCGGGAGGCTCACCTGGTTGGGGGGTGGGATTGGGAGTGGGGGGAGGAGGGGGAGGAAAGGGAGGAAGACGACCCGGGTGAAGCGGCTTGCTCCGCTCCACCCCAATCCCAGGATTAGGTGCTGGAGAGCCGGCTGCTCAGCTTCGGCTGCAGGGCTGGTGCTGGAAAGGCGCGTGACTGTAGAAGGGCTGCTGGTTGTTTTGCCCAAAGCGCTGGACGGCCAGTGGCGGGAGGGGAGAGTAGCCCGTCCCGGTCCGGGTCTGCGCGGTTGTTCGAGGCTCCGCGGAGCGCTCCCTCGGTCGGCCTTTGCCATCCCCCGCCTCCTCCGGGCCCCCGACCTCGCTGCCCGCTTGGCAGCGCGGAGCCGAGGCGAGCGAAGCAGCGCCAGGCGAGCCGAGGGGGCCGGCTCCCCCTCGCCCCGAGTGCTCTGTTTGTTTTCCTTCCCCCACTGACGTGAGTCAAAATATTGGCCATATGTTCGGCGGTAATAAATTGGGTATAAGCGCAAACACACTTGTTCCTTGATGGCTCTTTCAGCTGCCACAGGGCCTGGCTGGTTAGAGGAAGTTTTTTGCTCGTTTTTTCTCCTAGCTCCTCCACAATTCGCGGAAATAAAAAGACACGACCTCTCCCCTTGGTCCCCATCACTTGTCTGAGGCCCAGAGATCAGTACATCCCGAGCTGTTTTCCAGCAGCCCCCTTCTCTCTTCTCCAGTCCCCAAGCTGCCCTGGGATCTGCGTCGACCCCGCGACTTTCCTTCCTGCGGACCAGGCTGCTGGTTCACAAGCTCACCCTCCATAAATTGCTCGGTAGCTAAGACGCCATAAAACCAAATAGCCAGATGTGGCACGTTATTTATGTGTGAGAGCTCGTTTACACTAGATATGCTGATCCAAGCCCTGATGGCTTGGCCTTAACAGGGAGATTACAAATCTCACTCAGTTTCTAGAACTCCAGTTGAGGTGGTCTTCCCTTCGAGGCAGTAGTTGAAGGGGCGGTTGGCCTTTTCCGGAGCATGGGGGGAGAGAAGGAGGAGGATGGGATTCAGTTCTTTGAAAGCCAAGGAGGAGTAACACGTTGCCACTGACTTACACAACACTCAGTCTAGCAATAGGCCAGACTGGCTCTTGGCTTCTACATTTGCTGTTGTCCTTTCTCTACCTCATTGACCTCAGCTTTTCACAGGGCATTGGAGAATGAGGGACTGTGTGGCTCATCTCTAATCTTGGCCTGACTCAGAAATGGAGACTGCAGGTGAAAGCTTTAGACTGAGATACACAACACTAGCGGGGTTTGGGTGGGTAGCTGCTGGCTAAGACCTTGGGAAAACGATCTGGTCATTCAAAGGAAACTTGGGGATCAGGGTGGTGGTGGAGTGGTCGGGGACTTTGCCAGTCTTCATTCAAGGAGAAAGAAGGAAAATAACTTATCTAAAAGATGAGTGCTTTATAATTAAAAACAAGATATCAACTTAACCTAGAGGCAAACCTGGCATCATATAATGAAATCTGGATTGCATTGTACTCGGCAAAGAGAAGCAAGCGCTCTGGTAATAGAAAACAATTGCTCCATTTTTCCCACAGAAGGCAGCCACCAAAGGTTAAGATGTTGCATTTCTACAGTGCAGGTCATGAGGCACTTTACTCATATGAATTTATTAAGAGTCATTGTCTCTCCCATGCCATTGCTTTACTATTACTTGAAGTGAACCAAATTCTCTCTGTGGTTAATAAGTACTGAGCCAGGCCCCCTACCATCCTTTTCATCTTCAAAACACCTGGGGTTCCCTGAATGACATCTTCCATTTGAATCTGTCCAAAGAAAATAAGGGATGGAAAATGTTTCCCTACTGCAGTGAAAAATATAAGCATTTGCCTTCACTATGATAACTTATCCTCCTGCTGTATTCACTGGATAACTGTCCTTAGGTAGCTGTTAAGGGTGGAAAAGATCCAGTTGAAGAAGTGGTAGGTGGGTCATAGGGGAGGGGCAAAATGTGGATGGGGGAGGGGGGAATAGCCATTAGGACTGGTGCAAAAAAACTTTAAAATGTAGCTTTTAACCCTCAGTGCTGAACACACATGTGTCTGGTTCTTTCCTGGCCCTCAGAGGGACACGTTGAAAAATCTTTAATTACTGCAGTAAAATCTCAGGCAACACTGAGCCCTTCAGGAGTTGTTCATCTTGAAGTGGTTACCACTGTACTTCACACTTCCTCTCGGAAATTAAGTCTTTATCTGTAGTTAAAAACAGGCTATAGAGCTTTATTGAAGGGTTTATCTCACTCAAGGGATAGGCCTTAGGTTCAAGCATATGAGGGTGTCATTGGTGATTTGTTTGCATGGAGATAGTTCATATATGGAATAAGACTGAGGTATAACAAGAGGTTTATGAAGTTTGCTGATACTTAATAGATTTGGTTCTACAAGGGCAAAATAATAGAAGCTTTTCATTTTTTTCCTGGGCATTATGCCTGCAATTCAAGTACCTGCCACCAGGTAAGCAGTAATTTTCCAGCAGTTCTATATGAATGAAAAACTGGGAAAGGAGGGGTGAAATACAATTTAGTAAGTATTGATTTTTTCTGTTAAAAAATCTCTATTGAAATAATAGTATAAAATATTTATTTTAAGAAATATATAAAAAAGAAGATTAAAATATGGAGCAAGACTTAAAAGAAATACAACCATTTAGATACAGGTCAGAGATCCACTTTTTCTATACTTAAGTGCTTAATAATCTATTTTAGCTTCCAGGCCTAAGCAATTATTCTGAATCTTCTCATAGGATACAAAGTTTTCCAAGCTAGCCTCATTTAGAGGAAGCTGTTTTAGGGTTTGTGAGCAGCAGAAATGAGAACATGTCACTACATCCCCTATTTATAACTCAGGTACAAATGTTTATCTAGATGTTTACCATCATTCTTTTATTAAAGTTGTATTTCAGTTATGGTGTGAAGGCAACCCCGGGTTCTTGGAGGTTAACCAATGGTGGACAAACTCTGGTAGATGCTACCAAATTGCAAAAGCTTTGATTATGATCCAATATATCTGTCATCTGAGGACTAGTGATTAACTTTGGAGGGGCAGATTAACTTCCGTGTGAGGCAAAACATTCTAGGAGACCATGTACCAAGGCAGAGAGATACCACAATCTATAAAAGTAGAAAGAGGGCCTACATTAAAACTACCTTTGATGTTTAAATGTTACCTTAGTTTTCTTGGTAGCTGAGAAAGAAATTAAATTTTAAGCTACATTAAGAGTAGGGCATCTAAGAATAAGGAGGTGAAAATCTTAATATAAGCTTGTACCCTGATCAGATTATATCTGGAATATTCTGTTCAGTTCTAGACTTTACATATGAGGGAAGGTCATTGAAAAGCTTACAAATATCCAAAAGAAAGTCAACTAGAACAGTCAAGGACATTGCATCCCTGTAATATGAGGACCATTTGAAGCAACTGTGAATATTTATTCTGGAGAAGAGAAGATTCAGGGGACACAAAATCACTCTGAATATTTGAAGAGCTGTGAGGTGAAGGTAGTATTAGTCTTGTTCTGCCTGGGCCCCCAAGGATGGAAGTAGGAACAATGGGTGGAAGTCACAAAGAGGCAATTTTAGGCCTGATGTAAGGAACAACTTCCTAACAATGCTAGCTCTCCAAAAGTAGAATGGGCTGAGTCAGAAGGTAGTATATTTCCCCCTGCTTGAGGTTTTCTTTTTTTTCTTTTTCTTTTCTTTTGCACTTAATAGTCTTTTATTTTTCCAATTACATGTAAAGACAGTTTTCAACATTCATTTTTCTAAGATTTTGAGTTCCAAATTCTTTTCCCTCCCTCCCCTTCCTCTCCCCAAGATGACAAGCAATCTGATGTAGGTTATGAATGTTAAACATATTTCCACATTAGTCATGTTGTGAAAGAAGAATAGAACAAGAGGGAAAAAACACAAGAAAGAAAAAACAAAAAAAAACAGAAAAAGAGAAAATAATATGCTTTGATCTGTATTCAGACTCTATAGTTCTTTCTCTGGATGAGGACAGCATTTTCCATTATGAGTCTTTTGGAATTGTCTTGGATCATTGTATTGCTGAGAAGAGCTAAGTCTATCATAGTTGATCATTGCACGATGTTGCTGCTACTGATACTGCTACAATGTTCTCCTGATTCTGCTCACTTCACTCAGCCTCAGTTCACGTAAGTCTTTTCAGGTTTTTCTGAAATCTGCCTGCTCATCATTTCTTATAGAATAATACTGTTCCATTAACATTTGTATACCACAACTTGTTCAGTCATTCCCCAATTGATGGGCATCTCCACAATTTCCAGTTCTTTGTCACCACAGAAAAAGCTGCTATAAATATTTTTTGTACAGGTGGGTAACTTGAAGTTTTCAAGGAAAGACCTGAGGAATGAATGTGAAAGCATTTATTAAATGCTACTATGTGCTGAGCTCCGTGCTAAGTGGTAGTGATATAAATACAAAAATAAAGACAGTCCGTGCTCTTAAGGAGTATACGTTCTAAGAAGGGGAAAGAAAACATATAAGGAACTACTGGCTAGGGAGCATCTGTTGCAAAGTATGTTGTGGAGAAAAGTATTTTTCAGTTTTGGGCTAGACAGCCAACCAAATTCTTCCCAAATTTGAAATTCAGTGATTCTATAATGACTATAGATCAGGGGTTCTTAACCTCTTTTATGTCATGACAGTCTGATGAAGCCTATGGCTCCCTTCTCAGAATTATGTTTTAAATAATTAAAGGAAATGCTAAATTTCACTTAGAGGTCAGTGAAAATAAACATGTGATTTTTCCCCCCATACAAGTCCGTGGACTCTTTGAAATCTACCCATGAGCCTCAGATTAAAAATTCCTATTTTAGATAGACATATCTATATCTATCTCATTTTCCTCTCGTCCTCTTTCCCCTCCATTCTCAGGGACCCAAAGTCCCTACAATTGTCCTACTGGCAAAAACTGACTTCCACAAACCTTTTCTCAGCACTAAGTTGTCTTTTGGCCTAATGGAAAAGAGGCAAAATTTGCATATGTCTTCATTAAAATGTGAACTTTTTGGACTTCTTTGTAGCATGCTTTCATAGAATTATACTCTAGTTGGAAAAAACAGGAAATGTACACAAGTAGATAAATAAATAATGGAAGTGCCTAGTGAGTTTTATAGTTTGAGGATCTGTTTTTAGCCCCAATATTTTTGGGGAGACTTCCACACAGTAATTGAATATTTTGTTGGAGCTAAAGATTAAAATGATGAAGCTTGGTGTTCTTGTGGATCAATGACCCCTTGCACTCCTTCAATGGTCCATGGCCCATAGTTTGGAAGCCACCATTATAGGCAAAATGTTCTGGTACCTCCATTCACCGAATCACCTTTGTTCCTAGATGCTTCCAACCAAACTGGGTTGCCCATTGTCCCCCATACACATCCTCTTTGCCTTTGCTTACTATTTGTTATGACCAGGATATTCTTTCCCCACCATTTTTGGTTGTTAGACCTTGATTATCCTTAAAATGTCATTAGATTTTAAGATCCTTGGGGGTGGGGACTATTTTTTGCCCCCTTTTATATTTTGCTGATTGTCCAATCTTAAGAAAGTGATGCACAAAATGTTAATGATGTCAATTAAATTTAAAAATATGTCTGAGTTTTCAGAAAGCTGATTGTTAAACATTACCAACATGTCACTGGTTTGAACCTAGGTCCTTTGATTCCAAAGTTAGTGTTCTTTCCACTGTAATATTACATTAGATTAATAGTTAGCACTTAGCACAGTGACTGGCACAAAGTACGCACTTAAAAATGTTTATTGACTGATTGATTGTCAACTCTTTTTTGAAATTCTTTGATTTCTCCCCCATCCATCCCCCCCAAAAGTTCCTGTGAATCTTGCTTATACCTCTCTGATGCACATATCATGGTAGACTGCATGGAACAGTGGAAAGACAGCTGGATTAGGAATCAGAGAACCCATGTTAAAAATCCCACCTTGTAATCTTACTACCGCTGTGACTTTAGGCAAACTATTTCACCTCTCTGAGACTCAGTTTCCTCATCTGTATAATAAAGGGGTTGGATCAGATGCCCTCTTAGATCCTTTCCATCTCTAAATGTGTGATCCCATGATTTAGCATAGTAATTGTTTTTTCATGTCTATCCCTTTGAAAAATATGCAATCATGGATCTTTTGAAGTACCCCTAAATTGAAAGCTGCATGAAGGTGGAGATTGAGGTCTTATTTATCTCTGTATCTCTTCCAGAGTAGCATATTGCTCTGCAGCAGTAGGTGCTTTAGAAGTGTTTATTGAATTGAATTGGGAAGAGCATCCCTGGTTAGAACTGAATTATGCTTCCATGGAAAGGTAGGTGAGTTTGCTTAATGCATCTGTAAACATACTCAGAGATTTAAGTGCAAAATCTAGCATCAAAGGAGACCTTTTGGATTTGTCGTGCTCCTTTTAGTGCCCTCAATCAGAGAAGGGCTTAGAGGGAGATATACAATGTTTTCATCTGGCAAATAGACTTCTGCTCCAATAGTGTGTGCAATACTGCTAGACAAACCTTACTCTCTTCCTTCAGTTGCTCTCAGAAGCAAGAATGGCCTGCACACTAGCAATATATTTGACAGTCTCTAGAAGCTTCAGGATCTTGTGAGGAGAATGATAGATTCTAGCTTCCTCTAGGAGAGTTCTAGGTGTTTGGGTATACTATAGAATACACATTGTTTTCCTAAAACATGAGAAAGGGTCCCTAAATTTGGGCATGTGTGTCCTTTATGATGCTGTGAAAGGTGTCCCATTCTGTGAAAGGCTGCATTTCATTTGAGTTTCATTCGCTTAAAAGGTGACAGGCAAGAAGCTCTTGGTAGAAGTGGGGAGAAGATGGATCCCAGAAGTCTTGAGGTGACCAAGAAAAAAGGTCCCCACAAATCCCACAGCTCCTCATGAATGTGAATTCTTTACTCTGACCTGCAAATATCTCCTGTGTTCAGTAGAGACCCCAGAAGCTGTGGTTTGTGTCAAGACAATGTCAACCAAAACATTAAACTCATCTACTCTTCAGAGGGGTTCTTTGACTATCCAGAAGGAATACTGGAGAAGCAGGGTGGGGTAGTGGAAAGAGCCTTGGACTTGGAATTGGAAGACCTCGGTTTCTGTTTTGGTGCCAGTACTTACTGCCTCTGAGCCTGTGGGCAAATCACTTAGCTTCTCAGCCTTAGTTTTCTGATCCATAAGTGAGTACCTTAATGTTCCTCACCAAGTCTTGAGGAAAGTGAACATAAACATGTGTTGGTATTAATAAATAGGAGCAGAATTTTGGGAGACCATATAATAGCTAGTGAGGGCTGATTGTTAAATCTTCAATGTGAACATTTGTACATGAAAAACCAGCAAAGGCTACAAATCTGGGCTTGATTTATTTTGTTGATCATCTAATCTTAAGAAAGTGATGCACAAAATGTTAATGATGTCAATTAAATTTAAAAGTATGTCTGAGTTTTCAGAAAGCTGGTTGTTAAACATTTACCAGCATGTTGTTGATTTGAACTTAGGTCCTTTGACTCCAAAGTTAGTGCTCTTTCCACTATAATATTACATTAGAGTAATAGGTAGAATTTAAATAGTGATTTAAAGTTTATGAAGAATTTTATCTTTTATCTCCCAATAACTTTAGGAGCTAGGTTCTCTTGTTATCATTGTTATCCCCATTTCATGGATGGGGAAACTGAGATAGGCAGCACTTACATGACTTGTCCAGGGTTACATAGCTATTAGATGTCTGAGGCTGGATTTGAACTCGGGTCTTTCTGACTCCGAGTCTGGCACTCTCTCAAAGGCTCTGCAGAGCTGCATTCTTAAGTTAATTCTGGCCACTAACTCAAGTTCTGGTGAAGAGGCTATAAGCTATGCTAGAAGGTAAGGCTGTGGGAAGTTCTTAAGCCATACACGTTGCAGAAAAATGATTCATTAATTTCTCCCCCCCACCCAAGTTATTTCCTTAGTGCCAGGAGAGCCCAAAGTACAGTATGGTTTTAAAAAAAATGAATTAAAATTATCTCCAAAATATCCTAAACATCATTGCTAAGGAAGCAGGTGTGGGACAGACAGACTTTCTACTTTGGGACAGGCATGATAGTCACCAAATACTGCAGTACCCCACCAAGTCACGCTGTGATCCATGACGATTAGGCATATCGCCTTGTTGTACATGCTTGGAACTGTCCTGATTACCTGCCGTTGAGAATATTGCTACAGCAGCCCAGGATCTCGGTATGTGCAAAGTCTATATAAGCTTCTTAGAAGCTGCAGTCATATAATACTGTTTCCCCCTAATCTTGTGCTGCCTGTTACATGGTTTGGCCTGGATTCATGCTGTGAAACATTTCTGGTAAATACCGTTCAGGATAATCCATCATGGAACAATCTTTGGGATTAACCATTGGTTGCTCTTCTTTCAGAACAAACAAATGTGGCTCAGATAATGCCATTCACAGCTCGTAAGATTATCCAAGGGCTTGTAGGTGAGCAAAATTACCAAGGAGCCTATCCTGGGTTCAGAAGGCAAAGTAAAGACCTACTGGGGGTGAGTGAGAAAAATTCTTATGTCTAACATCACCTTTGGAGCAAACTCATGGGCCAATAAGTGGATCCTGTACCTGGGGAATATCACCAGAGCCAGGGTTATATGAGAGAAAGAGGCAGGTTGGGTCTTTGTCCTGTTCTCTGAATGTATGAGGACATCTGTCAAACTTTTAAAGCCACATGGCTTCTTCCTTTTTACATAGATTTGTTTCTCAGAAGATTGAGTACCCATAGCTAGGTAATTGTTTAACTATAAAACAGAGCAGCTAGGTGGCACAATGGATAGAGCACAGGGCCAGGAGTCAGGAAGACTCATTTTTGTGAGTTCAAATCCAGCCGCAGACACTTACTAGCTATGTGACCTGGACTAGTCACTTAATCCTGTTTGCCTCAGTTCGTCATCTGTTAAATGAGCTGGAGAAGAAAACGTCTTTGTCCAGAAAACCCCAAATGGGGTCACAAAAAGTTGGAAATGACTGAAGAAAAAAATCTTACAATGAATGTTTCCTTTGAGGGGCAGCCAGGTGGCGCAATGGATAGAGTGTTGGGCCTGGAGTCAGGAATACCTGAGTTCAAATCCTGCCTCAGACACTTACTAGCTATGTGTGACCCTAGGAAAGTCACTTTAACCCTGTTTTCCTCAGTTTCCTCATCTGTAAAATGAATACTCCAGTATCTTTACCAAGAAAAGCTCAAATAGGGTCACAAAGAGTCAGACACAACTGAACAATAAAACAGAGACCACAGGCCAATGGCAATAATGAAAACTGCTAACTATGAGTAAGATGTTATTTTAGTTCCTTCTGGGAAAGAAGTTAACAAGATTTAGAGATGGAAGGCAGTTCTAGTTTTAAGAAAGTGATGGAGAAAATGTTAATGATGTCAATGAAATTGAAAAGTATGTCTGAGTTTTCAGGAAGCTGGTTGTTAAACCTTTACCAACATGCCCCTTATTTGAACCCAGATCTTCTGACTCCAGAGCTGTTTCTCTTTCCACTGTAACATGACATTAGATCAATAGCTAGCATTTATGTAGTAATTTAAAGAAGACCCAACCTGTCCCCTATCATTTTAGACAAAAGAAAACTTAGGCCTAGAGAAGTTAAATGACTAGCCCAAGGTCATGCAGGAAGTGGCAGAGTCTTAATTAAAACTGAGGCCTTCTGACTTCAAATATAAGACTATGCCATACTTATTTAAACATATTACTGGCCAAAGTAGGTGATATCTGGGACTGGAATAGGAGAAAAGAAAAATACTGGCTGGATTAAGACTAGAATGATATTCTCTTCTTATAGAAAGGGTTTGCAGACGATATAAATGCTCCCAAATTTGAGATCGCCTATACATATGCTTCCTTGTTCCAAAGATCTAATCCAAACTGGCCATATTGTAGTCCTAATATTGGTGACCCATGACGATCTTGTCAAGAAATCACACCTATGGCAATTATGGGGGGATGCTTTGCCACTCCCACCAGGTGAACCCCTTTTTCTTCCTCCTCATTTTTCTCTTAATTTTTCCTTTTCCTTGCATTTCTTTTTTTCTTATTGCCCCTCTAACCATTTATAAAATGGTTACTTACTTAGGGGAGTTTGTGATCTATTGGATAAGTACCCCAATAATTAATGAGTTTAGGACATGAGTCCATTTTTTTTCTGAGATAAGGAAAGTATCTTTTTGTTGTAATCTTCTACAAGGAATATATGGGTTATTTGGGTGCTTTACATTTTTGGTATCTACTAATGAGCTTTCATGAATTCTCTGAATGTTTTATTTGTTTCCCTTATCTGTTTACATTGTGAATTCCTTGGGTGTTCTGCACTTATGGTGAGGAGAAACAAAATTTGTCCTACCCAATATGCATATATTACCTTGAGAACTTTTACAGGAGCCAGGGATCCAGTTACTCACATTTGGGATAACCTAGATATGGGATCTTCCTAAGCCATAATAGATTTCATGGCGTAAACCCCAGGATGGGGCAAAATGAGCTAAAAACATAAATTTGACCTTTTTGAGGTAGGTTCTCAAGATTGGACCCTGTCAACGTAAGCCTTGGGAGGGACCTTTGGGCCATGGGTTACATATCGTATTCCATGAGGCCCTAAGGATATTTGACTCTACTGCAGATATTTCAACAGTTCAAAGTTTTATGATTTTTATCTGAGTGAGTACCTCCTACAGGTCACAGAGTACAATCCTTCTATGACTTAGTAGAGGGTCTTTAAGAGTTTCTGTGATAAAAAACTATCACCCCACAACTACCCAGATGATCTACTTCTAACTTAACTAGTTTGATCCTCAGACAGCAAACACAGGTTGTTACATCCATATGTCTAAAGCTTTTGCATCTTGGTAGGACCTACCAAAACTTCTAATGTGTTAATATAATCTTCAGGACTCAGAGTTCCTTCCACACTACAACCAGGATTTTAGAGTTGACTTGTGCTTTACTACATTCGTTTAAAGAATCTAGCCCAAAGCTATGTAAATTTATAAAGGAAAAAAAGTCTAATTTCTCAACCCCCATCTTCCTTTGAAATAAGTCACTTGGTTTATCCAACTTTTAAATTTCACATAACATTGGAATCAGATTCTTTTGCTATTTGGGAATTTTTACTTTTGTGTTATTACTTGTATCTCTTGTGTAGGTGAGAAAGTACCAATTTCTTTGACTGGCATCCAGAAAAAGATGTTTCCAGATAGGAATACCTAGTTGATATAGCATTGGAATTAGACTCAGTAGAAATGGACATGAATGTCACTTTAGATAATTATTAATTGTGGGTAAGTTAGTTTCTCAGAGCCTCAGTTTCCTTATCTGTGAAATGGAGACAATAATATTTTATTACATAGGGGTGTAGGGAGGAAAACGCATTTCAAAACTTGAAGTACTATACAGAAATGGCATCTGTTTGATTATCACCCCTGCAACCACCACCATCATTAACATCATTATCTTTTCAGCAATCCCGTGGCAGCTGTTGAAGACAGTAGTATTGGAAGGATAGCATTCCATAGGTCATTTTGCCACCACACCTATAAATTGTATTCTCTTTCTCATCTTTCTTCTTTATTTGATAACACAGCCATTCTAAATGCTTCTTCATCTTTCCCCACTCCTATTTTCTGTATCTCTTTTGGATTATATGTGTTAGTTTTAGTTGAAAGAGGCATTCAACTGCTTCTATACTCCATTTGTTCATCATCTCCTAGTGCATTAAGCTAGGATGAGTCAGCCTGGGAAAATACATTTAGATCAGGGGTTCTTAGCCTGGGGTCTGTGACCTTGCTTTTTAAAAAATATTTTTAATAAAGATTGTAATATAATTGTTTTCCTTTGTAATTTTATTTCATTAATTTTAAAGCGTTATTCTGAGAAGGGGTCCATAGGCTTCACTAGGCTGCAAAATGGGTCCATGACACACAAAAAAGGCTAAGGAACTTTGATCTACAATGTGTTTGTAGGTGGGGTTGGGTGAGGATAGTGGCAAAAAGGGACTATCTCCTTTTAACTATAATACTAGGAGAGAACTCACATAAAAAAATAGAGGCTTAGTGAATCTGATCATCCTACAGTTATTGTGTCTCCAGGAAAATGGGTTCCCTAACAAATTATTAAGACCAAGGCAATGATTTTGGAAAATGACTTTTGGTTGAACACATTTCACTCTGTGAGTCTGTTCAAAGGAGATGGATAGGTAATTTATTGGCTGAATTACAGGTTTTCCTGCTGAGCACACTAAGATTTTCCTAGAGAAGTTAATATTTATCAGCTCCTGGTGAGTTCAACTCCTTGGGTGATCTTGTGGAAAGAGGTATCATGATGTCAGGATGCAGTCCAACAAATTAAATGATAACTTCTTGTTGATCACTACTGTAGAGGAATCACAACTCTTCAGGAGCCAAATGATAATGTTGGTAGTTTGATTGTCAAATTTTAACCAGGGGCTGGTATTGCCACATGAAAACGACACACTTCATCTTAAAACTGTTATTTCTTTGATGGTTTACATTTTAGAAGGGGAATTTTTAGAATTTGATGTAGGATATAATTGTGAGAAAGATGTAGGTGATACATAAGAAAGTAGTTGTTTTAAAGAATTTTTTTGGAATTTGAAAATCATGTTGGAGTTAACACCTAACACCATTCTCTCTTTATGTCACATAGGAGTCAGTGTGCCACAGTCGAAAACCTGCTGAGATGGAGCCAGGCAATTCCGACTCGAATTTTAGTTCTTTTGTATACAAACTGTCTGATCTTGGGCAAGTTTGTTAACCTCTCACGGCTTCAGTTTCCTCATCAGTGAAATTAGGGAGGAGGACAAGATGGCCTTTGAGGTCCCTTCCACTTCTAAATATATAATCCTACCAAAGGCATACAAATACCTTTTGAAAATTAATTTAGCACATTTTAAAAAGTATTTATTTTATTTTCAACTTTCAGAACAGAACAAGCATTTCTGTAACACAGCACAATAAGAAAGATGATTGCAATGAAACTGCAGATGCAGATTGTAGAACTTGCTATTCTTTCTAAATATATAACAAAGTTATCATGTAAATTTCTTTTTAAAATTTTTTTTCTCCCTCCCCCCTACCTAGAGACGGCTACCATTATATATAAATTGGTATATATACATATGTACACACACATATATATACATATACAAATACATATATGTACACACATATGCAAAATTATTCTATACATACTTTTATTTATCAGTTCCTTCTCAGGATATACATAGTGTCTTCTTTCATATGTCCTTTATTTTTAATTTGTGCATTTATGATGATCAAAATGACAAAGGATGTGTGGATTTGAATTTACCATATTTTAAAAAACTTCTCTGGAGACTAATGATAAGGTCTCTTTGAATATAGAATGACAATGAGTATCCGCTCTCTAAATTCTTTCATTAAGCAACTAATAAGTATTCATTGAACACCTAGCATATGCAGGTCAAAGTGCTGATCACGGAGGAACACAGAAATATAAGCAACCCCTTGCATTAACTCTTTTTAAACTCATATCTCTTGCAGAAACTATTCCAAAGTAACCATGACAAAAACAAGTATTCAAATGAGCAAAAAAATATAAAATGATGGTAAAATTTTTAAACATTAAATTAGAATTAAAAAATATTAAGCTTGATATAGTGGAAAGAATAATGAATTTGCCATCAGAAGACTTGGATCAAACTTTCTCCACTTGTTTCCTTTATGGTCTTGGGTAAATCACTTATTTTCTCCGAGTCTCATTTTCCTCATTTGTAAATATATCTATACCTATATTATCTATATAACTGTATCTGGACCAGGAGTTCTTAGACTGAGTTTTGTGAATCCCAGGCTATTATCTTCTTAATAATTTGAAAAATGTATTTTAATGTAATTTTAAAATTTCATTCTCTGTTTTGTTTTATGCATTTAAACATATTACTCTGAGAAGGGGTCCATAGGATTCGCTGGGCTGTCGAAAAAGTCCATGACACAAACAGATTAAGAACCTTGGATCTATACCTTGTCTAATAGATAAAATATTCTATAAGGCCACTTCCAACTCTAAATCCCGGAAATAACAATTTCCTGTCTAATTCCATGTCTCTTAATTTTCTCTGTACACCTCTTTGACTCATATTCCATTTTATATCATGGCTATTTACTTTCTTTTCTGGATACCCATGAGACTTAACTTCTTGAAATCAGGAGTCAGGTCAATAGTCCCCTTAGTACTAGCACTGTGTTTTTAAAAAATAGGATTTTATTTTTTCCAATTACATGTAAAGATAGTTATCAACATTCATCTTCCATAAGATTTTGAGTTCCAAATTTTTCTCCCTCCCTCCCTCCCTCCCTCCCTCCTCCCTTTCTTTCTCTCCCCCAGGACAGCAAACAATCTGATATAGGTTATTATAAATGTACAATCATGTTAAACATATTTCCACATTAGTCATGTTGTGAAGGAAAAATCAGAACAAAAGGGAAAAACCACAAGAAAGAAAGAAAAACCCCAAACAAAAAAAAAAACCCAAAGTGAAAATAGTATGCTTTGATCTGCATTCAGACTTCATAGTTCTTTCTTTGGATGTGGATTGCATTCTCCATCATGAGTCTTTTGGAATTGTCTTGGATCATTGTATTGCTGAGAAGAGCTAAGTCTATCATAGATGATCATTGCACAGTGTTGCTGTTACTGTGTACAATGTTCTCCTGGTCCTACTTACTTCACTCAGCATCAGATCATGTAAGTCTTTCTAGAATTCTTTTTGAAATCTTGCTGTTCATCATTTCTTATAGCACAGTAATTTTCCATTACATCCATATACCAGAACTTGTTCAGCCATTCCCCAATTGATGGGCATTCATTCCCTCAATTTCCAATTCTTTGCCACCACAAAAGAGCTGCTATATATACACATTTGTACATGTGGGTCTTTTTCCCTTTTTTATGATCTCTTTGAGAAACAGACCTAGTAGTGGTATTGCTGGATCAAAGGGTATGCCCAGTTTTATTGCCCTTCAGGTATAATTCCAAATTTTACTCCAGAATGGTTGGATCAGTCTGCAACTCCACCAAAAATGCATCAGTCATCCAATTTTCCCACATCTTCCCGTTTGTTAGCCAGTCTGATAGATGAGAAGTAGTATTTCAGAGTTGTTTTAATTTGCATTTCTCTAATCAATACTGATTTAGAGCATTTTGTCATATGACAATAGATAACTTTAATTTCTTCATCTGAAAACTGCCTATTCATATCCTTCAACCATCTATTAATTGGGGAGTTAGCAACGTGTTTTGGATATGGTAGACTATGTGTTTTCAGTGAATTATTGAAACTTAAAAAAGCCAAGCCAAACCAAACCAAAACATGATCCTTGTCTCCTAGAAGCTCTGTAATCCACCAGAGCTTTGGTTGGGGAGACACAAATAACATAGATGAAACAACAGGAAACAGTACAGGACAGAAAAGAATGAAATGCTGGATGGTGGGGACTATTAATTGTAGTGTTGCAGGGGAATAAATATGTGGGGAAGACCTCAGTCAACAACTACATTCGATAAGAATAAAATTCATTGTCCTCAGCTTCCCATTTTTGTATCCTATTTGGGTGACATAGTGGATAGAGCTCTGGGCTTGGAGTCAGAAAGATCTAAGTTCAAACCCAGCTTCAGACACTTATGGCTGTATGCCTCCGGACATTCATGTAACCTTTTGCTAACCTCAGTTTCCTCAACTGTCAAATGGGAAAAATAACAGTATTGTTGTGAGGATCAAATGAGATAATGTTTTTTTAAAAAATTACACATTTTAAACATTCATTAAAAAATTAAGTTCCAAATTTTCTACCTTTTTCCAGCCCCCCCACCCATTGAGAAGGCAAGCAATATGATATCAGTTACACATGTGAAATCATGCAAAACATATTTCCATTTTAGTCATATTAAATAAAGAAAGTGAAAAATATTATACTTCAATTTGCACTTGGAGTTCATCAGTTCTTTCTTTGGAGATGGATAGCATGTTTCACCCTGAATCCTTTGGAATTATCTTGGATCAGAAATGAGATGATATTTGTAAAGTGCTTAACACAATGCCTCACACATAGTAGGTACCATGTAAATGCTTGTTCTTTTCCCTCTTCCCCTTCTTCTTAAGGTCACTCCTAGTTCTGACTTTCTAGGATGCTCTTGAAAGATCCAGTCTTGGGCCTTGTCAGTCTTGGTTAGCTCTCTCTTAAAACTGATCTAGAGGACGTTGATAGCTCTCATCTTTTATTATCTTTCCAAATGACCTTGGATTCTAAACCTTGACAAAATGCACTGAGCCTTTGACAGATTTCTGCCCAACAGCATGCTTGACTTCCCAGGTTTCCTCTCCCTCTTCCGCCATTGCCACTGCCACCATGACTGGATGCTGATTTGTGTATTCCCTCATTGCCTTTCTCATTCCAGACTAGACAAATGGAATTTTTAGACTTTATTTATAAAGGAAAAGGAAACATAGAAATTTATAAATAATACACAAGAGTAAAGAAACTAAAAATTTGTATAAAACTTCCCACCATCATACTATGCACTATGTAAGCTTCCCTACTTAATCTCAGTTTGTACCCATTGCTGTTTGTCCTTCATTTTCTAAGAGAACCAATGACATCATTGGGTGATGTCTTGATGACTGAACAACAACAATAGTTTAAAAATTTTATACCTATGTATTTAACTAAAGTTCCCCGGGACTTTGCTTACCTCTATGATTCTTCCTAAGCTGAGAGAATCCATCATGGCATCTGGCTCCTTGTGGTCCCCAAAGAGAACGCAATATTTTTTTATCAGAACATCCATACATTGACTCAGGATTCGCCAATGTGGTTGCTCTGTGCCAAGCTCATTCATTGTTAGATCTAATCTTAGTCCATTGAGATGATTCTGACAACATACAAAGACAAGCCCTTCATTGTAGCAACAGTGGATATCGCTCTACCTTCTCATGGCAGTATCGGAACCGGTCAAAGGATTTTATCCTTATGCTTTGATGTATTTTGCTAAGACTAGTTTATGGGGAACAAGGACCATCACGTATATGTTCCTTACTTTTTCCACAGCTATGTGGCCTGGATGTGATAATTCAATTCAATTAAAAAAGCATTTATTAAACATCTATAATGTGTTAGGCACTGTGCTAGCTGCTGATTTTGATTAAAAACATTTTCATCTTATACAATTCCAGAGTGTTGTAGGTGTAACTAAGATATCCTCGTTTGGGGTGGGGTATGTGAAGATAGTAGTTTGGTGCTTTAAGCTATCAGGACTACTGCAAAGATTAGAAGGATTATTGGAACTAGCAACTACATAAGAAACATGGGTCTACATGTACTGAAATAGTTGAGGATAAAACTTGTAGTCAAAGATAGGGAGTTTGAATTCCATTTCTTCTTCCTATTTCTTGTGTCATCTTGGGTAAATTATTTCTCTGGGCATCATTTTCTTTTTCTGTAAAATGAAAGCATTGAACCAGACTATCCATAGGTCCCTTCTAGTTCTAGATCTTCTGAAGATGAGAAATACAGGAATTACCTAGGTGTTTTTTTTGTGCAGACCATCAATGATGATTATCAATGATGAGCATAGCACTTTGTCATTATACAGCTTTTGTCTTCTAAGCATTATCTCATTATCATAATCCCCTTGAAACCACTTGAATTGAAGTAATAACCATCACATTTTCCATTTTGCAAAAGGAAAAACTGAGGCATAGGAGGGGGTGACTTGTCCAAGGTCATACAGAAAGTTGGTGGGTAGGGAGGCCAGAAAGTTGTGACTTCTTATGTTTACCAACTTGTAGTCTAGGATGTCATAGTCTAGGATGTCATGATGGTGATGATGATGATGATAGCTAACATTTACATAATGCCTCTGATGTGCCGGGTACTGTGCTAAGCACTTTACAATTATTATCTCATTTGGCCCTCACAACAACTATGGGAAGGGGATGCTATTATTATCCTTATTTTATGGATGTATTATGCACTTGGCTACGCTGCCTTCCAATGCAATTCTCATTTTATGTTCAAATGTCTCCACTTTCTGCTTTTGTGTGGAGGCCAGAGTGTCTGGTGCAGGAGCATTTCTGGTTGAATTGAGAAGTAAAGATAGAAAAACTTCTATTATAATGCACTGTTTATTATTGGATCAATATGATTGATGACCACCTGTCAAATCTGTAACATTATCTGGGAACCAGCAGATGGAGCTGTTACAGATAGTATTCAGAGGTTTGTTTATTTAACCGAACGTGTGCTTAGATGCTGAGGGAAATACCATTTCATTGTTAGCGTAATAGAGTAATTTTTAGCCAGATGTTAAATGTGGATTTTCCTTTGACCAAAGTGTGCAGAGCCAGAACATTTAGGTTTGGTGTTGCTGTTGTTTCTGGAAAGTTATGATGAAATTCTCCTGACCTTCAGCATACTCACCATGCATCTTCCATGTTAGGTCCCATTGACTGATGGATAGATTATAGATCATAGTTAAGGAAGGGATCTTAGGGATTATCTAGGATAAGTTCTTCATTTTGTAGTAGACGACATGGAGAATTAGACAGATTTGCCTTAACAGAAGTCTCACATACAAGGCTTTTTTTGAGGAAGTGAAGGAAAACTTGATAATGACTCATTCTACAAACATGGAAATAGTGATAGAATCAAAAAGGGGGAATGTGGAAAATGCCTGTCATGAGATCTTGAAAGAGCTTGTGTTCTGCAGAACATGTTGGAGTATTTATTCAATCCTTAAAGAAAAGGAGCTTTACTAGGAGTATTATTATCATAATGGATTATGGTGGCTTACATATATATTACGTGTTTCTGTAGGTTCATGTAGTAGCATCAGGGTGCTACTGAATATTATAGGAAATGGTGTTATTTTCCTGGGGAAGAAAAGGCTGAGGGGAGGCTTTAGAATAGTTCTCAAAAGTACATGAGAGGCAATTATTATGAAGAAAATGGCAACAAAGGGAGACAATTTGATGAAGTAGAAAGATTGCTGGATCAGTGGTCAGACAAGGGTTAAAACTCCAGCTTATCTACTTATGACCTGTGTGTTCTTAGGAGAATCACTTTATTTGTCTGGATCTCAGTTTCCTTTTCTGTACAATGAGTGGAGTGGCTGGCCTAATGTAAGTCTCCTTTTGGGGCTAAATCTATGCTTAATTGTTTTGTTTTCCAGAAAGAATAGCATAAAACATGCTAGTTTGCTACAGTATGAGGGACTCTGGTGACATGGGATGCCAGAGCTCCTGAAAGTGAGGTTTATTAAACACTGAAGTCACTGGAATTTGGAGAGATTCATAACTTTCTAGGTTAGAGGTAAATAATGTACAGTCTGAAAGTCAAGGGATGAATTAGCTTTTTCTTTTTCTGATCTGTTGTTTTGTGAAACTTCCTTTTTTTCTCCTACTGGAAGATGATAGGAAGTTATTTCACCACTGGCTATTCTAAGGGGTTTTAAGAATTTTGTTTGCTGTAACAACTTGCTATCAACTATTATATAGGACTTTGGGACCAATTCTTAAGGTATCTGATAGTCACTCTCTGGTAAAACAAAGCTTCATATAATCAGAATGCCTTGCATGTTGTAGTCAATTACATTTTAAGAGTAACTTAGAGTGGGTCAGAAAGTCCTTTTTGTTTCAAAGCCTATTGTGAAAAATCTCTCTAATTTGTCCACACTTTTGTCATAGTAATGATAGTACATTGGAGGTAACTCAATGTTTCCTGGATCATATAGGATTATTCACTTCCTCTAGGTTATTGTCATTCTAACCATAAATTCTCATTTATAGCACATAGCTATAGAAGGTACAGAAAACTAAGCTGTATCTGTTTTAATCCAGGACATACCATGGGAGTTTTTAAAAAAATTCCTTATCCTTGACATGAACTCATTTTCTTGTGATTCTCTTCTTTCTATCCAAAGGGTTTTGCAGAATATTTTATTTACTTTAAGGTATGGTCAGTTGGTTTCCAAGTAAGAGGTTGTGAAAAGAACATTGGTATGGAAACCAAGGGACCTGGATTTTCATTCTAATACTTCCTCCCACTAATAATAATCCTAGCTCACATTTATCTGTCTTTTCTCTAGCTGTGTGATTTTGAACAAGTTATGCATTGTAGATTTAAAGTTGGAAGGGACTTTAGAGATAATTTAATCCAACCCCTTCAATTTACAAATGAGTAAACAGACACAGATAGATGAAGTCACTTGGCTGCCATACATATACCAAAGAGCAAAGCTAGCTTTGGAAACCAAGTCAGGCAACTCCGAATCCAGTCTCTTATTACACCATGCTGTCTCCGCTGCTCTGGACCCAAATTGTTTCTTTTGTGAAGAGATGGTTTGGTGCATCTAAGGATATGTTCAGCTCTAGCATTCTGTAACTCTATGATTCAGTTTCCTCATCTATAAAATGAGGTGCTGGACTAGATGGCCGCTGAGGTCCCTTGTGTCTCTATGATCTTGGCACTAGACTCTGCTATGGTCAATAAGTTTCTTGGGTGCTGATTGGTATACTACTTCTTTGTCACTGTTCCAGGAGAATGAATGTGCCTTCCTATGTTTCTAGGCAGTGACTTATACCCTGGAAACAACAGAGTCCTAAAAAGGACAAGTGAATGTCTTTGTATTGGAGTCTACACTCAGTTCACACACATCTAAGCATTTGAAAAGAAAAAAAAGTTATCTATGTTTCCAACCACTTAACTTTCAAGCAATATCATTACCATTCAATATTTCCTAAAGACTATCAGTATGCTTTGTTGATTTTATTAAGAAAAGTAGATGATTTACATATTTTCTATTCTATCTTTGATTAAATGAGGTAATATTTGTAAAGTGCATAGCACAGTGCTTAGCTCATAGTAGATGCTTAATAAATGCTTATTCCTTTCTCCCCCGTCCCACCATCATTGTATACTATCATATTTTTAGAGTGGATAAACAAAATAAAACAAACAAAAACAAAGAGACCTACCAACCAATCCTCCTGCTTCTTTCCCCCCACACCTTAAACTAGTGCTGGAAGATCCCAGACTTATGCTAAGAATGATTATTACAGTAATAGACAGAAGTAGTCCAGGGTGGGGGAATGAAAGAGACAAAGGAAGTGAGAATGGAGAAGGGCGAATTGAAGGAGATGAGATATGTAGCAGCAGCAGGAAGAAGAGTCTTAAAGATGAAGACCAGATGTCTGGAATTGCTACAGAAGGCAGAGGGGAGCTGGTGGAGGAGAATGGTGATGTTTGAAAATCAGGAAAATGGGAACTTGTCTTGGTGGAAAGTCTTAGACTGGACAGGATGGGGAAGAGAAAAGAAACAAGGAGATCAGGGAAGAGGAGGTGTCAGGAGACAAGATGTTAACCACAGTCAGATGTATCTGAGGAAAATGCAACCTGTTTGGTTTGGATCCACTTATTTTTAACTCAAGAAAATGTTCTTTGGTGAAACCTGTCTGTTACATATGAACCAGGTGAGTCTATTTTAATAAGCTTTAAAAGCTGAACTCCATTTTCTTTTTAAACCTGGGCTGTCAAGCAAGGCATCCAGATTCTCTCTTTAAACAGCCACACTTGCAACTGCATTGACAATTTAAAAAAGACTCATCTTTGAACTTTTTTAATGGAAATTCATCTTTACCTTGTTAGAATCCTCCTCCTCCTCTTCTTCTTCCTTCTCCCTCCTCTCCCCCCACAATTGTCTCCACACCCCCACCACCATGGTTGCATTTTCCCCACTAATATCTGGGCAGGTTAAGACACATCTTGCTGAAGAAAACCAGTAGAACACAAGCCTGAAAAAAACCTGGAGATTGTTAGTTTTTGAGCAGTTTCTAAAGTTGGCCAGACACATGCTCTCACCTCTACTTACTGGCACTGAGGTGTGGTCCTTTACGGGGAGTTGCTAAATACATAAAGAAAACTTGTTCTCTGAAGGAGCCTTTACTGCTAGAATGACTTCTTGGGCGTGGAGGTCGCTCCTTCTGGTATCATAGTCTAGGTTTTACCATGTTGGAACGAAACTCTACAGGGTGTTTTTGAATGCAAGCACCAAGGTTGTATTAAGGTCTGAAAATCCACATCCATGAATACGAATAATTGACCTCATTCTGCAACCAGCACTTTGCCATGAGCTAGTTAGGGACAAGTCCTCCATTTAAAGAGCACACTTAGAATGTACTTTTTCAAAGATGGAAAACAAACAAAAGCTGAGATATGGAACCACCTTCTCACTTAGTGAAGGGAGCAGAGATGTGGGCCTCTCATTTGGCATTGCCACAGAGCACACACACCTGGGGTGAACAGATGGCTCCCTGCTGCTATTGTTGCCCCACAATCTGGCTGTATGCAAAACCTGACTCTTCAAGTCAGGGCTTCAAATATAGCAGTTAAACAGGTGATTATGCCTTTGAAGAAAAGCTCTTGGTTGAGTCAAGTGTGGTTCCTTTTTACACAGGAAGCATGGTTAAGTTGAGATTTTTCTGAAGAAAGCCTTCAGACAAGGATTCTTAATGTCTTGTTTCCAGAGCTCAGGGCAGTGGGAAGGAGTAGACGGCAATGTTATATTATACGGCAATGTTATATTATCTCAGCTTCCCAATGGGAAGTGTGGATACGTGCCCAGCTTAATTTTCTCTATCTGGATTTTGGGTCTCTGATATTAACAACAGCTACTGTTGACAGTCCCATGCTAGGAGACTTTATTTTTAATGTGAATTTTTCAAAAATATGATTACTCTGCAAAATGATTTGGATTAAGCAGGTCTGACTGAAATATACATACTTTGTGCCTAATAACCGAAGGCAAACTGGTGACAAAGTCTTGGAAGGATATATTAATTCTTAACATGCGAATATAGTGGAGGATAAGAATCTAATACTCTAGCAAGGTGGAAATATGCTATTATTTCTGAGAATTAGCATTACTTGGTACTGAACGACTTGTGGTAATGACATACTATAAAGTTAACATGACACAAGAGCCAGTGCATATTTTCTTAAAATACCAAAATGGATGATGTTTAAGCAATATTTGAACTCTAGGAATCAGACCATTTGGAAAGCAAATGAATCAGAAACTGAAAAGCAGCTAAGATGTTAGTTAGTATTACATAAACAATTTGGATTTTATTCAGGATTAATGCTGGGATGTTTTTGAATTTTCTCCTAGGTGATTCTGCTTTGTTTTTAAGTAATTTGAGAGTCTCTAAATGGCATCCTTGCCTCATATCTTTCAGGAGACTCGTTATTTACCAGTAAAGATGTTTCTCCTTCCTGAGGATACTTAATTTTGCTGTTTGAAAAAGGTGGCAGACCATGAAGAGCTGAAGAGAGAGGGAAAGTGAAAGGTTGTATTTCTAAGTGACTAAAAGGAAAATAATATGAATTCCCAAACTTACTGCTTTTATTATTTTAAAAACCAACTATCGAGGTATTTTAAAAATACAGTTGTTAGTTATCAACATTGCACAGTATTCACTCTGTATTTTTATTCTAGATAAATTTCTCCTTGATATCTACCATACTCTAGCTATTTTTCTCCCAGCCTACACATAGATGCTTAGGGGATGTAAGCTCATTTTAATATGATCCAAGAAAGTAATAATTTGCTTTAAGAAAATCCTTACAGTTTGGATTTTCTATTTCTTTGGATTAGTCATTTTTAAAATCCACGTCACTGCTCCCCACCATTAATGCTGAAGATGCTAAAGACTATTGGGTTTAGAACGAGAAAACCTTGGTTTCTGGGTCCAATTCCTCCATTTTGTATGTTTCAAAATTCAGTTTCCTTTTCTGGAAAATGGGGATAATTTCTGTAATATCTAGTTTACAGGGTTGTTTGGAGGATCTTACGAGATAATGTGCTTTACAAATCTTAAAGTGATGTCTAAATGGTGGCTTTTACTAAGAATACTCTGGCATGGCCACCACTTTTTTTTTCTGCATGGTGGGATAAAGGGAAGAATGTGCCACATTGCTATGTTAAGTCATTTAATGTGTGTGCAATGAGTAAAGTACATGAAGCCAAGAAAGCCTTGGAATAGCCAATTGAGGACCAAGACTGGTGTAGCACGAGATGGGGCACTATCCTCTCTAGAGATAATAATAGACATTTTAAGTGGTACTTTAAAGTTTGAAGAGGAATATATATACATAATTGTATTTGGGTCTTACAACCTCTCTGTGCGATAGAGACCACCAGTATTGTTATTTTCTATTTTAATGCAGATGAAGAAAGGGATTCAGGAAAGTTTAGTGACCTGCTCAGGGTCATATGATTAGTAAGCCTCAGAGATAGGATTTGAACCTGGGCCCAGAAATTCCAAGTCCAACAATTAACCTCAACACTTTCTTCAAGTCTCTGGAGCGGAAGGAACTTCAGAGGCCATCTAGCTAAACTTTCTGATTTTACAAATGAGGAAACTGAGGCCCATGGAAGTTAATTCATTTGTCCAAGTTCACGTGGTAGAAAGTGTTCTTTCTGGGTTCTCTCAGTTCATAGTCAGTGCTCTCCATTGCGCCACCATGCCAAAGTGACTTTGGGCAAGTGACTCCAAGTCGATGACTCTTAGTTTCCTCTTCTGTAAAATAATAACTGGCTTACAGAATTGTCATGGGGATTAAGTCAAATGAAATATACGAAAATGTTTTCTAAATGACAAAGCTCCCATGAATGTAAGGTGCTATTATTGCCGTTATTGTGATGACTAACTGTGATGCTGGGCAAATTACTTAACTTCTCTCAGCCTCAGTTTCCTCCTCTCTAAAATGGGCATAATAAAAGCACTTCTTACTGCATGAGGAAGGAATGACCGCAGACAGAAAGCTCTTTGTAAACCTTCAGTGTTAAATGTTATTGAATAATTTCAGTTATACCTGACTCTTTCTGACCCCATTTGGGATGTTCTTGGCAAAAGATACCGGAGTAGTTTGCCGTTTTCTTCTCCAGCTCATTTTACAGATGAGGAAACTGAGGCACACAAGGTTAAGTGACTTGCCCAGGGTCACCCAGCTAGTAAGTGCCTGAGGCCAGATTTTAACTCAGGAAGATGCATCTTCCTCAGCTCAGCACTCTATCCACTGCACAACCTAGCTGCCCCTTAAGTGTTAATTTGTTGTTGGTATTATTACTATCATTACTTTAGCCTTCTTCTTCTTTTCCTTTTTTCTTCTTCTTTTTCTATCTTGTCACTGCATGTTGAAATGCTTAAGGATTTGGTTGTCCCAGTAAGATCTGGCAGCAAACAACATAAAGACCTCCCTGGATCTATTGACTTTTCAACATCATCAGGAGTCTGAAGGTCTGGAAGCTTCTTTACAAATTTTATAGCTCGGGGAAATTCACTATGATTCTAGGACCGTGCTGGGACCACATCAGCACGAATGATAGTCTTTGACCCATTTTCTATCTTCAGTGGAGTAAAGCAGTCCCATTTTGTCCATGTATAGAGGACGAGGAGGGAGAACCTCAAAGTTGGTGCCTGAAAGGAGATAATCCATGGGAATCTAGGGCTGGGATGACCCTTAGAGATTATTTAGTAGAACCTCATTTTTCAGATGAGGAAATTGAAACCTATCAAAGTTAAGGGACCTGCTCAAAGTTATCCAAGTAACTCTTTGGGGATGGACTGAAGGCATGGCATGTACTACAGAAGAGCTTGCTTTGCCTCATGTAAGGACAAGCAAAATGGGACTTCTTACTGTTTTTTCTTTTGGAGTTCTAAAGTCACAGAAGTTTGAGTCACGTGGTTGTGATGTCCCTCTGACCCTGAAGAAGTGTATATATACTTGGAAGTTAGCATTTTGCTTTGGGGGCTCAGTCATTGGAAGAGTGTACGTGTGATTTAGCCAGATAAGACTCTGGGTAGCCATCAAGGAGGCCCCCCACCCAAGATTTGAAAACGCAGATGTTGGTGCTTCTCTCTCTGGTAAGTATGTATGTATTGCTATGGACAGGCAGTTAGAAGCCTTGTCTGCTGATTTGTGTTATTTGCTCTGTTTATATAATTTCTGCTTGTAATTTCTATTTGTATTTGTTCTGAAGTTCAGGGTGTTGACTTTTCCCCTGAACTAAGTGAATGGTATATATATATGTTTGATTAAAGTGAGATTGTTGACCCCTTTAAAGTTGCTTTCCTTCAGAAAAGCATATCAAAGAATCTGTGCTAGCAGCCCTCCTGTATGCTAGTGTTATTGGTCTTACATCCCCACAGCAGCTGCAAGCAACGTTATTGTTACACCTCACTGTACCTTCTCTTTCTCCACTGTCTCAACAGTTACTGAACCCACCACAGAGGTTGGTTAAGGGTCTTAAATATAGCCATTATAAGGGAAAATCATTAGTCCTAACATCACTGCATACCTTATTCCTTTTGTTTTTTTTTCCCCCTAAATATGCAGTGGCTGTCTTGTTGGAAGAAAATGCACTTAGTAGTTTTAGGAAAGGTAGATGTGCATGTAGAGTAAGGGGGTATCTTGCCCTTTCTACTTTCTATATAACCTCTGCTCCTCAAAGATGCATCATTAGGAACTAGAGGGCTCAAGGATAAAAGCTCTGGCCATGACCCTATTAACACATAGTCTGTGTCTACCTCCTTATTCTTCAACAAATGCCTCAGGACCAATGGATGTATTTTAAAATATTCGAAGTGTACCTCTTCCTACTGAGGTTTGACCTCAGGAAGGGAGGTGATAATAACAATGATCTTGGGAGGGAGGATCGAAGATGTGCATGTATGTGTGTGTGTGTGTGTGTGTGTGTGTGTGTGTGCGCGTGCATGTGTCTGTGATGTGGTTGGGGATAGGATATAGGAATAGCTGGATTTGGGAAAAGAGTGAAGTAAGACTTCAGTTCTTCTAACAAATTCCAAAAAGTTCACTCTTTTCTCATAGCTGGAGAATAACTAGGAATATTTTGCCTATAACCCACAAAACCCAGTGTCAGTTCAGCAAATTTAATAGCTAAATTCAGTCAAGATGCTTATTTGTCATTGTGCTGAGGATAGAACAAATTGATTGTTTTTTCAGTCTTTCAGTCTTCTACATCTTAGTTAGTAGTTAGTTTGTGGTTTAGTTAACAGTTAGTTTGATGTCATCCAGGTTCAGCCACGCTCACACACATTCCATAATGTAATACACAATTCACTTAGACTTCTACAACAATACCATGCCCCATGATTTCTGAACTATTTTTAGGTTAGTGTGGAGATCAAGCAGCAATCAAAATGAATGAAGGCCCCTAGAAAATAATCGATTGTATAATTTTTTGGATTTTCTAGCACATGCTCATAGACTCCTCATATGTGGATGCTTGAAAGTTATGTTCATGTTAAAGGTATGCTTTGAGTCAACATTTGCTCAAAAACCCCAACATTTTTCCCCGATCAGAGAAAACCAAAAAGAAAATTAATTCAAAGCAGAAGAAATTTAATTGAAATAGAAAAGCAAGTTAAATAACAAGGAACATTCTTTCATGATACACTTGCCCTCACAAATGCCTACGCTATTGGTAAGAGAAGATATAAGACTAGGACATACGAAAATCCAGGGAACCCTATTGATAATAATAACATCGCTTTGCAAAGGGCTTGTGTGTGTTATCTCATTTGATTTTCACGATGATCATATAAGGTCAGGCTATTATTATTATTGCCGTTTTAGAGATGAGGAAACTGAGGCTGAGAGGTTAAGCAACTTGCACGGGGTCACACAGCTAGTAAGTAGCTGAGACAGGATTTAAACTCAGATCTTCCTGTCTTTAACTTTAGCACTCTTCTGGGAATCAGAATAGGAGAGGAAACACATATATAGTCTGAATATTAGCACAGTTTATGCTCCGCTTGGAACACTTCTCTATGCCCAAAGTTATTGTTCACTGTTTCCATACACAGCTGCTGATGTCAACTGCTGGTTTATTGGTGCCATCTTCTGGACCATTTTCTCTATCAACTGGCAAGCTTCTCTCCCCCATCTCACCCCCTCACCCCACCCCACCACCCCCACACACAGAGTGGAGAGCTGTTGGTATCATGTTTTGAGCTGTCTTCTCTGCTGCACTGCCATCTGTTGGTTATTGACTGAATTACAGCTGCTGGTATCTGGCTGAGCTGCCGCGTTCAGGTTATCCTTTAAATTGCAACTGCTATGCTGCCTCTTCTCTACAGAGAGAAGTGGTCAGAGATTTTTAGTGAGATAACCTAAGACCTGAGGCTATTTCATCTCTTTTGTGAGTCAGCTCCATAGCAGCACACAACAGCAGAAGTCTTTAGGTCATCTGTTTTTTTTAAACTTTTTTTTTTTTTTTGGCATTTTCCCTTCTCTTTCCCCTTCCCCTAGGTCTGCCTCATGTTTAAACTGAGATGAGAAAATTTATTTAAGCTCCAGCCATGCCTCTGTTAGGCAGTACTGGGAATGTAGATTATTCTAGAACTTCATTTTGGTACAAGATTGGAGGGGAAGGTTGAAATCACATACTTTGTCCCACACTTTTGTAGTTATATTCAAATCGCTGTTCTTATTATGTGTATAAACAGAGATCATCAATGGGGATTGAGAACTAGAATGAATCTTAGAGACCATTTAGCTCATTCTTTTTATTTTTCAGGTAAGGAAAGCAAGGGTTACCAAGGTGAATTGACTTGCCAAAGACCTTATAGGGAACAAATAGCAGAGTCAGGATTTGGATCTATCTACTCTGAACTCAGATGCAATTTCTTTTCTACAGCACTACACTGTCTTGAAACACTGCTTCAGTCCCTTTGGGGAAAACCAAGCACTAGTAGAGTTTCTATTGAGCTGTATCATAGATCCGGCACCTCTTTGCTCTGGTCTTGACCTGATACTCTTTTTTTTTACAAGCAGGGAGAAAATGGGCTAAGAAAAATAAGGCTAATAGACAAGAACCGTTCCCTTTGTTCTTACATTTGATGCTTTATGCCACACCAATATTTATATAGACCTGTCTTGGCTCAAAATGATGATCCCTACCAATGTAGTATAATTTCGGAAATCAGGTTAAAGGGAAATGCATGCCTAGTTTTAGGGAAAGTTAAAGAAGGGATTATAGATCATTAAGTTTAATTACATGTCAAGGTAAGAACACTGTAGAACCATTATCCATGGAAGTACCTTCTATAAGCTGAAAACACAGTAATGACTAATGATTCAGATTCAAGATGAAAAGACTTGTCAATTGAGATCCCACTGGAGCCAGACACATAGCACGAAGTCATTTCATTAGTGCCTTGGAGGAGAAAGTGAAGTGGGTTAATCAAATTCATTGTCTGTTTTACCTCTGCCAATTGCATAAGAGTTGATTTCTACTTCTCAGCCTTAGCCTGCACCAAGTTAAGTTTCAGTAGTCTTTTGGGACAAGATGACAATTTTGGTCAAGTGAGGGGAGTCTGGACATGAGGATGGACTGTCCAAGAATTGGGCACTCAGATTTTGAAAGCTCAGTGAAAGAAACGAGTACTACCAATTTCATTTAGGCAAAATGGGGATTTAGCTTTGAGTGAAAGCACTGGTGGAAATAGATGTGAGGGTCAAAAAAAAAACCCATAACACAGAAATGGAAAAATGTTTTTCTGAGAAATGCAATGGACTGGTATATTAGCAATAGATGTACTAATGTATGTTTACTTGTTGTGTGAGCTGGAACAAATCAATGAGCCTTAGAGAGATTTGGCTTCCTCATCACTAAATTTCCCATGAAGTTCTATAACCCAGAGTTATATTAGAGTTCCATTTTATTATGCAGCTCTGCCCCTGCACCATTTGAAGATGAGGGCAGGGTTGTCATCAAATTATTAAATTTCAGTAAACAAATGAGGAACAAACAAACATTTCCAGGACAATCCTTTTATTGTGACACAACTTCTTTGGCAAAATTTATTTAAACATACATTAATAATAACTCAGGTCTTCTTCTGAGGACACTATACTATACCACCTCATCCCATTTTATAGATGAGACAATTGAGGCAATGAACAGTTAAGATCATGATCCCATAGGAGATATTATAGGAGGTAATAGTGTATCACTGCAATTCCTAACATACATCTATAACCCAAACATACGTAAGTTTAGACACCAGCAAGAAAGAATGATGAGCTCTATACTGTATCACAAAACTCTGGGAGAATATGAGAGCTTACTCTGAATCTAGAATGCTGGTGGATCTGAACGTTGTTTTATGGCACAACAACAGAATGGAGCTGAGGCGGTATGTAGGAGTGTGACATTTTGTGGCATTATACTAATTTTCTTTGCTTCGTTCTAAAAGAATTCAAGAAAGTTCCTTGAATGGGTTATCTAATGGTATAGATGACACTAGTATACTTGCAGAGGCACTTTCTGAAATGTCTTTTAGGCTTTACAGAAAGGGAAAGAGGGAGGGAAAAAAGGAGGAAGAAAAAAAGAGAAGTTGAAGAAAATGAAAGAAGGGGAGAAAGGGGAAAAGAGAGAAAAGGAAGAGAGAAAGACTGAGTTGTTCAGTCATCAGAGGACCAAGGAATTCTATGGTTGCAGGTGATCCAACTGGTATAGCTATCAAAGGATAAAAAAGTGACTAAGGCAAGCTGGGTTAAGAGCATCCCTCGATCCTCATTGTCATTGTTCATTTGTTCAGTAGTGTCCACCTCTTTTGTGACCCCATGGACCACAGCCCTCCAGGTCCTTCTATTCTCTACTATTTCCCAAAGCCTGTCCAAGCTCATGTTCTTTGCTTCCTTGACACTATCTATCCAGCTCATCCTCTGCCATCCCCTTCTCTTTTTGCCTTCAATTTGTCACAATCTTTTCCAATGAGTGCTCTCTAGATTTGTTTCCCCTGGAACTCCCTTTAGCTTCAGCTTCAGTATTTGTCCTCCCAATGAGTAGTCTGAATTAATTTCTTTAAGTATTGACTGATTTAATCTCCTTGCTTTCTGTCCAAGGGACTGTGAAAAGTTTCTGTGGCACTCAGTTTTCCTTACAATCCAGCTCTCACGGACATACATTGCTACTCGAAAAAAAAGCTATAGCTTTGACTATACCGACCTTTGTTGGCAAGGTGATATCTCTGCTTTTTAGTATGCTGCCCAGATTTGCAGTAGCTTTCCTTCCAAGGAGCAAACATCTTTTATGCAGATGTGCCCCTGTCCCATTTGAAGATGCGGGCAGGGTTGTCATCAAATTACTAAATTTCAGTAAACAAATGAAGAATGAACAAACCTTTCCAGGACAATACTTTTGTTGTGACACAACTTCTTTGGCAAAAGTTATTGAAGCATAAGTAATAATGATAATAACTCAGGTTGCATTCATTATCTGTGGTGATCTTTGAGCCCAAGAATGTAAAACTAGACACTCCTTCCATTTCTTCTCCTTTTATTTGACAGGGAGTGATAGGACCAGTTGCCACGGTCTTAGTATTTTTTCTAAAGTTCAGCTTCAAGCCAACTTTTACACTCTCTTCTTTCACCCTCATCAAGAGACTTCTCAATTCTTCTTCACTTTCTGCTATCTGAGTGGTATCATCAGCATATCTGAAATTGTTGATATTTTTCCTGACAACCTTAATTCCAGCTTTTGATTTGTCCAGCCTGATATTTCACATGATGTACTCTGCATATAAGATAAATAAATAAGGTGACAATATACAGCCTTGTCACACTTCTCACCAAATCTTAACTCAATCAGTTGTTCTTTAGTTCTAAGTCTTGCTTCTTGACCCACATACAGGTTCTTCAGGAGACAAATAAGATAATCTAGTACTGCCATCACTTTGAAGACTTGCCACATTTTGTTGTGATCCACATGGTCAAAGACTTTTTTGTAGTCAATGAAGCAGAAGTTGATTTTTTTCCCTGGAGCTCCCTGCCTTCTCCATAATCCAGCAAATGTTGGTAGCTTGGTCTTTAGTTCCTCTGCCTCTTCAAAAACCATCCTGTACTTCTGGTAATTCTTGGCTCACATATTGCTGAAGCCTAGTTTGCAAAATCTTAAGCATAACCTTCCTGGCATGTGAAATGAGCACAATTGTTTGGTAATTTAAACATTCTTTGGCATTGCCCTTTAGGATTTTGGATGTAAACTAATCTTTTCCAACATAGTGGCCACTGTTGAGGTTTTCAAATTTGCTGGAGTATTATTGCAACATTTTAATGGCATCATCTTTTAGGATTTTAAATAGTTCAGCTGGAATTTCATCACCTTCACTAGCTTGATTGTTAGCAGTACTTCCTAAGGCTCCCTTAACTTCATTTTCCAGAATGTCTGGCTCTAGTTCAGTAACCACATCATCATAGTTATCTGTGATATTAAGATCTTTCTTGTATAGCTCTTCTGTGTATTCTTGCCACCTCTTCTTAATCCATTCTACTTCTAAGTCCTTATCATTTTTGTCTTTATCATGCTAATTTTTCATGAAACATTCTCTTGATATCTCTAATCTTCTTGAAGAGATCTGTTTTCCTCATTCTATTATTTTCTACTTTCTTTACATTGTTCATTTAAGAAAACCTTATCTCTCCTTGCTATTCTATGGAATTCTATCTTCAGTTGGGTATATCTTTTCCTTTCTCCTTTCCCTTTCCCTTTCCTTCTTTCCTCAGCTATTTGTAAAGTCTCATGAGACAGACATTTTGCTTTTTTCTTTGGAATTTTTTGTTGTTGCTGCTCCCTCCTGTACAGTATTGCAAACTTCTGTCCATAGTTCTTGAAGCATTCTATCCAACAGATCTCATTTCTTAAGTCTATTCAGCATTTCTACTTCATATTCACAAGGGATATTATTTAGGTCATGCCTATACAGTCTGATGGTTTTCCCTACTTTCTCAATTTAAGTCTGAATTTTTCAATAAGTATCTCATGATCTGAGCCACAGGCAGCTCCAGGTCTTGTTTTGACTGACTGTATAGAGCCTCTCCACCTCTGGCTGCAAAGTACAAAATCAATCTGATTTTGATATTGACCATCTAGTGTTGTCCATGTGTAGAGTCACCTTTTGGGTTGTTGAAAAAGGTGTTTGCTCTGTCCAGTGAGTTGCTTCACAAAACTCTGTTGGGTTTTTTTTGCCTGTGACTCCAATTATCTTTTTAAAAATATAGTTTTTCCCCCAATTACATGTAAAAATAAATTTTAATATTCATTTTTTAAAAAATTGAGTTCCAAATTTTCTCCCTTCCTCCCTTATCTCCTACTATAGGTTGTATATGTGCAATCATGTACAACATTTTCATATTAGTCATGCTGTGAAGAAGAAACAGACCAAAAGGACCCCACTCCCTGCATAGTGAAAAATAGATCTGCGTTCAGACTCCATCAGTTCTTTCTCTGGATGTGGATAGCATTTTTCATCATCATGAGTTCTTTGGGATTGTCTTTCAGACAGTTCAGACAGCCAAAGACTGGATCTTAGAGTATGTAGCAGGGAGGAAGGTGTAAGAAGACTAGAAAGGCAGTAAGTGACCTATAATAATAACAACAGTGATAGCAACAGCGACAATAATAATAACTGGCATTCATATAGATCTCTAGGATTGGCAAAGTAATTCACAAACATCATCTCCTATTATTCTCACAACAACCTCAGGAGGTAGGTAGGTGGATTTCATGTTAGACGCTGGAGGCAATAGGGAGCCACTGGAGTTTGTTTAATAGAAGAGTAACATGGTTAGACCTACGTTTTAGAAAGATCACTTTGATAGCAGAGTCTACATATTAAAGAAAAAACTTTCCAAGCAGAAATAACCATCCTCTAAACACTATTTTGAAATTATATATTAGACTTATGGGATGCTTCAAAAGCTTCTTATGTAATCTTGCTTATCTGTCCAATGGTCCTGGAGTCAAAGAAGGTTCAGAAGTATTATCCTAATTTTACAGATGGGGAAGCTTGTACCATCAGTTTTGCAGTGGTGATCTGGATTGTATTTTGTAATTAGGTATAGTTATGTTAGACGTAATTTAAAGATCTCAAAGCTCTTTACAAATATAATTAAATAAAATTTTTCCAATGTGGGTGAGATAGGACCATCCCTGTGATTGATAGTGGGTCTAAGTTACATTCCATTACTTTGAAGAAGTTGGAAACAATTTATATCTCCAAAATCCTAGCACCTTGCTCTGTTGGATGGGTCTCAATCCCACTTGGCTTTCACGCTAGTCTGATTAGCCCTTCTCACTTGCCCAAACAGCCCAACCAATATGAAACAACAAATATGATTACATAGTTAGGAGGGTGTACCACATTCATGTAAATGGAAAATAAAGACATTAACGATGAGGGTTCTCTTTTCCTCTTGACAAGTACCATTGTTGCCTATAGCTCTGAGAAATGGGACCTCTCATGTTTTCTCCTCCCACTGTTCTAGCAGACCAAACCATAAATAATTTCAAAGATCCCATGAGACCATACCAGACAGAAGCCAAGGGGCTATTAAAGAAAGAGCGCTGACATTCAGAACTTGCAGCTGACATGAGGGCTGGCTGTCATGGCCCAGATAAGAGGTGTTTCCTGGCACTTGGGGTGTCATAGCTATCAATCCCCTTCAAACACTCCCCCCAGAACACCTAGCAATCTGAAACAAGGGATAAAGTGATTGGCTGTCCTGTGTGTCAGCTCTCTGGGGAATTGTATTGCTACGGGCCTGTCAACATTTCAAGGGAGAATGATACAGATGAGCACGCCATGCTGAATAACTGGCAGACCTCCCTTACCCCCTGGGACTCTGATAACACTGCTGACTTGAGAAGGGGGCACAAGAAGCAAGTCCCATATTGGAGTTTGAGACCTGAGTGATAGTTTTCCACCACTGTAGAAAAAATGGCATCCCCAGCCCTTGAAGATCTCTCCAATTCCATGTTGTCTGTTTCACTCATTTTGACCTTTGACTAAAACTAAATATTTTATTGGGGTATATCTTACCACTCTAATTAAATCATAGGCTCCCGGATGGCAGGATGGCAGTGAATATATCTAAAACACTTTTTGCTTCTTTGACATCTCTCACCAGCACTTAGTAAAATGGCAAGCACCATCTCCTCCAGGAAATCTTTCTTAGTTCCCCCAGCTGGGAATACCATAGTCTCTAGAGTTACCTCCCATCTACTTTGTATTTATTTTGCATGTACTGATCTATATATGTTGTCTACCCTATTGGACTGTCAGCCTCTTGAAGGCAGGGACTATTTTTGCTTTTTTCTTTGTATCCCCAGTGCTTAGCACAGTGCTTGGCATACAAAATGTGTTTGCTAAATACTTGTTGATGGATTGATTCCTGGGGGCATATATTTCATAGTCTTAGATTTGGAAGGGAACTCTGAGGTCACCTAGTGAAACTCTTCCCAAATACTGTCTACAAGAGCCCTAATATCATTCATCCTCTCCTCAAAGTTTTCCAGTGATGGGGAACTTAATACCCTCTGAGGTGAGCAATGATCAGCTCCTTTCAACTTTCATCTCTTGATCCTACTTTTGCTTTCTAGGGCCAAGTAGAAATTTCATTCATTTTTTTTGGTGGGGGGATGGATTGCCCTTGAAAGACTTAAAGATAGTTGTCATGTCTTCTCTGAGTTTTTCTAATCCAAGCTAAACATCGTAAATTTATTCAACCTATCTTTGTGTAATGTGATTTAGATTCTTGTCATTATCATTATTACTCTTTTCTAGATTTTCTGTGGTTTGTCAATATGTTAATTCATCAACGTGTTAAATATCTCTCATTTTGTTTGTGTGGATACTCCTTCCAGTGAAAGATTGTGGCCCCTTTACATCTTAGATGGTTTTCAAAGGTTTTCATAGATAAAAAATTCTTTGACTTGTGGCCAACATGGAGCTGAGGTTCAGGAGACTTAGCTAGTTTGGCTCTTTGAAATCTTTTCAGCTCAGGAGTACTTAAGAGAGTTTGCTTTATATTGGCATATCCTCTGAGAATTCAGACTCACCTCTGTGGCATGATGAGACCTCAAAAGGAGTTGAAGACACAAATGTGAAACCCAAAAGTGAACACCATATTCCAAAAGTTGTCTGATTAAGCATAGTACAATAAGACCTCTCCCACTCCAGGCAATATAATTGTTTTTAGGTAGGATTAGATGGAACATCTCAAAAATAATAGAATCTACCCATCTCCTTCCATTCAACTCTATCTGTGATGTCTGTCTCAGATCATGGACCAGCATTGCCTCTAGAGTCTCTATTGTCTGTCAACCTGAATAATACAGGCTTGACTATAGGCATTCTTTGGTTACTTAGGTTTTCCTGTGTGGATAGTAAGGTCAAAACTGTTTTAGTGATTATGGATTTCATTTAGGAGGCTCCACATTGTCTTTGTACTTAAAGCAATCAGCACAATGGCATCCACAAAGAAAAGTATCTGGAGGACTTCATCATTTACACAGGAAATCCTTCTTCATTCTGAGCTTGGTACTGGATGTTTTTCATGATGCTGGTAAGTATCTTTGCTGACCTTATGCCTCCTTCTTTTGTGCTTTGGTTGGTATTCATAATGGTTACTGAACATATATCTCTTTGGTATCTTTTAAGGAAATGTGTGATTTTAACATGTATGTGGTGGAAAGCTCTTAGAATTTTTTCCCTATTAATCAAGTAATTTTTAAATAACTAACAAGTAATAAGTGCAGTGGGATCTTGTAGTCTCTCTACTATTCAGTCAGTTGTGGACCTTTAAAAATGTGATTGTCATTGAGAAATTGTCTGATGCGCTTAATATCCCTAGGTTTCTCCCTGAAACAAGGATTCATCCTCTTTAATACCAATATTCTTCCAGTGAGTTTGTATGGCTCTGATTCATGTGATAGGTACATAAATAGATTGATAGCTGGCTAGCTAGCTAGCAAAATAGATAGATAGATAGATAGATAGATAGATAGAACACATTAATTACTTACCATGTGCCAAATGCTGTGCTAAGCCAAGGATACAAGTACAAAGATGCAAGACAGTCCTTACTCCCCAGGAACTTAGATTTGAATGGGGGAAGATAATACATAAAAGGGAACTGGAAAAGAGGAATTGTTACAAGAGCAGCATGGACAGCATGGTTTGGACTGGTCTAGAGGTGTTGCAAATGCCTGTCACCCAGCAAGATAAGGCATAAGCTGACCTATCACAGAGGAGGAACCTGGGTTGGATTCCTGGTTACCAATGGGGAGGGGGTGGAAATGATGGTCTGAGTATGAGGTATAAGTATGAGTATGAGATGAATATGTCTGAGTATAAGATGAAATGAATCTGAGTCTGAGGTGGTATAAGTTGTAAGATGCAGTTTGGAAAGCCTGAGAATACCTCAAAAGAATTAAGGTTTCAGGTCACTCAAAAAAGTAGTAGAGAGGAACATGGTGGGCACGAGCAGTCTGAATTATTTTACCAGTGAAGAATTACCTAGAGGAAGAGTCATCATTCAAGAGATGTATGTCTGGAAATGCAGGTGGGCTGATGATATAATGAAAATGAGAAATAACTGGAGGACAGCCCATATGCTACATTGGTGTTCGTGGGTATATATACTAATGTCCAATTACACAGAGGCAGAAGAGAAAGAGAAATAAGCCAGAATCACAAGATCTCAGGAATGGAAGGGGCCTTTAAAGGTCATCTCATTTAACCTTTACCTAAACAGTAATCACCTCTACAACTTCCCTGACAATTCTGTATTTAGCTTCTCTTTGAAGACCACTACCTCCGAAGGGAATCCATTCCATATTTTTGGACTGTTCTTATTGTTAGGAAATTTTACCTCACAGCAAGCCTAAATTGATGCCTCTATATCTGACTTCTAGTCCTGCCTCTGTGGGGCCAAGGAGAACAAATCTTAAACAACTCTTCTACAGGATAGCCTTTCAAACACTTGAAGACCCCTATCACATCCATTCCAAATCTGATCTTCTCCAGGCTGAACATCCATGATCCTCCTATGGACTGGTTTCTACTGCTCTTACCATCCTAGTTGTATTTCTCTGAACATACTCCCATTTATAAATGTCCTTCCTAAAATGTAGCATCCAGAATTATGTACAACTCTCCAGATGTGATCCAATAAGGACAGAGCACAGAGAGACTATTGCCTTCTGGATTCTAGATGCTAATGCCTCTCAATGTAGCCTATGAGAGCATTATTCTTTCTTGGCTGCCATAACTCATTGATGACTCATATAGAGCATTTAGACTATTAAGCCCTCAGATTTTTTTCGTAGGAACAGTTTAGTCACGCACAGTTTAGTCATGAATCCTTTATCCTGTACTCATGTAGTTGAGTTTTTGAATCCAAATGTAGGACTTTATATCTTAAATATCTTAAATCTTCTAGTCCTGGTTTAGGCCACCCGTTGTAACTTATCAAAATATTTTGTTTCCTGACTGTTATTCAACATTTTAGCGATACATTACAGTTGCGTGTCATTTGCAAATCTGTTGAGCACACCATCTATGCCTTGATCTGAGTTGTTGACAAAATTGCCAAGCAACACTAGGAAAAGGACAGATTCCTGAGGCATTCCACCAAAGACCTTGGTCCCAAGTTGACATCAAATCTATAAATGACTATTATTTTACTCCAGTGTGGAGCAAAGAATAGGAAACAGGATACCATGGGATTGGTGACCCTCTTCTCCACTCCTTCCTTAGATTTTCCCCCTATTCTATTGCCTTTCAGACTTTGTTGTCTAAAGCCTAGCCTACATAAATTTTGGAGAGCCACATCACAGTGGATGCTAGCAATTTTGATGGCTGTAGTGACTCTCAATGACTTTCTAGCAAATTGTAGGGAATTTTGATGGATGTTGGTGGAGGGAGTGCCCACTGTGGAACTAAAAATGGTTTTTAGGGTAGACAACACTTTAAAAAAATTTAAGATGTAAAGTCTATGTGGAGGAGCTTTGGATCAAGTTGTTACTTTTACTTAACAAAGCACTAATTATCTGTCTTGGCAAGAGAGTAGGACCAGTGTTGTTGTGATCCATGTGGTTGGGAGAGAAAAAAATCTTTGCTTTCAAAAGCTTATAATGTATTTTTAAAAAGTAGTTGAAATGTTATATAAAGGAAATTTTATTTAAATGCCATTTAAAATGTCAAATTCCTCTTATATTGGTATTTAAAAGATTTCTTGCAGTTTCCACTCTAGACCAGTGACTTTATTATGTGGCTCATGTGCTTTAGGTCATGCATCACTTAAAAATCCATATGTCTCTGAAAATGCTAATTACAGGGTATATTCCTTTAAGTGAGCCCAATCATGTATACAAAAATCTAATCTTACATAACAAATCAATTGTGGTGAGGGGTAATTGCGAAGCACACATTAACTTTACAAAAGGGATCTGCTACAGGATAGCTAATGTTTACATGGTGTTTTGAGGTTATATTTTATGAGGTTATCACATATATCAACTTTGGGGCTGGCATTCTGAAGCACTTTACATGTATCATTTCATCTGGGCCTCATAAGAATCTTATGAGGTAGGTACGGTAGGCATGATTATCCCCATATCACAGATGGTTTAGAATTAGAAGAAACCTTAGGTCAGGGGTGGTGAACCTGAGGACTTGAAGCCACATGTGGCCCTCTAGGTCCTCAAGTGAGGCCATTTGACTGAATCTTGGTCCTTTTGGGGATTTGTTCTGTGAAGAACAAATGTGGCCGCATGAGGCCACAGGTTCCCCACCCCTGCCTCAGGTCATCTAGTACTACCCTCTCATTTTACAGATGAAGAAACTGAGGCCTAGAGATGTTAAGTGATTTGCCAGGATCTCATGGGTAGTAGGACTCAGTATGGGCTTCCTTTAAATTAGGGGTGCTTAGCTTGGGAGAAGTGAACTTAAATTTTTTTGGTAACTATTTCAATATGATCCCTTGTAATCTTATGTATTTTATTTTATGTGTTTAAAATATTATTTGGAGATGAGTTAAATAGGTTTCACTAGATTGCCAAAAGGGTACTTGACCCCTAAAAAAGTTTGCTGTAAATAGTGAACTCTTCTAGCACATTTAAAATCAGAATTGATTTGTAAACCTTTTACGTATGCTCACCCTTTCACAAATACATCTAATGCCTATGTTAAATCCTTTTGTATTTGCTCACACAAACTTCAACCCCACTTAGAAGCCTTTCTGGAAGAGTAGACCCACTTCACATTGGCTTGACATCCTCCTCTGCATAGATATGTGGTCAGCCCCAGGTGATATGGGGTTTTTCTCTTCAAGGTGGGGACCAAGTTCATCATTGCTTGAGTGTTAGCTCGTTTCCTGGGACCCTATATGAACAGCAATGACAATTTCTCCCTGGCCAAGTTTCCATATACACATTGCTTTCCTGCTAACGTAAGTAGGCTTATTCCACTCCCCCATTAAAAAACCCAACAACTCACCTTTAAACCTCTTTTGAACTGAGAAAACTTTTAAAAGTAAAAAAAATAGTCAAAACAAACCTGTATTTTTTAGGCCATATAGTCACCACTCTTTCTTCTCCTGCTACCTCTGCTACCTAAGCTGCTTGACGTATTCCAAGTGTATTTCTTGGATTCCACCTTCTTAGATTTCAAAACTTTATCATGTCACAATCTAACTTCCAGGTACCTGCAAAAGACTAGTTGAGGTAGAGATTACGAGAGATTCAGGAGAAGTAAAAATTACTGATGAACTTTCATCATTTTCTTGAATATTTAAAAGTATGTTTTATTGCTTGTAGGCCATCATTAATATGTGATCCCCAATATCATTGTAGAAATGTACATGTGCAAACATATATACACACTGCAAACTTTAATACTTCCTTCATCCAGATTCTCTCTCTGTCTCTGTCTCTCTCTGTCTCCTCTCTCTCTCTCTCTCTCTCTCTCTCTCTCTCTCTCTCTCTCTCTCTCTCTCTGTAAGTCCAGGTGTGTGAAATCCCTCCAATATTCAAATTGTCAATTTGTCTATAATATCATCTTTGAGAAATATTTATTCTTAGGTTTGCTTTGAAGTTGCCAAATATCAAAGTATAAATTAATTTAGTTGGGAGGGTCTTATGAAGTTCTTTAGAGAACTTTTAGAAGCTACAGGGGAGGTGCTGACCTGAATTGGTAGAGGGTATTTCTTTGATTGGGAGTTCCCTGTATCAGTGAAATCATAGGTTCAGTCCCTATCCCTTTCATCCTCTGCAGCAAATACCAGTGCATAAGCAATGGTTATTTCCCTAGTCTTTTTGGCAGTACTTATCACTGGCATACGAGATGACCCACAAAATGAAGTTTCTTGTTGACTTTGGATACATGATGATACCAGTTCTGCCAACTACTTCACTCTCTCCAAGGAGAATCTGTGAGTCATTCTTTTTTTTAAGCTGCCACTTCTTTCTAGCTCCTGGCTTCGTGGATAGCAAGAATGTCCAGATGAAGACAATTTGGTTCCTCTTCTAAATCATCCCCTCTACACACAGTAGGTGCTCAGTGATGTTCCTCCTCCTCTAGTTTTGAATGATCTTTCTCCTTATCTCTTGGTCATAGAATCTCTCACTTCCTTCAAAGCACAGCTGAGGTCCCACCTCCTATAGGAGGCTTTCCCTGATCCCCGGAGTTGCTGGTGTTGTCTCTCTTTCGAAATTCTTTTGTATTTACTTACCTGTCTATGTAATTTATCCTTCCAGTAGAACGTAAGCCCTATGAGATCAAGGGCTGTTCTGCCTATATCTCTAGATCCCCAATGCCAATGCCGATCAGCACAAGGTGTTGTACATAGCAGGCACTTACTAAATGTTTTTCCACTGAGTTAACTTCAGAATTACTTGATGTTTACTAGCAAAGCATTCATTGAATATGTAGGATTGTCACATGGAAAATACAGTATCAACATAAATGCAGTGTCAAAGGTTTAGTTCCATTTATTGTTTGTCTTTAGATTACTAATTTTTAAATATACTTCACCGTTCAAAATACTCTAACCTTTGGTTATATCATATTTGTGCCTATGAAAACTGTAGTATATCTGTAAACCTTGCCAGATTTCTGTGTGTATTATCTTGCCCTGATTATGCTCAAAGGGAGATATGGCATATTATGGGGGGGGTGGTGTGTGAGGAGGACAGTAAAGTTTTCCATCAAAGGGAAGGACAACTGAGTGCAGTAATGATTTTCCAGGAGGGTTCTGATGTTCAAAAGATGGAAAACTCGAGTCCATTTGAAAGATAAAAACCTGGTATAGAAAAATACATAAAGTAAGCTCAACGGATTCAGGGTTCTTATCTCAAAGTACAATTCTCACAAACAGTCTACTTCCATGCTTTGCGCTGAGTCTCATAGAGAACTGAATCAAGGAGCCTGTCCGAGGGTAGAATGTGAGTGATTTCCTGGGCTGATATGATTCCAATTTTAGCAAAAGTGGAAATGCAGCCAGGATAGGTTGGCTGGAAGGAAGTTGCTCAGGCAGTAGCCCACTCCATTTTGCATCCCAGGGAATGTTTTAATGTATTTAATTTGACAGTTTAAAAATGCAGGTGTTATCTGAGTGCAGTGACTTAAATGCTACCTGCTGGTGGTGAAATCAAAACCTTGCAATTGCAAACCATTTTCTTATCCTCCTCTGAAAGAATTTGCAGATCTCCTCATTTGGACAACAGCTTCCCTAGCTCAGAGGGGTTGGTAATCCTATTGTCACCCGTGCCACATATATTTCAAATTGAGGTCATTTCTAGTGAAAGTCAATGGCAATCTCCTTCAACTCCCTTCTCCCTCAAATTTTATTGGCTGTTTACAATAAACAAATTAGTCACAGAAAACTTCTTTCATAGGTTTGTGTTAATATAATACCTTTTATCATGTGATTATTAGGCTATTCCTAAGTTATTAGGCCTCTGCCACAGTCAATGGCAGGAAGTTTAGCGTCTGGGTTCATTTTCCCCACCAGGAATGCTGGTCTTGGACACTTACTAACTAGTTCTATGCCTTGGGCAAGAAATTTAACCAACCTGAATGTCAGTTCTCTCATTTGTAAAGTTGAGATAATAATATTTCCCTTCCTTACTTCACAGGGTCATTGTGAGGAAAGCACTTTGTAATCCTTAAAGCACTATGTAAATTTAAGCTGTCTATTATAAATAACTAGCTATGTCAGTTTGGGCAAAGACAAGTCACTTACCCTCTCTGGTCCTCAGTTTTGTCATCTGTAAAACAAGGGGTCCTCTAAGGTCACTGCTCCTTCTAGATCTATGACCCTGGTATCCTAAATCAATTTATTAGCAGATATGTATCAAGTAACTACTATATGTAGAGTAAATCCTGGGCATGTAGGATGAAAAAAGTCATAAATATTTAAAGAGATGATATTAGAATTGATTTTCCAAGAGACAGAGGTGAAGATGAAGAACATTCAAGGCGTAGGGGATAGTCTGCACAAAGGTGGAAAATGGGACTTCACGAAGAGGGAATACAAGTAGGTCATTTCAATTGCACATATAGTGAGGGGTGGAGAATAATGTACAATAAATATAGAAAGTAGGTTGTAACTGTGAAGGGCTCTTTATCTACTAAAGGATACTACATACTAGGGATTTGCATTTTATCTTAGAAGAGTAACTAAAGCTTCTAAGAAACATAAAGACTTTCCTAATTTTCCCCTCCTAAACAAGTTCTAGTAACCTCTCAAAACTACCTCATTTTGGGAGGTATTTATTGTGCATACAGGGCATCCCAAAAGTTTTAGTGCCATTTAAACTATTAAAGCTTAAAACTATACTAAGACTTTTACAACACCCTGTATTTTTGCTGTTCTGCATATACTTATTTATGTTTTCCCCACTTGAATGTGAGTTTCTTGAGGGCAGGCATTGTGTTGCTTTTAAGTCTTTTTACCCTCAGCCTAGTGCCTGGTATATGATAGATGTTTGATAAATGTTTGAAGGTTGATTGAATCTGATGGATGTGAAGTGCTACTACGGAGTTATCTTAATTTGTATTTTTCTTATCATTAGTAATTTGGAACATTTTTTCACATGGCTGTTGATTGCTTGACTTTTTAAAAAATTGTCTATTCATATACATTGACTATTTATCTATTGGGAAATGGATCTTATTCTTATTTATTTCCTATATATTGTGGATTTGAAACTTCTATCAGAAAAATTTACTTCAAAGCTTTTCCCCCACTTGACTATTTCTCTTCTAATTTTAGCTGCATTGATATTGTTTGTGCAAGAGTTTTTCAATGATGTAATCAATTTTGTCCATTTTATTTTTTGAATCATTCTATCTCTTGTTTGGTCAATGACTCTCTCCCTATCCATAGTTGAAAAAGATATCACCTTTGCTTTTCTAATTTTTTTACGATATGACTTTTTAAAATTTAGTTTATGTATCTATTTAGTGCCAACTGTGGTATGTGGTATGAGATAATAGCTTAAATCTAATTTCTTCCAGAACACTTTCCAGTTTCCCCAGCAGTTTTTGTCAAAAAAGAAAAGAGAGCTTACACTATTAGTTGGTGTCTTTGAGTTTATCAAACTTTATGTTATTATTTTCAGTTTTTTCTTGGTCTTTTTAAACCTAATCTGTTTAATTGAGCAGTTTATCTATTTTTAACCATTGCTAAATAATTTTGCTGGTTACTGCTTTATGGCATACTGTGATATGTGGTAATGCTAGGACTTTTTCCTTTCTCTTTTTTCCCATTACTTTTCCCTGCTACTTTTTCATTCTCTTTTCCAAGGTGAAGGATGTGAGTTATAGGCAAAGGGAGGGGGAAAAGAAATATGGCAGAGAAAGGGGGTAAGGACATCTCTAATTAGATAAAAAGATGCAGGAAGAATAAATGAAAGTTGGAGGAGTTATTTGCACTAATCTGACATCTTTGAAAGACCATTGTTTCCTTTTGGAATATAATAGGAAAAAATCCAGTTAAGGCTTTTTTTTAAAGCTTCTGTTATTGACCTTACTGATATACACCCTCAGGCAGAAAATGTTACAGAGTCCAAATCCATTTCTTTTTTCTTGCCCTTCCTGCTTTTCTTCCTTCCTCCCTTCTTCTTTTCTCTCTTCCTGAATACACTATTTGTTATTGGTCCTGTCTCTCCAATGGCAGGATCAATAGAGGTGTATATATGTGAAGCAAATGCAATACCCTTCCTGGGATGACTCACTAAATATCCCCCCACACCTCCTTGCTCCTCTCTGCTCACAGATGAAAGGATCTGGCTTCTCAATGTGCTCCTATATCCTATCTCTCTCTCTCTCTCTCTCTCTCTCTCTCTCTCTCTCTCTCTCTCCCTCCCCCATCCCACATATATATATATCTGTTCAGTTATATATATACATAATATATGCATATATAACATATATATGTAATTATTTATTATCTCTATCCCACTGCCTGCCACAAATTGAATAATAAAAAAGGGTAAAGAAAATCCTCATAAAAATGCATTGTCTAGCAAAACAAATTCACACATTGACCATGTCCAAAAATATGTATCTTATTCTGCGTTTAAGTCCATTACTGCTCTGGCAGGAGGTCGGTAGCATGCTTCATCTTCCCTCCTTGTCACTTGTAGTTTATCACTGTACTGATGAGTTCTGAATTCATTCAAAGGTTTTCTTTATAATGCCATCATTGTGCAATTTGTTCTCCTACTTCTGCTCAGTTCACTCTGCATCAGTTCATGGAAGCCTTCCCAGTTTCAATCTGATACTGTCTATTTCATGGCTTCACAAGGCATTTCATTCCATTTAAATATGATAATATGCTTAGCCATTCACCTAATAGGTGATCACTCCCTTAAGTTTATGGTTTTTGATCACTGAAAAGAGTATATACATACATATATAGTATGCATGTATATGTACATATGTATTATATAACATATGGGTCCTTTTCCTCTTTCTATGATCTCTTTGGTATATAAGATATAAGTTGCATATTTGGGTCAAAACCACAATTTAGTGATTTTTGGACTTCATTGAAAATTGCTTTCCAGAATTGCTGGACCAATTCATATCTCCATCAACAGTATGTTAATGTGCCTATTTTCCTATAGCTCTTCCAATATTTGCTATTTTTCATTTTTATCATCTTTGATGACCTGATAGGTAAGAGGTGGAACTTCAGATTTGCTTTAATTTTTATTTCTTTAGTTATGATTGATTTGGAGCATTTTTTCATGTGGTTGTTGATAGCTTGGATTTATTTTTTTGAAAATTACCAGTTATAGCTTTTGACTTCTTTCTTATCTTTTGGGGGAATGACTTTTAATTCAAAGTTTAACTCTTGAAGCAGGGGCTGCTGTGCTCCTACTGGAATCACCTCAAAAAAACATAGACTCCAAGGTGTGTCCAATTCTATCTGCCAACCCAAATTGATTTAGTCTTTTGACTTCATCCAATGAATTGAAGCATTTTACTCCTTCCCAACTTGATCTTCTAGGTTGTTTTCACTTGGTTTATTCCTTTGATTAATTGATTCTATAATAATCAGAGGCAACCTCACCTGATAAAGTTGTCAATCTAGGCATAGAGTATCTTGTTAGCTATATTATTTTGAATTGAGGAGTGTCTGCCATTTTCTTTAATTCTTTCTTTTACCTAGTATTTCCCAAACTTTTTGGAATTGTAATACATATTTAATTTCTTATTTCTCCTCCTAAAATTGTTGCATGGCATTCATTTGTTTTTTAAAATAGTATGTAAATAAATATTTATTAAACATCTGCTGTGTGCCAGGTACTGTACTAAGGGGTGCGAATATAAACAAAGGCAAAAGATAGTCTGTAGTCTCAGGAAGCTCCTGGTCTGGGAAAGCCAACACGCAGTTATATACAAATAGATATATACAGGATAAGTTGGAAATAATCAATAGAGGGAAGATACTATGTGAGAAAATTAGTTTAAATTAGTATAATTTTATGACATCCTATATTATTGGAATGAGGTAAAAACATACGGTTAAGAATTGCTGGTATATCTACTAAAAGGTAGGCCTAAAGAGAGAGATTATTAAAATGGGTATGCTATAGTTCCTAGTTACTGTACTTTGGTTAAAAGTTATCTATATAAGTATGTATGTATATATAAGGAAACATACATAAATATACACACATTTACAGTGACGATTGCTTCCCTTTAAAAATGTTCTCTTAAAATAGATTCTAAGATTTTGTCCAGAATCTTAATTTGTTGGACTATAGTTTGAAGAATCTACTTACTTCCCTTTTTTGTTATTGGAGTGTACATATACTCATGCATGTGTATGTGTATATATGCAGAGAACTTCTATACATACATACATACATGCATACATACACACACACGTGCATGCATGCATACATACACACATGCATGCATACATACATATAATTATTCTGTAAAAAGAACACCAAAATGCAGTCAAGTGCTTGGTAATTATACAGACCAATATCAGTTTCAGAGAAGAGATAGGGAAGGGTCTCCATTTTTTTTTGGGTAAAAAGGTGGGGAGCTATAAGTGCAGGATGTTGTATATATTTGTCAGACACAGTTATTGTGTTAGTGCTTTTAAATGTTTTTTCTTTTTTCTTTTCTGTAAGGTATGACTCTTCGGGGGTTGTTACATATCAATTAATCAAAAAACATTTGTAGAAGTATGTACTATGTGCCATTACTGTGATAAAACATTTCTATTATCAACAAAATTTATTTAAAAAGGAAAAAAGTTGAATAGATCAAGGATATAGGTCTAGGGTACTCTTATTAGAGACTTTCCCAAGATCTTCATTCTTCTCCAGGCTGTACTTCCACACTTTCTCTACCATATTCCCTAGTTGGCTACCCTTCCCTTCCACTCCCTTTCCAGGTTTTTCATCTCCCTTCTATGTGTTGTATTCGCCTATTGGGATGTAAATTCCTTGAGACCAAGGATTATCTTTCTTTCTGCTTGTATTTGTATCTCTAACACTCAGCACAATGCCTGGCATATAGTAAACACTCAATAAATGCTTATTGACTACCTGTCTCTGGAGTTAGTCTTTTCACCAATCAGTGTTGGATGTACTTAACTTTACTCTCTTCAAGCTCATATTTCTCTATTGTATTCACATAGTTATTATGAAAGACTTCTTGAAGTATAGGAGTGTAACCAGAATGGCCTTTGTTTTCTTTGAATGACTCAGCTTACCTCATTGAGCTTCCCTGGACGCTGGGGCTTGCTCTTCCGGGGCAGGACCAGAACTTCCTGTGTGATGAGTCATGGGGCTGGCTGAGGGGAGGTGTTGATGTCTATGCTAGGGGGAGGGGCCAACTCAAGAACCAATCAGCCCTGGTTATTCAGGTGGTGCTTGATGATGTCAAAAACTCTATAAGAGGGGAGAGGACAGCTTGAAGAGTTCTCTTCCTTTTCCGGTTGGAGCCAGCGACAGTTACATCGTCAGTTACAGCGACCGTTACATCGTCAGTTTCAGTTGCAGCTTCAGTTACAGACACAGACACAGCTGAGGCAGGAGCTGCCAGTAGCAGAGCTGATCTACGGGAGGAAGCTGAACAAAGACTTCAGGCCAGTGGGTAATCTTATTACCATCGAGGGGGAAGCATGATTTTGCTTTACGCAATCATGCTTCTCTGTAGCCTCCTGGTTACTCTTGCAAGGCGTACTTATTGGGCCTGGAAGATTTTGATCAACATATCAAAATGGGGCTTCTGGTTCATGGGTTGGTTACTGTGGAGCCTAAATAAATGTTTTGATTCTTCTGCCTTCTACTTTGAGAGTTTCTTATATCCGGCGGTTCCGAACCTTTCAGACATGTTTATGATCCTCTTTGAGATTATAAACTCGGCCCTCCTGATACATTTGGCGTCACGAACAGGATCGCTAGGTATAAGATCTCTATTTAGAAGCAGAACAATTTCAGAGGAAGAGATGAATATCCCAGGATGGGAGGATCCATTTTATTCCTCCCTAGCAAAAGAATTGGCTAAAAAAGCTGGACCCTGTGAAAACTGGGAACCAAGGCTACGGAGAGGAGATCCTAGGGATTTGGAAAAGTGTTTACGAGAAGTTGGGATTCAGTCAGGGGCATCACTATCTAGGCAAAGCTGGATAGTGTTATCAGCCTACCGGCTAGTATACGAAAGATTGAGATTAAGTGAAAGACATGGGGGCACTCCTACCCCACAGGAAGAAGAGGAATCTCAGATAGCAGGAGACCAAACTGACTCAAATGAGAACTTTTCTATTAATGTGGCTAAGAGCAACAGGAGACCAAAAAAGCCCAGAGTGCATTTCAACCCAGCCCAGAAAGAGCCTGACTGCCTGCTTCGTCCTAGCCATGGTGGCAGAGGAAGTGAGTGGGGAGAGAATGAGACAATGTTAGGGGCTGAGGCACAAAACACTACTGGGGTTCAGGATGTGCCTCACACAGAGAATAGGAGATGGTTAAATGATCAGACAAGGGCTCGACCCATACAAAGGAGGAAGACAGAAACCCGAGGTGAAGATTCAGTTACAAGGGAAATTCAGGAAGATTTCTCACCGCAAGAGGTCACAGATATTTTGAGTAGATTCAGCCAAAGAATAGGAGAACCATTGATATCTTGGATGGTAAGACTCAGTGATCAAGGGGCCGGTGGAATATCAGTAGATGGGACAGACTGCATGAGATTCATAGGTATCAGCCATGATCCTCTAGTTCAACAAGCTTTTAGGGAACATCATCAGCAAGGAGATGGTGATAGCAGGACTACTCTGTTGGCATTAGCCGCTGTGGGATGCAATAAGAGATATGCTACTGATTCTATGTGGCCCACTGAGCACAGACCCTGGTATTCACTTAGAGATTGTATCATGAGACTAAAGGAGGAGGTAATGAAGACTGCCATTATGACAGGAACTGCAGACAAATATTACAATGATTCAATGGAACTGCCTCATAGGAATTTAATAATTAAGACAGCTCCCCCTGCTTATAAACAACTAATTTTGAATTTATTACTTGGAGAAGTAGGGAGCCGTCTTACAACAGTGATAAATAAGATTTTACAGTTACATGACTTAGGTGACTGGGGAGGGGATAGATCTCCTCGAGAGAGAAGAGTGAATAACCAGCAAACTTGGCGCCAAAGGAGAGTAACAAGGAAAGAAATGTTTACTGCTTTATTGAGAGCAGGAGTAGGTTTTGAAATGATAGATGGAATTCCAACCAATGAATTATATAGAATGTACAGAGATAAAGGCCTTGATAACAGGAGAGATAGGGAAATCAGAACTGCTCCTGCAAATACTACAGATGTTGAACCTTCAAACCCAAGTGAATCATATGAAAGGGAATACTAGGGAACAGGCCGAGCCCCAGTCCAAATTAAGGAAATACACAGGCTGGATTGCAGACCTCACATTAACTTGACCATATATTGGAAAAATGGGTCAAGTACGGTAACTGAGGCATTAATAGATACTGGGGCCGAGGCCACCCTTATTTATGGAAATCCAGACAAGTTCAGCCATGGAACTCCTATTACCATCACAGGACTAGGAGGGACTGAAATATCAGCCAGACAAGTTAAATTAATGATGAAAATTGGACAGTTGCCCAAGAAAGAATATAGTGTGGTTATTGTGCCTATTCCTGAATACATCATTGGAATAGACATATTGAAGGGTATGACCTTAAATTTACCCGAAGGGAAATACCAATTTGCTGTGAGGAAAATGGGCATTAATGCAGTCTTAGTGGGGAAAATCAAGATGGATCCAATCACTTTGCCCGAACCTTCTGAAGTAATTACTTTGAGGCAATATCGTGTGCCAGGTGGGCAAGATGAAATTGCCAACACTATAAGAGAATGTGTTGAGGCAGGAGTGTTAGTCCCTACAACTACTCAATGGAACAACCCTGTCTGGCCAGTCCGAAAATCAGATGGAACATGGAGGATGACAGTAGATTATAGACAGCTGAACAAAGTGACTCCTCCCTTGTATGCTGCTGTTCCAGACACGGTTACTTTAATAGAGAGAATACAAAAACATGAAGGGACTTGGTATGCAGTTATTGATTTGGCCAATGCCTTCTTTACGATCCCAATAGACCCCAAGCAATGGAATCAGTTTGCTTTTACTTGGCAAGGCCGACAGTATACATTTACACGCCTGCCGCAAGGATATATTCATAGCCCAACTATTTGCCACAGGATTGTAGCTGAACATTTGGATGAATTAAAGTTACCTGGTGTACAGCTTACACATTACATAGATGACATCATGATACAGGGAAAGAATATAAAGGAGGTGGAGGAGAGTTTAGCATTATTAATTGACCATATGAAAAGCAAAGGATGGGAAATCAACCCCGCAAAGGTTCAAGGGCCAGCTCAAACTGTAAAATTCTTGGGGATACAGTGGAATAGAGGACTGCGAGAAATTCTCCCACAAGCTCGACAAAAAATCCAGGATTTTCCCACCCCTACCAATAAGAAAGAGGCCCAAAAGTTCATAGGGCTGTTTGGTTATTGGAGACACCACATCCCACATTTGGGACAGATTTTAAAACCCTTGTATAAAGTCACCAGAAAGAAATATGAATTTGACTGGGGACTTGAACAAAGTAGAGCTTTTGAGGAAGCAAAGGCTGCTATTCAATTAGCTCTAGACTTATGGCCTATGCAAAATGGGCCAGTGGAGTTACAAGTGACTGTACAAGATGACTATGCAAATTGGAGTCTGTGGCAAAAACAACAAAGCCGAAGTGTACCTTTAGGCTTTTGGTCAAGGAAACTGCCCTCATCTGGAGTGCAATATACACCTTTTGAGAAGCAGCTGTTAGCTGCATATTGGGCTTTAGTAGAAACTGAGCAACTAACTCTGGGTCATGAAGTGGTATTAAGGCCTGGAATTCCAATTATGACTTGGGTAATGAGTACCCCAGCTTCTCACAGAATTGGACATGCACAAGAGGCAAGCATAATCAAATGGAAGTGGTATATTCAGAATAGGTCCAGAGCAGGCAAAAATGGAGTTTCTGCTCTACATGAATCTGTGGCGAACATTGATACTGAGAGCAATGAAAAGCCCCTTGAATCTAAGCAACAGATGGTACCATCCTTAGTGAAATGGAATAATGGATATGACGGACTAAATGAAGAACAGAAGAAACATGCTTGGTTTACTGATGGGACAGCAAAATATTTAGGACAGAAGAGACATTGGAAAGCAGTAGCCTATAACCCCTGTACAAGGAGAACTCTGGAAAGTTCTGGGATAGGTGGAAGTAGCCAATATGCTGAACTGATGGCAGTGCATCAGGCCATCAGAGCAGAGAAAGGAGGACAGTGTCATATATTTACTGACTCGTGGGCGGTAGCTAATGGATTAGCTACGTGGATGCCTATATGGAGGAATCAGAATTGGGAGATTCATGGCAAACAAGTTTGGGGTAAAGAGTTATGGGAAAATATATGGGACATGTCTTTGGTTACAGATTTGTCAGTTTTTCATGTTGATGCTCATGCAACCCTGACCACACCAGAACGTGAGTACAATGCACATGCGGATCGACTAGCAAAGATTGCTACTGAATGTATTGTCCCTACTCCGACTCCAACTGATGACCCAGCCTTAGCAAGATGGGTCCACCAGACTGCTGGCCATTTAGGGGTCCAGGCCACCCATCGATGGGCACAGGATCGAGGTATCAGTATTTCTCATGCGTTGTTAAAACAAATAACAGAGGAGTGTTGTATATGCCAATTAGAAAAAGAACGAACTCTTCCTAGGATAGTTACTGGAGAAATAGCAAGGGGAAAAGTTCCAGCCCAAATTTGGCAGATAGATTATATTGGCCCACTACCCCAGGATAAAGGATGTAAATATGTATGTACGTGTGTTGACACCTATTCCGGTGTACTAGTGGCTTGTCCTTATAAAGACGCAACTCAGAAAAACACCTGTAAAACTCTAGATATTGTAAGTTTATATTATGGAACCCCAATGCAGATTCAAAGTGACAATGGGTCACATTTCAAGGGCAAAGAAGTGAAAAGATATTGTGTGTTGAATAATATAGAATGGATATATCATATTCCATATTACCCACAAGCATCTGGGCTAATTGAAAGAATGAATGGATTGTTGAAAGAACAGCTGAGAAAATTAAGCTCAAATAATTCATATCGACATTGGAAGGATAATTTGTCTATTGCCTTACGTAATTTGAATAATAGGCCCTTAGGGGGAAGTACACCTCTAGCCAGAATGATGACCCCAAATCTGCAGATCAGAGAACAGCAAACATGTGAGATCCAAAACATTGAATTTTGGACTGTGAGGGAAGATGTCCCACTACCAAGTCCAGGAACACCTGGTTCAGCAGGATATGATTTACATTGTATAGAGAATTTTAGGTTAAATAGGAAAGAGATAAGAAAAACCCCTACTGGAGTATGTATGAGAATCCCCAAGAATCATCTTGGACAGATATTACCTAAACCAGGATTAGCGGCTCAAGGAATACATGTATTGGCTGGAGTGATAGATTCTAATTATCAAAAAGAAATTGTTGTGACACTCCAGAATATGGGTAAAAAACCTGTACAATTTTGTAGAAATGATAGGATGGTTCAAGTCATTATTATCCCCTGTGAAAAAATACCCTTTGTGAAAACTGACCCTCCTCCCAAAATAACTACTAGAGGGGCAAAAGGGTCTTGCTCCATTGATAGAATAAAGTCAGGAGCTAAGGTATGGGTAAAACGGAAGCCAGATGATATTCCAAAGGCTGCAGAAGTTATAGCCCATGGGAAGGACAACACTGTAACAGTTGTCTATTCAGGGGAAAATAATTACCAAATCGTACCCCTGAACCATATATTTTACCGTGAATAGGTTATAATAATAGATTCACAGACTATTCTTTTTGTCCTTTGTTTTGGCTAACCTTGTTGCTAGTTTTGTTTCCTTCAGGCTTAAGCACCCTGCACTTTCCGGTGACTGCCTAAGCATGTAGCATTCTTGGAATTCCTGCCAGCTCGTTAAAGAAATGACCTCTGGAATGGGACTTTTTGGGGGCAGGGCCATCTCTACATCCAATTTCAGCATGAAGAAGCTATGGAAAATGAGACCTTCACCCCTCACCCCAAGATTTTGAGCCCCAATCGTTCAAGGGGGGTGGAAATGATGATAGTGTTCTGTTTACTTATTTTGTGTTATCCTTGCTGTGTTGTTTTATTGTTATGATATTATTGATCCTGTGTAATGGATACAAGGATTTAGGGGTGGACATTTGAATTATTAATAATTATTTTGGGGATGATTGATTGAAGAGATTATCTTGCTGGGACCTAGGGGTGGATCGCATTTGAATCGTTAACCAATGTTTGGGAATGTCACCGAATGATATGTTTTGCTTTATAATGAATGATATGTTTTAGTTTCCTTTGTAGTTGGATCACAATGTATGTTCTAGGATACATGGCTGATTAGATTATGTATCCTATAACAAGGGGTGGAGTGTAACCAGAATGGCCTTTGTTTTCTTTGAATGACTCAGCTTACCTCATTGAGCTTCCCTGGACGCTGGGGCTTGCTCTTCCGGGGCAGGACCAGAACTTCCTGTGTGATGAGTCATGGGGCTGGCTGAGGGGAGGTGTTGATGTCTATGCTAGGGGGAGGGGCCAACTCAAGAACCAATCAGCCCTGGTTATTCAGGTGGTGCTTGATGATGTCAAAAACTCTATAAGAGGGGAGAGGACAGCTTGAAGAGTTCTCTTCCTTTTCCGGTTGGAGCCAGCGACAGTTACATCGTCAGTTACAGCGACCGTTACATCGTCAGTTTCAGTTGCAGCTTCAGTTACAGACACAGACACAGCTGAGGCAGGAGCTGCCAGTAGCAGAGCTGATCTACGGGAGGAAGCTGAACAAAGACTTCAGGCCAGTGGGTAATCTTATTACCATCGAGGGGGAAGCATGATTTTGCTTTACGCAATCATGCTTCTCTGTAGCCTCCTGGTTACTCTTGCAAGGCGTACTTATTGGGCCTGGAAGATTTTGATCAACATATCAAAATGGGGCTTCTGGTTCATGGGTTGGTTACTGTGGAGCCTAAATAAATGTTTTGATTCTTCTGCCTTCTACTTTGAGAGTTTCTTATATCCGGCGGTTCCGAACCTTTCAGACATGTTTATGATCCTCTTTGAGATTATAAACTCGGCCCTCCTGATACAAGGAGGCATGTTCTTTCAGAGAAGCTAAGTTTACATGTGAATCCTTTTTATTAGCAATGTGTCCTTTGGCAAATGACTTCACCTCATTTTTTTTTGTCATTTGTAAAATGAAAGAAATTGAATTAAATGATCCTCAAGGTCTCTTCCAGCTCTAATTTGGCAACATTATTCTGTCCAACTTTGTAAAGAATGGACAAAATTAGTCTGGCGTAATTTTTCCTTTTTCAAAAATTTTATTGTGGTCTTTTTATCGCTTGCATTTCCAAAAAACATTCTTTTTCCTAGCCCTATCCAGATAGCCATTCCTTGTAACAAAGAATATAAAAGAAAAAATTTCTATAAAACTAACCACCACACCAACCAAGTCTGACACTATATATAATGCTTCACACCTGTATTTTTTCCCAGCTACGAAGAAGAGAAGAAGGTACACTTTCTCATAGGTTCTTTGGGAGCTAGCTTGGCCATTATAATTTCCTACTAAGTAGCTTCATTTTTCTGTTGGTTTGTTTGTTCGTTCCATTTACATTGCTGTAAATGGAACTTCGCTTATTCTTAATGAACCAATATTAGCTCTTAGTCATAATTGCTTCCTTTTCAAAACATCCCTTTAAAAATAGAATCTGAGATTTTGTCCAGAATCTAAATTAAACTTACTGGACTATAGTTTGAAGAATCTACTTGCTTTCCTTTTTGGTTAATTGGCACATTTGCCTGGTCCTCTAGCATTTCTCCTCTTCTCCAGAATTTTCAAAGATCATTGCCAGAAGCTCAGCAATCATATCTGCAAGTTTTTTTTTAAAGAACCCTAGAATATAGTGACTTGTAACTTGAACTCCTTGAGGTTATAAGAGAGAACATAGCTGTCTTCAATGCCTTCCTCCTGCCCCACTCCATTCTACTCTCTGTGGCCAACAGAACAAGCCATTTTTTCTCTCAGTATTTGTCCTTTAAAAATGTGGAGACAGTTCTATCAGGTTACCTCTAAGTCCTTTATTCTCTAGGATAAACCTCCCTTTCAAGCAGTCCTCAATAGCGGAGTCTCAAGTCCCTTCTGCTTGTTCCCTGTCTTATGCCCTCTCTCTGTTCTTCTTGGATCAGGGCTGGATACGCAGACAGAGCTCACCAGGGTCTGTGCCTCCTCTAGCAGTCAGACTCCCTCACACAATCTCAGTGACCTATACATCTTCACTGAATCCTGTCTTCATTGGCTTCCTCGCTCTACTCACTCTTTCTAAGTTGCTGTAATCAAACCTCTCTCTATTCTGCATTCTGACTCTGTCGCTTCTGGATAATTGCTGAATTGTTTCATGCACTCTTCATCAAAGAATCATAGATTTATTTATTTATTATTTATAGAACTGGAAGGGATCTTGGAGGCAACTGAATTCAATACCCTAATTTTACAGATAAAGAAACTGAGGCACTAAGAAGGTATGTAAATTGCCTAGGATCACTCAGCTAGTAAATATTGGAGGTAGGATTAAAACTCAGGGCTTTCTTATTCTAGTTCAGTGTCATATAAATCAACTGATGAAGTGTCTATTAAGCAACTACTGTGTGCCAGACACTGTGCTAGGCTTTGGTATAAAGAATGAAGTGAACCCAACTCACAATGAGCTGAAATTCCACTAGATGATTCTTCTGCTATATCAACTCATGGACTGTCCAGTGTTTAATACAAACTAAACATCCACAATCCTTTTGTCCCTGTTCCCAGGCCAGTTTCTAGTTTCTGAAATGATTAACATTAGTTTCTGAGAATAGTACATTCTGACCTGGGGAATTGTGGGCAGATTCAAGCCTTACCCAACTCTCTGAGGGTCTCATGATGCCCTGGTAGTTCTGCCTTCTTCCTGTCATTTATTATAATCATCCTATTCACCCAGAGCTGTGTTCCTATTTCTTCTCTGATCCTTTATGTCTTAAAAATCCGAGTCAGTGAATTTTCTTTTGTCTTCCTCATTGAAATCATTTGTGTTTGCCCCATTAGAATTTTATTCTTTAAAGTGTATCGGCTCTCTTAAATTGATTTCCTCTCCATAATTTTAGGGCAGAGGATCAAAGAATATAATTTGCAAATCTTAAAGTGCTATATAAATGTTAGCTATTATTACTGAATAATGGAACATTAGAAGGAACCACAAAGATCATTTGGTTGAATTTCCCTTTTTCCCCCTGAACTCTTTGACATCTGCTCGTCTAATATCTAAGGTGTGAATCAGATTTGGTTAAGCTTTATCCTTGATATTTAAATTATGATAATAACAACAATAGTTCATTTATGGCATAAAATTCATTCTTTTTAGAGGCAGAGTCAATCCTCAGCAAAACTATGAGAGAGGTTAAGTTTATTTTTGTCTAGTTCCTACCTTCTCCTTCAGCATCCTTTCTCTGTTCATAGCAATCTTCCTCATACACTCCAGTTCTTTTGTAAACAAGACCAGTTCTTTTGTAAATGAATCAAACAGAAATTTATTGAATGCCTACTATGTGCATAGCACAGTGCTCTATGCTGTAGTAATATGAGAGGGTAGACTTCAATCTTTTCCAGAGTCACTCTTTCTTTTCTTGGTTCTCCTTTATCATCTGCTACTATTTTCCTACTCCCTAATAGTTCCCTATTGTTCCAGGGTTCTAGATCTTGTTCGGTCTCTCTACTCCCACAACAATGGATTTCAACACACTTCTCTGTTCCATAGCTTGGAGAGTACTTCTTGAAACTATTTTCCATTTAAAGACATGGAGAACTCCCTTTTCTCCTTAGTTTAATATAGATAAGGTTTAAGCTGTTTCTTCTATGATACCTTTGATAGATGGTGATCCAGCTTGTATTCAAACCCTATAAATGATGATGAATTCTTGAGAGGCAACTCATTCATTAAGCTTCTGAGACTAAAGGAGCATAGGATCATAGGTACAGAGCTGGAAGGGACTTCAGAGACCATCTAGTCCAATTCACTAATTTTACAGATGAAGAAATTGATGTCAAGGGAGGCGTAGTGACTAGCCTAAGGCTAAATCAATAGTAATTATCAGAAGGGGGATTTGAACCCAGGTAATCTGATTTCAGCTCTTTCCATTATATCACACTTCCTCTGTGGGAAGGGTGAGAAGATAAGTTCAGAGGCAGATTTTTTGGGAGGTGGCGATGTGGAAAAATTTCTGAACTCTATTTTATTGTTTCCACATTTATAGTAGAACATAAAATGAAATTATTTAAGAATGAGAACAGGGAATAGAAGTGAGTTTGAGAAGGAAGCAATGGTCTGGGATAGCCCTTTTCAATAGGAAGTCACCAAAAGGGAAGTAAGAAGGGAATATGCATTTATTAAGTCCCTATTATATGCACCATGCTAAGTGCTTCACAAATATTATCTTATATGAAATAATACCAAGATTTTGGAGCATTGGTCAGTGGTCCATAGAGCAAGGAGAGACATTTCTTAGCTATTTCATTTCTTCCTCAAAAAGCCTTGTCATGGAATTAGAGAAAATCGGTGATTGGATTGATGTAGGCTTAGAGTTTAGAATGATAGGCACATAGGAAGGATAAAGGGACATGGAGTCCAGGTTGATGACAGCAGAATTAAAGTGGCTAACTATGGAACTCAGTCTACATAGGGAGATCTGGGTAGTTTGAAAGAAGTTAATAGACCCTGAAGTAGGAGAAATTAAGAAATTAAGAACGAGATGTATAGGTGGCTTTGAGGGGAAGAAAGGTGATAGGTCCTAAGGAAATGGTGCTAAACTTTTGATCACAGAGCATAGCAAGGCAATGTTTTGTGATAAGTAGGTCTAGGGTATGTTCATGCCATTTCCTGGTTAATAGTCATTCATTTTCATTTTTTAGCAAGGCTCCATTGCCTCTTCGATTGGACTCTATGTACACAGGGAATCTGTTTTTGATCTCATGTTTGGCAGTCAGCATGGATCTCATCAGGACAGCTATGCTCTTTCCACCCATGCCCAGAACTCTGATGTACAAAAAAGCCAAGTCATGAAGAGTCAACAACTCTTCTTTCAGGCTTCTGACTCACAGTGGACCAGTGTGGTCCTGGCTCTGCTTCTGACTCTCTAGACTTTTTCCACTTCTATCCCAGCAGCCTTCACCCCTGATGCCTCATCTTCTAATGGTGAGTTCCTTCCTGGAACCTCTGAAGAAGTACCCGTTTCACCCATGCTCACTTTCAACCAAGCTCTGCTTCTGACTCTCTGTCCTTTTTCACCTTGCCCCCACCTTAGTTACTTTTCTTCTTCCCCTCCCCCTGTCCTTTTCAACTCTTTTTTTTATGTGTTGTCTTCCCCCATTTGAATATAGGACCCTTGACGGTAAAGGACTATCTTTCTTTTTGTTTATATTTGCTTCTCAGCACTTAGCACAGTGCCTTAGCATGTAGCAGTTGCTAAGCACATAGTGGGTGCTTAGTACATAGCAGGTGTTTAATAAATATTTTAATATGCTAGGCATATACCATGCTAGAAACTAAGGATACTAAGAAAAAAAATGCGTATGTAAAAATGGGTATCTATGGGGTATGTAATATAGATAAATATAACAGAGTCAATGAAGGTAAAGAGTCGTGAAGTTTGAGAGGCCTTTTGGATTGTCAGTATGAACTGTGAAAGCCCAAGGATGATAGCGGGGAATGCAGTAGAAAGGAAGGAAGAATGTAATCCAGGAAGTGAAGTTATATAAAAAGATAGAAATGAATCCTGGTGAGCAGTAGATGACAGCAGTCACGATTTGGGTGATCCAGAGGGGATAGTATAGGCTTCAAAAGATGGGAAACAGAAGATGGCAATTTGATGGTCTGCAATGACACACTGGGAATCAAGAAGGAGGCCAACTTACACCTCTCTGTGAATAAGAAGAAGGGAGAGACAAAAAGGCTTCCATAGGAGTTGGAAAAGGGAATGACAATTGCTAAGGCTTATTTGGTCTAAAAAATGCTGAGTCTATGATTTAGCTTGTTCTCTGGGCATATGTACTCTTGGATCTTCGGAGCACCCCAGGAGATGAATTGATCTTAGCTCCTTATTATAGAGCTTTAACAACTTAATGCACTCTAGGCTTAGCTGTGATGATCTTGGCTATGTTTTTCCAAGAAATATTTTTGAGCATATACACACATATCTATCTATCTATCTATGTCTGTATATATATATTTTTCTTTGTGAGCTATGGATATAAAGCAATTGCAAAAAAAGAGAAAAAAGGTAACCACACATTTATCTCCATGCACTTTAAAAATCTTTTGCTATGTGGCATTTGAACGAGCATTTTTGAACCTTTCCATTATAACCCCTTTAGAAAAGCAGACCGGTGAAATGGAATGGCTGACCCTGCCTCAAACACTATATCTTCATGCTCTAAGAACAGGACTGTAAAAACAAGAGTTTTTTTGTATCATAATCCTATGCAGCTCAGATAGTTTACTTGTGTGACTCTCACCTTTGGTGCAGACCTCAAACTAAACACTTTAGTGTTATCAATTAATGTAAGAGAAACCCATAGAAGGGAGTGAGGAGACTGTAAAAACCAGGTGGAACTGAAAGCACATAAAAGGGGTTCAACAATCTGATCTCCATGAACTGGACTCCTGGAATATTTTCCTTGAACTGGATCACTTAGTCAAAAGCCTGACATTCTTTTCTGAAGGACAGCAGAGATAATTTTAATCATAATGGAGAGTAAATTCTGTGAAAATCTTTAAAAGAATAATCGGAACGTTAACACACTAGAGGGTATGTAACATGCCGCCCTTAGGGCTTTTCATTAGCATTCACCATCTCTTGTCTAGAAATGCCTTGCATACACTCACCAAGACTTAGGAAAACTACAAGAAGTAAAGCAGAGGTATAAGAGAGGTCATGGATGTTAAGCATGCTAAAGCTTCCATTATGTGTCAAAGCAGGAAATGGAAGCAATGAAGGTGAGGATTTAAAAAAAATCCTATATATATATATATATATATATATATACATATATAATGTGCTCCAGAATGTTGTAAGAACTCATTGTCAGCAAAGAAAGAGCGAAAAATATAGGCAATTCAGGACAAACAATGAAGACAGTAGTGATTCTAAAAAAATGTACGATTTGTCTCAACTTTATTGAAACTGCAGTTGCCCTCATTTCCCAACCCCCATCCCCAAATGCACTCCAACACTTTCTAGCATTTTGGTCTTTTAAATTAAGCCACATTTAGAATTGCTTTTCTATTCCCTTACCCCAATTTCTAAAATGTAATAAACTTAAGACAAAGTACGTATAAGTTATAAAAGCTAGGATTTCTTGCTTTCCTTAGTGGGGCAAAAGGACTCCAGGAAAGAACCAGATCCACTTTGGCTAATGGAACTAAAGACAACATGTAACTGCTGATTGTTACACAAATCTCCTATTCTTTTGGATAGGAAGGACATAATGATATTTCACCTTTGTAAGAAGATATCTGCACAATATCACTATTATTATTATAGGTAATGGTGGGATGAAACTGGACCTCTGACTGGAATATCTACATAGGAATGTACTTTATTCAAAATGGGAAGGATAGGAAGAAGGGTTGGGTGGGTAGAGTTGCATTGTAAATTAAGAAGACATATTAATTTGAAGAAATTTAGACACCAAAAGGAAAAGAATGAGAGATATTTGGGTGAAGGTGAACTAAGGCAGAAACAAGTAATATTGTCATTGGAGTAAGCAGCAGATCACCTTGAAAGAAACAGGAAAGAGGTGAGGAGTTTGGAATAAGATTATGATAAAATAGTGAAGGGAGACTTTTATTATCCAGACTTCTGCTGGAGCGTTCTCTCTTTCTCTCTCTCTCTCTCTCTCTCTCTCTCTCTCTCTCTCTCTCTCCCCCCTACCCTTGCCCCCCCCCCCCAAAGTAGTGTAGTTAATAACTTCTGGACTTGCCTTAATACTTGTTTCATTCTTCAAGAGATGGAGTAAATGATTTTATATTTGATTAGCATCAAAAAGGTAAAACTGATTCCTGGGATGGAAATGATGGGAACCTTGGGGACTAAGGTCTAACCACTCCATTTTAGGATTTGTGATGAAGGAGAGGAAGGGGGGCCAGAGTTTTATACTCACCCTCAATTTTAGGAGATTAGAGAAAGGATCAGCAGGATCTTGTGGCTTCACATTTTCCCAAGAAAGGTATCGCAGAAAGAATGAGTAGCTCTCAAGAATGCAATTCTGTATGTTGAAAGAGAGGATTCTGACAAGGAGAATATTGGAGTCTAATATCAATGAGCAAGGAACTCACCAAGATATTTAGCCTTTAAAAAGTCTGGTATAGAAACCAAATACAAGGGCAAATATCTCATTGTAGCACCCTGGAAATAGATCAAGCCTTCAGGGCCTAAATACATAACCCTTTGGGTAATATAGTTTGGCATCTTTGGGTAATGTGATTTGGTATCTTGATGGAAACATTGAATGATTTGGGGCTTGGACTGTGTGAGACTTTGCAAGCCAGTGATGTTTAAGGTGAGGGGTTAGAATGTGGGTATGGCAGCAGCAGAGACCTGCAGCTGAGATGGCAGAGAAATGACTGAATCAACAGAGCAGCAGCTGTGGCCATGATAGCAGCAATGTGGTGGTTTACCTTGCTAGACCAATGGAGAGAAAGAGGGAACACAGAGGTAGTTATGGGAAATCTATAGTGACTGACTGTACTCTGTTGTGGTAACTTGCCTGTGTGGAGAAAGCTCCAGTCAGTCATAGTGCAGATGTCTTGAGGGAATATGGAGGCATGCACTGTTTCTATTTAGCTCACCTCCTCTCTGCATTGGCTCGTTTATAAAGAGACATGTATTTGTAGTTTGTTTCCTCAGTAGTAGTAATAGTAGTAGTAATAATAATAACATTAATAGCTAGGATTTCTAATAATCCTTTGAGGTTTGTAAATCATTTTATAAATATTAACTCGTTTTTATCCTCACGACAAATCTGGGAGGAAGGTGCTACTATTATATTCATTTTGCAGATGAGGAAACTGAGGTAGGCAGAGGTCATGTTACTTACTCAAGGTTCCATAGCTTGTCAAAGTCTGAGGCCAGATTTGGCCTCAGGTCTTCCTGACTCCATGTTCAGTGTTCTGTATGTGCTAAGTTGTTTCCTTTATACCGATTTTTGTCCTTTCTTTCTATAGAAGTTTGGTCAATCAAGATATATAACTAAATGCATGTCTTAACTGAGGTCTGAGATACAAAGGATATACTTGGCTGGATAATTCACAGGGTGCAGAAGCTGGAAAGTCTCATGTGCAGCTTGGAGGGAGGGGGCCTATGTGTCCATTGGGTACTCGATGAACTATTGTTTAGTTTTATGAATGACTCTTGTGTTCTCTTTCTTGTCCCCCAGATCAAGGTCCCTAACCTTTTTTTGTGTCTAGAATGCCTTCAGCAATCTGGTAAAGCCTATGAAACCCTCCCAAGATTACTTGTTGCCTAAATTCATAATCATATTCATAATAGAAATGCCAAATTTCCAGTAGAGGTTAGTGAAAATAAGGTTATCATTTTTTCCAACCAAGTTCATGGATTTCTTGTAATCTGTCCTGTGCCCCCCTTTTTGGGGAAGACAGGGATGAACTCCAAGTAAAGAAGTACTATGACTGGAAAATGAGCTTGTTGTAAGAGTGAGCAGAGTCCTGGAGGCTAAAATTCTACTCTAAATTCTGCTGAAAAAGAATAAAGGTGAAATTTTAATTGAATTCTTCATCCTGACCACTGGTGCTTCAGTGTTCAGTAACATCTCATGGTTATAAGAGGATGTATACAAAAGCACCATACAGTCCTGTAATAATAGTGATAGGACTGCTAAAGCTCCTGATGAAATGAGGTTGGTGAGAAAAGCTAAGGATAATTAAAAGGGCTTGGATGATTTACACTGGGGACAAGAGGAGGATCAAGGAAAGAATAAAGCTACTGCTTGGAGTTGATGGGACAGTGATGATAGATGACACAATAGAAGGGTAGAGCTGCTGCTCAACTCCTATTTTGCTTCTATTTTTCTCACCAAGGAGAATGACTTCTGGCCTGGGAAAAACAAAACAAAACAACACAAAAACAATACAACAATGACCAGCTGGAAGTTAAAGAACCAAGCAAGAAGTCTGTAAGAGAGCACATAGCTAAATTTGATGAGTTCAAGTCATCACTCAGAAATAGATCATACTTGGGTACCTAAAATATCCAACAGATGTGATTGTTCAGGCCAACTCTTTGAAAGTTCATCAAAAATGGGAAATGCATCAGAGGATTGGAGATGGGCAACTGTCTGAACTTTCCAAAAAGGAGAGAATGTAAACTATAGGCCAATGAGTTTCCTTCTATTCCTGGCAATATTGTAGAATATATTACTAAAGAGATTGTTATTGAACTTTTTGAAGAGGAAATGGTGATCACAAAGGAACTGCATAGCTTTATCGAGATCACATCCAGACTAATTTCATTTTCATTGTTGACAGGGTGTATTGTGATGGCTGATTAAGTACCAGGAGGAGACTATTGGATAAACCCCCTAGTCATGGAAGCTCCAGGTGAATACCCTTGTTCAACACACCACTACTACCCTTAAGGATTCTTATGAACACTTGCTTCTATCAGCACTCCACTTTACCCTGTAATTTAAGAAAGTGCTGCAATGTCCAATCCAATAGAAAAGGCTAACTACCATTTGGCCACTTCCCTCCTTCACGAAAGAAATATGTGTGCATCATTGAGTGGAATACATCTGTAAAGCATTTTTCTGTTATTAGAATTGTTTCTCTTCGTTTCTTCAGGACTGCAATCTTAAGAGCTTCACATCTCTCTTCCTTTGACTTCTATAGAATTTTAGACCATGGAATCCTTCCTATTCTTCCTCTGAGGCCTGGGAAATCTATTTGATTTCTTGGCTCTATTTCTGAAGGTGATCCATCTCATTTAAGATGACAAGTTTTGACAATGCTATGCCAACTGAGTCTATTTGCCAAGAGACCAATTGATCAGCATATCTGCTGCCAATCAAAAGTATAAAAAAACTCAAAGTGAAAATGAAGGAGTGGGAAGCAGAGATATATCATAACTTTTCGCCAACAAAAACATGGGGAAGCCCAAAGTAGAGCTAAAAAAGCAGAGAGTAATGATATTCCAGAAGGATGAGTACAGAAATGGAAATGATCAGATTGTATTGTCTCCATCTATAGACACACCAATTCGTGACTGACTCCACAGGAGCCAGAGTACTTGTTGTACTTGCCAGGGTTGTTGCAATTGTCAGAGGAGATCTTGTATGTGAAGCACTATGTAAATCTCCACCATTATTTTTGTATTATCCTTCATTCATCATTTTCTTGCCAATTGACTTTTGTCTGTTTTTATAAATAAAAATCACTCTTAAAATATCAAAATTTGTTGCCATGGACAACATCAAAAATATTTTACTGTGGTCCTAAAGGCAACCCTGAAAGAAATTCTGAAAAAATGCTTTGGATAATTATTGTATTGTTGGAATAAATAAGTCAATAAGCATTTATTAATGTAGCATCAGTCCCATTGGTATGTGACTCTCTTGTTACTGCCCCTTATGAGGGTGGGGTGGAGGTGGTGAGAGTAGGAGAAAGCGGCAGTTTTTCAGATGCTTTTTGAGTCTCTTCAAGGCCCTGCAGTCACTTTGGTTGCTTTTGGCTTCCAATTTTGAGAGGAAAAATGAATGAAGCCAATCTACTTTAGGTTTCTGAAGGAAAAGGCTCTGAGAACAAGCCAACTTGAGAGAAGCTGGCAGTCTCCATCATGTTCTTATCCCTAACTTGTTACATGAGAGATTTTGGAGAACTTCCTCTTGGGGGTCCTTTCTTTCTTTCTTTCTTTCTTTCTTTCTTTCTTTCTTTCTTTCTTTCTTTCTTTCTTTCTTTCTTTCTTTCTTTCTTTCCTTCCTTCCTTCCTTCCTTCCTTCCTTCCTTCCTTCCTTCCTTCCTTCCTTCCTTCCTTCCTTCTCTCTCTCTCTCTCTCTCTCCCTCCAAGTTATCTCACTCCCAATGGGAGAGCTCCTTTACTCTGCATTATCTGGTATATATTCTCCTATGTATTCCTTCTCTGATTTTGGTTTTGCTATCAATTTGGACAAACGGGTTTTCTTTGATGTCTGTTCATTGTGGAACTGGTATTTGGTGGGAAAGGGGCTCAAGCCAGAGATAGAGAGCTTGGGGGTCCTCCTTTCTCCCAAGAGTAAAACATCAATCAGAAGTTACCTTGAACCTGATCATATCCCCTAGAGTAACAATATTTAAGGAAGTAGATAGATATGATTCTAATCCGTTACCCCCTCTCTCTGAGGAGAGCAGTGGCCCCAACTTCCTGCTTCTCCTCCTGGCTGGAATTAAAGTCTCCCTTGGAGAAGGGGAAGGGAAAGAAGTTAGAGACGCTTATTCTACCTCTCCTTGAGCCACAAAAAGATACCCCCATGCTACATGTGGGGGACATCCCTCATCACAAATGACCCTTAGAGAAAACCTAGTCCAATGCCTTAATTTTATAGATGATGAAATTTAATCCCATAAAGGTTAAATGACTTATCCAGTCACACTGCAATAATCTGTAACAAACCTTGGGTCAAACTCCAGTTTTCCTTACTCTAGTCCAGTTATTTTTCTCTATTTTATTTGCTTAAAAAACCAGCCACATCACTTTAGGGTACCACCTTATTTATCGGAGATGCTCAGAACTTATAACTTACTAGCTGAGTCTTAAGAGCTTTTACTGGGGTCAAACATTTTTATTTCTTTAATGATTTACCCTAAAGAAAAAGTCACGTAAAGGTTCTGATCAGTCATATGCTCTAAAAAAACCCACAAAGCCATACATTTCAGATGTATCACACCAATTATGTACTGCCTGAACTGGTTACCAATTCAAGACAATCACGTTATCTTCCGCTAAATAAAGATGAAGTCCATTGAGAGAAAGCATTGTTGGATTTTCAATTCTACCCGTGAGAGAACAAAAGTTTTTTTATCGCCTTTATACTGACTTCCAACATTTGGCATTCAGAACTGAGAACATATGAGAGAACATGCAATATCATAATTGTTCATTAAATGCAGGCTTGTCAATTTCAGAGAGTTCCAAATAGAAATGCACTGAATGGTTTAAAAGTATTGTCGCTGAAGGGGGAGGGGGAGGTCTTAGCGCAGCACTCTGCTCACCTATTCAGTGGAAAGGCTGACCAGAGAGTGGCAACAAGGATTTTCATTTATGTGGGTCATGGCCATTCTGAGCAGATGTTTGACAACTGCCATATCAAGTGACAAACTGAAACTCAGGATTTAACCACACTATGAGCCTAGTATTCAATATGCCCCATATTATCTAGTAAACCATGTATGCTCCTACGGTCAAGGTTCTCTGATGATACATAAATCATTGAATCCTAGAAAATCGGGGCTAGAAAGAATCTCAGAGATCATTTCATCCAATCTTTTCATTTTATAGATGAGAAAACCTAAGGCCCTGAGAGAAGTGATTTGCCCTAAGTTATGAGGTTTGTTATGACATGAAAGTCCTCTTGGGTCAACCCCTTTTAATCTGACAGTGAGCTGTTGAAGTTTATAGCTCTCAGACTTTGGCCCTAAGATTTTATAATTAAGCTTTGACTATTATTAGCTCAAGTTCAATAGTAGCATCTAGTAACCGAATGCAGAAAAAATAGAGAAGGAAAAGCCTAGCAAGATGGGGTGACCAATGATTTAAGATGAATCATCCTAAATGAGAGGTTGCTTTCACCAAGTGGTACATCAGAGTGGCCAGTAACAGAAACATAAATCCTTGCTCCTAAGCCTTGGTTAATTGCAAATATATTTTATGAGGGCCTCTGTAATGCATGGGCTTACTGGATGAAATTTACACTAAATTAAAATCTATGTACAAATGAAAATTTATACTAAGTTAAAATGCCTATTACAAACCTGGCTCTAAATTCCTATTCTATCTCTGTCATTCATTATTCTCTTCCCTGCACTCTCTGGTCCAACTGCATTGGCTTTCTTGTGCTGCCTGGTGCCTTATGCCTGAAACTCCATTTCCTGTTTCCGAATCTTTACGCTGGCCATCCCCTCATGCCTGGAATAATGCATTCCCAGCTTACTCCTGTCTCTTATGCTCCCTCATTTCCTTAAAAACCCTGCTCAAATGACACTTTCTAAGTGAAACCCCCAGCTACCAGTGTTTGCCCCTTCAAATTTTATGCTGTATATACTTATTTACGTACATGTTGTGTCTCCTAATAGAATGTAAGCTTCATGAGGGCAAGTACTGTTTAATTTTTGTCTTTTCACTCTCAGTGTCTAATAGCATTTGGCACATAGTAGGCACTTAATAAATTCTTACTGTTTGATGGGCTGAAACCATTAATTTGCACTCCATTTTTAGTTGACTGACCCCGCATTCTAACTGTCCTCACTCTTTACCACATTACTGGGTCCTGTCCTCCTATTTTAATAGCTTCTCCCAGACTCTGCTTCCTCATTTTTCATACTATCAGTAATTTGTCCAGTGGAGAAAGAGAGGTTCCTCAACAATGACCTGATTGTGGAGATGTTGTGAAAGGACAGCTAAATGTATGGATTATTACAAAGTAGAGGAAACTTAATTTGGAAAGTGATTACTCAAACCTCAAGTTATTCAGGCAAGTGGCATTTAGTGAGTTTTTGCTATGTTTAGAATACAGTACTGTATGAAGTTATGGGGAAGAAGGTAAGAGCAGTTGAAAGAAGTCTCACTGCTCTCATGCTTTCTCTCCTGTGTCTCTGCTGCTGTCTCTCCGGGATTTTCCACCTTTGCTCCAGCTGCCTCCTCACCCTGGAGATGCCAGCCCAGTTGTCCCATCGGTGAGTTCCTGCCTGGCACTTCCATTTGAAGAAATGTTCCTGGCTCATTTCTCTCCTGGCTCTGGTCTTCACTCTCAGGACTTTTCTACCTCACCCCAAGTGGATATCTTCTCTCCGCTCTTCTCCCGCTTTTAAGTTCCCTTTTTAAAACTTTTTTATTTTTTGGTGAGGCAGTCGGGGTTAAGTGACTTGCCCACAATCACACAGCTAGTAAGTGTCTGAAGCCGGGTTTGAACTCAGGTCCTCCTGACTCCACGGCCAGCGCTCTATCTGCTGCACCACCTAGCTGCCCCTAAGCTCCCTTTTATATGTTGTCTCCTCTGCTAGAAGGCAAGCCCCTTGAGGACAGAAACTATCTTTCTTTTTCTATGTATTTTTTATTATCAGCTCTTAGCACAGTGCTCAGCACATAGTCAGTGTTTAATAACCTATCTACCTATCCGTCAGTCTGAAAGTGTTTACAGCTTATTTGCAGACTATGATATGTTCTAAATAAGGCTGAAAAGTAACCAGAAGGCTGCATATAAGTGAATTTAGTGTAGTAGCAGCTTGTCGTAGTGGCTAAAGTCCTGGGCTTGGCATCAAATCAGCATCAAATTCTGCCTCTGATACTTAGTAATTGCATAACAATAGGGAAGTCAGTTCTCCTTTATGTGCCTCAGGAAACTCTAGGGGACTTATTTACTAGGTTCTAGAAGGCTGCATCCTGCTTATGTCTGGGGGAAGTGTCCACCTGTTGAAGTTCCCCATACTGACAAAATCATAGATCCTTCGATTATCCCTAGGACAGCTAGAGTACAAAGACACTCAGGTGACTTAGACAGTAAGAGTGATCAGAACAAGATGGAATTAACCAGGGGAACCTTTCTTGATGAAATGTTTGTCATTTGGAAGGGAGGGTATTTCATTTAGGGACAGCTAGGTGGCACAATGGTTAGAGTGCCAGGCCTGGAGTCAGGAAGACTCATCATCATGAGTTTGAATGTGGCCACAGACACCTACTAGCTACATGGCTCTGGGCAAGTCACTTATCTCCATTTGCCTCAGTTTCCTCATATGTAAAATGAACTGGAGAAGGAAATGGCAAACCACTTCACTATCTTTGCCAAGAAAACCCTAAATGAGGTTTTGAAGAGTTGAATGTGACTGAAAATGACTGAACAACAACATATTCCATTTATAGGGAATGCCATACTTGAAGACATGAAGGCAGTAATCTACAAGTTCTTGGTGGGTGCAAAGGAGATAATATATGTAAAGTGCCTCGCGAAGCTTAAAGCACTATATGAATGTTATTCAGCACTTAGGACAGTGCTTGGCCCATAGTAGGTATTATTTGATACATGCTTATTGACTTGGGGAGTGGCAAAGAGATGTTTGGAATAGTGAGAATATACTCATTTATTTAAATCAATATCAACCAAAGAAAAGTGACTGAGAAAATATTAATAACCACAAACTCATATGCCTATGCTCTCATATTGCCAAATCTTTCTGAAAATAACATACATAAGCATTGGGAGGCAACATGGTACAGTGGGAGGATCACTAGCTCTGGAGTCAGGGGGTTGGGATTAAAATCCTATCTCTGACTACTCATACTGCCTTTATGTCCTTAGGTAAGTCACTTAATCTACATGGGCCTCAGTTTCTTCATCTGTAAAATGGACAGTTGAATTGGCTAGCCTCTGAGATCCTTTCTAGATCTAAGTCTCTGATCTTGTGCTCTATTGAGGCCATTCTGAAATTATGAGAAGGGATAGGTAGGCTTTTTCAAATGATTTCCTACCACAGACCACATCTTGACTATCACACAGTTGACTGAAAGGTTTAGAAGATACAACATTCCTTTGTTTGTCATCTTTTTAAAAAGGAGCATTTGATTTGTTAGAAGAAAATATTTCCTTAAAGGCTTGTCTCTAACAAAGCATTTCTCACCCAGGTGTTGAGAACACATAAAATTTCTAGAAAGATGTAATAGTAGGGATCAACTTGCTTTATGACCTCCTGATTACTAATATCAAGCAAAGCATAAAACAGGGAGCTGGATGCTCACCAAATGCATTTACCAGCATCATGGAAGATGTAATAAAGTACAAGTTGAAGAGGTATTTCCTCTGTACATGGTGTGATCCTCCACATGCTCATATTTGTGGATAACACTGTACTGATTGCTTCAAGTCCAGGGACATTGCAGAGCCTCCTAAATGAAATCCATAATCACAAAGAAGAGTTTGACTTAGCCGTACCAGATCTCAAACTGTATTATAAAGTAATAATCATCAAAGCAATCTGGTGCTGGCTAAGAAATAGAGTGGTGAATCAGTGGAATAGATTAGGTATACAATGCATTGTAGTAAATGACCACAGTAATTTAGTTTTTGATTAACTCCCAAATCTAAGGGTTTTTTTGACAAAAACATTATTTGACAGAAACTGCTAGGAAAACTGGAAAATAGTATGGCAGAAACTAGGTATAGACCAACATCTCACATCATATACCAAGATAAGGTCAAAATCGGTACATGATTAAAACATAAAGGATGATACCATAAGCAAATTAGAAGAGCATTGAATAGTTTGTCTGTCAGATCTATGGATAAGGAGAGAATTTATAACCAAACAAGATATAGAGAGCAATACAAAATGTAAATGGATAATTTTGATTATATTAAATTAAAAAAGTTTTTGTACAAAGTCAATGCAGCCTAAATCAGAAGGAAAGCAAAAAACTGGGAAATTTTTTTAACAGAAAGTATCTCTGATAAAGGTCTCATTTCTCAAATATAAGAAAACTGAGTCAAATTTGTAAGAATACAATTCATTGCCCAATTGATAAATGGTCAAAGGATATGAACAAGCAGTTTTCAGAGGAAGAAATCAAAACTACCTATACTCATAAGGAAAAATGCTATAAATTACTATTGATTAGAGAAATGCAAATTAAAACAACTCTGGGGTACCACCTCACACCTATCAGATTGGCTAATATGATAGAAAAGGAAAATAATAAATGTTGGAAGAGATGCGGGAAAACTGGAAAACTAATGCATTGTTGGTTAAATCATGAACCGATCCAACCATTCTGGAGATGAATTTGGAACTGTGCCCAAATGGCTGTAAAACTGTGCAGACCCTTTGATCCAGCAATACTACTAGGTCTGCATCTCAAAAAGATAAAAAGAGATAATAACCTGTTTGTACAATAATATTTATAGCAGTTCTTTTGTGGTGGTTAAGAATTGGAAATTGAGGGAATGCCCACCAATTGGGGGATGGCTGAACAAGTTGTGGCATATGATTGTAATGGAATACTGTTGTGGTATAAGAAATGATAAGTAGGCAGGTTTCAGAAAAACCTGGAAAGACTTAGATGAACTGATACAGAATGAAGTGAGAAGAACAAGGTGAACATTGTACTCAGTAACAACAATATTGTGAACAACTGCAAATGACTTAGCTGTTCTCAGCAATACAATGATCTAAGACAATCTCAAAGAACTCATGATGATGAAAAGTGCTATTTACCTTCAAAGAAAAAATTGATGGCATCAGAATATAGACCAAAGCATACTATCTCTCTCTCTCTCTCACTCACTTTTCTTCCACAAAATGACTAATATGGAAATGATTCACATAATTGCACATGTATGGCTTATATTAGATTGCTTACCATCTAGGGGTTGGGAGGGAGGGAGGAATAGAATTTTGGCACTCAAAACTTAAAAAAATGAATGTTAAAATGGTTTTTTACATGTAATTGGGTAAAAAGAAAATGTTATTTAAAAAAAGAGTTTGGTTGGCTTAAACATCCATACAGGAAAATTTAAGTGAATGAAGAATGTCTGTTGCTCAGACTGTAACAAACAAGTGAATGGACAACTCAGAGTCAGCCTATCAGTATGTATTTATCGTAGAGATACTGTTCATGGACAACAATCTGAGCCCAGAATTGAACAGGATGAGGAGAGTGGATTGGATTGCCTTTTAGAAGTTGTGCAGTTCATTTAATGATCCTAAATTTCTCCCTGAAACAAAACACTACATTTTAAACAACAATATTTTTCCAGAAGTGTTGTATGGTTGTGTCATAGAATATTATAGTCTCTGAAGAATGAAAGTTAGAGGTCACAGGAGGGATAATGGAATGGTGCATGATGAGTAGGTTCTATATAACATAGTACTAACCAAGAATTATGAAAGATAATTGACACAAAGAATGTCATCAGAGAGATGTATGACTGGATGATAAATGGGCTGGTCATGTATTGGCAGCCATGGATAAATAATTGACAGCCTGTGGTCTTCCTTGGAAAACAAGAAATGTCAAGAGAAAACTAGAGGAAGATTTAGACACATTGACTGGCTGCACCCTAGAGAGCATGGACCAGAGTCACAGAGGATATGTAGACACAGATAGGTTGTGATCTGTGTGATTTGAGGGAACATTCACATCAATAAGATCACACTTCCATTAAAATATTTAATATTTATCAAGTCCTTACTAATGTGCTAGGCAGAATGAGAGATATAGTGATAAATTAAATATATATGCAGCTCAAAGCTCACCATCTCTAGGGTTGCTAAGTAGCACTTTTACACGTGTCAGGGCTCTATAATCATTCCTATGGTCTCCAAAATCCATCTTTCTATTCTACTATGCTGCCCCTCATGATGGGAGTTAAAAGAAATTTCCTTAATCCCAATTTAGATATCATGTGGTCCTCGAGGAATTCCTGGTAAGCAAGTTGGTTGGAAAAGAGATCTTGACCTGAGGGTTCTTTTCTGTGTTGTAAGGGTACATTTATGGGTCTGACTCACAAAAGAGCTGAAGTAGTCTTACATGTGAGTGTCCTCACAAAAGAGTGATTATATTCCCTTTGAGGAAAGCCCCAGATTGAAGAAGTTTCCCAGCAGATAGCCGCAGCTTGACAGCAATTACTTAATAGATAAGAAGAAGCTCTGGCTGGGCAGCTAAGAAGGCAGAGTAAAATAGCAGCAAGGCAAAAAAAAATTGCTGATAGCTAGAGTGCTACTTTCTAATTTTTTGCCATCAAAAAAGAGCTGTTATAGCCATTTTTGTATATGTGGAGCCTTTACTCTTCAGAGTATAGAACGAGTAGCAGAATAGCTGGGTCAAAGGGCATGCATTGTTAAGCGTTTTTTGTATGTGTGTAATTCCAGATTTCTTTATGGAATGGTTGTACTCATCGCAACTACACCAATGGTCCATTTCTGTGCCTGCTTTTCCACAGATCCTCCAACACTTGCCACTTTATTTGTCTCTAATCTTCACCAGTTTCATGCATATAAGATGGAACCTCAGAATTGCTTTAATTTGCATGTCTCTTAATATCAGTGATCAGTTTGGGAATGGATGAAAGAATTGTGGTATATGTGTATAATGGAATATTATTGTGTTGTAAAAAATGAATATGTAGATAATAATAAAGAGGCAGAAAGACTTATATGAATGCAAGCAGAGTAAAGTAAGCAGAACTAGAAAAATAATTTATATGGCAACATTAATATGTTTTTATGAATTTTTAAGCAATTTTGAAGACTTGGATAATATGAAGAATGAAATGGTCAGAATGGGGAGGACACTCTATACAATAAGAACAACACTGTAAATACAAAATGACTTTGAAAGCTGAAAGAATGCTGATCAACACAATGACCACCTGTGATTCTAGAGGATTGATGATGGAGTATACCACTAAACTTATGAGAGATGATGGTCAAGGTGCAGAATGAGATATAGATATTTTAGACTAGCTATTGAGGGAATTTGTTTTGCATTGACTATGATTATTTGTTACAGTGAATTAGTTTTTCTTTTTCTAAAATGGGGTGAGGGAGATAAAAATAGATTTTTATTAATTAAAAAAGTACTCTGCTGTTTTGTTGTCCATTGACTTTTGGAGGTAATATTTATAACATGTCTTGCAAAATGTAAAGCACCATATGCATGATGATGATGATGATGATGATGATGATGATGTTTCCATGTGTCATCTGGCTTGGTCTGGTAAAATATCATTGGGTCGGTTCTCAAGGCACAAGATTTGAATAAAAATTCAAAACAATATTGCAAAAAAACCTCCCATATCCAACTTGGGAAATAGTAAAGGATCCCATTTCTCGGTGGGGACTTTCGGGGAGCAGTTACATGGCTATGCAGAAATTCATCAGTTGTTTAAATAGTAGCAATTTATTCCTTCTAATTTCCTCATTCCCAATTTAAATATCACATAGCCCTGGAGGAATTCCTGATGAGGGTGAGTAAATTAGTTGGAAGAGTGATCTTGATGGTGGCGACTACGGCTGTGAATGATTTGATTTCATGGCAAGATCAAGCCCTTGGTGGCAAATGGGTTGGATGAAGCAGGGACAGTGGGATTAGAACTGGGTACAAAAGGGAGAGAAAGAGCATATAAACATGACTATGAGTCAGTGTTAGTGTGTTATTGGTGTGGTTCAAGGGGACCTTGAAATAGGTATATATATATATATATATATATATATATATATATATATATATATATTTTACCAAAAGATTAGGCACTGGGGTTGGTGGAAGCTGTGTATGATACTGATCCTCAAGACTACATTTGACTCTGGGTCCTGGTGTCCTGTCACAAAGGCAGATTTTTTGACAGTCTGTTTTTTGACAGTTTTTTTGACATCTGTGACCAAGTTCTAACAGGTGTAACTATCTGCTTTAAACCATTCTGAGTCCCTATTAATACACACAAAAGAAAAGAGAGTACCTGAAAGATGCAAATTAATCCAGGACTTGATGAATTGTTGAACTTGAAATTATGTGTGTAGGTCCATGTGAATCATATAATTTTGGAACTGGAAAGAGATCTCAGTGGCCATCTAGTCCAACTTTTGCTCCCCACAAAGGAATCTCCATTGTGGCATATCTGACATGGTTATTTTGACCTGCTTGAAGACCTTTAATGAGGGGGATCCCATTCCGCTTTTGGATAGCTCTAGTTGTCAGGAAGCTTTAGTCAATATCAAGCTTAAATTTGAAAGGTAGAGGCAAAATATAGACTTGCAGGAAGAAGTACAGCCAGACACCACCCCACAAGTTCACCAAACACATCTAGAAAATGCATGGAATCAAGCCCTAATAGGGAAATCTGAGGAAAAAACCACAGTGAGTCGGAGCATTCTAGTGAAGAAAGAAAGCTAGGAAGACTTGTAAGAACTGACATAGAGTGAATTGAGCAGAAGCAAGAGAATAATTTTTATAATAACAATATTATAATGAATATAATTGTTGTTGTTCGGTCATTTCAGTTGCGCTTAACTCTTCGTGACCTCATTTAGTGTTTTCTTGGTAAAGATACTGGTGTGGTTTGCTATTTCCTTCTCCAGCTCATTTTACAGATGATAAAACTGAGGCAAAAAGGATTAAGTGACTTGCCCAGGGTCACACAGCTAGGAAATATCTGAGGCTGAATTTGAACTCACAAAGAGGAGTCTTCCTGACTTCACATCTGGTACTCTATCCACTGTGTCACCTAGCTGCCCTCATGAATACGGTGGTCAAGTATAATTCCAGAGGTGTCATGAAAAATTTATTACCCACCTCCTTATTGAGAGGTGACAGACACAAAATGCAGATTATGACATTATTTTGTGCATAGTCAATGTGAATTTATTTTGCTTGACTGTACATGTTTGTAATAGGAATTTTGATTTTCTTTCTTGCTCATTTGAGGGGAAGAGTAGTAGAGATGGGTTGGAGAGAAGATGGATTTTTGTTGATTGAAAAAATAAAATCCAATTGGAAAAAAGGCTAAATCTGCCTTTTTGTAATATCTACTTTTCTTCTTGGTTATGTCTTCTTGAGGTAAATAGAATGAGTTTAATCCCTCTTCTATATTAAAGCTTGTCAAATACTGGAACATGCGTATCATGTTCCCCCTTAGTCTTCTCTTCAGGCTAAACAGGCTAAGTGTTCTGGCACCAGAGGGCCACAGCTTGAACTCCAGTGACACTGACTCAAATATTTTATCTTCAAGCCCAGCAAAGGAGCAAATAGGTCCAAGGCAGGTAGGCAGGCAGGTCTCCCTTTTTGTGCCAGAAATAAACCTGACAAAGCCACTCAGACCCGGTCTGCCTTTCCACTATGCTGAGCATTAACTCTGGGCTACTGTCGATAGGCTTATGTAGCATTTTACCTCTGTTCAATGTTTATATAAGTTACTTTCCCTTGACTTCATTGGGAGTCAATCCAAGCCTTTAAACACCATATCCTAATAGCCTAATATCAGCCAGTTCCATGAAATTGGCTTGGGACTGAGCCCTCAGATGTATGCTTGGCTTTAAGACGTATGCTTAAGAGCACTGCTCAGAAAGGAAGCAGCTCAACCACCTGAATATATGCTGCTTGTGCTTTGGTTGGAAGGGACATCAATTTTGCATGGGATTAAGCAAAGGGTTTAGAAAATTCCAATGCCCTTTACATGGGTCAGGTTTGGAGCAGGCGACGGAATCAATTTAATGTACTAGCATAAATCCTGTTTGTAATATTAAGCTTTCAGAGAGGCAGTGGAATGAAATCAGGAGCCTCTTCCTAGTGCTATCCCTGACTTTCAGGTAGGTCTCTGGCAAGGTCTTTGTGACTGACTACCTACATTTGACCAATGGGAGTAGAATATGGACAACCAGATATGGCTGAAGGGGAGTAGATAAGCATAACCTTTAAAACTTCTCAGTTGAGGAGCCCATGATGCATTCTCTGTACCACAGAAACAAAGAATCTCGGAATTCAAAGGGACCACTGAAGCCATCCAGGGCAGGGATTCTGAACCTGGGGTCTTTAGCTCTCCAAGAAGTCCATGGATAAATTTCAGGGAGATCTGTGAACTTGTTCAGGAAAACAATTACATCTCTATTACAATGTGATTGATTTCTTTTACAATCCTATGTAATTTATCTTATTAATTTAACAACGTTATTCTGAGAAGGGGTTCATGGATGTCATCAGATTACCAAAGGGGTCCATGACACAAAAATAGTCAAGAACCTTTGCTGTAGTCCAATCTATGTCTTAACAAGAATCTTTTCCACAATACCTTGTCCAAGAAGCCATTCAGGCTTCATTTGAAGACTTCTGGTAAGAGAGAATCCACCGTCTCTCTAGGTACCCCATTCCAATTTTGGATTGCTCTCATTGTTACGAAGTTTTTCTCCCCCATCAAGCCTAAATCCCCCTCTTGACAACTTCCACCTATTGTTCTACCCTCTGGGGCCAAGCCAAATGCGTCTAATCCCTCTTTCCCATGACAGCCCTTCAACCACTTGAAGACAGCTATCATATCCCTCCCTTAGTACTTGTTCTTGTAGAAGGAACAGACATTTTAAGTTTTAGAAGGATGCAGACATATTCCTCCAAGGGATCCTATAAGCCCTAGAGCAAATAGCTTAAAAAACCCACCTATAAAGCAAAGACTGCATAAACAAAACCTGTGGGATATGTTAAAAAATACCCAAACTAAGAAGCTGTCGATTTTTCCCTTTAAAGACAGCTCCCTGTTGAAATTAAACAGAGGGAGAGATATAGGCTGTAGCCTCCATCTGGACTCCTATTTTATTTTTGCCATTATCAATCACAGAGGCATAGTTCAGTGGCAAGAGTAAACACAAGAGGCCATTTCTGTTCTGGAGGGGCTCTGGAGTGGCCAGGGCATTGTGTTTGTTTATTAGAGAGCCAATCAGTGGCAACAACAACAACAATTATCTGAAAGGTCACCAACATGTGGAGGGCAGGATGCTTTATGATTTGTAAAGCTCTCTAGAGACATTATCTCATTAAATCCTTTGAGGTGAGGTAGGTAGGCTATAATACCAGAAATCCTCTTCCTTTTGGAAGGAAACACAAAGGGTCTCTTGCTTGCCTGGACTGAATATTGGTATTTGCATTTCATTGTCATTTACTCCTTACAGAAATATTGGGGGGTGTTGATACTAAAAGTAACTTTTTCAGTTAGTCAATAAGCATTTATTCAATGCCTACTATGTGCCAGCCACTGTGCTAAGTGTTAGGCATAAAAAGAAAAGCAAAAGACAGTTACTGTTCTCATGGATCTCACGGTCTAATGAGACAGGTAACATGTAAAGAAATATATCAAATAATATGTATATAGGATAAATTGGAGATAATCAATAACCAATGAAATGAAGGGATGAGCATGGGTGGCGGTGGCAGGGGATCAGGAAAGGCTTCTCATAAAAGGTAGATTTTACATAGGACTTGAAGGAAGCTAGGAAAGCCAGGAGGTAGAGATAAGGAAGCAGAGAATTCTACAATTTAATAGACAGCTTTCATGAGTTTTTCTGACCAAAAGGAGTTGTCTCCTTCTCATAATGAATCTTTTTCACCTTAATGAGGTTGGCCTTTGGATTGCTGACATATCACCAGGCTAGTACTTGAAGCCTTGTCAGCTTGGTAGCCGGGGTAAGGAGTTGTGCTTTGCTGGCATCACCTTTGAGAACTCAGTATTACCTTCACCCTTGGATAGACTATTGGAGAAGGACTCTAGTAGTAGAGGAGGGGGAGGTACATTTTATGATATTATTTTATGCAGCAGCATGTTAATTTACCATGGTTCATTTCTCTTGATTTCTAGGTTGGGGGAAGGTAGACAATAGAGTGGGGGGTAGGGATAAGGAGGATTTAGTTAAACAATGGGAACCTTGTTAGAGGATTGGGTAGGTGCAGCTGCTGGGTGTTGCTGGATGGCTGCTGGGTGTTCCAATTCCAAAACCCTTGGGGTTTTCCGTAAAAATAAAAGAAGCAGTCCTTACATCATGGAGTTGATAGAAATGACAATATTTAACAATTAAAATGTAGTTAGGCCAATCCAATCTAATCCAACTGGCACGTAAATATATATTAAATGTAAAGCCCAGTACTGGAGAAAATTAAAAAAATTTCTCCCTATCCTCACTTAGTTTGAATCCTATTTGTTTTCAAAAGAATTAGGGTATATTACTTCAAAATTCACATCCCATACCCCTGTTCTCTTTTTATTGGAATGGAAAAAAATAACTGGTAATTGAGGGTAGAGGGAGATAAGGGTGAAGGTCCTTAGAAAGGAATATCTACTGACAAGCTATTATGAGTAAGAGGGGGAAGGCCTGTTGATGGAGAAGGAGAAATTTGAAGTCTGGACACAGTATGAAAACAGAAAGAAAAACTGAAAGGGATGAGGACAGCTTTGACATTTTGTCAGATACCAAATTTTTGCATCATTGGTTTAGGGCAGGGGTAGGGAACTGTGGCCTTGAGGCTGCATGTGGCCCTCTAGGTCCTCAAGTGCAACCCTTTGACTGAATCCAAATGTCACAGAACAAATCCTCTTAATAAAAGGATTTGTTCTGTGAAACTTTGACTCAGTCAAAAGGCTGTACATGAGGACCTAGAAAGTCAGATGTGGCCTTGGGGCAGCAGGTTCCCCACCCCGATTTAAGGGAATAGGGCAACTTTCAGGTTGGTTTTATTTTTCTAAACTAGGGGAAGGCACCCTTAGGACATTAGGTGTGCCCTTTAGGGAAGATATATGGGTGGTCACAGATAAGAGTCCTAGTGGAAGAGAAGGCATTGGTTGGGCTGTGGGATCTGTACCAACATACAAAAATATTGATATGAACAGAGTTGCCATACTTTCAGATGGAAAGACTTCTTCCTCTCCTTTGCAACCCTGCAATTCATGCCAATAGAGTATAAGAGAAAGGTTTTCATCAAATGCATAAAGGACCATAGGATTAAATACTCCAAAGAAATTTAGAAGTCTCCTAATACAACTTTTTCTCTTTAGAGATGAGGAAAGTAAGGCTCAAAGGGGTGAAAAGACTTGAACGAGGCCACGCAGCTAGGCAGCAGCAAAGCCAGGATGGATTCCCAGGTATTCTGACTCCAAAACCAGCAGTCTTCTGAATCAGTGCTGGAGAAAACCAAGCTTGCCTTGGGCCTGCTTTTTTTCGTAGAAATAAATGAAGGAAAAAAAATCCAACAATCTCTTATGACACCTAGTGGGCAAAAACTGCCAGGGCAGCCAACTCGATTTCTGAGGCTTGAAACTATCAAGTACATGTGTGTATACATACATATGTATATATATACACACACATATATACATACACACACACACACATATATATATATATGTGTGTGTGTGTGTATATATATACACACATACACACTAAACTATAGTCGGAATCAGAAAGAACTGAAGAATGCAAAAAGGTAGAAATTATCCTAAGGAAAAAGAGATTAAGTGAGAAGAATATTTAAACATTCTGAATACACCGGCAAGAGCAGGAACTTTGGGCATAGATGGTCAATTCAACTAGGGAAATGAAACACGGTATCTGACTCTTATAAGCTTGTGAATTAGTGGGTTGGGGAGTAATAGGTATCCAACTCACTACAATACAAGTTGGAAATGAGGAATTGCATAGGAGAGGTCAAAGAGAAGAATGTGATGAATTTAAGAAAGGATAGATCCCTGATATTGTAGGTTCACAGATAAAGAGCTGGAAGGGGCAGGTCATTTTATCCAGCCTCCTCATTTACAGATGAAGGTCCAGAGAGCCTTTTCTCATATCAGAGAGGTTAAATGATTTGCCAGATGTCATCCAGGTCATAAGTGGCTGAGCTGGTATTTAAACCCAGCTTTTCTGATTTCCAAATCTAATACTCTTCTGCCAGTACCACCATATCTCCTTCTTATTGTGGGGATCAGGGGAGGTTTCGTGGAGGAGGTGGCAATTGAGGTGCCTTGAAATAGTAGGGTTTCAGTTGGTAGAAATGGGAGAGGGAGTTCATTCCAGGCATAGAGAATAACATGTAAAGGCACAGAAGTGACAACAGACAGAAAGAGGTAGGGGAAGGACTAGTTGTTCCATTTGGCTGCAGTGTAGAATGTGTAAAGTGGTATTCCATGATATATGGCTGGAGAGGTAGGTTGCCACAAGATTGTGGAGGGTCTTGAATGTCTAGCTAAGGAGTTTGTATTCAGCAGGTGTATTGATGAGGTTTTTCATCAGGGGAGTGACATGAGCATTAGGAAGATTACTTTGACATTAGTGTGAAGAATGGAGTGGAGAGGGAAGAAATTGGAAGCAGGAAAACCCATTAGAAGGCCATTGCAAGAGACTAGAAGAGAGGTAATAAGGACATAAGCTAGAGTGGTAGCAGTAAAAGAGAGAGAGAGAGAGACATTTCAGAAGGAGAATAATGGCTGTAGGATTAGGGAGAGAAAAGAGCCAAGCATGAGCACCTGGGAGGGCCTTAGTGCTGTCAGTAGAAATGGAAAAGTCAGGAGGAAGGGAAGATTTTGGAGGGAATTCTATTGATCAATTGCTCCCTACCTGACAACTATATTCTAGCTAAAATGTCAAAACTGCCATTCCTCGCATATGGCGTTCCATCTCCCTCTACTGTGCCTTCCCTCAGGATGCCCCCATACCTCCCTCCTCACCTCTGAGTCTTAGAATCCCTAGGACTCTTCAAGGTTTTGCTCATGTCACATTCTCCATTTACCATTAAAGGCCCTTCCTGATTCCATCATTGCCACCCTCTCCAAATTTCTTTGCATTTACTTTGTGTATCTTTTGTATTGATTTACATATACTCATGTTATTTTCTCTCTTCTCTTCCAGTAGAATGTACACTCCTTGAGGGGAGATGCTGTTTCACTTTTGTCTATATACCCTGTGTCTAGAACAGTGTTTGCACATAGTAGGCACCTAAAGTTTGTTGTATGAATGATAAATTCAGTTTTGGACATGTCAGATTTTGTGTGCTGGTGCTATATGTAGATGGAGATTTCTAACAGGGAATTGGAGATGTGAAACTGGAGCTCTGGGAAGACATTGTGGCTGTAGATAGAGATTCAGAAGTCATTTACATGGGGGTAATAATTATAGTTTAGAAGTGGCTGAGATATCCAATGGACAGAGCATAGAGAAAGAAGAAAAGAAGAACGGAAACCAAATCTTGGGAAATGAACACATTTAGGAGGCAGGAGGAGGAAGAGGAAACATTGAAGGACATAGAGAAGGAATGGTCACAGGGAAGAAAGCAATGTCATCACAGAAGCCAAGGGAGGAAAGAATGGTAAGGAGGAAAGGTAATCCTCAGTGTCAAATGCAGCTGAAAATAAAAGGAAGATGAAGACTGAGAAGCAAATTCAACTTAATAATTAGGACGACTTTTGCCAATGGCCTCGGAATGAGCAGTTTCAGTTGAGTCATGAAGTAGTAAAACATTGCAAGCAGTTAAGGAACAGGTGGGCAATGAGGAAATAGAAGCAGCAAGTTTAGAATACTCTTTCTAGAAGGGCGGCAGGGAAAGAGAGCAAGAAGGTAAGATCATAGCTTGAGCAGGTGGTAGGGTGAGGGGAGGTGTGTTTTTCCTCTAAGAAAGAGGGCATATTTGTGGGCAAAAGGGAAGGAGTCGTCAGAGACAGCAAGATTGAATATAAGAGACAGTATGATCAGCGGAGCTAGGTCCAACAGAAGTTAGGAGAAGAAAGGATCAAGGGCAACCTTTGGCAAGGAGGAGGGTCATCTTATCCTCTGAGAACAAAGAGAAGGGTCTCTGCATGGATAAAGATGGGTTTGGGGATATGAGGGAGGTGATATGCAGGAGCTCATGTCAGTTGTCTTCTATTGTGTCGGTAAAGTCAGAGGTAAGACCATTGGCTGAAACCAATCAACCAACAAGAGTTTTATTGAGCTTCTAGGTGCCATTCACTGTGCTAGGTGCTGGGGATAAAAATACAAAGATAAAGGAGCTTTTATTCTATCAGAAGAGACAACATGAACACATATTTATGCAGAATAAATTAAAAATAAATACAATACAGATATGAGGTAGTTATGGAAAGAGGGAATTAGCAGTTGGAAAGATCATGAAAGGAATGGTGTAGAAAGTGAAGCTTGAGCTTTGTCTTGAGAGAGGAATTCTAAGAGAAGGGGGGGATCATAGTGCCATCGGGGGTTTGAAGAGATCTGGAAGAGTTATTATGGGAAGTGTGATAGGGAATCAATAAGAGATGAATAAAAGGATTGCCTTGCAGAAGTGAGGGCTCAACTGAGGTGAGATCCCATACATTTTTAGTAGATCCAGGCAGTGTGGGTTTGTGAAATCCTTTAGCTGTGCTCTGCTTAGGAGGCAGATGGTAGGGGTTATCCAGGGTTGGGGATTAGCAGGGTAGAACAGGAAAAGGTCAAGGGGATAAGGAGAGGACATCATCGAAATGATTGGCCTTAGACTGTGATGGGAGAGAAGTAAAGCACAGTTAGAGATGCTATACAGGGAGAAGTAGAGGAGGCCTCAAGGCATCAGAGGTCACAGTGATAGTGAAGAGTAGGTTTGGAGGTTTAAGGATATGGGAAAGTAGCGGAATAGGAAGCTATGGTTACAGTAGGGAACTTCAGAGTTCAGGGTTTTTAGACAGATCACTTTTTGATCCTAAATCTAGCAATGTAGCAGGAACAGAGAAGGAGGTCATAGGAACTGGGGAGGTTAAGGAGCAGAATGTACCAGAATTAATGAGAAAAGTAGGAAAGTGTCCTGAAATCCAATCCAATTAAAAAAAACAGCTTTAATTAAATGTCTATGTGCCCTGGGGCTGCAAAACCAAAATGAACAAATGCTCCTCCATAAGGGAACTTACATCATTCTTGGGGGGTGGGACAGGGATAGAATACATAAGCAGATCAGTGCATACATGATATTTTGAGTAGGCAGAAAGCAACTTACAGACATGGGGATCAGGAAAGGCTTCCTCTAGGAGGTGACTTATGAGCCTTACAGGAAGTTCTGGATTCTAAGAGGCAGAGGTGATGAAGGAATGAATTCAAAGCAGGGAGGATGCTTGTGCAAAGTCATAGTGTTATGAGGTGGGATACCAAGTTCAAAGGATGGCAGGTAGGCCAATTTGGCTAGAACATAGAGTGTGTGGAAGGGAGTAATGTAAAATAAACCTGGAAAAGAGCAAGATTCTGAAGGGCTTTAAATGCAAAGCTAGTAAGTTTGTATTTTACCCTAGGAGCAATAGGGGGTGCCACAGAAGGTCGTTGATCAGGGGAGTGACACAGTTAGATGTGGGCTTTAGGAGGATTATTTTAGCAGCTATGTGGAGGAGGGATTGGACAGGGGAGAAACTCAAAGCTGGGAGTCCATTTAGGGGGCTGTCGTGGGGTGATGATAGCCTGGAATAGGATGGTGATCATGTAAGTGGAGAAAAAATGTTGGATTTGAGATGTGTTGTGGTAGTGGTGGGATCGAATAGATAAGACTTGACAACTGATTGAATATGTGGACTGAGGGAGAAGGAAGAATTGAGGATGACCCTGAAATTATGAAACTGGGTAATTAGAGTGATGGTGTCTTCAAGGTGAATAGGGTCGATATCTACCAGGAAGATTGGGAGATGTCATCGTCGGAAGAACTTCAAAGGAAGAAGTGGCTCCTTCATTCTTCTCAATTTTTAATTGTGATATTCCTTGAGGGTTTGTCAATAGCCTTTTTTTCCTTTCTGTACTCTCACCCTTGGTGCTAAAGTCAGAGGACTAGGTTTAAATCCTGACTCTGATACTTAACTGCCTATGTGGACACAGCATCCATGGACTTCCTCATCTGCAAAATAAGGTTCTGGATTAGATGACTTTTGAGGTTCCTTCCTGGCAGCCAAGGCCTTCCACAGTCTGGTGTCATCACACTTTTCCAGCATTATCTCATCCTCTATCTTCTTTATTCTCTATAGCCTAGACCAGAGGTGTCAAACACACTACCCACTGACGTCTTGGGTGACACTTTTAAGTGCAGTCAAACCAGATTAAAATGTAACTGGGATATACTTAACAAAATAAAGAAAATATGAAAGAACATAGATAATATTAATACATGGCTTTCTAAATCAATATGTGGCCTGAAGGGATCCATATGCAATGGCTTAGTAGCTTCAGTTCTATTTGAATTTGACATCACTGATCTGGACAAACTGGACTTCTGCTTATATACCATGCTGTCATGATTCTTTGCTCATGCTATTCCCTATGCCTGGAATTCTCTCTCTCCCTCTCTCCCCCCCCCCCCTCTCTCTCTCCTTACCCAGGTAAAGACTAACAAATTCCATCTCCTTCAAGAAGCCCTTATATAGTGTTTCATCTTATGACTACCTATAACAATATTATTCACATTTATTTGGTACTTTATGTAGAGTGACATACAGTGCTTTGAGAAGTGTCATTAGACCAGTGCAGAACCGGTCTCAGTCAGGAAGACCTGGGGTACAAGTCTCACTTCTAACATATACTGTTGCCCTGGACAGGTCACTGCAGGCAACTCTCTATTGCTGTAAGTTGCAGAAGAGATGCCAACCAAATGTTGGTAGACTTTTCTTTTCTAGAAGGTCCCTATTCTAATGAAGTCATAGCTCCAGTCCCTAAGTAGCCCCTATATAGCTTTAATGTTTACAGAGTACTTTGATGAAATAGCAGTAAGTGGTACTATGGAAGGTACTTCATCCTTTCTGTTCCTCCCTTATGGAAGGGGTAGAAATGAAATATCATCCAAACTTTATCGTTCTCTATCCTGCCGAGCTTCCTTTCTCACATTAGGGCTAGGGAGTGAATAAGCCATACTATGCTGGAAACATTAGCTTAATAAACTCCTTAATTAATTTTGTAGTTTAAGCAACCAGTTTAATTAGGTTAGTAAAATCAAGGATATTTGTCTGCAGCAAAAGCTGTCATTACTTGTGACCTAAGCAAGCCATCTTGTCTTCTAATCATCCAATATAGAAGTTTTTGATTCCAGTCTCTTCCTACTTTCTGAGTATATGCTATGCCATGAGAATGGAGTTAGGAAGGAAAGCAAACAACCACTGCTCTCTGTGTGCAGAAGGCCAGGGAGATCTCTTGCTAAATTACTTTAGCTGAGGGGAGAGAGAGAGAGAGAGAGAGAGAGAGAGAGAGAGAGAGAGAGAGAGAGAGAGAGAGAGAGAGAGAGAGAGAAAGAGAGAGAGAGAGAGATGGATAGTTAGATAGATAGATAGATAGATAGATAGATAGATAGATAGATAGAGGCAGAGACATAGAGACAGAGACAGACACAGAGACAAAGACAGAGATACACACAGAGAAAAGGAATTACAGGTATAGGAAATACAGGAGCAGAAAGTCATGATAGCATGGTGCATGATTGGGAATCCAATTTGTAAAGACTAGTGATGTGAAACTCAAATAGAACTGGGGCTTCTAAACCGTACATACAGATCCCTGCAAGGCACATATTGACTCAGAAACCCACACATTAACATTATCTATGTTCTATTGTATTTTTAAAAATGTATTTTGTTAAATATTTCCCAATTACATTTTAATCTGGTTTGGCTGTACTCAGGAATGCTGCACATGATGCAGCCAGTGGGCAGCATATTTAACACCTCCAGTCTAGACTATACGGTAATGACTGAATACTGGGACAAGTTCTTTACCCAGCTTGGATTACTATGGAAATGTTGATTATTGTACATTCTGATTCCCAGCTTGGTGTCAGCTCTGGTTGGCCCACTCGACAGAACAGAAACCATTACTTACCTTCTTCTTCTTTCTTCCACCTTTCAAGTCTAAAGGGATTACTACCTACAAATTCTCAAGACTGCAAAAAGGGACAAAGGGGTAAATCATTTGGATGTGGTTCTTCAAATTAGTTTCTCCATTTGTCATCATCATTATCATTATCATCACAGTCATCATCATCATCATCATCTTCCTCTTCTTCTTCCTCTCCTCTTCCTCTCTCTCTCTGTCTCTCTGTCTCTGTCTCTCTCCCTCTCTCTCTCCTTCAGGCATTATTCCAATCCTGAATCTTGTATCACAATCTCAAGTCAATTCATCTAGTCTGAGTCCATGTCCCTTAGATATTAGCTCACTTTTAGCCTAGTGGCAATGATCCTCAGGTCATGTGACCCTTTTCTCTGCTACTTCATATTAAACAAAAAAGTTATTAGTACAATCACAATAGTTTAGAGCTCCCAATTAGAAAAATATATAACATCCAGACAGAAGTTTTGCTCTCTGAATTGATTTCATTGAAAAAAATTCCTTTTTGAAAAAAGCTGCCTTTTTATATTTAAGGGAAAAGTAGTGAGCAGAGTGATTCAAGTGCCTGTTGTTGGACAGGCATGGGGAGGACGTATTGAGGAAAGAACAGACTTTTAAAAAATTTCCTTCAGTCTTTGAGGAAATGAGTAAACTGGTAGATAGCTTCAATCTAAGTTGTCTCTCCATTCCAAGATGCCCACAGGGGGCTGGATAACCTACTTTGATCTTTCCTGTCTTTGGGGTAGTATAGTTTTCCTCTTCAGTTTCTCCCTTTACCTGTTGCCCCTCTGCCACTGATATTTTCCAGGTTAGCTTATTAAGTCCCAGGGAGGGCTGGGGAGTCTTTCTATAGCTGCTGCTCTAAGTTCACACATTTCCACTTCTTCTATCTTTTGCAGAATGTGTCTATCCCTTTAGGAATGTTCAGGTGTCATCCAGGTCTTCCTTCTGGTTCAAAGATGATGTTAATCCCAAACCATTCTCATGACTGAGGGGATATGTTTAACTCTCTCAACTCTAAACCCCAGGACACCAGTTAGTTTTCAAATTCCTATGACATTCCTCCCCAAGTTCTGCAATTTTTCAGTCCTTGCAAAATCAACTGCAGTACATTTTATAGTTGGAATTTTATTGGATAGCATCAAACTATATACCAAACAAGGATGATTAACCCAGAGTGCTAGGTAATCACCTTAGGATGCAATTCAAAGGAAATATATATTATTATATTAACACAATATTACTAATGTAATATTAATACAATAAAAATAATATATTCTTACATATTATAATATATATAATCAACAATATATGCTATAAACTTAGTCAATACAGAGTATCACTAAACAGGCTGCTTCAGTGGTTACAAGTTTAAATTACACGTAAGATATGTTTTATGCATGTGCCTCAGCAGTACCTGTATATTGTATAATACAAACAAATATACATAATAGCAAACAAAATTGAAGATATTATTAAAATAATGACAGATCTATTTTTATTATAATAGTGGTATTTTAAGGTCTAGAAATAGTGGTGGGGATCAAGGAATATTCTAGCTCCTGATGTCTTTGTAAGTAAGAAGAACAGTTAGCACTGGAGAGGACAGTGAGTTCTTTCTGATCTTTGGGGAAAGCTATGTTTCATGGAAGTAGAAGGAACAGATTTTGCATGCAGGGGAGTTTAGAGTAATGGGCTAGAAAAAGTATTGCATGTGGAGGCTCACGACCTGAATAGAATCCTGGCTCTGCCACTTACTGGCCATGGGACCCTGGACCAATTACTTTACCTCTCTTGGCCTTAGTTGTCTCACCTGTAAAATGAAAGGATTGAATTTGATGGTCTTTGAGGTCCCTCCCAGTTTGAAATCTATAATTCACAAAAATGGAGTTGAGATTCTAAAGGGCAGAGTATAAGGGTGTGGGTGGATTGGGCAGGGAGTAGAGCTGAAGTGGATAGAGATGAAAACTTGAGAAAGTGCTCAGAGCAGTGATAACTTTGGAGGATAGACAGCAGTATGCTGGGGAAGTAAGTCAGAGGAGCTTGCTAGCCATAGGGCAGAGAGAATCCAGAATGGCCATCAACTTATCAAATAAATCCGGCCCAGGTTTCTAAGTGACTTTAGCAGCTTAATTGGGGAGTGGGGAGTTGGTTTGCATCTCTGATTCCAGGTGCTAATTCTAAGATGAGCAAACCTCTTCAGTGATTTCCTAGGATAGCTTGGAGTTAATGGACAATAATAATAATAACAGCAGCGAACATTTATGTAGAACTTATTATGGATAAAGTGCTGAATTGGAAGTCAGGAAGACCTGGGTGCATAATTTAACCTTTCAAAATCTCAGTTTCCTCATCTGTGACAGGGGATCACAATGCCTACAGGTCATACCTCTCAAAGATATTGTGAGGATAAAACCAGAGTATGTGTAAAGTTTTAAAGCCCTATAAAGGCAAGCCTGGTATTTTGGATAAAGTGGTGAATTTGGGGTTAGGAAGACCTAGTTTTAAAGCCTGTTTCAGTTGTATGACATTGGACCCATCCCTTAACCTCTCTCAGCCTCAATTTCCTCATCTGCAAGATGGGAATGATAACAGCCCTTGCCTCACAGGGATGTCGTGAAGCTCAAATAAGATCCAACATTTAAAATGCTACAGCAATGTGAGTAATGGACTTTTATATTTATATCCCCAGGGTCTAGCACAGTGCCTTGCATGTAGCAGGGGCTTAACTACTGCTTGTTGAGTTGAATTAATTGGAGTTTTTCTTTCTCTCCTTTGAACACTCCAGCCCATAGGTCTTTCTAGCCTCTCTATCTTTATTCTGTGACTTGTAGTATTCTCTCTGATTTTGCCTGGCACATATTAATCACTTTCTATATGCTCAGCACTGACTGACTGACTGTGGCTCAATTAGTGAACTGGATTTTGGAAAAGAAATGCCTTGTAAGGGTCTTCTATCTTCCCATGCATGGTGCACTTGTTTTTATATTTTATTTCTATTTTCTTGCCCTTCTCTTTCATTCCTATCATTCCCCTCCTCACTTTTCCTCTATTTCCTACGCAAGCCGAGTAAAATAAAACGATGCAAGAAAAAATATTCACACCTCCAAAGTGAGATACTACAGCGTTTGAGTTAGTTTAGTAAAGGATATGTGTGCCTGTGGTCTACCACATACTCATGCCTGTGTCTGGCCTCCTAGCCTCAGACTCAGTCTCTTCTTCTGTAATAAAGGAAACCTTTGGGCTATATGGTCCTTTCAAGATCTGTAGCCTATGACTGTGATCATGGGGGATGTGGCAGGAATAGGACTATCTCTAAATAACCCCCCCCTCCAAATTGGCTAATCTCATAATAACCGGGAGCTGGCTTTGGAAGCTGAAAAACATGGGTTCAAACCAAGCCTCTGACACATACTATCACAGCCAGAAAGAAAGAACAAAATGGGACTACTTATTAGATGTGCTATAGCGGGGATTCTTATTCAGTTATGGGTTGGATGAGACAGCCTCTGAGATCCATTCCAGCTCTGAGACTTTATGGTTCAGTTGCTAAAGCCATGGTTCCAATATAAAACCCTCTGTTTGGTTTTTAAAGCCCTTTCCCACCTTTCTAGTCATCTTATACTTCACCCCCTTCTATGTACTCTACAATCCAGTGGCATTGGACTCCTTGCTGTTCCTCACACAAGGTACTTCATGTCCCAACTCTGGGAATTTTCACTGGCTGGCCCCCATGCCTGGAATGCTCTCCTCCTCACCTCTGCCTCCTGGCTTCCTCCAAGACTCAGATCAAATGCCAGCTTCTACACAAGTATTTCCTGGTTGCCTCTGTCATTACTGTCTTCTCTAAGACTATCGCCTATATATTCTATATACACCTTGTATGTACATGATTGTTTTCATGCTGACACTCCCATTAGAATATGAGCTACTTGTGTTCAGGGACTATCTTTTTTTCTTCCTTTGAGGTAGCTAGGTGGTTCAGTGGATAGAACACTGACCCTGAACCAGGCTCACATACCTGCTAGCATGTGAGCCTAAGTAAACTATTTAACCTCTCTGCCTCAATTTCCTCAACTATAAAATACGGATAATAACAATACCTATCTCATAGGATTTTTGTGAGGGTCCAATGAGATGATATTTGTAGAACATTTATTTTTTCCACATTTAAGCTTTATTAAATGGAAGCAAACAAGATAGAGAATTTTGCAGAAACTCTTAGTTCCATAGATATTGATAAATCCCAGATAGGAAGAAGACTAGCAGGGCCAACTCACCCCCTGGCCTACTCTCACCAGGCTGGAAGCAGGAGTGAGAGCAGGGCTGTGCCTTTCTCCCTAGCTGCACGCCATTCCCTGGGGTTCTAGAGGGAGGGTCTCTATTGGTTCAATAGCCCTGGGGTGGGGGAATGTCAGTCAAGCCTTGGTAGGAATCTGGAACCTGGGTATGGAAGGGAGGAGAGTATGAAATGGGTGTGGAAGCAACTGTAAAGCTGGGTTGATAACAGAACCTCCCTCGTAGGGTTATTGTGAGGATCAGATGAGATATCTGCAAAGCACTTAGCATGGTGTCTGGCACACGGTGCAGTATAAATGATTATTCTCTTTCCCCTTCGCTTTGTATCCTCAGGGCTTAGCATAGTTCCGGACAGGGAGTAAATGCTTAACAGATGCTGTTGACTGACATGGGAGGAACAAAACAAAACTCGCATTATCTTGTTTTACATAATTACCATTAAATTGCCCTCGCAGGTCTCTCTCTATGGGTGTATATTTCTCTCTCTCTCAATGGTGAAGTGGATAGAGTGCTGGGCCTGCAATCAGGAAGACTCATCTTTATGAGTTCAAATCCAACCTCAGACATTTGCTAGCTATGTGACCCTGGGCAAGTCACTTGACCCCGTTTGTCTCAGTTTCCTCATCAGTAAAATGAGCTGGAGAAGGAAATGGCAAACTACTCCAGTATCTTTGCCAAGAAGACCTCAAATGGAGTCATGAAGAATCTGAAATGAGTGAACAACAACAGTGTGTGTGTGTGTATGTATATGTATAATATATATATACATATATGTATGTCTGTGTACATACATGTATATGTATAATATATATATATATACATATATGTATGTCTGTGTACATACATGCAGATTCCCCTAATGTACATGTCACCTGTGTGCTCCTTCCCTTTCCCTTCCCAACACGGACTGGGCTTGTGAATCATTTTTTTTTTAAAGATTCTGATATTTGAGATGCTGACTCAAGTTGAAGCACCTCAGTAGCGCCAGTGATTCCTGAAGCCTTCACTAAGGTGAGGAGGAGAAGGGGGTCATAAGGCAAAAAAAAGATGAACCAAAGAGAGAAAGCCAGAGGTGGGCCCTGCCGGGTGCGCGCCAGCTCGGTGTGATGTCATGGGTCTCTTTTAAACAGATCATTCTTGAAGCAGTAAGGCAGTGATACCATAGTAAGGGCAAGGCACACATTACGGCGCTACATTTTCTTAGGTGAAAAATCTGCTTCCCCGCAGTACTGCTGCTCAGCTCAGAAAGTCTGGGATAAAAAGGTTCCTTACACAAGGAAGGAGCCCTCGGATTTTTGTTGACTTTCCATTTGCCCCAGGCTTCAGGGCTGCCTAGCGAGGCCTCTGCCCGTTGCTCAGAAACCAACAAAGGAGGCTGAGAGGTACGAAAGGGAAGCATGGGCTTGGAGATAATAAGTTCTTCTGGAGGAAAATGAAAATACTTACATCTCATTTCAAGCAGAACCTGGTTGCCGATTGAAACAGCCTTTTATTTTACTTATGTAACACAGTGAGTTATGCTTAGAAAAAGAACTATTGTGTTATCCTTCATTAATGAAAACTTCTATCTATATCATAATGACAACCCACATTTTATAAGGCCCTTTGCAGAACACGTTTCTCTGAATAACCCTGATGAGGGAGGGGATGGAAAGAGTATCATTCCCTATTTCATAGGCAGGGAAACTGAGGTTCAAAGAGGCTATTTTCCCCAAACCAGTAAATGGCAGAAATGAGACTCAAACATAGCATTCTGACTCTAAGCCTACTGGAATTTCTACTGCACCACCCTATCTTTCTTAATGCATTAACTAAAGAGAAATGAAAGGTAATAATCAGACCATTCCTCCCTTTCCTTTTAAAAATTATTTTTTCAATTAACAAGCATTTTAATTAATCTATGTCTTTTACTATTTCGGCCTCCATTGAACAAATAAAAAATACAACTCCCCTCCAATAAAGCCCTCAGTACATAGCTGCATACTCTAACAGAAGAAATGCCTATGTTAGACATGTCCAAAAATGTATGCCTTGGGGGGCAGCTAGGTGGCACAGTGAGTAGAGCACTAGCCCTGGAGTCAGGAGGACTTGAGTTCAAATTCGGCCTCAGACATTCAACACGTTTACTGTGTGACCTTGGGCAAGTCACTTAACCCCAATTGCCCTGCCTTCCCCCCTCCAAAAAAAAATACCCAACCAAAAACAAAACAAAACAAAAATGTATGACTCTTTTTTTTGAATTTTAAGTTCATTTCCTCTCTATCAAAAGGTGTGTGCTACGCTTCATTTTCATTTTTTGGACTAACTTCTCATTGCATTGATCAGAGGCCTAAAGTCTTTTAAATTTTTTTTCCTGTAATGTTGTTATTATTGCATTAATTGATCTAGTCCTGCTTGCTTTGCTTTGCGACAGTTCATAAATATCTTCCTGGTTTCCTCTGAAGTTGCCCATTTCTTCATTTCTTAGTGAAACTATAATACAATCAAATTACATTAAAATTCCATATACCATATGGTGCAATTTGTTTATTTCCCAAAGGAGGACAACCCCTTAGTTTCTAGATTGGGGCTCTCAGAAAAAGAGCTGTTATAAATATTTTTACAAATACTGATTCTTTTCCTCTTTCTTTGATTTCTGTCTTTCCATGGGAAAAAATTTGAAAAACTCAAATAAAAAGAAGCCATTTTACAATGAACAAAGATAGAATTTATGTTGTTCAAGGTTACATGGTATATCTGATATGGAGCCTTTTCTTGGATGTAGGGACTTGGTAGTTGGGGTCTGATCACAGGATTGTAAATGTAGATATGGACATTAGGAGTCATATGACTCCTTAAAAAGACTAAGGCATTAAGGGCCATCTCCAGCTGTCCCGATCTATATCTTGCCACTGGACCCAGATGGCTCTGGAGGAGATAGTGAGGCTGGTGACTTTGCACAGCCTTCCTCACTTAAATCCAATTTGCTTGTAAGTTATGACATCTTCCTGATGTTATGGTCCTCTTTAAGAACTAAGGAAAACAACAACAATGGATGAAGAAATGGAGGCCAAGAGGAGCTGAAGGGACTAATACAGATTCACACAAGTAGTAAGAAGCATAGTTAGGCTTGAACTCAGTGCTTCTGAAAGCAAATGTAGCATTCTTTCTGCTATATCATTGGGTTATGCATTGAAGCCATGGGAGTGAATGAAATTGTAGAATCATAGGTGAAGACCTGGAAGAGACTTCAGAGGCCACCTAGTCCAACTCCCTCATTTTACAGATTAGGAAACTGAGGCCCAGGGAGGCTAATTGACTGGCCTGAGATTGTATAGGTAAGTAATCGTCAGAGGCAAGATCTACAGCCTAGTCCTGTGATGACAAGAAAATAAACATTTGTTATCTACTATCCATGAGGCATGATGGTAGGAGCTAAAGATACAAAGACAAAGAACAGACGAACAATAGGTTTCTACTGGCACAACTGGAGTAGAGGAGGTCCTTGACTAGATTTCCTACTACTTCAATAGCCTTGGGTACGGACAGATTGAAAGTCACTCAGCCATTAAACTAACATTTATTAAGTGCCTACTATGTGCCAGACACTGTGCTAAGCTTTGGGGATATGAAGAAAAGCAAAAGACAGTTCTTTCTCTTGAGGAGCTCATATTGAAATGGCCAGGAGTAGTGGCAGGGGTTGATGACATGCCAACAGCTATGTATAGACAAACTAATTAGAGATAATCTCAGAGGGAAGGCACTAAGAATAAGGAGGACCCAGAATGGTTTCGTGTAGAAGACTGGGATTTTAGTTGAGAACTGAAGGAAGCCGAGGAAGCCAGGAGTTCCAGGGAGTTCTAGACATTGGGCTTCGAGCCTATCCCCACAGCAGCTATTTTAGTGGAAACTTTGTTCTAGCCTTCTTCCCTCATCTTGCTCTAATATACTTGCTTTACTTAGCTAGTCTCTGTTTTCCGCTGGATGCATGGCTTAGCTCCTTTCCCCCAACTATCAACATACTTGGGGCTGCTTGAATATGATGGTCTGTGGGAGAATTGAGAGGAAGTTACTAGATTAATTGCACTTCCTTCCTTCGTTTCCCATTTTGCATCTGTGTCTGTTGGCACCATTATGGGTGAAATCTTTATTTCATAAAAAAGGAGGTGAACCACAGTTCCTTTGAGAGCCACAAGTAACTCAGAGGGATTAAAACCTCTGCCTTAGTTGCTGCATTACAAAGGTTTTAAAAACACATTTAATTGACTTGATTTTTTACACCTGGGAATAGATAAACCTAGCAATATAGTCAGTAAAGACTGGCTCAGAGTGGTAATGAGGAAAATATTACTTCTAAATAGATAGTGAAGATTTCTTCAGAGACTTCAAGGGTATGTAGGGTCTCTCCAATAAGTGTGGTTCTTTATTCTGTGTGTCTTTATTTCTGAGTATGAAAAGATGCTGTAAGGTTATGTCTATGAAAACAAATGCCTTTTTTATCTAATTTATTTATTTAACAAAAGCTGGGATAATGAAAGATAAGGATAAGGCCGTGAGTACAGTGGCTGTCAACAAGTCTTTTGAGATTTTCTTTTTCTGTTGAAAACAGTTAATTAATTGGAGTTTTCCACTGAGTTCATAGGAGATGGCTTTTCAGATCTGGGAGCAAGAAATCAGAAAAACACTTTTTAAAAAAAATGTGGTATGTCTAAGGGCTTCGATCGGTCTTGTGGCTCTATTAACTCAATTGGGGTCGTAACAAATCTCGTTAATTACCACAGGTGGACATTTCACCCAGGGAAGAAAATAAGGGTTTAGGGCACTTCTCTGTGACAGCCTTTGGACTCTTCAGAAATGATGGCCATCTAGCATGAAAAGAGCTTGCTTGATAATGATTCCCGAGCAGCTTCCACAGAGAAAAAGACCTTTCAGCAGCGAACCTAAAGACATCAGGGATATGGATGGCCTAGGAGAGACAAAGAGAGGAAAATATAGAAAAAAAGAAACAACAAAAAATGACACCAAACGCCAAGGGAGGTGTCTTGTAACCTCTAGAAAATGTCCTTAGAATGAGAACAACAGATAGGCATGTATTTCATTTGGTTTTCAGAAAATTCATCCTTCCAGCAGAAAAATAAATGCATATTTTATAAAAGAGTTAATTCTTTCATGTGAATTAGTTTAAGATATTTAGTCCTAGATCCTTTACTAAACAGCTCAAATCTTGTGACTATTACCTAGGGTCTAGTTGGTGACAAGCTTTTAGGACTTTTAATGAGACATCTTGGGGGTCCAGGCTGTCTCAGGAAAATGTTCCTAATTATTTTATAGTCTTTAGCTGAAAGCATCTCTCCCTCTCTTCCTAGTGTACAAAGAAAGGTGTCTGAAGAGAGCATTAAAGATAAGTTAGAATGTTAGTATCATTAATGCTAACTATCTGTCATCATAAATTACCTCTCCCCTCTAGCCAGCTGTCACTTAGATTTGTAATACCGGTTAAAAAGTGGGGGCAGGGGGAAGGAATTCTGGACCTCATGAGATGATCAGGTTCAGTAGCATTGGTGTTTAGACATTCAATTCAGCAACAAGCGTTTATTAAATGCCTACTATGGGCTAGGCACTGTTCTAGGGTCTGGGATTAGAGACATAAAATTTCAGGTTTCTGCCTTCAGGGAACTGGTATTCTGCTTGGGATAAACCATATGTATACATATGAGGAAATAAAAAATATACATAATGTAATTTCTGGTAAGAGAAGATATTAGGGAGCATGGATGGAGTGGTAGTCAGGGAAGGGAACACAGGTCCAGGGAGACCACAACTCTGAATCACAGCAAATTTGAGTGGTACCATATGGTAATAGATTGTCATGCCCTTCATAGCAATCCCTTAAGATTTATTTACTAATTCACAGATAGGTTGTGATCTGCACTAGTGAATGGACTTCCCACACTTGGACTTTCCTACATTGCCAAAATCACAGGTCCTTCTGTGTTCTAATATACTTTATACTCCTATCTGGTTCAAAGAAGTACATCAAAACCACAACTACTAATTCATCCTTTTGACTAGAAACTCTGTTCCTCCCCCTCACACATCCAGTTAAGTAAGCAAAATAAATACAAATGTTTATGGAAGTGAAATGAATTCAAAGGATTTGATAAATCTGTGGATCCTATTATACCACTGGGGGAAGAACACTAATAGCTGATTCTTTTTCAAAATATTAGTGTGTCATTGCATGACGACAGGCTAGACTGGAAACATGTTATCTTGATTCTCCCTCGAGTGGGAATGTAGCCTAACGAATATAAGAATGGACCAGAATTCAGGCAGCTTGGGACCTGTTCTTGACTCTGATTAGCTGTGGGATCTCGGGAAAATCACAAGCCCTTTGTGTTTATCTCCAAATTGAGGATAGGAACATACCTTTACCTGTCTCTAAGAATTGCTGCAAGTCTGAAAGAATGGAAATTAGCACTCTGCTCCTGGTCATATGCTGCTGACTCGGCGGACTTTGTCTCAGCTGCCATTTTACCCTGGAATGAACCTCAGCCATGCTGCCTCCCTGCTGTATTTGGTTAGTTCCTTCTGGTGGTCTCCATTTTGGGGATGGGCTCAGGATGCCATTGCTTCATTCCCCTATTAGCTGTGCTTTGCCAATATTCACTTGAGCTGGTATGTCCTCTCTCCCCACCTTCAGCTCCCTTTCATGCATTATTTCCTCCTATTAGACTATAAGCTCCTTTAGGGCAGGGAATCTTTTTATTTTGCTTGTGTTTGTAACCCTAGTACTTAGTATGGTGCCTAGAATACAGTAGGTGCTTAATTAATGCTTGTTGGAAGGACCTGTGATTTTGGCAGCATAGAGAGCTGACATTGTGGGAACTCCATTCACTAGTGCAGATCACAATCTATCTATGAATTAGTAAATAAATCTTACGGGGTTGTTATGAAGGGCATGACAATTTATTACCCTTTGGCTCCAATCTGATTTGTTATGTTTCAGAATTGCCTGTTTGGAAAAGTTTAAAGTGCCATAGGAGTTCATATGGTTTAGGGACACAACAAGGTGTAGCCCAAAGAACACTGGACTCGGAGTGAGGGGAGTTGTATTTGAATATTAGCTGACACTTACTGGCTATGTTAAATGGATAAGTATTTAACCTCTCTGAGCCTCGGTTTCCTCCCTGTAGAATGGGCCTAATAATCCTTGCCCAACCTATTTTTGCAGGGTTGTAGTGAGGAAAGGACTTTTAAAATCTTAAAGCACTAAGTACATGTGTACATGTTAGTGGATTGATAGAAAAATGTAGGGAACTGTGGTTTTTGTGCAATCTATTTTTCTCATTTCATGTCAGAAAGGGCAAAGAATCCTCTCTGTGAAGCAAAAAGAAAAAGAAAAGAAAAAAAGGACAAATAACTCTCTGTTGTTTATTTGAGTCTTCTAAAGACCTACATATATGCACATATGTATACATATATATATATGTATGTATGTATGTGTGTGTGTATGTATGGCAGCTAGGTAGAAAACTGGGTAGAGCACTGCGCTGGGAGTCAGGAATACTCATCTTCCTGAATTCAAATCTGACTGTAGACATTTAGTAGCTGTGTGACTGTGGGCAAGTCACTTAACCCTATTTGCCTCAGTTTCCTTATCTGTAAAATGAGTTGGAGAAGGATCACTTCAGTATCTTTGCCAAGAATACCCTAAATGGGATCACGAAGAGTTGGACATGACTGAACAACAACGATGTATTATGTACGTGTATATTAACTTAATTTTTTTCAATGAACAAAAATCTATTTTTTCTTCTGCTTGCCTCCCCACCCAAATGGAGAAAAAAGAACAGAATTCTTGGAATAAATACGCATAGTCGAAAAATAATTTACACAATGGCCATGTCCAAAAAGTAGTATTCATTTAGTACTTACTATGTGTCAGGTGCTGTGCTAAGCACCGGAGATACAAATACAAGCAAAAAGAATGACACTCCCTGCCCTCAAGGAGCTTATATTTTAATGGGGGCAGATAGCATAAAAAAAGGAGCTGGAAAGGAGGGAGCAGATGAAGGTACCCCAGCAAAGGGAACAAGGCCTTGAAGTCCAGAGGAAATCATATGCAGGGCTAGGAGGAGAATGAAGGTGTCTGCACCCTGAATCCATCACCCCTTTATCAGGATGTGGGTGGTAGCATGTTTCACCCTTGGTCCTCTGGATCCACCTTCTTTGGCTGCAGATTTTTTCTCTGTGAGCTGCTGACTATCATCGTCATATGAGTACCTAGTTGGGATTAGCCACTGGAGCTCTAAAGTGGACAGAGTGACAGAGGCTTTGCACCAGACTTTGGAGGGAACATTAGAGGGTGCCAACAGCATTTACACTCCTCTAACAACATGGAACCAATAGATTTTAGCACCTACTTATGGAGAAAAGTGAGTGAAGATGGGAAGCTAGCAGAGAGTGAGCTGGGTTGAGCTCATCTCTCACCCTGCTCTCTTCCCCTGGCTGCCAGCAGTGACCTTGTGCTGATATCGTGCTGAGAGTCTCCCCTTCATGGGGGGTGGGGGTGGGATCCAGCTTTCCTCTAAATAGAGGGCACATTTCCTACCTATCACTTGTCACAGGGGCCAAATTTCCTAGTTTTGTTTCTAATAGGTACTGAAATGAATCCATTACACACAGAGGTGATCTCTCAAGTGAGTATCCCTTGGTTCAGCAACACCCCAGCAAACCAGCCTTAGAACTGGCATCTCTGTGAATGAGTTCTCTCCTTCAAGCTGTCAATTGAAGTGTTTCCATGGATGTTTTTTTTCTCCTTGTATGTCACAGGAGCCTCACCAGCTGCTTTGTCTATGAGGTTAATTAATGCAATTAACAGTGAATGCTTTAATTGCAGATGTTTAGTGAGAGGAATTATTATTATTGTTTTGCATGCAACTGTCCCGTACCCTCGGATGTCTCTTTATTAAAGCAAATAAAACCATAATTAGGTGTAGCCTAATACAAACAGTAGCAGCAGCCTGAGACAGGAAGTCATAATTCAGAATGGTGGAGAGCAAGAGGAACCCTCGACAAATATTATGTGGCTCCCTCAGTAACCAGTTATAACCAGAAGTGCTGTGATCTCCCCACCACAACTCTGAGCTATGTTTCATCTACTGCCTTGGTGGAAAATGAAGATGCAGTCAAAGGAGACAGACTGCACATTGTTGGCCTTTGGCTGCGCACATCAAACTGGTCAGTGCCCTTAGAAATATACACGCAAGGAATAGAAGCAGCCCCAAAGAAATCTGCTATGCACTATGGCCATCCATGGACCAGAAAAGCATAGGATTTAGAGCTGGAAAGGCTCTCAGAGCTCCTCTAGGCCAGTCTGTTTATTTTAGAGGTGAAGAAACTGAGACCCAGATGGGTGAAGGCACTTGTCTACAGTCATAAAGGTAGTAAGTAGCACTTAAACCTAGGCCCTCTGATCAGTATTTTCACTGATGGTCTCCCACTCCTGGAATTCTCTCCCTTGTTATCTCCACCTCCTGGCTTCCTTGTCATCTTCCACCTCCCAGACGAAATCCTACCTTCTAGAAGAAGGCTTTTGTGATCCTTCTTAGTTCCTTCCCTGTGGTGATTATCTCTAATTTGTCCTGTATATTTTTGTTATCTTGCATATGCTGCAAAAAGTGTTGTTGGAATGTTTTTTCCCTCATTAGCCCATGAGCTTCCTTGATGATGGCGACTGTCTTTTGCCTTTCTTTGTGTTCCCAGTCCTTAGCACAGTACCTGGCATAGAAGAGGAGAGAGTGAAGAGAGAATGGAGAGGAGTGGAAGAGAGAGAGAAAGAGAGAGGGGAGACACACACAGACTGAGGATGCACACACACGTGCACACGCGCATTCACGTGCGCACGCACATGATAAGTCTTCGGAGCTTGCTGGTTGAGAGGTTTTTCATTTTGGAGAAGTGGAGCATTCTTTCTCAGTGAAGCTTCCTAGGAACCTAAGGACACCCACTGTATAGAAAAACACTGGCAATATATCCACCCCAGAGTATGAACATGGAAGAAATGAAATGAGAAAAAGAGTGCTTCAGACAAGCTCAAGCTGGCTAGCATGTGAAGTATGGTCTATAGATATGTTAATGACTACCTCTTTAAGTGAAATTAATGCACAGATTGTCTAAGTATAGAAACCCTACATTATTTCATGTGATATGAAGATGTGTCTGAGATTCCTCCCATACTCTCAGTGACACTATTCATACAAAATTTATCTCTTTTATGGGTTTGAAGTTCTTTCAGATACATATCAAAGACCTTTCCATGCCTCTACCATGCATAATATATTCTGTAACAGCTTATAATAAATCATCTTACTTCCCTGTCTGCTTAGCGGTGAGCAAACACGGCTATTTCAAACACAACTGTCTGAATGCAGGGGTTCGAAAGCCTCACATTAAAACTTGCCCTACCTCCACCCCAAACTGGAAGGATCTCATAAACACCTTCTGCCATTATTCTTATTTTAAAAACAGATGAAATGGTTGTTATTAATTTATTTAAATCAACTGCAAAATTTGTCAGAAAATCTACTGTCTTCTCTCTCTTTGGATACATAAAGGTTGGTTCCTTCTGTCTCCTTTGTCTCAGCCTCTGTTTTGATAAAGAACTCAGCAAGGAACTCCCTTTATGCTCTTAAAGCTGACCAGCTTTGAAAGGTGGGAGAGATTGGTAGCTGTGCCCAGCCAGGTCACAGTAGAAGGTATTTATTATTTTATCGGGTTGTAGGAAGAAGGAAACAAAAGGAAACTGTTCGACGTGGCAGTTTCTATACTCAGACACACATAACAGTTAATAGCTGGCAGGATATGGAATTAAATTCTCAGACTGGTGGCTTCAGGAGACTCTTAATCATGCATTGTCCTTATGACTAAAAGGACTAGGTTGGGTGACTATGCATGGTTCAGTACTAGAAGAATTTGATCAGCATATTTGTGATTTAAACTAGGTAGGATGTTACTATGTAACCTGTGGCCCAGGACCCTTCTACCCTTCTCAACCCTTGCCCCCCACCCCAGCCAAGCCTCTGGCTTAATATAGACTGGGTTTGATTCTGGGGGTTGGTAACACAGGGTTATTTTATTCTATTGTATCATTTTCCCCAGATGGAGTTACTCGAAGATCTCTAAATATTATTCATGTCTGGGTTCCCTCAAATGTGGCTAAAAATGGTCTCCAGCTCCTATAAAATCAAAATCACTCAAGGTAGTAAAGGTATATTAGTATAGGACAACCTTTATTTCATGAACAAAGGACAAACAACAACACAAAATTCCGCCTTCGTAATACACTGTTGAACAAGCAGTCCTCTTTCTATCAGAATTGTACTATCTGAAGAACTTAATGCAACAGCAAGGGGTGGCAATGTCCAAGGTCCTGATCTCTCACCATATACCTACCTCTCATGATGTGGCTTTGGTCTTCCAGTGACTTGGGTCTTGAAAGTGTGATTCTTTTCTCTCCCCCGACTTGAAATGATTCAGGAATTGTATGGGTAATTTTCCTCTCCTAGAAGTTCTGATGCCTAAAGCCTTGAATTTAAGATTGCCCTTGAAGCAATACCTAAGGACGGTAGTCCCAAGGAACTCTATCTTCTCTGGTTAGAAAGCTAGATTCTCTGATCATTCTGGGTAGGGTGCCAAAATTCCCTACTTTCTCTAGATGGGAAGTTGGGACCATGACCATGGTCCATGAATTACCCTCTTGGGTTATGAGAGCACATGTCTGTTACTGTATTGATGCTCTGTCTGCTATCATCTCTTGGGTTGGAAAGTCCACTCTTCAGGAATATTAATCTCTGAGGTATTCAGAAAGAAGTGAACAAGTATATTTAACTCCCATGTGTTTCCTCCCTTCCTCTTCCCCTGTCCTCATAGTCCCTGAACACATTTTCTGTCTTTTAATCTGGTTTGTTCTCTGAACAGGGAAAAAGAAAATTGGGAAGAGAACTGAATTCTGTTTCTTGTTCTCCTTTTTAGTTCTGCACCAGGAGGCAGATTTTATGGCAAGAATCCATCTTTCTGAGTCCCACTCAATCAGCCATCTTGAAGGTAGCCTTGGTCACCAAAAAATAATCAGGAGTCTCTTTGTTTGTTAAACAAGGTACCAATAATTATACCTATTCTAGAAGGGGAGATAAACACTTAAGTGACGATATATTTATTCCTCTAGTGTTTGTCTCTTAGTTCTCTTGTGTGGCAATATTTCTCTATTGTGTCAGTCTTTCTTTGATTTGTGTCTAGATGTCACCTGTTTTATTTTTCCTATTGTTTCTGGGGGCAGTTAGGTGGCACAATAGATAGAATGTTGGGTCTGAAGTCAGGAAGACTCATCTTTTTGAGTTCAAATCCAGCCTCAGATACTTCCTAACTGTGGCAAGTCACTTAACCCTATTTGTCCCACTTCTTCACCTGTAAAATGAACTGGAGAAGGAAGTGGCAAACTGTTGCAGTATCTTTGCCAAGAAAACCCCAAATGCGGTCACAAAGACTGAAATGACTGAACAACAATTGTTTCTTAGATTTTCTTTAAATTTTTTCTGTTGTCCATTCCTTCCTACTATATATTCTTTGTTCTCTGAATTTTTATGATACTGCCTTCTTTTGATTCACCTTGATTCTCTTGATTTTCTACCTGACACAGTGGAGTCAGGAAGACTGAGTTCAAATCCTGCTTCTGACACTTACTAGCTGAGTGATCTTGAACAAGTCACTTAACCTCATTTAGCTTCAGTTTCCTTCTCTGCAAATTGAGGATCATTTTATATTACAGCACCTATCTCACAGGATTGTTGTGGGGACCAAATGAGGTAACATAAGCAAAGTACTTTGTAAAAATTTAAGGGGCCATATAAATGCTAGCAAGTATTAGCAGTAGTACTAGCAGTAGAAATTGTCAAACCCTCCTCAGTTTCCTGGCTTTTGTTTGACAGCTTGCTGTCACCCTTATGTCCATCACATACCCAATCTGCCTGTTTCTATCTTTCTTTCCTCACTATTCACACAGCCATCCCCTTATTTTAGGCCCTCATCACTTCCCGCCTGGACTATGGTGATGGCCTCCTCATTGGCCTCCCCGACACGTCTCTCTCCACTTCAGCTTATCCTCCACAATGATTCCATTTTCCTTAAGCACAGTTCTGATTATATCATTCCCTTACTCAATAAACTCCAGTGGCTCCCTATGATCTTTAGGATAAAATATACACTTTTCTTCTTGGCTTTAGAGTTCTTCATAACCTGGTCTCAACCTGTACCGTATTCCCCTTCACACACTCTATGATTTTAGTTCAGCCAAAACCTGTCACTTAGCTGTTCCCCATATTTTGTTGTTGTTCAGTCTGTTCAGTTGTGTCTGGCTCTTTGTGACCCCACTTGGTGTTTTCTTGGCAAAGATACTGGAGTGGTCTGCCATTTCCTTCTCTAGCTCATTGTACTGATGAGAAAACTGAGGCAAACAGGATTAAGTGACTTGTCCAGGGTCACACAATTGGTAAGTGTTTGAGGCTGAATTTGAACTCAGGAAGATGTCTTCCTGACTCCAGATCCAGCACTCTGTGCACTATGGCACCTCCTAACTGCCTGTTCCTCATGAATGATGCTCCATACCCCAACTTTGTATTTTTGTGCAGCCTGTCCCTCATGCCTGGAATACCTTCTCTCCTCACTTCTGCTACATAGAATTCCTGTTTCCTTTAAAGCTCAACTCAAGCACAACCTTCTACATGAGGACTTTCTCAATTCCAGCCCCCTGCCAAGTGCTAAGGTCCCCCTGCCCCCAAAAAGTTGCCTTGTGTTCATTCATTTATTTTGCATATGGGGAAATATTGTCTCCCCAATAGAATATAGAATCTTTGAAGTCAGTGGTTGCTTCTTCTCTGGCCTTGGGTGTGCTCCTAGCACTGTACCTTGCACATGGTAGTTGTTGATAAATCCTTGTTCATTTATTGATCGCTATTATTTCAATAATTGATTGCTATTTCATTTCTTTTGGGCATTTTGTGGCTCTCCCCCAATTTGATAATCTAATTTAGACCTTATTTAAAAATATATCATAAGTGTTTACCAACATGCCCACCCCACTGAATTTTCCTTGTAATAATGAAATATTTGAGCAAAATCCAGCTGAAAAAGTGACATTAGTCAGCCCATGTAATATGTCTTCTCTTTATTCCTTATTTCTCTACTGAGGGGAATGTGGTTTATTTCCTCCTTTTGTATTTGGGGCCAGGATTGACATTTTCAAGGGTCTATGTGGGACAGGGAGATGAGAGCAGGAAGTAGGCTAGGAAAATGAAAGAAGCTTCCTCTCTTCCCTCCACAGCCTTTTCCCTGCTTGTTGCAAGGAAGTATGAAGTCCAGTTGCTGGAGGGTGTCTTTTCCTGGGCCAGCTCTATGCTTCAGCTCTGAGTTGTTAATAAACTGCCCAACAACCTGGTATTAGACTGTGAATGACCAGAACAGATATCATATTTAGATATGGGAAGTCACAGAGCTTAGGTCTGGTCAATCACAAAGCAACCTTCCTCATCAGAAGACTGCCTTATAAACAGAGCATCACTGCCAGATGGAAACACTCCAGTCCCTTCCAGCTTTAATGATCCATGATTCTATAGTTCTAGTCATGGTGGTGGATATGTGAAGACAAACAGTGCCCTCTCCTGGGCATCGGAAGGCTTGTTAGTTGGTTTCCTCGAATCATCACTGTCTGTGTGACTTCTCGGATCTTATATTTTTTCATTCAATAGAATGTGGTTCTATGTTTTACATGTCAAGAGAGGAAAAGCATTATCCATCATCACTTATGCCCTCTTCATGTTTTTTTAGGGAAAAAGAAAAAGCCCTAACTTTTAGTTCAAGGCAGCAAACTATTTCAGGGGAATTTGTTAGTTTTTGTGATTGTTACCCATCAAATCCTTTCTTACAGCCACAAACTACTTGTTGAGTTGATACTGTTTCATTGACTTTATTTTATATAATTAATAGTTTCCCATGCTTAGCACAGCGCCTGGCATATAGTAGGTGCTTAATACATGTTTATTGATTTATTGATTGATTTTGCATCTTCTGGAGATCTCCTAGGGTTGAGGTTCTTAAGGGCTGGAGCTTCTACAACGGATTAGTCAAAGGCTGATCACTACGGGCTCTCTCCCCAGACTGGAGCTCCCAGCGTTTATACCTGGAATGTATGATAGCAACACAAGCAGGAAATACTGTAACAAACAAAATAATTTTTGTTCCCTAGGCCTGTTGTGCCCTGTAATCCATTCCCCACCCCCAATTAGTCAGCCAACCACTGGCTCATTGATTCTTAGGTTCATTGGATCACAGATCTAGGACTAGAAGGGATTTCAGTGCCCCTTTAGTCCAATTTCCTCCTTTTACTGATGAGGAAACTGAGGCCCATAGAAGCTGTGACTTGTCCCAGATCACTCAGGTTGTAAGCATCAGCTGTAGGTCCTCTAACTCCAGAGTCATTACTCTTTCCTGATTGGTTTCTTAATGCTGCAGTTCTCCTTCTTGGATTTTAGGTTTCTTCACCAGGCAGTTTGGCCTATAAGAAAATATGTAGGCCTTTCTTTTCTCCCTTTTACTGCTCCTAAAAAGCAACACACGATACTCCTTTTAGATGTTGCAAAGCATTTTGCCACCATGCAACAGAGCTGTTGCTAGGAATTCTTGTGCCCTGGGCAAAATCAGTTGGGTGTGAAAGACAATGGCGTGGATTTACAACCCCAAACCAGCTAGGGCCAGTCTCTGGCAGAGGGTGTTGTGATATGAACCTATAGAGCATAATATTTAATTCCCCAATCAAAGATGGGAAGGTCTAACATCTATAAACTGCAGGAGCTAAGGGGAAGCTTATGTACTAATCTCTCAAATAGCTAAGATACACTGTCCATCCCTATTCCTGCTCAACTGAATTTTTCCATAGGTTCGATAATGGGGGGTGAGGTAATGGGAGAAATGTTTGCCACAATGATGGGTGGTGGCCTAGGGCCAGGTTTAAGCTGAAAGGGGACCATGAACCATAGAGATGGCAGGCCAGAGGGAAGGAGACGTGCTCCATCATGTGTCAGAGCCTTGGGGAAGAATACCAGTCATCTTACCCTAGTTATGGTTCTTCTAAACACTTCAGGGAAATATTTAAAAGGTTAAAATAATAAAAAAGGAAATGTTATATAATTATGTGAATCTCAAGAGTTAATCCTGATCCTTTATATGGATGGGCAAGGAATTAGGTTTTTAAATCCTTTATCCCTTGCTCTATAATTGGTTGGCACATAGGTTTCCTACAAGCTAATGGTTACATATGTAATTTTGTTCATTCTGATAGTTCTTTTTCCTGTGTTTGATTGTGTAACAACAGTGTTGCTTCCAGTTTCTATGAAGGTGTAAGGCCAATAACCCCAACACACAGGAGGGCTGCTAGCACAGATTCTTTGATCTGCTTGTCTAAGGAAAGCGACTTTAAGGAGTTTACAATCTCACTTTAATTAAACATACACATATCATTCACTTAGTTCAGGGGAAAAAGTCAGCACCATGAACTTCAGAGAAAACATAAACAAAAATTACAAGTAGAAATTATGAACAGAGAAAATAAACACAAATCAACAGAGAGGGCTTCTAACTGAATGACCAAGACAATATATACATAGTTACCAGAGAGAGAAGACTTGGACATGACTGAAATGATTGAACAACAACTTTTTGTTTCCAGAAGCAGTGGTCTGCCCACTGAGCCATCTAGCTGTGAAGTTTGGACAAATTCTGTACCTTTAGGGATTTTGCTCTTAACGTAAATCCCACCTTCTGTAGGAGGCCTTTACAGTTACCCCCGCCCCGACTGCTAGTACCTTTCCTCTGATGTTACCTCCCATTTACACTGTATATGTCTTTTATGTACCTTGTTATTTGCATGTTGTCTCCCTCCATTAGAACATAAATTTCTTGAGAGAAGGGACCATGTTTTTGCCTTTCTTTGTATCTCCAATGCTTTGCACAATGCCTGGGATATAGTCAGCACTTAATAAATGCTGTTGACCGACTGTTGACAACTCATTTTTTTTCATGATGAATATGGCTTACTAGTTTTTTAGTAGCTGATATTTTCCAGAAGTTTATGTCTATCAGTTTCTTCATTAAAAAACTCTCACCATATTTGTCTATCACTTGTGAAATAACACAAAATTCTCTCTTGGATGCTTCATCGTGGCCTGGGTTGAACCCGGGCTCTTAAAAATCCATGCTGATGGAACAGAAGCTTTGGCAGCTCCTACCTAGTTGGAAAGGCTTCAGTTATGTTCTAGGCAAAAGACTTGGCCTGATGGCTAAGAACTGGCCTAGCTAAGCATGGCAGTACTCATTCCAGGAAGGTTGAACTCCGGGCTGTAGAATTTTAGGCAACCTGTGAAAGAGATAAAAAAATACTAAGTGCCCCAGAAAAGGGGTAGAGTAACATGTAGTTGGCAAACCCATTAATTTGACTTTTAGTATTCATGGAGAAGAATCTCACAGATGAGAAAACATATTATTGTTGTTATTCAGTCATTTCTGACTCTTCGTCACCCTGTTTGGAGTTTATTTTTTGGCAAAGATATTGGAGTGGTTTGCCATTTTCTTCTCCAGCTCATTTTACAGATGGGGAAACTGAAGCAAAGAGGGTTAAGTGATTTGCCCAGGGTCACATAGCTAGGAAGTATCTGAGGTCAGATTTGAACTCACAAAGATGAATCTTCCTGACTCTAGACCCAGCACTCTATCCACTGCACCAATTAGCTGCCCAAGGCAAAAAGGACAGGTGGCCATTTAAACCAGTAGAGGGAGTTCCTGGAAAAGTAGGATTACGGCTCTATCAAAGCATTAAAATATTGCTGGATCTCTTCTTTTAGTTACTGCTTATTGAAATGAGCACATTGTACATGAAATTAGTAGAATGCCAAAATGCACTTAAGGAAAGAGTCAGAGAGAATTAGTTCATGCTTGTTGATTATGGAATCCAGCTGTTGTGACTTGACATTTGGGAAGAGGTAATGGGAGTTCTTTGAAACCATTATTATTATTATTATTATTATTATTTTGTAAGGGGGAGGAGGAAGGAGGGTTAATGTAATTTTTTTTGATTCTGAACTCTAACAAATACCAAATAAAACATATTGCCATATACAAAGTAGAATAAAAAAGGAGGATTGTGAGCTTCATGAGGGCAGGGACTGTTCTTTGCCTGTTATTTGTATTCTTAGTGTTTAGCACAGCACCTAGCTCATAGTGGGTTCTTAATAGATGTTTATTGACTGACTGACTAATTGGACCTTACCCTGTAAATCTATGTAGAGTTTGCTTAAGTGTAACATAAATTCCGAAAAAAAAAATTCAGCAAGTAGCTTTCAAAGCTGCCTTGTTTGTCAGTTTCCTTCTCCTTCTGTTCTCTTCTGCTCTGCACATTAAAAATGCTTTCATGAGAAGAAGCAAAACCTAGGCTTTTCAAACTCTAGGTTCAGAAATTACACTTTCTGTGCTTTTGTTGAAATTCCCCTGCATTACCTATGGAATTATAGCCAGGCTATCAGTTGATTTCAAGGATTCTTTATTTCACCTTGGCATGTCTTTTATCAGAAATCATTGGGAAACTTTTTAATTTATGAGCTTTTATTGCAATACTCAATTCACCCTGAGTAGTCTATTATTAAGTGTTCTCGAGGCTCTTATTGTTCTCTATCAGAGGATTGTATCTTGGTGCAATTCATCTGTAGTCATTCTTCATAGAGAAAATCTTCCATATTAGCTTCCTTTCATCATACAATGACAACTCTTGAATACATCATTATTCAGCAATGAGTTTATAAATTATAATCATTAGGCAATTTTTCTGCATAATCTGATTTTATAAACTGTTTCTTTTCATTATCTTTGGAGGGAAAACAGTAAATGCATCTGTCTGTTTTGATCCCTTGTGATAAGTGTAATAGAAAAACCAAGTAGGGACATCTTACTGAGGAAACAAACAGTCTGTATTTGTAATAAGCAAAGACTGCAAGATTATTGCATGTGTGGTTAAGGACCATTGCCCTCTTTAATGAGACACATTAACCACCCATGACCACAGTCATTGTAACACTGTCGATGTCACAATGCCACTGATTTGTTCCTTAAGCTGCACCCATCTCCCTTGCTTTCTGCTTACAACCATGCCCCTCCCCAGCGTTGCTTTGGGAAAATGCAAAATTACATTTTTATTTAGGAAGAAAAATTTACAGTACATCTCAGGTGGGTTATTATTAGCTTTATAAGTTTTTAACTTTGGGCTAACTTCTTTCTGTGACCCAATATGCTCTGGGCTGCCTTACCCTACTGCCCAGATTTTCACACTTACAGGATACAAACTTTTGATACTGAATAAGCCAAAGAGAACTAGGAAGCAAAACATATATGCAGAGAAATGGCTTTTGGATTATCTGTATTACTTCTTTCTCGCATTAGCATGGATAATTTTGAGTGCCGACTGTATTGGTTTTTGGTATCTTGAGTAGATAACCTTTGCAAGTGAGTTTTTCTTGCAGTATTTCTAGAAAAAAAAAGATTTAATTCTTCCCAGTCTCAGACTGTGAAGGATTTAAATTCATAGAATCAGAGAATACTAAAGCCAGAAGAGACCTTAGAGAGCATCTTGCTTCATTTACAATTGGGAAACTGGAGTTTGGAGGTTAAGTGACTGATCTAGGTCCCACAGCATAGAAGAAATAGAGCTGGGATTCAAACCCTGGTTTTCGGAATCCAAATACAATTTTTTTCCTGCTATATCACACCCAATAATTTTACATTTGAGGAAACTGAGACCCATGGAGGTTATAATGCTTGCCCGAGGTCACACAGTTAGTGGTAGAGATGGGACTAGAACCCAGGTCTCTGGACTCCCAGCTTAGGGCTCTTTCTATAGCAGTACACTTCATAAATAGCTGAAGGATCATGGGCAAGGTGTCACTGCTGGAATCTATGTGTGCTGGCATTTGGAAGGGAATCTCCTGGCATTACAGTGAACCTGATTTTTGGATTTAGGAGCCAAACTGATTTTATTCTTGGCTTTGTTACAGTATTCTTTGTATTCTCGGGCATCTTTGCACCTCAGACTGACTATCTATAAGGTGCAGTAAATAACCTACATGACTGGGTATCAGAAGGGCAAGTGGTTTGACACCCACAAAGGGCTTTGTGGTCTTTGCACCAAATATAAAGGACCAGCTAAATCCCATGATAGCACAATGACTAGAGTGTTGGAATTGGCCTTAGGAAAACCTGAGTTTGAATTCTGCCTCAGATACTTACTAACTGTGTAATCCTGGACAAGTCACTTAACCTTAACAGCTGAGGAAGTTGTAAAATGAAGATAGTACTAGCACTTACTTCACAGGGTTATTGTGAGGGTCAAAGGAGATTATATATACATTTTTATATCTACGCACCCATAGGTATCAATATAGTAATCTTTTATGAATCTTAAAGGGCTACATAAGCCATAGTTATTATTATTACTGAAGGCATTGGAGAATCTGGTTTCCTTCTCCAAATCTGGAAATTTGCTATGGACCAGACAGCCTGTTAAGTGTGTATCATGTGCCAGGCACTGTGGTAAACACTGGAGATATGAAGAAAGGTAAAATTCCTTGCTCTCAGGGAGCTCACAATCTAATAGGTGAGATAATATGCAAATACACCTGTACCAACAAGCTGCATACAGGATAATAACCAACAGAAGGAAGGCACTAGAATTAAGAAGGACTAGAGGAAGGTTTCCTATAAAAGGTGAGATTTGAGCTTGGATTAGAAGGAAGCCAGGGAAGCTAGGAGGCAGAGATGAGGTGGGAGAGCAGTCCCAAGCATCTGGAGACAGCCAGTAAAAATGCCTGGAATTCAGAGAGGGGGTGTTGTGTGTGAGACCAGTGTAGCTGGATTACAAATGAGGGGTGGTGGGGAGATGGTGGTGGTGGTGAGTGAGGTGGAAGAAGGTGGGAGAGGTGGGGGAAAGGGATGGGTTGTGAAAGAATTTGAAAGCCAAACATGAGATTTTACATTTAATCCTGAAGGTGATAAGAGATTCAAGGCAGAGATACCAACCAGCAGGCTATTGTAACAGTCTAAGAGTGAAGTAATGAGGGCCCTGTACCAGGGTGGTGGCAGTATCAGAGGAGAGAAAAGGGTGTATGTGATAGATGTTACAAAGGTAAAAATCAATAGGCCTTAGCAATAAATTGGATATAGGGGAAAAGAAAGACTGAGGGGAATTATATCCAGTTTGGGAACCCGAATGGCTGGGAGGATGGTGGTATCCTTGATAGTAATAGGCAGGGTTTTTGTTTTTGGCTTTTTTTTTTTGAGGGGAGAAGGTAAGGCAATTGGGATTAAGTGATTTTCCCAAGGTCACACAGCTAGTGTCAAGAATCTGAGGCTGGATTTGAATTCAGGTCCTCCTGACTTGGAAGAAGGGAGGGCATGGGAGGAAAGAAAATGAATTCAGTTTTAGACATTTGAATTTAAGATGTTTATGGGATGTCTGGTTTCAGGTGTCTAAATAGCAATTGGAGATGTGAGCCTGGAGGTCAGGAGGGAGGTTAAAGATGGATAAGTAGATTTAATATTCATCAGCATGGAGATGATAACCGAATCCATAGGAGCAGATGAGATCACAAGTGAAATAGTATAGAGGAAGAAGAGAAGAGGGCTCAGAAAAGAGTTAGTGAGTGAGTGGAAAGGAAGTGGAGGTGCCTATTGTAAATGACCTTCTAAAGGAGTTTAACCGCAAAAGGCAGGAAAAATGTAGGATCGTTGAAGAGATAGATTGAGTGAGGATTTTTTGTGGAAGAGGGAGACATGATGTTTCTATGAAATAGGGAAGCAACCAGTAGAAAGGGAGAGAATGAAAGTAAGTGAGAGGGTGGGGATGGTAGAGGGACCAATCTGTTGGAGAAGATGGGTGGAGTGGGATCTTTTGCAGGTAGAGGAGTTAGCCTTGAGAGGGAGTAAAGTCACCTCTTCATGTGATATAGGGTTGAAGGATATAGTAGCAGAAGGCAATTGGGTAATATGAAATGAGGTGGAGGAGAGAAGAAGAATGGCCTCAATTTTTTTCAGTAGAACATGAAGCAGAGTTTTCAGCTGAGAGAGTAGGGGAAGGAGCATTAGGGTTGGGGGATGGAGGTGGCTTGAGAAGGGATGAAGAGGTTTTGAAAAGCCATTGTGGTGAGTGGTAGAGTAAGCTAATTAGGAAAGAATAAAAGGATTGCCTTGCAGCAGTGAGTGCTCAGTTGAGGTTATAGAATATAAATTTGCAATGGACTCGGTTCCCTGCACAGTTATGTGATTTCCCCCAGCAATTTGTTGTTCAGTAATTAGTGTTTAAGAATGAAGGCAGAAGATAGAGGGAGTGATCCTAGGTTGAGATGTGGCATGGTACATTCAGCGGTATGATAAAGACAAGAGACTCAAGTAGAGTTGACCTGGTTCAGCAGGGTGTCAGGGTGGGGAAAGGACAAGAGGGTAGTAAGCGCAGGGATGATGGCCTATTGTTGTTTCTCCTTTGGACTCCAAGAGGACCAGTGACCTCATGATGTTGGGGTCAAGGTACAGTGAGTTTGACTGTAGCTCATCAGTCCAATATGAGATCAGAAGGCTGTACCACAGGTCAGACATAAATAATCCATTTGAGAATCCAGGATGGAGATGTCTCTAGGTCTGCACATCTCACTATTCCTTTGTGCTACTGCTATTCTGCTTTGCTCATAGAGCACAATGCCTTCTTTGATGCAGGCACATCATGCTAGGTGGTCCTGTGCCGGTGGATCCCATGTCTCACAATCAGTGCTAAAATTATTAAGATAGACCTTGAGAGTGTCCTTATGGCACTTCTTCTCACCTCTGTGTGAGTGCTTGCCTTGTGCTGACTCTCTGTAAAATACTCTTTTAGTTAAACATACATTTGGCATTTGGGCTCTGTGGCCAGCCCATCAGAGTAGCACTCTCCACAGTAGAGTCTGAATGCTTGGTAGTTCAGCCTGAGAGAAGACCTCAGGGTCCTAGAAGACAGCTGAAGGGTGGAGGGATTGGAGGTTATGATATGGATGAAGAACAGGGTTTGGCAAGGAAGAGGGAGAGGTGAAATGACAAGATTGTGATCAGATAAAGTAATTTCAGAGTTCATGAACATAGAATTGGAGCAATTGTGAGTGATGGTAAGATCAACAGTATGACGATATTTGTGTATGGCTGAGGTGGGGTGGAGGAATAGGTCGTGGAAAATGAGTAAGTCAAGGAACTGTGAGGTTATATGTTTGAGGGAATATCAATATGCATGTTATAGTTCCCTAATATAAGGTCAGGAATGAGGGAGGAATAAAAGACTGTGAGCCAAGCACTGCATTCTTTTTTTAAATACATTTTAATTTTTATATTATTTTTCCCGATTGTATGTAAACAAAAATTTTTTAACATTCATTTTTAAAAATTGAGTTTCAAATTCTCTCTCTCCCTCCAGTTCCCCCCTCCTTGAGAAGGCAAACAATTTGATATATATTATGTATCTGTAATCATGAAAAACATTTTCATATTAGCCACTTTGCAAAAAAAATACCCAAAAACCCCACAGACCCAAAATATCCTCCAACAAAACAGTAATGAAGTGATATAAGTATGTTTCAATCTGCATTCATATGCCATCAGTTCTTTCTCTGGAGGTGGATAGCATTTTTCATCATAAGTCCTTTAGAATTATTTTGGACCATTGCATTGCTGAGAATAGCTAAGTCATTCACAATTCATCATTGTATGATATTGCTTTTGATGTGTACCATATTCTCCTGGTTTTGCTCATTTCACTTTGAATCAGATCATTGTAACAAGAATGTGGCTTGCCCCTACTGTGGCTGTGTAAGACCAATAACACCAGCACACAGAAGGGCTGCCAGCACAGGTTCTTTGATCTGCTTTTCTAAGGAAAGCAATTTTAAGGGGTTTATAATCTCACTTTAATGAAACATACATATATCATTCACTTAGTTCAGGAGGAAAAGTGAGCATCCTGAACTTTAGAGCAAATACAAACAGAAATTACAAACAGAAAATATCAGCAGATCAAATAACAGAAACCAGTAGACAGGCTTCTAGCTTTCTGTCCAACATCTCAGTACATAGTTACCAGGGAAGCACCAACATCTGGGTTTTTTGTGGGGGGAAGTGGGGCTCTTAACTAGAGTCATATCTAGTCAAATCACACAACACTCTTCCAGTGAGTGAGAGCCCCAAACAAAATGTAGTCCTATAAATGTGACTCAGTTCTCAATATATTTGAGAAATAAGGCCTTTATCAGAAAAATTTGCCGTTAAAATATTTTCTTAGTTTCTTGTTCCCCTTATAATCTTGGCTGTATTGATTTTATTCATGCAAATCCTTTTAAGTATGATATAACCAAAATTATCCATTTTACATCTTACAATGCTTTATATATCTTGTGTGGTCATAAATTCTTCTCTTATCCATAAATCTGACAGGTAAAATATTCCATGCTTTCCTAATTTGCTTATAACGTTACCTTCTATTTCCAAATCATGTGACCATTTTGACCCTACTTCAGTAATGTGGTATGCGATGTTGATCCATACCTAGTTTTTGCCAAATTCCTTTCCAGTTTTCCCAGCATTTTTGGCAAATAGTGATTTCATGTCCTAAAATCTTAGATCTTTGAGTTTTCAGATAATGCTTGCTGATGGTTTCATATAGATACTACCCATAACACAGAAGTGGATAGCAGAATGGATTAAAAAACAAAATCCAACGATATGTTGTTTACAAGAAACACACTTGAAAGAGAGTAAAAGAGAGTAAAAAATAAGGGGCTGGAGCAGAATCTAACTTCATCTAGGTAAATGAAAAAGCAGGGGTAGCAATCATGATCTCAGGCAAAGCAGAAACAAAAATAGATCTAATTAAAAGAAATAAGCAGGGAAACTACATTTTGCCGAAAGGGACCATGGACAATGAAGTAATATCAATACTAAATATATATGCAATAAAATGGCAAAGCATCCAAATTCTTAAAGGAAATGTTAAATGAGTTACATGAGGAAATAGACAGCAAAATTATATTAGTGGGAGACCTCAAATTCCCCCTCTCAGAACTAGATAAATCTAACCGTAAAATAAACAAGAAAGAAGTTAAGGGGATAAATAGAATTTTAGAAAAGTTAGATATGATAGACCTCTGGAATGGGAATAGAAAGTATTATACCTTTTTTTCTCAGCTGTAAACTTTCACAAAAATTGACCATGAATTAGGGCATAAAACCTCTCAACTGAATTCAGAAAAGAAGAAATATTAAATGCATACTTTTCAGACCATAATGCAATAACAATTATATTTAATAAAGGGCCACAGAAACATAGATTAAAAATATAATTGGAAACCAAATTTCTAGCCCTAAAGAATGAGTCAAAGAAGAAATCATAGAAACAATCTCTGCCATCCTGGCTACACCTCCCCCCATCGCACATTTAGAGGAGAGAATGAGAGTGTCCTGGAGGTCAGTGGACAACAGCTACCAGAATTCTGAGTGGGTGGTAGATATGGATTGAGAGAATATGAAAGGAGGAAAGGTTACTGGGTGATAGTTGTAGATGGAGAACCTAAAAGTGGTGATGGGGAACAAGGTGTATTCCAACTCCCCCACCTTGACCTGTGCCTCTGGGGGAAGGAGTAAAAGTACAGCAAGAAGGGAACCAAAGGTGGCCAGAAAGGACCAGGACAAACTTGTGTGCATCAAGAGTGGTGGTGGTCAGGAGGAAGGAGCTGTAATAGACCAAGTTTTATTCATTCCCAGAAAGTGATGCCTGTTCAGTAGTCCATGTCTAAGATTTTAGTTCAGTGGTATGTCTAGGAGTTGATTTAAGTCTGAATCATCTTAGACTTAGGACTCAAAATCAATCTTGAAAATACCCCAGCCCCTCAAACCTTGGTTCAGTATGAGGTTACCCAGAGAAGAGTGGAACATTTAACTTTTGCAACATGTAGCATGAATATCTGTACTTTTCCAAGGCAGATTCTGGGGGAGAGAAGAGGAAATGGAGCACTATACCAGTAAGATCAACTATACCAATAAGATCTGTCTAATGATCTGGCATCATGGGAATTTGATGAGTCCTCTTTTCATTCATCCAGCTTTTGACTGGGTACACTTATAGCCTCTCCAAGTCAGTGTCAGATTCCTCAAACTTTCCTTTGTAGGGTTTTACTAATGAGCAGAGCTGGATGAGAAACAGAGATGCTGATCTACCTTTTTCCTAGTGATGAGCAGGACTAGTCCTACATGGTGGCCTCATGATGTCAGCTAAGGGGTACTACCAGGAAGTCCCTTTGACCAAATTTTGTCCTCCATCATTGCTGATGCATTAAACCTCACATAATCTTCCTTCAAATAAGAATTTCCCCAACTAAAATGGACATCAGAGTTTGACTTTCTTTTAGTGATCTCTTCATTTATATTGTTGTAGTCCTCATTTACATTTTTCTTTTGTTTTATTCCCCTATTTTAATTCACATCAATTCATACAAATCTTCCCAAGTGTCTCTGAATTCTTCATAATCAACTTTTCTTTATGCTCGATATTCATATACCAAGGTTTGTTCAATCATTTTTTAACTGATAGATGCCTGCTTTGGGCCCAATTATTTGCTCTCTCTCACACACAAATGTTGCCATAAATATTTTGGCATTTACTAAGGGTTTGCATCTGTCTTTAACCTCTTTGGAGAATATGTCCAGTAGTGGCATGGCTGGACCTGAAGGCCTGAACAATTTGTCAGTTTTCTTTCATAATTCCAAATCATTTTCCCCAACTCTTGGACCAGTTTATAGATTTATCAATGGTGTATTAGTATACCTGTCTTTCCATAGCCCCTCCAACATTGACTTTTTTGCCAATTTTCCAAGTCTGGGTTAAAATCTCATTTATTTTATTTGCATTTTCCCTTATTACTAATGATTTGGAGTGTGTTTTCTTGGAGTCATTTATAGTGTGCAAAACTGTTCATATCCTTATCCTCTGACCACTCATCTATTGGGGAATGCCTTAGAGCAGGTTCTGATGGGAAGCAGCTAGAGGGGTAGGCACATTTCTTCAGTAGCTTCTCTACCACTGAGACAGATCCTTAAGTGGCTTGCGTGTATATACCCTAGTCCCTCCTGACCAAAGTGTGAATGATCCCTTTTCTACCCTTCCATGTACACTAGAGTTTGTGTTTTTCAAAAGGGTTTTGCTAGTACTTAACGGCATTTAGGGGAATGGAAAGACCCTACAATAGAGAATTATCAATAGAATAGAGAGTTATAAAGCTACAGAATATAAATGGAAGGTGTCCTTAATCTAACTATGGAATCTGGCACAATATCCCTGGTCTCATTCATACTCCTACAGCATCTGGACCTTGCTCCACTTTTTGACAATGCTGACTATGAAGCAAGATGTGTTATGAAGCAAGGACCTCTTCTTCCTGGCTAGGAAACTCTAAACCTTAATCCTACTTTCCCTTCTAGTGCAAAACTGGTATCCCTTTTAGATCCTTCTACCAGTTTCTGGGGTCCACCTTATAGATGTGATCAGTTGGTCATATTTTCAAAGTTTCTTTTACTGTCCTATGACTCACATGTCCCCCTTCTCCTAGAAGTATTTACCCAAAAGACCCATTAGTTCAAAGTATCTCCTATTCACTATATGTATAGTTAGAGTCATGTCTAATTTCAAGGAAGGAAGGGGCCATTTGTTCACAAGGGGGTGACTTCCCCTTAGGTATCCCCAAGAGGAGCAATGCCCCAAATTCCCTGGTGTGGTACTGGCCTTAGAGTCATACTGCTATTTCTCAGGGTGCTTTCCCTGCATTGTCTTGTGCTCTATCCATCATCTCCCACTCCATCCAAGGAAACTATCAGCACAAATTTCCATAGGGTGCATGGGTTTTCTAGGGCCAAAAAAAATCATAAAGGCTAATAGAATGGCAAGCCATTATCTATTTGTCATAATAAAGTCTGTATTATCTCAACAGCCTAAGCCTACATGGTTGAAGTGCAATCCTCAAATTCCATCATATTTTAAAGCTTCATTTTGTATAT